>NC_091527.1:2562442-3187442 GCF_041682495.2 Bombus fervidus | reverse complement strand
GACCTCCGATCTAGCTGACTCCTCGCCTTTACCCTCTTGGAAACAAAGCGAGAACTGATATACCGTTTATACCGCCATATCGTTTGAGGATACTTAAGAAGAATGATACTCAAGAATGCTTAAAGGGAACGATGGCCGATGAATCTGATCGGAGAGAGCAGATATTTTAAATCTCACATATTTTTTGGAACGGAACACAATGAAGATCCTTTTTTAAATGGTCTATCCAGAACTATGTATTCTTCCCGCGGTGAATAGGTTCTCTTGAAATTAACGTTTCGGCCTGTAAATCGGCAAACGAAGACTTTCAACTGAATTCAAGCCCCTAATTAGCGGTTAAGTAGATCTTAAACTAGGTTACGCAAAGTTTTACCTTGCACTTTTTTTTTGTAGCGGAGATATACGGTTTGACGGGAAATATAGAGACAACAAAATCCTTTTACGCGGTGGGAATTCCATTAAAAAATGCTGAATGGTCGAATTTGCTACGGATTCACGAACTTCCGAACAATCAATCGGTCACAATCCGAACCCTGTTGTTCGAGTACCCAATACCGAGGACGCTGGTAACAATTATTTCTGACAGGGTCCAACAGGGTTCTATCGATAAGCGGAACATTCGGCTAGGAACAGAGTCGATGCACAACAGATGACTAGACCAGATTACCTTGTCTTTGGCCGTACCAAGTTCCGCGAGATCGTGCCGCAATTTAGGAGAATGGCAAAGTTCTGGCTGATAGCCTCGTTCCACGTCACCCAGTTCTTAAACAAAGTTTGACCCTTACCGGTGTAGTAGACTCTACTACGTCGTTTTCTCAGCGCTCAATCCTACCAATGGTCACCATTCTCGCTTCGCTGTTCTCAAATTATCGTCTCTCAAATGGTGGACTGTGAAACTCTGCTGATCAGCTAATTTTTTTCAAGCACTGGAATGAAAGGAGTACAGCACGTCATTTCGTACATTTGCGCCATTACGAAATGGTAATGACATTAAAACACGATGTACCATTTTTAGAATTGAATCAATTAGATCTCGACGATGTCGTGACTCGAATCTCAAAGGCTCTGGTTTAGATCAATCATCGTGACAAATTGTAGGAAATGAGTCATTTGATTTCAGACGAATTTATCATGTCTTGTAATTTCATAAAAAATAGAGCCTAGTCGGTTTGGCTTCTGAGAAACTCGAGCAAATCAGATATTACTATGTAGTATCGTCGCTAGAAATTTTGTATATATATCGAAAATACGTTTCAGGATCCGTTTCAAATTCCTCTTAATTTGAACCGCGTTTTAAACAAGAGTTTTAAACATCTCGGAAGCAATCAGTTCCATAGGACGCAACAATTCCAATCACTCTGTTTCGCTATAGCTTCTCGATCCACGAACAAAGCTTAAATAATTTAACCGCGTGTAATTCCCAGAAGTGGTAAGTGAAATGCCAGACTGGCGTTTCACATTGTCGTGGCGCGACTTTATGCCACCGGATGTTCTAGTCTCGGTGGAATATCGTTCGTAATAACGTAGCCAATGTCATCAATACTCCTATCCTTTATTCGCCAGCTTTTTACGAGCTTCCTGTTTGTTCCTTCTAATTTTCTTTACGACTCTATTTATGCCAGTAGTAATAACCTAATTATGACTAATTTCGGCACGTTCAATGTGCGTGAAAATAATTTTCTTACATTCTATGCACGAGGTCGTAAATCGATCGATGTTGAAATGACTGAACTGTAAGGATAGAGACTAAGTTTCCATGTTTCTATCAGTCAAATTATGTAGGGCTATTATGACAAGGAAGTTTCTTATAAACTTCCCATTCGTTCCCTTTAGCCATCTTTATGACTTTATTTGCCGTTATAGTTTCAAGACTCTTACGTCTGAAAATTATCAATGAATTGCTGTAGCACATGCGGTCGTTGCGATCATTAGAAACGCGTGAGATAGTTTTTGAAAATATGTCGTTTAACAATGCGTTAAACTGCGTAATTTCATTTATTCGATCTATTAATTCTCTAGTATTTATTTCCTGCATACAAAGTTTATTTTTGACGATATCGATGAATTGAATTCGCCATTTTCCTATTGACTGCTCGTTTCGTCTGTAGAAACCTTCGTCCACCGTTCGATATCACATGTGAAAATTCATTACGAGATCTCGTCGGGAAGCTTCAGTAAAGAGAAGATCCGGTGCTGATACATAGTCGGGATTAGCATCGTGATATCGCTTCTACTACTAAACTGCTTATGATGTCCGGCGAATCATCTTAATGAATCCGCAACATCACTGAGATTCGATATTTCGGGAGGTTCCAACTTAAACATCGTTGTCCCATCTGAGCAACGCTTACGCCATCGGTTGCACGAACATTTTTTTATTACCAGCCTGACTATTATCTATGAAATGTCTAGAAATGTCTAGAAATGTCTCCAACATATTACTAAAATTTATTAGTAGTAGGCTGACCATTTGTTTAAACAACTAGCTTCTAAAGTTCTCGCAGTAGTTTATCGCATTCACTCGTAAAAACTTTTTCAAATGGTTCTGGCTAGATATCGCTGTTTGTACGGGATAAGTCGAAATTTATTTAATACCGGAACCACTGAAAACTAAAGTTTGTAACAAAGAAATCAAAGTGGGTGATATATAGAAAAAATATATAACGCAGAAAAGAAAGCTTCTACCCATATATCACGTTGAGAATCATTGAAATTCCTGAAAGTACACACCATCGTAAATTGACAAAATTTCATAAGATTCCAATGAAAACTTGCAAATTGATCAGTTTCGTTATTATCCCTATGAAAAGTTGCGAATTGGCTACTATGACTACTGTAATAATTTTAACCGATTAAAGATGAATAAATCTAACTGTTCTGTACTAGATAAAAAGAGATTCGAAGTTTTGAAGAAGCACGCAGAAAAAGATAGGGAAAGTTTGCATGAACTCGAAGCAGTTTGTTACCTCGTTAAATTACCATAACGCTGGCGGTAAAGAGCACTATTATTTTCCCATCGCGACAAATCGCACTCTCAAGAGCAGACTGTCTTTAATTGAAGCTTCCGGTGCTCGGGGTCACCATTTCCCTCGCGATTCGTCCCAACGAGAAGTCTCCTCCATGGAGCAAGCTACGAATTCAATTTAGAACGATCGATTGGACGAGTAATTGAGATGCACCAAAAATAATGCGCCGGGAATGAAGATGGGGGATAAACGGAATATTAAGAATCTTATGAATCGGACCAGAATTGGGAAAATTATTATCTCGAGATGCAATTACTTAAAAAACAAGTGGTTCAACAAGGCGATTCCAAACGGTATTACTATTTCTACATTATTCAATCTAGGATAACCCTTTTACACTAAAACCATCGATCCGCTATGATGTATATACACTACCGTTTATAATTATTATTTGAACGAAATCAATGATCGATAAACGTTTCTCTTGAATAATTTATATTTAACCAATAATATTCAAAACGGTGTTTATTATTTCAATAGGGATTTGTATGCATGAATAATAGCAAGAAACCCTTGCTTAACTTTTATAATAGCAGAGAAAACAATATACATCGGGGAGGTACATCGGCTAATTATGAATAATTATGTGCAGTACTATGTATATTCTGAGTTTTACTATACACGAATAACAAGAGACAACAAAAACAGCTGCATAAATTTTGATAATAGCAAAAGCTACAAGTCTGATACAATTTGCAGATCATTTTTGGTTGTTAAACCGTAGACAGACATTATTCTTTCATTATGTCTGCATGCTAACGAATACGTACCAATGAAGAAAGATATACCACAAAATGGTTTCGATAAGAAACTGTTGAAATATCATACGATCAAGTATGAGCAATAGATATTCTAGATAAACAGCGAAGACAGAGAGACTAGAGTATTTATCGGATACACCGGATCTATACTATAGAATTCTTGAGATGGCGCGATTGCAGGTTATAAGAAGGTTTCACACAAACACGAAGGCCATTAGTATGTTTGGTACGTGAAGCTCGAAACGAACGTCGAGGCAGCGACCTCGAAAGGCTACAAAGTAAATTCCATCGTAACACGCGATGTGGCCTAATAACTAATTATTCCCGATAACGCTGGATTATCGAGTAATTATGCGTATCGCGATGAAAAAAAAAGAATAAAAAACGCGAACCTGAGAAGAAGGCAATTTCTTTGTGTGGAGCGGATCAAAAAGCTGCGAGTCGTTCTCAATTACTTCGATTCATATCGTAATGAAGCACGAAAGGACCTACGGTTCAAATGCTGTAAATTTCGTTTAACGTTTCTTTTGTAATTGGCATTTTCGAGCGGATCGAAGCTTACGGAAACGTGTTACGAATATTACTCGAATGGAGAAGATCGTGTAACAGAAAATACCGCAAAGTGGAATTTGCATTAATTTTTTTGTTCTTCTTGCTGAATGAATACTTGCTCACGAATACTCTGTCATTTTAAAAAATCGAATCTTATGTACACTGGTAACTATAAGTATGCTATTAAATACAACAAAATTTATTAAAGTTTTCTAAGAAATGTAAGTAATAGGTGTCCTAATATTTATGCTTGACAGAGTATTGTGTTTCAATGTTTACTATAGATCAGAATTTTCAAACCATTCCATCACTGCCAGATTTATATCTAAACCTTGTGAAACAGTATTTCTAAATGTTAGTGAACGTCAGACCGTGTATTCATTAAAACGATCAATCATCGAAATTCCTCGATTTACCTAAGGCACAGCAGAACAAACCCGTAATTCGTCACTCCATAATGGTGTTCAATTATCTACAAAAGCAACGAGCCTATTCGACGATATATAAAATAAGAGAAGATAGTGCTAATAGAACGGGTTCAAGCAATGTAGTTTATTAGAGAGAATAGCGAAACAAAGGACAGGTCCATGAATCATAGGGCAAAGTTTAAAGAAGGACGATACTAAAAGAAGGAAGAAAGGACAAAAAACCTGAAACATATTATTGCTTTATCCCATAAGGCTACGCGGTATTTCGACGATGTTAGCCGTAACCGCAAAAAAAACAAGCACGATATCCTGTTTCTATTGTCTCTCGATCCTGCACTACCTCGAAGTCCACACCAATTTCGCACGACCTTACCCAAACCAGCCACGAGGCACCAAAAAGCCCTAAAAAGTGCAATGGACAAAAAGAATTTTCAGCTATGTTCACCTAAAAACCTACTCTTTTGGCATCTACCACCGTAGATCTCTTCTAATGCGCAAAATTATCCGTAAGGAAGTTAAAACAATCATCTTGGCGAGGTAGGAGTTCGTGCGCTTTAAAGCTTCAGAGAAATATTAACCGCCTAAAGAATTTACAATCAGAGACATTTATCTCGTGCACCGTATGGCTCGTACAAACAAACGGTCGTTACAATGTTAAAGAAGAATAAATGGAAGTAGAGGGAAAAGGAGAAAAAAAATTGAGATGTTGAAAAGGAGAAAAAATGAAGAGGGGGAAAGAAACGCGAGAAAGAAGAACAAAATAAGCTATCGAGTCGCTTTATGCGCGACACTGTGCGCATATCACAAAAGACGAGCGTGGAAACAAGTTCCAAAGGAGCTGGTGGCACTCGTCGAGTTAATAATACGTTTCCGGTGTTTTTCACGGCGAAAGGTATCGCGGTACAGGCGAGCTGCCCGTACGAAGCTTAAAAAGGAATCGCCGCTCTCAATGGCGGCCCGAGATCTTTCTTATTTGCCTTTCGGCCGCACAAATACGCGGCAGTCGGTGACACGGATTTCCTGCCTGATATATGTGTATCTCTTGCCTCTCGTGCAAAAGCGTGTCCTTTGGTACGACCCGATTTTCCAAAGCCCGACGTTGCCGAGACATTCTTGCCAACTGCGACACGATTCGTTCCGGTAACGGCCGTAAAGAAACTGTTCGACGGCCTTTCGCAAGGCAGACGATGACCATTAAAGACACTCGCCGCGTGCACCGAACTCTCTTGGCTCGAGATGTGTGATTTGCCCGGCTCGATGGAGCCTGCGCTTGAATACAGGAATTTAAATACCAAGTTTTCGGAGTTCTACTTTGGTGCAGAATGTTGTTCTTTTTCAGATCGTTAAGATTCAAATCGTTGTTTTAGAAGAGTGATGACAACATCATCTTATTTCTGAGAGTATCATTGACGTTTCATAGTAAAAATTCGTTGACCGTTTGAAATGATAAATAAATAGTAAATAGGAATAGCGAATATTAATTAGTACATTCGATTCAAACTGTAAAACGTGAGGAAACTTTAGTAAAGCAGATATATTCGAACTCATGTTATACACTCGCAGAATTGCTACATGGTGGCATTTTTGTATAACCCGCGTTATTACAATTAACCTGTCTTGCTAATTATTGTATATGTTAGATAATTCGTGACTTGTATTATCTCGAAATACGCATACAACGATGTAACTGAATTCGTTGAGATTGAAAAAAATATTTGCTTAAAACTAGCGATACTCGTATTAGAAATTTAGTTAAGGTGTCGACCAACGTTTTACAAGAAGATCTAAAAGTGAAACTGACTCGATTAAGCAACTTTCCCTGCAGACGTGTCTTATCTTTTCGCGACAAAACAGAAACTTTAATCATCTCGCGATTAAACGGAAACTTTAATTACAGGAATAACACAGAGCTCCTTCTTTTCCCCAAATAGCAAGATATTTCGTCTTCTTTTTCTATCATAAATCTAAATCTAATAAACAACAAGGAATCTTAAGCATCCTCGTCTAGAAGCTTCCGAACAACCCGCGACCCTAAATTCTCGGACCCCTCCATGAATCAGCTCGTGTACGCGAGCACATTTATCAGTTCCTGCGTGTCTGTTGCTTCGTGTTTTCCATTACGGTTTCACCGTGGAACGAAACGCAGACTTTTCGCCTAGGCGTTTGTTATTCGAAGACAATAACACTCGCCTTCGACGAACGATTAAAACCAGATTTAATCCGCGTGATTTCCATCGCCATTCGTCTTTAATACAGGATAAATGGAGCGTACCAGCCGAACCATTCACCAGCCGAGAAATTATGCGACTCTTTGTTTTCGGTTATACCGGTCCGGTTGCTCGTAATAGATTCACGCTTAAACTGTACATAAGTACGTCCATTTATCGCGGTTTACAGAAGCCTGAGCCCGCCTATACACGCCGGTACCGGCTATTTGTTTCGAGCGGTCATCGCAGACGCGTCGTAAGCCGGCTGGAATTTTCGCGGTTCGTGGCTTTTCGTTACAAGTCGTCGACACCACGACTTTCTACTCTCTGCTCGTGGTAGCGCGGAACCAACGTACGAGTGTAGTTTTGGCTTCGTTTAAAGTAAGGAAATGAAAATTTCGCGCATCGCCAAGTTGCCTCGAGCACGCCACGATAAACATTCGCTGTTTACAAATCAAATTTTACAGTTTTAATGCTTAGTTTCATCTGCAGGCGAGATTATTTATTTGGTTATTTATTCGTGGCATGAGCACAGATACATGTAATTCTTTTTATCTCATAGAGTTAGTTTAATAGAGATGTACTAAATTGTGTTTCGCAATAGTATAGCGCGAAAGGAACTTTGTCAATTTTATATACACGAAACGTTTCTTAATTTTTACCAAACTCTGGTATAAATTCTCGTAGAAAAGAAAGCAGAGAAATTTAGGAAAATTTTGTAAAAAGGAAACTCCTGAATTTATCAAATATTGGCGTTTTTTTTAGAAAATCCTCAAAAGAAATGCGAAACACTTAAGAAATCGTAGAGACCTCGGAAATTTTAATATTGTGGACATTTCAACATTAAAACAAACGATATTTTCGAGATTCCTAAGAAGATGAAAAGGTACGTATTTAGCCTCAAAATCAAACAACTTGGAAACATACGGTTTCTCGAGTTCTTTTGTAATCTCCGTACGCATTCTCCATACTTTTACATATTCAACTTACCCGCAAAAGTGCAAACATCGCCAGACTACCCACAACACAATACAACACCGAGAAAGGAAGGAAACTGTTTCAATTCTGCAAGTTTCAATCCTGCAAGTTCCAATCGGGCAAGATTTTCAATTGGCCCGCTATTTTGTTGCGTCTCGTCAAATCGAAGAAGGTTGCAGCTGAATATGCGGGTCGGGGGAGCTCCAGAAATTCGCGCGAAAATGGAATAAGAACAATTATAAGACGAGGAGAACCGCCCCGTTTTCTCCGCTGAATTTCATTATGCCGGGCGAAATTGGATCCCGCCGATCAATTACTCGGCTCGAGAGAGACGTTCTCGCGAGTCTCCAGCCACTCTGGGATCGGAATGGTTCTCACGGCCGATTAACGTTCGTCGAAAATCTTGCCGGTTGCAGCCGCGTATCCGCTTCCTCTCCCTTAGCTTTCCCTATACAGAAGCACCTCACGTTCGCCCCAGACGTACGCTGCAACGTACGACTAGGCACGATGTTTCGTCATGTTGCTC
This sequence comes from Bombus fervidus, assembly GCF_041682495.2. NCBI lineage: Eukaryota > Metazoa > Arthropoda > Insecta > Hymenoptera > Apidae > Bombus > Bombus fervidus. The sequence goes on along the minus strand of NC_091527.1, from coordinate 3,178,964 downwards.
CTTTCGAAACGCTCGGTTAGAATGCTTCGAGAGTCTGTAAGCGAAGGAAAGAATTCCAACAGTTTGCATAGACGGTTAGATGGAGAGTAACGAGACGTGCTTTGGAAAACGACGGCTGTACTTGATCAAAGTTGGATCAGATGGGCTACTTGGTAGCAATACAGGTGTATGAATTGAATCTTTTGATTAGTATACAGTGGCTCGTGAAGGTATTCAAACAGTTACCATAGAAAAATTTTCGGGATACATTTTACAATTTCATTAGGAGAGCGAGGAGACAGAATCGTACTGAGTATATCAGAAACATGTGAAAACAATGTGTAAATGTAGTGCCAATGAAATTTCAAATTGTTTCGTGTAATACACGTAATATGTTCGTAAAAAGTTTCTGTAAGTGCTCTACTATCTTCGTGAAAAACTATACGCGTGTGTATGTTGAGTACTCGAACATTTGGGAGAAGTTTAGTTAACTCTTCCATCTTAGATTCTTTCATAGAAGGTTCTGTTGTGGAAGTATAACACAAAAGAACAATAGAATAACTTACACCGGAGAGGAAGAACAATGTTAATTTGAAGGTGGTCAAAGATCGTGAGTAAGCCTGTGGACTAGAAAACTAGTAGATTATAAATTCGTATCTTGATATTTTGACTTCTCTCATAAAATATTTCTCACCTTTTTATGTTACTGTACAGATAAGAAAGAATATGTCACATAGTTGTCTTATATTTGTCGACATACGCTGTTTTGTATCCTCAACTTGGCGATAAGAAATACAATAAACCACTTCCCTCAGTTCCGAAAGAATGTGTGGATGTACGTATATCTTCGACAATTTTTGTCGTATGATATTTTACGTATAAAGGAACGTGCTATCTCTAGGAAAAGAGTGGCAAAAAGCAGGAAAAATCCAGAGAAGATGGGAACGTAGACACCGTGGTGTAACGCCGCCGCGATTCCGCCCATTGGTGGCTCTTTATTCACAGAGTTTGGTTTTCATTCGCTTTGCAATTCAATCCGTCAAATCTCGCGGGATATTCTCTGTCTGTCTCCGCGTCCCTTTCAACGTTCTCAATCGTCGTTCCAACGGCGGCAAGGTTACAGCCCCCGATATTCGGGAACCTAACACCGTTCAGCTTATGCCAGCAGCCAGAGGCATCGAATTAATGATTCCCTGCAACACTCCGTTCAACTCTGAGACACACATATAGCATCCGAGAGTATGGTTATTTGGTATCTCCCGTGATATATCCAGTCTCGAAATGACAACAAGACAATTGCCTCGCGGTTTCATCTGGAATGTAAACCAGCCTCCGAAGAAACCGGAGAGATATCGTTTTTGTAAATGTAGAATACTTTTTTAAAATTGAAGTCGTAAAAAAATTTGATTAATATTTTTAGAAATCGAATATTTTTAAGGTCACAGTAGGTTTAACTTTAGAATAGTTGCTTATTAGTTCTTATCACTATTTCTTGACCAATTGGATTGTACAAATTTTCTGAAGAAGTTTGGAGAGATTGGAGTATTTATAACACTATGAGAGACTGTCTTTTTTCTTGAATCTTGTAATTTCTTTCTTGTCCCTGATTTGAATAGTTAAATTTTATGACACATCTACTATTTTAATACAATTTTTGTATCTCGACAAAACAATATGTAAATTGCTTTATTTATGTTTTTCAGTAATTCTGTGTTTCATATAACTTTTTACATTTGAATTAATATGGATCAATTCGTGTGAATCGTAAGTGAAGTTACAGAACATATAACAATAAAAATAAATATCGCTTAACACGTTCGAGACCAATTATATAACATATATACCATGCAGTATCTCGTCGTAATGACCGACAGCACCTGCATGTCATCAGTAATTTCAATTAATTCTCAGACAACAGTCAGAAACATCATAATATAAGTATTAATTATTTTTGCAGTGATTGTAGATATAATTCAGATTTATGTTTGGGAGAGTATTTCAAGAATTACCATAAGTATTATTTATGATTTATATTACTTTAACAAATTTTTTTCATTTAACGATGCATATAAATCTTCATATTTTAGTAAAATTTTTATATTTTGTATGTATATGTGTCTGTTCTGCCTTATAAGTATAAATAATGTTTATACTTTTAATTCATACTTTTGATACATACATGTTATATAATTTTCTCATTCTTGAAATAAGCATCATTACATTACATATACACTATATTTCATGACATATTTTTCAATAAAAATGATCTAAAATATGTTTTTTCTTTATTCCTACATTAATTTCACTTATTTTTTATTATAAACTTGTAAAAGTTTTCCGTCATTCGGAAGAGTTTTGTTCAAAGTCACCGGTCTCGAACGTGAAAACTTATTTCAGTATATATAACAGAAAGAACCATATGTACCAACTTTCATTTCATAAAAATGTAGGAAAATATTGCATACCATTGTTCCGGAACAAGGCCACAAATAAAAACATACCATAAGCCAAAAATTCAATGCTGATGAAAGTATAATGAGAAGTACACCAATGAAATTCCAAGAACAGACTCTTTCTCTCACTTTCCATTCGCCTTAGCTTAACATCTTACTCAAGACTTACGACGCAGCAATTCTCGAAAGTGTTCCACTCCAGTCTCTTTCCAAGAACTGATGCAGAATATCCACGGTCGCATTAAGTATTCTTTTACGTACAAATTTTGCATACAGGAACGCCATGCCATTTTATCCATGACGTTTACGCTATCCTCTGGTATTTCGTCCAGAGCTAACGTTCGACGTACGTGAAATCGATACCTATTCGTACAAAAACAGTTTGCATCCAAAATTCTGTATAACAAAAGTTTGTAATCACTACACTTCTGTTTCACAGAATCTACAAAAGTAAAAAGACGTCAGCTTAAAATACTGTTTGGTAAAAAAAAGTCTATTATAATGAAAGAAATGGTACATTCATATCTACGATTAGACGCTAACTATATTAATACAAATTCGTATTTTTATGAATATAACTAGAAAGATGTAAAAAACCTAGGTACTAAATTCTTTGTCCTACTATGCATTATAGAAAGTACTATTTTTGATATTCTATACATTTTCGCACCTTTGAATTTTCTATAAATACATAAAAGAATCTGCAGTCTACCTAATAACGTTAATTCTGAATTAATTTTAGAATTAACAAAATATTTATATAATCAAAAAATTGGTTCCAGACCCTCCATTGCGAGTGTCAGAATAAAGAAACGCACGAAATAACGTCAGCTTTGTTCGCGATCCGCCACGATGTAATCCTTAAAACGCGTCTTCTCGGTCATCAACCGAGTTCTCTCGAATACAGAGGTTGCAAACGGTTGAATAGACAGGCTGGTTGGAGGTTGGCCTAAATTTTCCACGACGAAAACGCCAGCTACGGGCTGTGCTGGCTAGAAACCGTGCGGACGAAAAAGTATTTGGCCCCGGGCGACAGAAGGTCTAGGATCGGTACTACATCGTCCAAGGGAAGAAACCGCTCCCTATACAGTCGCCTATACGTGCATGCATGGGACAGGAGAACGAAAATACCTGGCGAGCCTCGGGCTACGGAACACCTATTGACGGCCCTTTTCACCCTCGCAAATTTCCCTGCCAGAGCAGAAACCCGACCGAAGGCTAAGATCCTTCGATGAAAGGAAATGCCACTGTGTGGTTCAAACAAAACCGTTTGTATCTTTCCCGTTTACTTTGTGCTTTCGTTTCTCTGTGTATTGTGTGCGTGTCTTCGCACGAGAGAAATGCGAATATGGTAATATCGTGTACACAGACGACGGGTCACGAAGTTTTGTTCGATGCTTCGTTGCTCTTGACGAAATGTTCACATACAGTTGAGTATTTATCATAAAAAAGTTTTATGCGCATACAATGTGTGTGTTATATAAAAAATTTCGAAATTTTATTACGGCTGATAAGATACACGTCTGAAAATGTATGTGGCAGATACAAGTCGCTTATTGGAAACATATATTTAATACAAAATTAGTATACAGTATGAGTAATCATCTTAAATATATAATAAGTGTCACAGATGGTTCAACTAAATATTAAGGTTTATTAATATAATGGACTGTCGTCCAAGTGTATATATTCCTGCAGTAAATAACTTCACGAATATTTTACGAGCCATTATATGTACATTGAAGCATTGAAACGAGGTTGATTTTCTTTGGCATAGAACAGTTGCGTTTGCGTGATGGAATAAATAATCGATGGAGAAAAAACGACAAAAGGAAGTAACGAAAATTAAAAAAATATCGTCTCATCCTGTAACGTCCCAGTCGTCTTGTCTATTCTTGTTACGTGTATTTAAGCTTACGTATACACTGATGTATTATCGAACGAGCCTCCAGCAAAAAGCCTGGGCTTCTGCAGGGAAACTGTAGGAAAAACTAGAGCACAGTTTGATCCCTCGTGACGTAGTACGCGATGTCTTTGCCAGTGACGAAGAAAATCCGCTTCCGCGGTTTCACGAATCTCCGAAATGCGGTTGATCTTTTTTTCGTGAATCCTCTGATAATGTTTGCGTAATGTACGTGATAAATCCCGTTCGCTCGATCATGGATTAACCAACGAGCTGGTCGTCCAGTGAAAACGACACGCTTGTTTGTTCAGCGTTCTATCCACTCCGCGATCGATAATCGCTTCTTTGCCAATCGAAAATTGCGATACCATCGTAGAAAGAAGGGATCGTAGATAAATATTGAAGGACACAATATTGTGCTATCCAAAAAATTATTTCGAGATCATCCTGAGATTGTAAGATTAAAAATATTGGTTATACTTCTGTGGTATCTCTCCTCTATCTTGTATTAAGAAAGAAGAACGACAAATAGGCAAAGATCCAGAGTAAGATATACAATGATCTAAAGCTCTCAACACATTTGTACACCTGATTTAGGACTCTGACCCAACATCTATCGGAGGCATATGCCCTTGATGATTCTGATGTGCTAACAGGTGCCTATACACGTAGCAAGCTCGTCCATCAACTATCGTGACTGAATACTTTCTGATCCCCTATTCGAACACGACTTTTGCTTCTTTTTATAGATCGTATGCTGATGGACCTATACAGTGAAAAACTCGATCGAACTTTTAACAAGAAAGGGTCCTTTTCAACGGGCCACTTTTCTAGTCGACTCCATTGAAAAATTTTATTCTGGTGCCTCTAAATCGACAGGAACTGACTTCGATGAATAAAGTCAGGATACTTCATCTACGTTCTTACGTAACTCGATCGATTTTTGCAAATTTTATCTTTATTTTTTCGATCTATCTCAACAGATCAAGTAACAGGCCTTTTTCAAGCAAAAGAGACATATTTTACAAACATCGTCAATTCTCTTTGAAATAATTTTTCTGGACATGCGAGAATCCTAAACTTTAAAGCTTACAAATATTTTTCTACCATAATGTATCCTCGTGAAAACTCTCTAATCTGAATTAAAATATATTCTACGATTAATTTTAATCCTCCGTAGGATTATCGTATAGGAACATTGTAATCTCGAAATCTCTCTAATATCCTCTCCATATACGAATTTCGTCGTACAATAACTTGCCTGAACACGCAGTTCGACGAACTAAATAGCATTTTCATTCTATTGCCTTAAGCTCGGCAACTTCTGCAGCAATTGTTAGCCACGGCTTTCATCCGATTTCCTTTTGTCTCGAAAAGAACCCCGTTCGCGACTTGACTCGCGACCACCACTTAATCCAAGTGCTCATTCTCGCGATGTCCAACATTCACGAGACACATTGCAGGCCTCAGGATCGACAGCACTTGTACATCGCCGCTGATTTTCTTTCATCTTTCAGATGCTGTGTCAACTTTCACGATCCCTTACCAATTGTTTTCTTCGTTTAAGACAAAGCGCTCTCCCCGGGGGATTTCATCAAATCAGAGTTCGTTTTAAGTGTAATAAACTTCGACATAATAAATTCATAAATTTTCATTGAAAGTATGCAAGTTATAAATTCCATTTCGCGTAAAATAAAAGAACGTAATATTTAAAGGACAGTAACAAGCGGCACGTGGATGTAAATGAAAAACTGAAATATCGCAGTTTCGGAATGATGCGAAATGGAACGTGAGGGCTTCTGTTGCGAAACCGTAGTGCACGTACTTAAACAACTACAATACAGCGGAATCTCGTATTTCAAAGAGTATCTACATTTCAACGAGCACGGTCGCGTTAACGCGACGAGCGTGCACGAGCAACCGAAATTGCGGTATTAAATTTATTTTGGGCTCGTAACTCGGACAAACCGCAACGAGAGCACCGAAGCAGTCGCAACAGTGGCTGTAGCATCACTCAGTGACAAAGCGGAAAAGAAGAGAACCGGCTGATTAAATTTAAATGGCTCGCGACGGTGGGGTCAATCGAGATTGTTCGAAAAATAAAATATTACCAAAGAGACGGAAAAACCACAGAAAAAGAGAATACAGATATAGAGAAGGAGGGGGGGGGGAAGTAATGTTCGACCATTCGCGGAGAGACACGTTCGCTGTAGATCGCGTCAACGGGAGTCATAAATTCTCGTTACGATTAGATCATCGACGCCACGAAATGATCGATCCCCCATTTCGTTTAGGATAATAGAGGTGGTTGAACTGATTATAACACTGAAGTAACAGGTTACAATGTACACTTTATTCCAACAACTTTACGAATATAGACAGTTACTTTCGGTGCGTATTGATATCAGTTAAATAGATGACTGATCTAAGGGTGAAAAATCAGTCAAGAGATGTTGACTGATCTAAGGAATGTAAACCAGTAAAGTTCGGTGACGATGCTGTCGCAGAGGAAAATTATTGCTGGGTGTTGGTCGCCCCACCACCGGTCGCTTACAGGTGGAAATGACCGTCGATCATGGGAAAACCCGACCTTCCCATCTTTTATCTGATGGAGCAATAACGATAAGGAACGTCTCAACTTAAACACATTTTATAACAATTAAGGGTCCTAACAGTAAAATATAAATGCTTAGTTTTATGACAGTTCCTTGGGATTATTGCGATCCGACTAATTATACGTCCACAGCTAGTGGCTGCCTCGACCGAGGGATGGATTCTAGGTTACGTAAAGAGTCGCCGAACGTAACAAGTAATAACAATTTTTAACACTCGAAAAAATTGCGTCGTGTGAAAGCTGCACTTTGCACCTTCAACACTTGACCGACCTTTTCATAAAATTCACATTCTCGTTTATTTTACTGAAACATAAACGAATTTTTGTGTGTCATCAAATAACAACCGCACTTCAAACAGGATGAAATGCGTTCGGCTCTTTGTTTCATTAAATTTTATTAAAAGCGATACTACGTGTGTTCTACGAATGTTTCCATCAATTTTTCGTTTTAATCCTGTCAAATGGATATTAACTAATATGTTATCAAATAGGTATTAAATAATAATAACTGTACTCAATGGCGAGGTGGTCTCTATAGTTATAATTTGTATTTCAATAAATTGCTGTCCTGGAATATTCATCTCCGAATTATCTGGATTTTAGTACCGACGATTATTTTATACTGTGGACACTTTTTTGTAGAATTCGCTTCTTTAACTGAGCAACAATGAGAAATTATTTAAAGCTGAAATTAATATTATTGCGACGATGAAAGTTATTTCGATGTTTTTGATGCTTCTTATCAATGTCTCCGAATTGAGCAGAGATTCAAATCTGGAAGAGATTGAGTGATTTCATTCGTTACTCCCTGAAGCGTTGGTTCGAGATTACGGAGGAGAATGGATGACCGTGTCCTGCTAAAGTTAACGGAGTGTCCCTTTTGCCACAATGGGCCTCAATCGCAAAGTACAGCGTTTTTAATCTTCCATCGTCGTGTATTTCACAAATTTGTCACAGATACTGGAAGACATTCATTTCAATAAGACCTTAGCTGATGCACTACGCTCAACTATTATAAGTCAGAAGGTAAAATACATCAGAATAGACACAATTCATTATTTAAGTGTTTGGAAAAATTCCTTCTATCTTACTAAGAAGGATTTCGATATAAAGAAACTTTTTAAATCGAAAGAAAATTTATAAATGAAGATTACGCCATCTTCCGAATGAAGTCAGGAAAATTTATTAATTTTACTGTTAGAAATACACGTTTGAAGTTTAATTTTCTTAAAAATCAAACGAATAATCTTTAGATGGTTCGTATCTCAATATGCAAGTGGTACAAATCAGTGTCCTGCTAGACTAGTAGAATGTGACGTTGCCTCGCCAGACAAGCAAGGGATATTCAACATTTATTTACATTTCTAGTTTGTTCGTTTACATCCGAGGCTTCTTTGTCTACACTTTCCATTTGTTTATCTATATTCTCGTTTTATCTCTTCGTATTTTCGTTCGTTCAATCTTTACGTAAGATCTTTACATAAGATTTCAAACACTTTTTACGGTACAAACATACGAATTCGCAGTTGCAACAGAATAGGTATCACGTATATGTTACTGGACTGCGGATGCGATTTCATATTTTCATAATTACGAAATACCATAATCAGCGCTTTACTTTAGATGTTTTATATGTTTCTGCAACTTTATGTATTGTACATATATTTTTTTGTTTAATCTCGATAGGTAAGGTCGAAAAAAAAATATTAATATGTTTCTTTAGAGATGCGAGATATAGGAAGATGAATTCATCATATCCAAATTGCAAAAAATGTATTATACATTTCATCGTTATTTGCTCGAATAGACAAACATTCATATTTCACGTTTCCATCGTTGTCGAACGAAGAACGAGCACTTTGGTGACCCTCAAGTGACCATCAGGCGGTGGCTGAGAGAGTTAGCCAAACAAAAAGGAGTTTGGTTAACCGCACGAATGTGACGCGACGCAGCTGGATCGACCAGCTGATATTTCAAATATTCCATTCTGTCGGCGACAACGGTCAAGGGAGTAGGCTTGCGTCCCTTCTGGGTTGCGGACGTGGCTAATTTACATGACTTGCATCGGGCTAATTCGAGCGACGGTCGATAGCGCTAGCTAAAAGGGTTGAAACGATGTTTACTTTATTATGTAATCACAGGGAAATTCAATATTGACGGAGGCATGCCGGAAGTCGCTTTAGGAACGCCTTATGGCTCTTTTAAACACCGCTGGCTACTATCTCCGTCCCATTCTTTCGTATACCAAACGATTCAAAATATTATTTCCTGAATATTATTTATGATGATGATTTTACGAATGTCCGAAATTAATAATGACTTTTCAATTTTGTATATTATTAGAATACATCATTAAGAGAAAAATTCTTGGACCATTATCATTGAGATTGTCGTCAAACGAATTCTTGAATCGCGATAAACAAAATTATTGACAGAAAATTCTTCGATCGTTATAATCGAAATTATTATCAGAAAAATTCTTCGACCGCTATGAACAAGATTATCGTCAAGAAAAATTCTTGGATTACGATAAAAAAATTATCGACCAGAAATCTTTAGATCGCTATAAACAAACAAAATTATTGAGAGAAAATTGCTGTCAAAAAAATTCTTAAATTATTATTAGTAAGATTATTAGATCGTTGGATTTTTGTTCGTTTACTAAGGATAATAATCGAAATAGCCAATTATCTTTATCCTTATTTAGTTTACTATCTTTGTATTCGTATTTATCATAAAAGGAAAGGATTAACAGAAACAGTATGCTGTATTGGAACTTATTTCACGACTCAGTGGACGTTCCGACCACGATAAATTAATATCTCCGAGGAAGGGCATCTCGAGGGACTGCATTAAGGAACTTTGAGAGAGAACTCGTAAGACCTTCATGAGACTTTATCGTTTCGGAAAGGGACAATTCCGAATCCTATAAACGAATGAAGTGAACCTACGAACACGAAGCTTTTGGTTTCGTATAAAATTCAACTACTTTCGAGCTTGTTCGATAGCTCTTCCTTTCCACGTTATCGTACATCTCTGCTTTTCTAAAAGAACACGATTTTATAAAGAACTTATTTTCTTTTTCGCGTGGATATAAGAATAAGAAAGATTCGGTAAATTCTAAATCTCGATGTTTTAACAGAATTCGTGGCGCAAGAAGTTACCAGAAGAGTGTCCTTTACCAGTTACCGATAAAGAGGTGTGTTTTCTGCGTGGAGGCACCGCCTCGCGAGGAGAACTCACTCAAGCACATAATGGCCTCGAAGCCACAAAAGGAAAAGTTGAATACGAAATGTCACGAAACGACCACGATACGGGCCGCTGCGTAAAACGAATTTCCTCTCCTCTTTCGAGGACAACGGCTTCGGCCACAGCAACGACGTTTCAGTGGAACAATAGCCGTTATACGTCTCGATTTCGCCGCTTTGTCAATGTATACGTTTCCACGCGAACAGATAGAGTATCTGCACGGAAAGTCGTGGACGGCCTGTTTTCCGCTTTATGACATTTCTCACGAGCTGGACATCACACGAGTTTGAGGAAAAGACGAAACAATTATTGTCAGTATACATAATGTTTCGTTTCGATCATACGTTAAGATCTCTCTTATTATTGAAACATTAAAATTCCTGCTTATTAAAACTAAATTGAAATTGAAACATAAGCATTCGAAGCAGTTCTTACATTTATTTCTACCTTAAGGCTAACTGCAGGAAATAACAAGGCAGTAGAATGACTTTGCTTATTGATTTATGGAGATATATATATGTCGGAGATGAAAGGACAACGGGGCCCCCCGTTGGAATTACTTGGAAAACCTCAATACTGCAGCATTTACAAAATAACCCAAACACAGTCATTCGAAACTTGAGACAATGAGCTTAGGCTCGAGGCGACAACCGGTCGCCGAGCGTAGCCATGGTCGCGGGATGAACGTTCCATCTAACAGAGATATGGAGTTGCATAGCTCGCCTTTAAAGAATTGGCCGTACCGACACTTGACAATAAACATTCCAACGACCCCGTGGCTCGCCACACACAGACAATGCATCATTCACAGTTTATGTTCAGCTAGCCTAAGGAACCGCTACAAATCTTAGGATTTAGTTAACTAAAGTCCTTCAGATTGACAAACAGTCTTTATTCTATCAGCCCGTAAATCTGTCACCTACTGCGGGAAGATACGGGAGATCTGCTTTCCTCACGTATGACGCTTCCCGCTAGGAACTCTCTCTCAAGGGCGGCTAGCATCCTTTTCTAACCGCCAACATAGAAATTAACCAATTAACAGCAACGTCCATTTCCCTCACCCTCCGAGCGGAGGCTTTCCTCGACAAATCCGATGATTTCGTGCACTTAGGCACACCCCATCATAGTTTTCCTCTGCAGCGTCGTCGTGACGGAAAGTCATTTCCCTTTCTTGCAGTCTCATTAGCCAGTTACCTGGTGTTCGTACGATCGGTGGATAATCCACGTCTCAATAAAGAGTTAGTCAAGCGATCCTTGTATCGCGAGGAGTAAGTCGAGTCCGACTTAGAATTTGAAGCAAAGTATATCCGTTATCCCGTGGTCCGTGGATTCGTCATATCGTACCTAAAGTCGTTCTCATTAGCGTCTAGTTACCGCGGCCACTTATCAATCTTGTAACATCTATACCTGTGTTAGTAAACGCTACCTCGATTGTGCGACAACGATAAATAATCCAGGTGAAGATTCATTACAGCCCCTAACCCAAGTCCTAACGCCAACCCGACATATATATGTATATAATAGCCTTTTGTAAAAGCTACAGTATTGGGCGTTTTCCAAGTAATTCCAGCGGGGGCGCTCGGTGTCCTTTCATCTCCGACAAATATATATTATACGTACAAATCGTGTAATAGCACGCTAACATCTTTAAAGTCAGTGAAATTAAAATAACTCGTAATTCATTTCAACGTGAAAGTTCAGAAAAGTATTTCTCTCTCTTTTTTCGCTTATATTATATATATAGGGTGTTCTACGATGTACTGAAAACACATCCTAAGAAACGTATGTAATCATAGTCTTATTCTATGTTTTACGATGAAAAGTTTGCTTTCGTTAACAAGTGATTTGATCGCATCGAGGAACGATCAAAGCGATGGTTCTCGCGCGCAAATCCAAGCGCACCGTATCGTTGTTTCGAACAAACGAAAGATTTGGGTATACGGGTAAAGAGAATTTCGAGGACAAAGAACTTTCTGACTAATTCTGAATAATTTAATAAGCGAAGATCAGGTCTGCGCGACCTGGCACCGATGACGTATCGCTTTATAACAAAGGAAATTTATCAGCGTCAATTTGTCGCGCTGCTGACTATAGATACGCTTCTAGCGACGCGCACGAGAAAGAAAAGAGGAAAGAAACAGAGAAAGAAAAAGGGAAGAGAAAAAGAAAGAGAGAAAGAGAGTGGTAGAAGGATACTTAAATCTCGGCGCGCAGCCGTTATCGTTCAATTATGTGAGAACATAATGGAACAAGGATTAATTACAGATCTTTTTCCCGTCCGTTTCGAGCAGTGTTCGTCGAGTCGCGTTCTTTACCAACGCGTGTGGAATTATATAATTTCAATCTGTCGTGACGTGAACAGATTTTTTGTCGCGCCGCGCCGGGTGAAATTTCCTTTCAAATTCGCTCTGATTACGTGTCATATGGAAAACAAACCTGTTTTGTATATACAATGGAATTGTTTCAACGATTTACTTTCTTTTATTATGGCAATACGTGTATATGCGAAACAAAAGAGAGAGAAATACTTTTCTGAACTTTCACGTTGAAATGAATTACGAGTTATTTTAATTTCACTGACTTTAAAGATGTTAGCGTGCTATTATGCGATTTGTACGTATAATACGTACAACGTAACAAGAGGAGATTGATTAAGCTTAAATTGAGTTATTACGTTATCCAACTGTATCTGAACTGGCGTTTCACATTGTATCTAGAGCATAATAAAGCCGCACAAAGCTGAGAAAAAATAATAAAGGACAACGAGGGGAAAGAAAAATCGATGCTTCGGACTTGATAAAGCAAACGATTATCCGTGTAAAAAAACAACCATAATGCGAGCAGGGAGTCCAGTATAAATATACCAGGAACTTGGAACGAACTATTTGAATCGCGTTACCTATTTTTAAAGCGAAAAATTACCAATTTCTTCGAATACTGTTCGTAGAAGATTAAACGAGAATTAATTATCAGTGATAATCCAAGCGATTATTCAGCTTGTCTGACCACCTGCTATCCTATTCTACTTGTCCGTCCAAGTACACTCCCGCTGTTCGTGTAACCCAAACACAATCCTATTCTACTACCTGTTCACACGCAGTCCTATTCTACTCGGCTGGCCAGCCACCATTTCTACTCCTTCCGTCTGATAAGATACTGTCCCATTCCTCTTCTACGCTCAGCGGAGACACCGTGTTCCGCTCTAGTTTTCCACTCTTTCAGGTGACCCAGTAACCGAAATTTATCTCACTAATCTAAATCATCCTTCATACGTAATTCCACATCAGCTGAAACAAATTAATCCAAAACTCCGACCTGAACAACTTGTAAATAAATATTTTTCCCAATTGTTCAATATATAGAACACATTTAACTCATCTATCGATTTGAATATTTCCAATTAAAAATTTTCTCTAGCTATTCAATATACGATATAAAAGACAAAACCGACTTATATTTAAGAAACTTATACTAAACTTAAACCTAATCATACAGCTTACAAAACTATTATCTTGCCCATTCAATTGTTCGGTCTTCTGCTAAGACTAAAACAAATCAACACGAAAATTCAAACTGAACATTTCTGACCAAACATTTTCCCAATTACTATACTCATAAAGGATGCAAAACCAGCCATTACCTTCTTCTTGCGTGAAATACGCTTCTTACGATACTAATACCGTACAAACGACCGTACTTGCAGTTCCCCCGCTGGAAGTGAAGATAATCGGGTCGAACCAGCCGTTGTCGGCGGGCAAGAGGTACGAGCTGGTATGCACCACTTCCGGCTCCAGGCCACCGGCTACGGTAACCTGGTGGAGGAACGATCAGCGTTTGGTAGAGACCAAGGAGACTGTAAGTAATAGTACCAAGACAAGTAAAACAGTATGGATCGTTCGCGAAGATCGAGTTGGCTATTCCCTGGTTGAGCGTAAATCGAAGTCAGGTCTCTTAAATCAGTGAAATATCTCGCGAATCGAAATATATACTTGTCCAGGGGAACCGTTTGGAAGAAGAGAACGGAGGAAGAGAGAGCATCGTTGAAATTTCACGTTGTTCGTGAATCGATATAATCGTCCATAAGTATTTAAGCACTTTCGAATTATTACAAATATATAAGATATACTTCAAACGAATTTAATTTAATTTTGATCCGTGATCTTGTCTCGAGCAAACAATATGTGATTGGCAGATATTGGCAAATAGCTGATACTGATTGGTATACATAAAAAAGTAATAATCGAAGGTAGATGAAAATTAATCCTGCGGAGACACCTGAGTCAAGTTTTTGATATATTTTCTTGCTGGGTTTAGAGTATATGATATTTTCTCATCCTTTCGCTATTATATTAAAGACTAATGCTCTCTCGTAATATACAACAAATTTGATTACTTGCTATTCAAAATTGGATTTCACTCAAATAACTCTACCTTACTTGAACTTTCAAGATGTAATAAACGTATTAATCTTTTAATCAAATTGAACCAGATATCGAAATACACATGGACGGCAGTGTATCTGAAGATGATGTACCGTGAATATCGCTTTTCTGTGGGAGACTAGTCACGCGGGAACTCGTGTAGATGGAGTAAGTAGAGAGTCGAACAGAGTAAAACAAGGTGGCGTAAGATTCGATTTAGCATCGTCGAAGCACTCAGCATAACTTGTAATCCCTACTTGGCGTGGCCTCTTAGAGCAGCTGTAAAATACGTTGTTCTCCGCGTGCGTGTACTTGACGCGTGTTCCGTCGTCGTGTACCGGTCCGTTTGCGATAGCGTGCCAGGATATCGTTATCACGAGCTCACGTGTGCCACGGCTTAAGCCACGTTAAAAGCGCCATTAGACGGCGAATAATTTAAATCGAGAGCAAACCAGCGACGTGATAACGCTGCTGCTACCCTCGCGACTCCATGCTCTCGTTACGGCCGCGTAATTAAGGGAAATCGACCGGGTCATGAGAATCGGGAATATACAACGACCCGACCATTAATTAGCCCCGGACGGAATGTCCTTCGTTGAAAAACAATGACCAGCCTCGGGGATTTGGACACGATTTAAGAGACGTTTCGCCTCGTTTCGGATACGAATACCCGATGTCCAACTCGGTGCACGAGTCACGATTGTCTCTAAGCGATTACCGAATTGAAATTTATCGAGAGTATTCTGGAAATTTTTGTAAGACATGGGAAAGATAGTAAAAGTTTGAAGAAAATAGGAGGACAGTAATCAAGAGATTGTTTATAGATTTCTGCTTCGTGCATCTGTAAACATCTGTAATGTTGGTAGAATATGTATAGTAGTACTTCAGTATCTGGCTACGAGTTGATATTTTATCTAATAGTTGTTATCGGGACAGATATATTTCCAAAGAATGCTGAGTACAGCATTTTCTCTTCATTAGATACAAATGAGATACGAATACTTCTGAACTAATATTATCAGTAAAATTTTACAACCCTCAAGTACAGCTCGCCAGTATAAATTTTATCGAATAGCAAGAACAAATTAGTTACCAACCCAAATAAAATTTTACTAGCAACATTTTACAAATTACAATCCATCTGCCTAACTACTCGACCTAAAATTATAATAAACCTCTAATATATAACTTGCAAATTCACTGATATTATTAATCGGAAAATTATTGTACAAGAAGCTCACTTCGCAATATGAACATCAAGAGTTGGTGAGGCAAACGATAGTCAGATAGTACGAAGCAACTGTACCTTACGCGTAAAGATTATTGAAAATAGTTCGTTCGTTCGGGTGAAAAATATCGGTACAGGATGATGTAAAACTTAAGGCGCGTTAGTAGAGAAACAAAACGGCCGGAACGAAAGTTTCCAAACTGCGAGATTACAGGAAGAGGAAAAGGAAGAGGAAGAAGAAAGAGAAGTTGAGGAAGAAAAAGAACGATCCTGTTTCCTCCGATATACTTCTATAGATAATACTTCCTCCGCGTATTTCTTCTTACGTCTCATCCTCTTTTGTTTAACTTTCTTATATACGCGGCAGCGCAAAGTCGCGCGGAATGAGAAGCATCAACTTTAGAACAATATTTTTTCCGTTTCCTTCCTGGCTACTGTCTTTCCCTTCGCTTTTATTTTGTCAGTCTCTCAATCTCCGTGTCTCGAATATTTATATGTTGATCGGATGGAACATCGGAAGAAAAAAGAAAATTTAAATTTATAACTCAAGTGCCTCTCGAAGTCACGAGATTACGATCGAACCGTGAAACCAATATTCTCAAAAATGGAGAATAACTTTAATGCAGAGAACACGGGAGACATTTGGTAAATTCAGAATTTTTCTTTAGAAGATTCATCGAACGATAAGCATTATAATTGTTACAAGTAGCAAAAGATACTGATTTAAAGTTGACACACGAAATTTACAGAATTGAAATCTTTTAATCCTTATTTAACATTAGAACTACCACACCAATCAAAATAGCTGGTTCTACAATTTTATAAATGTGCCAACCCTCATTTAGGGATCATGGTCCCAGATAGATTAATAATACTAAAAATGTACTACTACAAAGCATAGAATTCCTTTTGTAAGAATATAATAAATCAACAAATATAAAAATATTTGGTTATTGCGTATTTTTTAAATACCAGTCATTTTGACCGGTTTTGATAGAAATACTTCGTCTTAACTGTTGATAGTTCTAGCGTTACATACAAAGAATTACATATTTTTTCCATTAAAAAGATCTTTTTTTTACTGTTTCACCTTTTACAATGATTTTCAACTTTCCAATTTTATCGAAAGACCATTTGTGATTTCGTGGAAATCACCCTTCTATGCATCAATGGTTAATGACAATATATCGCTATTGTTATCGTCAGGAACAGTAATGAAAAAGTGGCAAATAGATTCTAAACTTTATCTCGACGATAAATTACTGATGGTGCTCTTCGTCTCTTATTTCTCTTTTCCTGATCTTCATGACGACGCTATTATTAAAAGTAATCAACTTCGTCAAAATCTATCGACCCAAAGTTAACATCCATCAACGTCAGGATTTAACTCGTTAATTATATAACTCCTGAAAAATGATAACGGAAGGAGAAAGTCAATAGACATGACATTAAAGTCAGGAACTTTGATTCGAAAACAAATGGATGGGATATTAAGAAGTGCAGTGACAGTAAAGTCTTAACAAATACTTGAAAACTTTCAGATGTATATAGCTTCTTCAATAAGTCAGATATAAGATAACAACAAGGCAAGTGCAAGAGGCAACTCAGCTGCTATAACAATATATCTTGTGCAAGTCAATTTCAGAGTTCAACGTCGTAAAGTTTACCATAAAACTGAACAGATCCGCGGGAAAATATCTGAGTCAATGGACATTTTAGACTAAGAAAACTCCGTGTTAAGCTATTTCTGCAAGATAATGCACTTAAGGCGTTCCTCTCTAAGCCTGTAACAGTAGATTGACAATTACATTGACGTAGTATTTCAAAGTTTACTACTGAGTAGCCAGGGATATACGACTACCAATAAGAAGGAATACGGCTGCGTTTTGTGATGCATAAAGTCAAGAGAGAAAAAGTTTCATTCAAAATTTCTTCGACTTTTCATAAAAGCCCATATCCACGAATGCATGTCAACCCTGAAATTATTTAGCAGCCAGGAAATTCTATTTCATAATTGAGGCTCTCAGAGACTTTGCTAATCGATTTTACTTTTAATAAATCTCCCAATTTCATCTTCCTAAGTACATCATTAGTGTTCAAAAAGTAAATAATTTGCTATCACATAAATCTATCAGAAAAATTACAAATAATACGTACAAATAATAATATATTCTAAGATAAATTTGAGAAAGTCATATTTTTATCTTCTATGACTCTCCCCCACTTTGAAATTCGTCAACTACCTTTCAATTATCGTAGAAACAAGAGTGTTACTATTGCAAACGGAGATTCGTCCAAGCAACCGTCTCTTCGTTTCCTACATCTCGAACTCGCTTCAATCCAAACAAAATAACGAACGATAAAATTAAACTAGACGTAAGAAAGAAAAGACAGAAAGTAGAAATAAAAGGAGGAAAACATAGTCGCGCAAAGGGAAGTTATGATAATGCTGTTACAGACCTCGAGCGATGGGAACACGACCACCAGTATCTTATCTTTCATGGCGACCAAAGCAGATGCTGGTAGACAATTGTCGTGCCGGGCTGAACATCCAATCATGGGAGCCGAGTCGATAAAAGACGACTGGGTGCTCGAGATACAGTGTAAGCGTATTAGAGACACATTCCTGCAGAAGCCATAACGCTTGCAAAGCCCGTGTCGATCAGTTACGATTATTCACCGCGGCACCATCGACATATTGACGTTTTCAATTTGCAGACACGCCAGAAACGCGGATACAGCTGGGCACCTCTTTGAACCCTAACGCGATCCGCGAAGGAACTGACGTCTACTTCGACTGTCTGATTCATGCCGAGCCACCCGTTTACAAGGTTGAATGGCGACACTTGGTAAGCAATTTTGTAATCGATTTAATCCAGTTCTTACGTTCGATATCAGTCGTATCTATCTTCTGTCGTAAAATTATGAAAATTTTCATTCCATTCGCGCTTAAGCAATTTATAATACTCGGAATTGATATTTAGGTACTGAAACTTCGATTATTATTTTCGGTTTCGATTATTCTACATTTAGAATTTTTATTTTTAATTACTTCTACGTAAGAAATCTTTCCAATGACTTATTGTTAGTGAATAATCGAGATTTTGCTCTTCGTATTACCGTTTTCAGCATTCGAATTCATCTACGCTCGTTTGGGACTCTAAGCCCCAAAAGTTGCAATTAAGTTCAGTGCTCTCGGAACTTATAATCTAACTGATACTTTCTCTTATATTCATAACAATTTCGAACGCACGCTCTTCGTGCGTTTGAATGCTTCTTTCATTTTCCGTGATTACGGGCGGAACAGTCTCGGCGTGTCTTTTCAGCTTAAAATTAATTTAAACAAAACCTGTTTTCTGAGGATCAAAAAGTTTCGCAAGTAGCCCGTTCTCGGATTTTACGAAGTTTCACGAAGCTTTGCATGTGAGTCGAAAGAGTATAGAACCACAATGCCGCCACCCTATTAGTACAGAAATACGGAAGCGATGTGAAGTTCGACCGAAACAAGGGTATTCAAAGTTCTGTAACAACGACGATCACGAGTACCAAGCTTACTTCGTTGTATTTTTCAACAATGTCGAAAAATTCACGCTGATATTTTCTATAGATTAAGAAATTTATTTACAACATTCCGTGTTCAGAATTCCATTTTGGCGTAAAATTATTAATATTTGGAAATTAAATCTTAACGCTGAAAACCGTTGCTTGGATATAATTGAAGCAAAATTTCGTATAACTTTGCATGGATTATATCAGTTGTAAGTGTACAATCTGTGACTCATCAGCGTCGCATCGATCACCCTTTGTTCCAGGAAAAAACTCTTCATCTCAACATCACACAGGGTATCATAATCAGTAATCAAAGCTTGGTGTTGCAAGGCGTCGACCGTAAAAGCGCAGGCAATTACACTTGTGTTGGATACAACACGGAAGGAGATGGGGAAAGCTCTCCGTTTTATTTGAACGTAATGTGTACGTGTCACCCACCTAAATAAATGATCAGACCGCGAGACAATTTCCGTTCTCTCAGCATCGGGCAATTAAACGTCGTTTCTCGACAAATTAAGACGTTTCTATTAGTAATAAAACAAACGTTATAAACGCTAATAAATAAACACTGCAAGAATAAAGTGTGATAAAATGAAGAAGATAATGTGATAGAAAGTTATCGAAACAAATGAACTATGTGTCATTCAACAAGATATAAATCTATGAAAATATATATTGCCTCCTGAAATTTTGCTACTGAACTTTTCATAAAGCCTAATATTTCCTTCTCCTTAATTATTATATTATACGATACAATAAATATATTTGTTCCTTCTAATTATTAAATAAAATAGTCGCATACGAAGTCTCTACGGAACCATAAAATAAAATCAAAAGAAATCTCGATCTCTTCCGAGAAAATTCGATCAAAGTCCTAGAATAGACGCGTAGAATAAAACTGAAACGATTCAAATCTTGAATTCCAGTCGCGCCCACCTGCAAACCGAATCAGACGAAGGTTCATGGAGTGGCGAAACAAGAAAAGGCAAACATATCTTGCCAAGTGGACGCGAACCCGCCTGAGGTTCAATTCCGCTGGACCTTCAACAATTCCGCCGAGAGTATCGACGTAGCCGCGAGTCATATCGCCAGGGCTGGCACATCCTCGATCGTCTCTTACACACCCATGACGGAATTGGATTACGGCACGTTGCTCTGCTGGGCCACCAATCGAATAGGACATCAACAAGTGCCCTGCGTCTATCACATCATACCGGCCGGTGAGGTATCTTTATGTGGTAATTCGATCATGGAAATTCCTCTCGACCGTGAAACTCGATATTCGAACAATATAACGCGCACGATTCCCTTATTTCGTTCGTTTCGATCTTTCAAGATTTTACCGAGATTCGAGAAATTAGAAAAGATTTGCGATGAATTTCTTCGACTCTTAGGATTTTAGTGCAAGGTTTTTTTGAATCGATATCGGGGGTATTAACATATTTCCTGGATAGAGAACGAGAAAACTCATTTTCATGCAGCTTTTAGGCAGAATTTCTTTAATAACTGCGGACTTTATATTTGAAATAAAATTAAATAACTTCTTCCTCAGACGTGAATTATTATAGAGCCAAAGGTCAACACATTTGAATAAAAATACCTTTATAATTTACAGTCCGCAAGTGTTGACCAAGCGCGCACTAACTAAACTGAGAAGAGCGTGAATTCTACTTTCTCTTGACTTTTTCACAGGAGTTATTCATTCTCGCGCAAAGAAATGTCAGCGTATGAAATACAAACAATTCTGTATGACGAGTTCAGAGAATTACACGTGCAACAAATATAAAATACTTGAGTTTCTTTACACTGATTTAATATTAAATCATTCAAAGGTATATTTCATAATAGAATTAACAGAATAGTAATATTTTTAAAAAACTTTAATCACTAGTAACTAGTTAATAAAAATAAAGAACTGCAAGATCTGCTGCCAAGGAAACCGTGATATATCCGTAGAAATTGTAGAGAATTCCGTGACAGGTAAGTAACGAATTGCTCTACTAGTAAGCACAATACCGTGTCGAAAGATGCATCGAGAAATGCAAATTACTTAAAATATTACGCTGGGATAAGCTTGTGCCATTCTACTTAGTTGACCAAACACGGTCCCATTTCACTAGTCTGATACAATACCGTCTCAAGCTACTTGTTCGATCAGATACCGCGCCTGGTCTATTCGTCTGACAAGATAGCGTCCGATTTCACTTGTCCGGTCAGTCGTCGTTCCATTTTTACTCGTCTGTGCGATAACTAGCATAAAATTTTCCTAAACCTCTCCACCGCTTTAATCTCTCGACCAAAGCATTAACATAAATCGTTATTACCGGCTACGTGGTAACTTTTCCTCACTTTTTTCGAAATACGAAGAACACGTATGCAAGTTTGTCGATCGAGGAAAATTTGTAAGCTGAAAATGGACGAATAAAACTTGAAATGCAAGGGAAAAAATGAAACGTGCCCGCGGTCTGATGGTAATTACAAAAAAAAATCCCCACCTGCTGCTATGCTGACTTTTCAAAAGCGACAATCCCGCCGTGGAAAATCGAGGAGTTCCGGGATTAAAACGGAAGTTCGTTATCACGTCTGTGTATGCGTGGAAATCCATGCATGGATGGCCCTTTTTTTACGACGAACGCGGCCATCGAACTACTGAAGCGATCCAATTGTTGCGTGACAAAAAAGAATGGCTACTCGAATGTAACGCCAAAAAGCGTGTCGAAAAATAAAGGAATTCCGAATGTTCATTACTCACAAATCACCAAACAAACGGAGATATTTCACCGGTGTTATACTATACAAAAACTTACGATTATCACTAGAGGATCTCTTAACTGTCGATAGAAATCATGAAAACTTTTTAATGCGAGAGCAGAGAATTAATTACTATATTCAAAGGAAAACTCGGCCAGTTTTCAACAAAAGAAAACTTCTCGGTGGGGATAGACGCACGAGATATTTCAGGAAATTAAAAGCAAAGGGACCAAATGGAAATTCACACCGAGTGATTATAGCAAGTTGTTCTTTTCTTTTGAAAACAGCGAATACCAAGCAATTTTTCCAGCTGTTCCTTTGATGCCATTTTTGTCCGCTTTTCAACCGTCTCGTCGCATTTTCGTCAGCCCCCTCCCTTTCCCCCGCTAATTATTCTTCACCGTCAACAAAATACAACGAATTCGCGGTAAAAGTCTGACTGTCTAATATTTGCATAAAATCACGCCGTCTTTCGTAATCTCGCGAAGCTTTATTTGACGTATAACGCAACCGCGTTACGAAGTTTTCAAATATTTCGCAGATAGCACGTTTATCTTACGTTTAGCGGGAATATGATAATTTGCGAAAAAAGAATTCCTGAGAACGTTTCCTCCGTTTACACAGGCATTATCGAACGTTGTATTCGCGACGTTGTTGCCTCGAAAAACATTTTCATTATTCGGGAATTTTAAGAAGACGCTGGAACAAAGAATGATAGTTGGGAGCTCCGGTAAATAAGTTTAAACAGAACCCACCTCGCATCTTGTTTACGTTGCCATAAAGGAAACGCGTTTCTAGTTGCAGAACGAAACGTAAAGTGCTGCACTCTGTCAATCTAATATATCCCAACGAAATTATTCTTTACCGTGCCACCGTTACACGAACATATCCTCACTCTACCTTTTTTCTTCTATCCGTCTCCTTTTTTTTTTGTATTATTTTTAATTACTCTCCATTAAAGTACACTGTATCTATCTATTGCTTCGCTCCATTTAGCGACATTAAGCACCTTTAATGCAATAGCTTCCTATTCTATCAATAGAGCAGGCTAGAACGAATTTCACCCTTCTTTTGCTCCTACTAATTAATCTCTGAACATAGGCATGAAAATATGTTAGAAAAATGCGATTAACCATTTTTAATGTAGCAAGTAATTAGTTCTGTGGTCTTAAAGAAATGAGAAGATAAATAACTAAATTGCATATACGAGAGAATAAATCGACAAATAGGAGGCTACAGGTTGAAATTTTGTTAATTTCGTCGCTGTCTTAGTAATCTATCTTCACTTGTGAAATCCTCGAACATATCACGAATCTAGCTCGACCCTTAGCGTATCGTCGTCTTTTCAGGCAGTATGGTCTCCTTTTTTTATAAAATTCGAACAATTCGCTCCCAACAAAATAAGAAGCGTGCGCAAGACCATCGCAATGTTGCAAACATAGGCGCCAGATTACTTGCGTTTCATCGTTCAGAGGAATTTTTAAACTTTGACTGTATTACGTTCGAAACGTTCGATTCCCTTCATGTAGAACGGAATAAAAGCTGTCTCGAAGTTATCGTAAAAAACTTTACGACGTGCTCATGATTTCCACACGATCCGTCTCGATAGTTCATGTTGCCCCAAAAAATGTGAAGTGCCTGTTGAAAACAAGATCACTCGAGCTTTTACAGTTAATCGTCCAAATCCTTAAACTCGTGCATCGTTCAACCTGATATAACATACTTTTTCTACTTGAAGTCTTTCGCAAATTCTCTAAAACCCTAAAGGTTGCTCGTGTAAAGGTTCTGGTAGAAGCAAAAGAACAGGAGCAAACAAACGTAAACTATCGAGATTAAAGATAAGTTCTCACGACGACAATTATTTTCGCGTATTACGATCCAGCAATAACAGAAACAATACCAGCATAAAGATGATTTTTTAAGACGCACAATATTGAATGTACTACGTAAAGATTACGTTACCGGTCTCTGTACCAGGTCGACCGGATATGGTTCACAATTGCACTACTTCCAACACATCGACAAACTCGTTCTCGGTGCGATGCGCCGAGGGGTTCAACGGAGGTTTGCCGCAGTCCTTTCTTCTGGAAGTAAGAGAAAGCAACAGCCAAGAATTGCGTGCTAATCTGACATCGATGGTGCCGCGTTTTAGTGTTACTCAGCTGGAGTCAGGCGCCCTTTATCAGGCCTGCATATACGCGTACAACGATAAAGGGCGCAGCGAGGCGATGGTAGTGCAGGCTGGAACCCTCAGGCTACCTGAAAAACAATTAACGTCAGAGTCAGGTGGGTATAAATCATACGTTCTGTGTTATTTTACTTTATTCTCCACCTTTGTCCCTGTAATAGCTTGTCTTTTCTCTTTCTTTTCTTTTCTTTCTTATATTGTATAACAAGTTGCTGATACAGTCTTTCTTGATTCACGGTGTTTTTGAGAATTATGGTGGCTTTCAATGAAGAAACTTTTTGTTTCACGCTTTAAATCCTTTTTAAAATGGGGATTTCTCTACCCAACTGCTTTTTACGATGCTATTTGCATTTTAATCTGTTCATTTATTTGAGAAATTTCGACTTTTATCCGTTTATAGGAAATTCTCGGAACTTTTATAAAATGCTACTTTCATCTTTGCGCAATTGAGCTTAAAGGCTGCACATGATATATTTTACGATCTGCAAGCTCTCCCATATGAAATAAAAGGAAACTGAGCCAAAAATTTTTCGGCGATCCATAACTATGAAAACGAACCTCCCTGGTACCGCGTACGGATAAATGGGACGAATTTGCGAAACGACTTTGAACAAAGAACAAAAGACAGGGCCAGTGGAGAGGATAAATTTCAATTCATGTTCGCAACAAGATCTTTGTACGCGAAATAATTCATCCATCGCAGCGGGAAATTGTTTCATTGTGCCGTGGAACTGGTTCGTTCGCTTTACTGCGTAGATAACTTCGCATCCATTTCGACTAATCGTAATTACTGCTCTCGTCCTTACCCACGTATCTACCTCCTCTTTACTATCCAGAAATTGATAGAATTAAAAGAACGTTAAAATTGGAATCGACATTTGACAACAAATTTTTAATCTTTCCATGTAGAAACTGACAAAATTGAGAACTCTACAATTTTAAGGGAAAATATTGCTCGACCTTAACTTGTAAATGTGAAGTTTATTCCTTTGAAACCCTGCAAGTCATTAAAAAGAGACAACAAACTTTCATTATCACGCCCAAAAACTGACAGAAATGAAAAGCTTAACATTTTAAAAAGAATATTGCGCAATATTAATTTCTAAACGTGAAATCTCTTGTTGTAAGACGTTAAAAAGAAGGAAGAAATTGTACATTTATAACTGTAATTTTAGAGAGACCAAGACAGAATATAAGACTAATGCCGATGGTGAACGTGATGATTGGCGTGGTGGTCGCTCTGGTCATCGTCGCGGCGATAGTGGTGGTCGTACTGAAACTTCAGCACACGCAGGTAGACGAGCAAAGTAAGTCTCAGATGGAGGATCATAGCAAACAAACGAAAACGATCCCTATCCAACGGGAGCTGAGGTTTCGCGAGGGAAGCAGTCTGCTCACGGATGAGAAACATCTTAGCAGTCCGTTCAGGAAACTCGAGAGTAGCGGTGACATAAGCGAAAACGACGAGAAGAATCCAGACATCATACCTCAACAAATCACAGGTTTGTGTGCTTTTATCGATTGATTCAATCAGATCAACTACGTATAAGTTGACTTAAAATTTACAAAACGTTTCTTGCTATAACTCTTCTTTTCTTACCAATTCCGTATATACTTCTCTTTTAAAGTATTAAACACGCTCCTCGACTTTAAACTTTGCAGGATTTTACTTTCATAATTCAAACGTTGTGAGATTAATTTTAATACCAGAGTAGGTGATCAATTAAATTTTTCAAATCAAACAATGAAGATTGAAATTGGCTTTTACGAGGCTAAATCTTATAAATTTATAGGTTCTTTCGTGAAGTTAACAATTTGTTATCGAAGTACCTTAACAGGAAATTTAAAATTGCAAGAATGCACACAACGTGCAAAAATATATGAAACATCCGAAATATAGCACTCGTTGTGATATTTACCGAGCGAAATAAATTTCTGCTTAAATTCCCTCCACTTCATTTAAGTTTACAAAAGCACGACTTTACACAAATATCCTGCAGAAATATTTATCCATTAGAGAATAAACTTGTTTCCACTTCGCTGTAGCAATTAAGGATTAAAGCGAAGTATCTAAAAGCAATTTGAAAATACTATATGTACACAGGCGACGAGCCATCGGAATACCTGAGAAAGAGGCGGCTCGTGTCGACGATCGAAACGTCACCGTCGAGAAGTTTGCTGGAGCACTCGACGGTTACTTCCGTCAGCGGTCACGGCAGTTACGTCGGCTACTGCACCATTCGTAACGGCATGCCGTTGCACGAATTCTCGAATCTGACGAAACATAAAAGCGTAAGTTCAATTTTCACTAATGCGTCCCCTGATTATCCCCAGTTACACGTTCGCTTCTACTCTCTAGTTCCAACTACATATTCCATCCTAAAACTAACTTCCAGCCAGGTGTTTCAACTTTTCCGTTGCTTTAAGCGTCTAGAAAACGAGGCGGGTTTGCGTGGTACATGCGACTGGACAGGATACCATTCTACATACAGAAATAAGGCGAAAATGTAGAACAAAATTGATTCATTTGATGCTTCATTTTCGAGAAAATGAAATTTGAAAATTCATCAAGCACGCGTGTACTGAGTTCTATAATTCTTGATTAAGTATATTCAAACTCAATATTCTCGAAATCGAGGCTTTCAACGAACAAATTTTATTCTACATTTCGTATAATAACCTACGGCCATTCTCATCTAGTCGGGAATTAGTCGAGTTCATATGTGCTTAACAAGCTTTCAAATTCAATTTTCTCGAAAACAAAGCTTCCAACAAAAACATCTCATTTGACGCTCTTAACTTATTTTTGCATATAAAATAATCTATTCTCATTCTGTCATACTCGCCATAGCAATTTCTTTCTGAATGCTTATGCAACCATCTACACAATCAATTTTATACATCTAACGATCAGCTTCGTCTCTAAATGACAGTAGAATAAAACGATCGCAATCCCATCCACCTGTAATGACGATTTCAAACTAAAACATTCGAAAGGCATCGGTCATCTACATTTTGTTCCACATCTTTAACTTGTTGTTGCATATAAAATAATCTACTCGCATCCTGCCATACTCTCCATAGTAATTTCTCTTCGATTGCTTCCACAACTGTCTATATGATCAACTCCATTCATTCTAAATAACCTAAACGAAAATATGATAAAACAATTAATATCCTATCAATTCTTAATGACAATTTCAAACTGAAATGTTCAAAGCGTATCGTTTCATCCTATCATTTACATTTTACTCCACGTTTTTAACTTAGTTTTGCATATGAAATAATCTATTCGCATCCTGCTACACTCTCTATAGTAATTTCTCTCATAATACTCATAGAATCCTCTATATTCTATACTGTATACGTACAATCGACTCTAACGATTAGCTTCGTTCTAAATGACACTACGATAAAACGATTACTATCCCATCCATACTTAATGACCATAATTTCAAACTAAAACATTCAAAAAGCATCGATCACCCAGCACGCATGAACTACAGTTTCAGCCGATAGTGGGCGATGACTATCAAAGCGGCGTTTGCACTTTGCCGAGGCAACACTGGCCGAGTCAAAGCGTTCAATCAATGTCGATGACGATGAGCCCGCCGATACTCTACACTGGTGTCGGTGTCGTCAGCAGAACCTGTCCCAGCGGCACCTTGATGACCAAGGACATGGAAGCGAGGATTCCAGCGCAGTGTTGCATCCAGTCGCAGAAAGATGGCAAGATAAGCACACCGATCGTGATGGCGAAAAGGGAGAGCTCCGTGTGACATTTTTGTCGCTCGCAGACCAGCCACGTGTGAGCAAGCATCGTTCGACGTGTTGTTTCTCGAGCCGCGTATCAATGCCAAAAGTTTTCTGGTAACAGGTACACACAGTTGACGGCATCGTTGTAACGTACGGATGGATAATAAAAGTTGTTCCGTGTCGAACGTGTTCTCTGTTACAGTAATCGGGAGCCACAGACGAGGTACAAAAGGATCGCTGATCCTTCCGATTACACCGAGCAAATCTTTTTACGAATCTAGCGTTATTAATCTTTTTCCTCCTACTATCGTGTATTGTAAGCAAGTAAAAAAATGTATAAATAAAGGTGGAGGGAGGTATAGCCAAATTGAAAATATCAGAAGAATCGTTACCTATTATAACAGGGTACTTCATGAAGATCGTTAATTTTGAGAGACAGATCGAATAGTTAATGGTATTCTTCTTCGACAGTTAACGAGTAAAGAGCATGGTCGTATCATCGATCATTTACGACAAACAGACCCTGTACATTCCTCGACCAAATCAAGCGCATGGTTCGAGAGTCTAGGAGACGTTCGACAGTTGCATGTACGGATGGGATGCGAGCAAAGAATGGAGCTGATACGTACAGATTCGCACGCAAATCGGAAACGAGGCCGGTTGTATTTCGAACGAATTTATTTCCTCTCCAGCGATAGCATCGCGTTTACGTCTCTCTGTTCGATCAAGTGCCCTTTTTACATTGAACGGACGATTCTCGAGCCAGTGTGAATACATTTAAACAAAAGAGAGAAAGAGAAAGAGAGAGAGAGAAAGGGAAGAGAAAAACAAAAAAGGAGGAAAGCGAAAGAGAGAAATGTCGGAGATTACCGTGCGTTGTAAAAGGCGTGCATGTGCAACCAGGAACGAATTATTGATAGAAAATATACTTATACATATGCACGGATTTCGCGCGTGCTGTACATATACCTTGAATACGGAGGATATTTTATACAGATTGCTATAGTATAAAGATGAAACAAATAAAAAAATAGATATAAAAAAGAGATAACAATTTATTCCCACTTTTATTATGGTAAAAAGGGGAAGAAAAGAGAACAATGAGGGAGGAAAAATACACACTGTACAATTCGTTTAGTCGTTGTAAGTATAAATAATGTACATGAGTATAAAAATCGGTCGAGGCAGCCAGAATAACGTAGACTGAGGATGCCCCACGACGTGACGAGATAGGAAAATTAAAACAGTCAATGGGAACAAGAATTTCGTGTGCGTGCGTGTTCGATGTTAAACAGGGGTGGGGGAGGAAAAAAAAGAAACGAGGACACAGAAGACATATCGTTCAGCTTTCCATCACCGAAAAAATTGAAATTAACGACGAGACGTTAGAAACAAGTTGTATCGAGCGCAAAAGGAAGAAAAATGTAGGAAAAAGAAAATTGAAAAAAGAAAGAAGAAAGGAGAACAAACATAAAGAGATCCCCCGTTGCTTTCGTCAGTATGCAGTATTCTGGATTTTATTGTAAAATTACGGTATCTGTATGATGTATAAAGTAACGATTTTCCCTCTGCGTAATGGTTTGAGGTGAAAGAAGACAAAAAGAGGAGGAAGGAAACGAATGGAACCCTGTCTTGCTCTTAAAAATTGTACTATTATCTGTTTCGATACTTGGTAAAAATGTCGAGTTTCTTCTTCCTTCGGAGATCGTCGATATTTATTTATGGTAACTTACATCCAGAAAGTTTGACAAATTTCATTATTACTTTTATTATTTTTTTATTGAAAGAATGAATAAATTCAGCAGAGGAGTAGCAGTTCTTTTTTAACTCGTAATACGTAACTCGTAATATTTCTAATATTATGAAAGACCATACACGATATATTTTACGAGCATCGTTACGAAATTTTCTGACTGTAAGTTATACCATGACGATCGAACGAAAAGGTTAAAGAATATAAGGAATTCTCCATACAAGATTAACTCAAGAATGGTACACTTTGACAAGTGGTAAGGAAAGTGTGTTACGAGCATGGCTTTTATACGCGGATCGCAACTAGAAGCTCGTGAAAGAGGAGAGAGAAAACAAGTGTGTATAGCTTCCTTAATTGTTAAGCTCTTAAAACTGCAGAAGCGAGAAAGAGAAAGCTTTCCGCTTCGCTCTGTAAATGTCTGCACTTATCCCTAATAAACGATAAACACATCTGTGTGTATGCGTATATTTAAACGAAACCAAAGAAAAGATTAGAAGAAGAGAAGAAAAAGACGCGGAAAAAACCTGGACACTCAGTATGTATAAATAATTCGGTGTGACACGGTGATAGGAAATGGCGGACAGTGGTTTTTCACGAGTCACTCGTGTAAATACAATTATCGAAAATTAGACGTTTTCTCAAGTCCTTTAGATGAATGTGTTCTTTCGATCGCTAGTCGTTAAGTTTTATCCTCGAAGTCACGGTGTCTGACTTTAATATTTAAAACGATTTAAAAAAAAAAAGAAGGATGAATATGTCTCGCGCCGAAAGTGAAACGCGCGAATCTCGTTATTTATTATTGCCATTGATGGAATTGATGTTGGCGTATAGCCAGTGTACTAAGGGGAACTCTACTAATCGTTACGAAACGCCTATTTCACCTTGTATTAAACGTTTAACGCTGAAAGGCTGAACAGAAAACAAAAAAAAATCTACACGAATTCATCCCGGCACGATAGTGGCGAGCTAGTATCGTTTCGACGACAAACGATCCCGGGACCTTAACGAGTTTCGCTAGCAGCGCAATAAATCTTCAAAGCAAACTGCCAATAAATCTTTTGATAATTTATTCGAGTACAATTCTCTGTAATTATATCGACGAAACGGTCTAAACCGGACAGTATCGGTATCGACTGGAATTTCTTTTCACCATCATGTTCTATTGTTCGAGAAAACGCGTTACTGTAGCGAAAACAAATCGCTTTCCGTTCCCCTTTTCATTTTTCTTTTTTAAAGTCGACCAACATGTATGCTGCGTTGCTCGGAAAACAGGCATTCCAAGTCGATAACCAAATTAACCAAATGAAGTTTTGCGAATTTTTAACGTAACGTAGTCCTGCGTGTATAACGTCTTTGGTTCGTCGAATCAATACTATTACGATCCTCCTTCTCGAACCCGGTACAGAACATCAAGTCACGAGGCGCCGGCCAGATGGTATCTGCAAGATAATCGTCGTCATTCTGAATGTTAAAGGCGTTTCTTGGTATTGCGCGAAGCTGCTCTTCTAGCGCAGAATCATTTAGTCAGTATGCGAAACATCTTGTGGTCCTCGTGTATGTAAATTATATAAATCGTCGAGACTCGGAAAAGTAGCTCCCTCGAAATGACTGTGTAATACATATATCATTCGTTTAGAAACCTGGTCTTTGTTTCGGTTATTAATTCGTTGTGCTATTTCTAAATGGCAAACACTTGCTTTCGTTTGTAGGAATCGAAATGTGACGAGAAATGAATATTCAAGTTATAAAATACGATTCTCTTGTTGATTTGCACTTAACTGTGTGTTATACATCATGGGAAATAATTCGCCGGCAGTAGAATCCAAAAGGAAGTGATATCTCGAGCAAAGACCAATTAATGACTTTGAATTTTGGGGGAAATCTATCGTAAAAATTCAAATAGGTACACGTGCACTTAATGAACTTTCGATTTGAGTCCACGTGTATTTGGTAAATTTTACGAATAATCAACAAGTTTTTAAGCCATTCACTGCCAAATTTAGAGCATGTTATTCTGAGTGCCAAGATTTTATTTTAAAGAAAACATGGAATTTCATAAAATCTGTATATTATTATATAAATATTATTATGTATAAAATATTACTATATAAAATTTTCGTTTATCCTTTCTAATAATTCCAAACTCAAATTTAGTCCGTCACCAATTGCAATCCATCTAAATTTGTAGCGCAAAGTACGAGATATCTCGTAGTTGGCAGTGAATGAGTTAAACTAAATCTAGCGTAAAAAATCTTTACCTCGGAAACTTTGTACGAGATACCATCTACTTTTCTACACCGCGAATCATATTCCATTCTCTTCCACGAATAATGAATATATTATAAAAGATCTAAGAGATGCTACATTACACGTTGTATGTTACTTTATACCTGTTAAAACGGTAAGATATCCCGTTTAAAATGAAAAATTCGCGTATTATTTGTTAATTAATGTATGAAAATTTGATTGCGTTTTCACAGAGAAATGTTCATTGGAATTCGCGTGACGACCACAAAATATCCAATAATACCGACCAGCGTTTACACACCAATTTGCTTCGTTACTATGTATCTTACAGTAGCCAGGGATAAGAGCCAAAGAAGAAATCTTTTTAGACTAATAAGAGTAAATGAAAGCATCGTTTCAGCCGTATATCGCCTGTACATCTTTAACAATCGAGTCTGACCAGCTGCTTTCGCGAAGGGAAACCAAAAGAAAAAAAAAGTGAAATCATTTGAATGAAGTTTGTATATGTAATTAGTTTAGCGATATCCGACACAAATTTCATGTACCCCATAAAAAGAGACGTTTTTTTGATATTGTAAATACTCTGAAATAAATAATCGTTTTTATTCAATCAATCCTTCTTCTTTCTGTTAATAAAACTTTGCTAGAAATTTATACTATATATAAAAATTTTACTCGTAAATTATCAACAGACAATTAATACAAATGATGTTATTACCTGAATAAAGGTTAATGAATGGAACTGTGGAATATATGTTCAAATACTCTTCAACAGTTAAAATCACAGGGCTTTCTGCATTCAATAAATATTCTAACAACGTACTCTCGGGATAAAGTCGTGTAAGTTTGTCACTCAACGATCTTATAACTTCCTGTATCGGAACTGACTTTTTAAGAAAAAGATTTCTGTTAGTTTTAAAACCGACCAATAAACTTAATCATCGCATATATGAAACGAGCAAACTTCACCTATTAGTTCACTAACAGAAGAACTTACGCGATCGTGATGCGTGTTCGAGATATGATCACACAACATATATACTTTATTGAAACAATTTAACATTTGCTGTTGGATATCATCCAATTCGTATGATTTTAACGGCTGTATCAAAGTAGGTGGTATTATATACGCGTGATACCACCCCGTAAAGAATCTCTGTAAATTCCAATCGAAAAATGTTATTCCCTACCTTTTTGATTTATTGTAAAAGCCTTACTTGATGAACATGATGATAAGTTGGAAGAAAAATTGCTTTTCCTATTTTACAGTCCTCTGTTTGGTTATTGTACAATACTTTGAAATGCCTATAAATTATATCTTCTGGCGCCTATATTAGGAGAATCTATTTTTTAGTTTTAAGTTAGTTTTAAGAGAATCCACTTTTGTTTGTGAAATCGCTAATGTGTCTAACCAAATTCAAATCTTGAAATTTAATTTAAAAATTGAAATTCCATTCACACACCTCTAATGCGTGAACGTAATAATCCGGATAAATCAGAAATAATCCACTGATGGAATTATTCATATTATCTGCTTGCAAGTCCTGTATTATAGATTCCATTTTCTGGAAATTATATTTTTTATACGGATAGTAAAAATACTGTATGATATTACACTATTTCAACGTCTCCTATAATTAATGTGTATGTCATAATCTATACTAACTCTACTAATTTCATACCTTTTCTATACTCGTATCTGTACCAATATATGCTCCGACATACACAACGCGCGTTATATATGAAACCTACAAATAATACAATGTTCTTAAATTGGTCTAGAATGTACAGATTCGAAAATTTGAATCGATGAGAGTAGATGGCGCTTCGGTATGAATTAGTATATTCAAACAACGAGAACACTAACTTATTTGTACTTTGACAAAATGCATAACTGTACTGTTATCTTCATATTCTACGTAAATACACTAAAGGATTAATAATTAAATTAAGTCAGATCTTTACCTTACCAGCAGCACGAAGATTTTTCCTGATGACGTCCAGCAGACTCTTACGAACAGGTTCAGTTACACGTTTCATTGTGTATGGTGATTTAAAGGAATTCTTTTAGCTGTTACTTATAACACAAAACAAAAATGAATAACTTTACGGATACTTTGAGCATATACAGCTATAAAACTGCTTTGAACCGTTAAAATTTCGCGCACGTACTAATCTCGCGACATAGCTACCAAATACTTCGAAGTCAATTGACGGATGTTCGTAACTACTACGTTAATTGTTCAACTATGTTTTAGCTACTTTTTTCAATACTTCTATTTTATTAAGAAATGTCGTTTAATTTAAATAATAAATTAATGAAATAAGGAATTTCTATGTATATAATTAATGTATGCTAGTGCAAGAGTATAATAATTTTTAAAATTTTAGCTTCTAATTTGACCAAGATTGTCTTTCCGATTTATAAATTCAATATTATTTGAATTGAAGAGTTCATCGTATTTTAGTTTAAAGGAAAGTGAACTTCTTTATCTCTATCGTGAATGTATTTTATTTTAATTAAATACGAATATGTCATGTGGTAATAAAAAGTAATGTTCGCTAAAATCAGTCAAAGTGTATATATACAAGTTTCATAACAGTAATACTTACGCATAATTAACTATTGCTGTTTATTACCATATCATTATAATGACGGTAAATACATGTCTGGAAATGTCTTAGTTTTATGAACTCTCCTTAAAATAAAAATATTATTCTCAAGTGCATAAAAGATAGCATATCATATTCTTTGAATTAATTTTTTAAATCATTAAACATAAGAATATAAAATCATTTGTCTTCGCATTTTTTAATGTTACCAAAAATTGAATAGCTGTGTTACTTTTTTGCCTTTGGATACTCTAAGATTGGAGGTGGAGGTGGTGTTGGTTCACTAGGATTTCCCAACCAAACAGATTTACTAAAACGACCTTTTATAACAGGTGCCTGCCATTTATTGCTGCACATAACTGTAACTGTAGGCTTCTCTGCAGTGACAGTTGCTATAGTTACTGCTCTGAAAGTGAAATAAAATTTATTTAAACATTAGTCATCAATATATAATTAAAATATACTATAAACAGAACATAAATCTTGATTAAAATAACAGTAAAAAACTTACTGTAAGGTAATCTACTATTACCAAAAACGTAAAGGAGTTATCAACAATTATTTTCCATTAAGAATTATTTGATACTTCAAGGTAGGTAAAAATAAAAAGGTGTATTGTAATATATATTCAGCATTTATTAATGAAAAAAATACGTTACAAATTGAATGAAATATATGTCTTTTGTAAAATATTTTTCAAAGTGTACATATATAATAATTCAATATTTACAATAATTTTAATGCTGAGCAAAACTATATATATGAGATTAACACACCTAAAATTTGCCATTTAATGAATTTTGTTATATTACAAGATATAAAATACTCTCAATTAATAATCTCTTTAACGATATATTCCTTACTAATTCAAAATAGCAAGGTACCGCTCTTTTTGAAGTAGCAATTTGTTTCAAATGGATATGAATAGACAATAAAGTTATTTTAATAGTTATTATATATAAGATAGGATTTATTATAAATGTTTCTAGTGGAACATACACTTTATACTTATTTTATTCAACAAAAAGATACAAATTACTAAATCAATAAGGTAATGTATGGTGCTATGAAATTAATAGAATTATAATTAATAGAAATCTATTTAACTACTAAAAATAAAAGATGTATAATTTTGTTAAAAAATAAAAGATAATTCTCATGATAGAAATACAAATTCACTATTTCTCACAAAATGTGTGCACATTGTACGAAATAATAAACATGAAACGACTAAGTACATTAAAAAATAAATCATTTTCTCTAATGCCAAGGCACTTGGTTTGGATGACTGATGGAACCCAATTTGTAGTACCTTGTTGTAGAAGATGTTTGTTGTATTCCTATTGAATGATTGGGTGGTGTTGCCGCTGTAGAAGTTTCAGCACTTTGAGCAGAGGTGCCATCACCTTTCAACACAGCAACACATTTCCAATTATTAATATAATTATCTTTCCATAATCGAACGCAACCATCATCTCCCGAACTTGCTAGAATAGTTCCCATAATGTTCCAACACACTCGCCATACAGTAAAATCATGATCAGAGAATTGTGCTGCTACATTAATTTCAAAACGTGATGAACCACTTTGTGCATTATCCCTATATTAATAACATCTTCATATAGTTTCTTATACACTTCATGTTTGTACGAATTTTAAAACTTATACTCACACCATAGGTTTTAATATAATTATTTGCACATCTTTTGATGCAATGGCTAATGTGTGAAAACTTCTACCTAAATTTGGAGCAAATGCTATATCATGAATAGGATCTATAATATTTAATGTTTGAGTTTTTGTCCATCTTCTACTACTTTCAGAATATTCATATATAAAAACTTTTCCCTCGGATGATGGATTTGGATCATCACTTCCAACTGCTATCATTGGATGATGTAACCTAATGTGAAATAATGGAATATTTGACACCTATATCTATAACACATATTATAGGAATTCAGTAGCAATTTATTATACCTTGAGAGAGATGGATTCCATGAAAGACAACTGCATTGAAGTTTACAACTAATATCATGTTGCAGAGTCCATTGACTTAGATTCATAACATCAGGTGCTTCATATATCCTAATTACACCATCTTCACTACATGTAGCTAACAAAAGTCCTAAAGTTTTAGGTGCAAATTTCACATCTGTAACAGACTTTCTGGAATCTACTAAGTTCGTTCTCCTAACCCAATGTCTCATGCCACGTTCTCCTGGTCCTGATCCTTCTCCAACTAAGTAAAATTAATAACATATTTATTTGTTTATTAATTAATTGCAAAAATAATAGTTCTACCTATCTCTTCCCATACAGCTGCTGTCCTATCAAAAGAGCATGTTGCTAGAACTTGACCGAACTCTGGATGTGCCCATGTTACTTTCCACACAGACCCACTATGTGCTTTCCAAGATGCAGATAAATGCCAATTTCCATGTTCGTCTTCATCCCAGACCTATACAAATTTCATAATCCTCATATATGACTATGATAACGTTGCGTGTATGAATACAAACGACAAGAGTATAAATCTCACTTTCACATATTGATCACTAGAACATGTTGCCATTCGTTGTCCATAAAAATCATAAGCAATATCATGAATCAAGTCTTTATGTTCCGCATTGATACTGTGTGCTTCGAACATCTTTGATACGTTTTAGTATTACAGAATAAAATAATATCCAGTAAATATTTATGCGTGCATCGATACACGTAGAGGTTAGGAGATAAAAACTTGGGAAACTTTCCTATAAAAAGAGTCCACTGTCAAAATATCGGAAAACTAAATTCTTATAATTCAATATTTTATAAACATCAAAATTATATAAACATTATAATTCCAATTCACTAACTTTTTTACAATATTTATTTAGCGTGTTTGAATTAGGAAGGAGGAAAAATACTGTACAATACAAGTAATATTACTAACATTCTTTACAACTACTTTAAGCACATAAAGAAAAAATACATTTAAAATTTTTGTAATAGTATGATTAATGCTAAATCAATCGAAAACCTTTTCTCTTATTTCTTAAGCTTTGCGTTTTCGGTATATTATTTGAATGAATTTCAATGAACCGGTGCATAAAAGCACACTGTCACTAGTATAGTGAATCAACATATTGTCTTTTGTCGTGTATATTGTTAATGTATTTAAAAATACTTAAAAATTGACTAAGTATATTTGCTACGCTAATGAAACATAACAACATATCATAATAATTGTAAATATATTCTAGAAAAAATTGGAATAATCGCGCGCTCACGTATTATCAGATAGGAGATTTCCTTTTTGGTATTATATTGCTAGTTATATTTAGCTCTCACTAGTAATATCTGGTAATATTAATTTAAGATATATATAATATATAATACATACTAATAATATGTATTTATCAATCCATTTTTCAAACACAACATAGAATACCATATATTTTATAATATTTTGTCATTTTATATTTTTATCTCATAGATATCGACAAGCAAGTCTTTCGAAAAATTCTGTTACAGGTAAAGAGATTCATGACTACAACTCTGTGATACATAATCATCGAGTTGTAGAGTATAACGTGTCAAACCACGTATGTCATTTAAATATATTGAACTGTGTATTGTAAAATAACTTTTCAAGGTAATTATTTATTAATTTGTCCTTTAAGTATATTTTTTTGTTTAATTTTAAACATTTTTCTCATTAAATCAAAGATATAAACCGGTAAGAGTTAATCTCATAACCTTTCAGATGATCACAGATGTACAGTTAGCTGTATTCTGCAACATTCTTGGAGCAACATTATTTTGCTTAGTATTTCTCTTTCACTACGTATATGCTAATTATTCGAAGTAAAGGAGTAATATGTTGCTGAACATAACCTTAATCCGCTTCATCAAACACTAATCATATATTGATACATTATGTATTGTTTTTAATATTGATAAATATGGTTACTTAAAGTAAATGATATCATGTTGATAAATATATTGTTTATAAAATAAATTTTTATTTTCTTCATTCCTTGCATAAATAACATGTAAAACATATACTAATTGTAAAATAAACATTAATGAGTATATAATCAGTAAAATATGTGTAATATAATCAGTAACTATGATAATATATTTTTTCTTTTTTTAATCATAAATGTATAACCTCAGCTGTGCTTCGGTTTAGAAAACACAAAATTATTGACTTCTTTTATACATTATGATAGTTTTCGACATGTGGAATCCAAAAATGCAAGTCTTAACTTTAGGACTCCAGTGGTTCAAGAATTATGTGTATATAAAATCGAGTGTTTTTAGCGTATTTTTAGCATATGCGTTACTTTGACACCATGTTGGCTTCTATGCATGATTGGTCCAATAACTGGAGTCGCTGTGCGCATACAAATGAAAGTGAGTGCATTTGCGGCGGGATTTTAAATCGTGAGTCGTGAGTATTGGATTAAGTTTGGGCAGGTTTAGGTTATGCTCCACTCTTCTACAGCCGTTACGCTAGTATAAGCTAATATTCGACGAAAGACAATACTCATCTGTACCCGTAATACGGATTAATCGATAATGGATAGAAGTAATATAGCGTCATGCTAACCTATAAAATACGCTAAAAATGCTCAATTTTACGTACGGATAACTCTTGAATCGCTTGATTTCTAAAGTTAAGACTTGCATTTTTGGATCCTACGCATCGAAAACTATCAAATAACAAAAAAAGCCAGTAATTTTATATTCCCTAAACCGAAGTTAAACCGTAACTTCTAATTAAATAAAATTTTCATTCACTCAAATAAAGTAAATAATAGATATAAGATATAGGAATATATGTGAATATGTATACATGTAGACTAGTTCCTATCTTCAGACTGTTTCAAAATGATGAAGTTGGTCACTTGCAGCTCATAATTGTACATAGTCAATCCATGTACATATTATGTCTCTTGCATACATAGCTGCGTATAGAAAATTCACAATATAGTTTTGGACATTTAACGTGTAAATTAAGAAAAGTTAATCAACAATGACTGACGATTCCAATGGAGAATCCACATTCGAATTTGTCGAAAGAAGGACAGATGAATCGTCTACATCTGGAGAAATCGTAAAAACAGGTAAGAATGTAAGGCAAAACATAAACACCTGCGTATCTGTCAAATTCCTTCGCAAGTAAAAAGATTTATGTTCACTCTAATTAGCTGCTAGATTTCCGTGTAGTGCAAAAGATTCTAGAAGAAAACTATAAAAAATTAATTCTTGAGAAATATAACAAACATAAAAATATTATAACATAAAATGAATATAATTATATATCTTATGGCAAAACATTCTATGATATATTATTTAAACGAACAATAAATTTTATTTGGTAAATAGGACAAAAATAACATTACTTGATGAAGGTTTTTTTATTTATTTAGATACATTAATGTATCAGGACAATGTGTCATTTATATAAATAATATAAATAATGTAATTTCCAGATTCTTTTAGCAGTTTGTCTTCATCAACATCTTTATTAATGCCATTAGGTGTGTCAACATCTACAGGAAATTTGTTATCAAATGTACCACCACCTAGTGCATTGCCTATTTTTATTTCAAACCCTGGAACACTGTTATCAGAAAGGCCTAATAATTTAGAATCATCTTCACAAAAGAAACTTCATGAACAGGAACCTAATAAATCAATGTTAAATACTGTTATTCAATCTAAACCATTACAGCAAGAAACACATCAAGTAATTACAACTCCTATTGTTACTCCGTCCATACAAAATGTACAAACTACAGTGCCATCAGAAAATATAATCCAGGATTCAGGAATGGTTGGAGGTGGTCTACTATCATGGGTTAAAGAAACAGTAGTAAATAGTAATGTATTAAGCAAAGTTGCAGAAAAAGCAAAGAACAGTGTTAATACTATGATCACAACATTAGATCCTCAGATGCGTGAGTTCATTTGTAAGTAAGAAAGCTACTAATCCTGACATGCAAGTAAAAGCAATTTAATCCTTTTCTATTTTGTAAATTTCTTGATCATTTCTCCTTGCTTGAGTGTTTTGTTAATTTCCTATCTAAATGTATGTCATTGTATCTATTAGATTATATTATTGCATCATATCTGAAAGGAACATATATATGTACTGTGTTATTTTTGGATGATCTAAAAACCAAACTTAATTTAGTGAACTGTGCTGTGTGCTGTTTATCTGTCATTTACAAAATATTTTTCCTCCTTATTTTTCATTTATTAAGTAGCTGAAATTATAACATTTGTATATGTGAAATAGTATTCCAAATCACACATAAAATAGAGTGATTGTACAATTTGCATTACAAATTAAGTGATAATTTAAAATAGTAATTAAAGTAACTTTATAAGTAAAATTTTCATTAACATATGCCTATGCACAGTGTTGTGAAGAAGTAATTATTGAAAACAACTTGTAATAATACAAAGAAGTACGTTCTATTTCATTGTGTTTTAATAAAATGGCAATTAAAATTTGAGGAAAAATATATAGATTCCACACTATTTATATGTGAATGTAAATAGCAACATCGTGACTGTGCAACATGTTAGTTCATTTACAAACATATATGCAGGCTCTGTGGAAAATATACTTTTCAGATTCTGGTGGTGATATGGAGATTGTAGTTGCATCAGACAAAGATGTTAAAATAAGTTCTGTTCGTCAGGCTTTCCAAACAGTTTTTGGGAAGGCAACAGTAACGTGAGTAATAATTATGAATTGTATTCATTTAATTCTATACTGCTATATTTTCATTAAAAGAGTTGATTATTTTGTAGTGGTATATCAGTGGAAAGTTCAGCTGTAGCTGCTCAACCAGTTGGTTTTGCTGCTGGTGTGAAAGGAGCAGAAGAAAGAATTAATTCTGCTCGAAATATTCCGACTCTTCCAAAAGATATACCTATAATTGCAGTAGAAAATTTTCTGTTAGAAGTTGGTGAAGATAAATGGTATGATTTAGGGGTGATACTTCTTAATGATCCGAAACGTAATGTGAATTTGCAAACGTTCACTCAAATGACTCCAGTGCCAAGTCAAATAGTAACAATGGCACAAGAAGCCACACCTGAAGATTATCCTCTTAAATGGTCTGGATTATCAGTTACTGTTGGTAGTTTAATGGCAAACAGTTTACAGGTTGGTATAAATAAAGTAAGCACGGTAATTGTATAATTACAATTCTAAAAAAGTAATATATCTTTGAAGGTTTCTCACAATGAATGGCATCATGCACTTACAGGAATTTCCAGAAGAGACATTATACTTTTAGCAGCTCAATCACTAGCTGGCATCTACAAAAACACAATTAATCCCATCTAAATTTTTATGAAAAATACATCGATGCAATTTATCAATGAATTGCGTTTTTGTAAATGCAACCATAATAATTTATAGAGTAACTTGAATCAATTATCAAAATTTATTTCTTAGACTTACTTTTTACGAGTAGCTAACATTTCATCACATTGTTGAAACAAAGATCCAATTCAATTAACGTGACATACTTATTAAATTAATATTTATAAATTAAGAAAATGTATTTTAATTATATGTGGTAATATGTACAAAAAATTAATGCAATGAAGTCGAAATATATCAAAAAAATAGGTTTGGTATGTTGAATGTGATTATTTCATCACATATGAATTATTAATATTAGATGTATTGACACTATAGTATATTTTATTAAAATAAAATCATAATTTATACACAATTTAAAAATAACTTCTTTTTTACTTGTTCTAATTCTATTAGATTTTGGAATGGTTGGGTATTTTTAACAAAGACAATAAAAACACTTCCTCTCGTAATTTCATTTTTAATTTCTTGATGCATTTCATTTCAATGAGTACATTGCTGCTGTAGATTTTTTGTTATTAATAACTTCGAAATTCGTCCAATCGTTTGAAAATATCAACAAAAAATTAAAACTAATTGTGGTAAAAAAGCAATGTAAAAAACTACAATCTTTTGTTTTCATTTGTTATATGAAATTGGCAATAAGTTACCACCACAATAAAAATAATTGAATTCTTATCTGATGCTGATATGCTAAAAACATAAAGCCACCGGGATCTTGATAACGTGTGGCATGCTTAATTAAATAAATGTATAAAATATTTCTCCTTGCGCCAACATGCGTACTTTCCATCATAATTACAATTTATTGTTTTTTTTTTCATATTTATAATCATGTATTTCTCATGTTTCTTTGCGCAAAACAAAGTTCATAATAAACCGATGTAGATTGTATACGGTCCGAGCAATATTAATTGAATTACAATATTTAAATAGATATTTAAATATGGTGCGTGAATCTATGGTTACAATTTGTCAAGGTATGCATTCAAATCTGGGAGACCTTCCTTCAATCCTTTTCTTTTACGTGTTTCCTGTAAGAACAAGAATTATTATACTTAATAATAGTCAAATGTATCACGTATCACAAAAGGAAGATATAAATTTGTATGTTTCCCTATTCAGGTATACTTGAATATGTCACTAGAATACCAAAACAAAAAAACAGTTTCTTTTCCACGAGATTAAAAATGGCAATGTATTGACATTTACTCATTACCATCAGTTATGACCGTGGGTAGTTATAAAAATTTCAGAACAGATAAATTACCTGCACAACTTGATAAGGTCTAGAATTAGGTTCCATTGGATCACCGGGCAAGATCTGCCAATGATCGAATACACATTGAGGGAAAGCTTGTCCGCCGGTGTTAGAACGCAAGTCGGCAGTAAAACCAAAGGACTCATTAACTGGAAGATATGCTTTAACTACAAACATAGGTGTACCAGCAATCTGTTGTTCTTCGAATACGTGACCTCTTCTTCGGTTAAGCACACCATAGATACCACCGACAGCTGTTTCAGGGCACTATGACAATTTTATTACATTAGAATACAAAAATTTAACATATTAGTTATACATTCTTCAATAAATCATAAAACTAAATTTACCTGAATTTCGCATAAGTAAACTGGTTCCATAAGTCGAGGAGAGGCAGTGAGAAGACAAGCATAAAGGCAACGTCTTGTGGTAGGAATAATTTGACCACCACCTCTATGAATAGCGTCAGCATGTAACGTCACATCGTGAATGTTGAAACGCACACCTCTCAAGTTTTCTTCCGAAAGAACACCCTGTGAAATGAATATAAATAAACTATTTCTGAATATCTTTCTCATTAATCTATGATATTATACCTCTTTCGTGGCCCATTGGAATCCAGCTACAACAGAATCCTTAATTTCGTTAAGATATTGTACTCCTTTCGTACAATCTACAAGAATGTTGGGTCCAGTTCCATCAGGTCCAAAGCACCAAATCTTCCTAGCTTCGGTTACATCGTAGTCATACTTCTCATTCAAATAACGAGCACGTACTTTGAAGTCATCCCTTGGATTAACTTCACCCTATAAGATTATAAGCATTAAATAGAAA
This sequence comes from Bombus fervidus, assembly GCF_041682495.2. Classification (NCBI taxonomy): domain Eukaryota; kingdom Metazoa; phylum Arthropoda; class Insecta; order Hymenoptera; family Apidae; genus Bombus; species Bombus fervidus. The sequence goes on along the minus strand of NC_091527.1, from coordinate 3,134,769 downwards.
CAAAACAAGAATATCAATTATAAATTTTTATAGAATGGAAACATACACTATCGATATCTTCAGCGAGACCATCAGGCATAGGACACGCCATCATGAATAACCGATTATGCTTATTAGGTGATTTTGAAAGACACATCTGATTCGATTGTTCCGAAATTGTTTCCCTGTAAGAAACAACGGGATCCGATTTCTTAATGGGTATACAAGCATGATCTTCTTCCAAATCCTTTAAACAAATTTCAAGATGAAGTTCTCCAGCACCAGCAATAATGTGTTCTCCTGATTCTTCGATAATACATTGTACCATAGGATCTGATTTCGCCAAACGTTTAAGACCTGAATACGAATTATTTTGTTAAAAAATATTAACACTTTTATTAAATGAAATTTAGATGACGATCACTTTCAGATTTTCAATTAAAATCACGGTTTATCATAACCCAATGCTCAAAATAAGGTTTCATCCTTATTTAGACATTAAATTATAGCAAATTATATTAAATCAATGAGTAAATATACCTTCAACTAATTTAGGTAAATCTGCTGGATTTTTAGGTTCAACAGCAACACGGACGACAGGTGAAACCGAAAATTTCATAACTTTCATATTGTGTGCATCCTTATATGTGGTAATGGTACCAGTCTTCACTAAGAATTGATCAACGCCAACAAGCCCACAAATATTACCTGTTTTGAATGATAAAAATAATCTGTTGTAATTACATTTTTTATACGAAACAACATTTTAATGTTATCAATGTAAGCGTCAGTTGGCCGTTCTATTGTCATTCAGAAAAGGTCAGAACAGGTCTGTGAACAATCATCATTGTACTATTATTTGACAAGATTTGAAACCAAATGAAGGATTTACTGACCAGAAGGCACATCTTCAATCGCCTCAACGTAACGTCCCATCATCAAAATTGTACGCTGAATAGCTTTCTCATAAAGATCTTCTTTTTTACCCGGTTGGAAATTAGGTCCCATAATACGTGCTTTCATTCCAGTGCTTACTTTCCCAGAGAATACACGACCAAAAGCATAGAAACGACCTTTGTCGGAGGTCGGTACCATTTTCGAAACATACATCATGAGTGGTCCATTCGGATCGCAGTTCTGTAAAATAAGATTTCAATTAGATATGAAATTAACAAGTTCATTTTAAAGCTGAATTAAAAATTGAACTATACATATATCGATCAGTTACTACTCATATCTACCATATATAAGTCAGAACAGGTCTGTGAGAATTTCATCATATATAATAAAACTAATTAATATTTTTTATCTTAAAATTATATTATTTATACATACCTTAATACCAATTGCAGCCTCGTCATCAAGCGGACCTTCATACAACATTTCCATACGATATTTCTGCGCGGTAACAGGGGATGGCAAATGAATAGCAATCATCTGAAGCAAAGCTTCTCCAGCTGGTAACCATGTTCTCATGACAACCTAAAACGGATTATTATACTGATATATAATCACTCATATTTATTGATTAGTTAATTAAAACTGAAGTATTATCAGAATAAAATATTCTCGGTCAAAGAAATTCTGTAGAGATGTCAGAAAAGTTTTTTTTTTAGAAGTCATCATAAATATTTCCAAAACATTGAAATGAATTAAAATGAAAAGTTTAATATAGAAAAAGTTACCTTAAGAAGAGCTTTACCATCCTTATCTTTATCTTCCGGTTTTAAAACAATTCCTAATTTTTGCAGCAGGTTGTCCGCTTCATCTTTTTTGTAATTCATTATACTATCAAATACCTGTTAATTTTGTATTGTTATTAGTAAAAAAAATTAATATTTATTTATTATAAATAGTTAATGATTAACATACCTTATAAATTGGATCTAAGACGTACATGCAAAAGGATCGTTTATTGTCTGTTTCCTTCTGCTTGCTCCACTTCTTAGTTTTGGGGTTAAAGAAAGATTCTCCCCATAATCTATTCATAAGTTTTACAACGTCAATTTTGAATTTCTCAGCATACATTTCAGAAAATTGTTTTAATGTAAACGCCCAACCATGAAGACCAGAACCAAAACCGACTGAACCTTTACTAGGATCTACCTATTTGCAACAAACATAATTAGTAAGAATATTAATAGAAAAGTAAGAAACAATGTTACATAAAAATAAAATTAATTCATCTACTTACTCTAACTTCACCCATAGGACCATCATCATCCGAATATGTTGCAATAATAACGTTAACGTTTTCAACAATACGCTGGAAAGTTTGATAAAGATCTTCACTATCAAGCTGAAGTTCCAAAAGCGCTCTGTCCATTTTGTTCATGAACAATACTGGCTTTATACGTTCAGCAATAGCTTGACGAAGTACAGTTTCCGTTTGCACACAGACACCTTGACAAAGTATTAAAAAATTATGATTTTCACAAAACTATAAAAAGAAAACAAAATTCTTTCAAGTAAAATTGTAGCAATTGTGTCGTAGCGTGCTAGTCTTGGACATAAGGATAGAGGTCCACCAACAGCGTTTAAACACAGCTGCTATATCATTTTAATCTTCTTCCATTGATGCACCATCAACACTGTCCATGTGCATCAGTCAGTATAACCAACTGATATACTACAGAGTAACGCTTTTTGTGCTGGAAGGGGTATTAATTTAATTCAAATTACATCATTTAAAGTACATACCAGATACACAATCAACAACCACAAGAGCTCCATCAGTTACTCGAAGAGCAGCAGTTACTTCACTGGAGAAATCAACATGGCCAGGTGAATCAATAAGGTTAATCAAGAAACCTTTTTCATCCTTGTCACGTTGATCAGGGTTTGTAATGAAAACTAAGTCTTTCTCTTCAAGTGCAAAGAACATAGAAATAGCTCTGCAATTAAAAATATTACTTGTAGGTAGGCAGTTAAAAACACCAACTGATAAGATTGAACAGATTAAACTTACGTGGATTTAATAGTAATACATCGTTCCTGCTCATCCTTGCGAGTATCTGTAAATCTGGTTTCACCAGCTTTAGCACCAGCAATAATACCGGCCTTAGACACAAGGGAGTCAGTCAAAGTTGACTTTCCATGATCAACATGCGCAATGACAGACATATTTCTGATGTTTTTCTTTTTGTCCATCATAGCACGTATCTCATCTACCGTGAAGTTCACCTGTAACAAATAAAAAACTTTTTAATACTAAATATATAGGTTTAACATGATTATAACTGGTTACAGTTGATGAAACTGATTACAACATACTGATTAAAATTTTCTTAATCTAAAACGACATTCTACAAATCATTTTTTAATTTTATGCTATCAAATATATTATTTTCTTAATATGTTCTCAATATTTTCCTAAAATATGGAATGTAAAGTTTGAAAAACAATTTTATCTCAGATAAAGGAAAAGATAAAATGATTTTCATACTGACCATATTGAAATCAAAGCTTCATAAATCTTGACAAATATGATCAGTATTACTTAGAATAGAGAGAATTATATTCCTGTATGAATACTTTTTTTTTGTTAGAGCTTGACCCTAAAGTGTCACAACTTCTTCATTTTCTATATACAGTGTGCAAGGTATTCGACGTGTTTTTTTATGCAATGATGCTCGTTTGGATTGTTCTCGCAAAGTTTCCAATTCACCAAAAACCGTCGAGAACATTTTCTTCAAGACTCACGATGTTTCGAGAGCATGCTGCGATTTGTAACAAGAGACTACAAAATTCCATGACACGTTGTCTCTTGAACAAGAGACGAAACATATTTGAACTTCGAACATAGGGTAACTTTGAAGCATTGTGTCGGAAAATTTTTCAGGAATATTTCGCCAGAATTTTTGCTGAACCTTCAGAGATTTTAATCTTGGCATATCCATCGCGAGCCTCAAAATTTATCTTCAAAGGGAGTTGCGCAATCCCAAGTAATCCGCCAGTTTTCAATTTTTCCGAACCCAGGTGACACTCGGTCTTCAAAAATATTCATACCTCTGCACTCCACACATCGTACAGATTTACAAATTCGTGTTACTTTGGAAAGATTATACTTACCATTTTGGATGTAGTCCGATTTCCGTTAGCCTTAACAGAAATATACGTGCACCAACAATGGCGGACTCCCTAGGAAAGAACAGGAGTTCTGTGAAAGGAACGAACGTTTCATACACGATAGAGGGCGTTCCTTGTCACGCGTATTTCGTGTTATGTACAGGGCCAATTGGAATTTCGTAATCCCTACCACGTGGCTTAATTTGCGCGCGCAGGTTACAACCGATTGTAGATGAATTTAAAATGCAATCCGTTAATCTGTAGTAGTATAACAGTTATTATTGTGCTCAGTGCTGCCATCTAATAATTTAAATTAAAATTGAAACAAAAAAAAAAATTGATAATGAAACGAATGTTCTTCTAATTTATTTTTTTTTCTTCGTTTGTTGTAAAGATTATTGAAGTAAAATTGTTTCATAGTATTTAGTATTAATAAAATTTTCGTATGAAGAGAGAAGGACAGGGAGAAAAAGAAAGAAAACAATTCAAAGGTTACGAAAAAAACATCACTTAGATATGAATACGTTTATCATTGAATATTATTTTTTTATTCTATCTTAGATGAAATATTCATATAAAATACTGCATTGGTTCAACAATAAAAATTATATAATCTATTATATTAGACATAGACAAGTGTACAAAAGACATATAATTACGTATATATTAAGAAAATAGTAACGATTGTGCGTTTTCTTGTAAAATGATTACTCTTAGAAACATTAATTTCGGTACAGTGTACATTACATCGTATATATTACATAATATGGTGTTCCACTCTTACAAAGAATAAATACACCGTATTTGTATTATTAACCTTTTTGCTCTATCTATATTTTCATGCCATTAGATACTTATATCGATTTAAAAACTATATATAAAATTTATATGCAGTCTATCGAAATGTAATGCTTTAGAAAAAAAAGAGAAAAACATAAATAATAAAATCAATGTTAATTATTCTTCAATGTACGCGCGCATTTGTTTTCTACGATGTATTAAATCCTTACTATTTTTCAAACAAAACACAATTGTGTTTTCACAAATGTGTTTTCAACAAAAACACATTTTTATTGACAGTTAAAAATAATTAGAAGTTCGCTTATTACAACTTCATTAATTAATAAAAACATCCCAATTGCACTTAATCAAATATCGATAAAATTATTCTAGAAATAAAGTTGTGGTCGTAAATCTTCTAATTTTTTACACCGACTAAAAGCTAGAAGTTAGGTTGGACAAATTTTTGGAAATGGAAATTGAAGTGGCTTGGAATTATCGAGAAAGTTTGCAATTAGAAAACTTATAAAGATATCTTAGATCACAGAAACTTTTCGACGTCAGTTGGAACCATAGTTTATACTTTTGAGAATAGATTGCAGCAATCTTTTGAAATCAGTAAATTCGAGTTATATTTTAGATGGCATTTTTCTATCGTTTTCATCAAACATGGAGAAACGCCAGCCAATGTGCTCCACAAACTAGGAATTAAAGCGAATCGGAAGCGACGAGAAGATAGGCTCTCGCACGATCTACTCTCTTGGTGCTATGATCTTGTTACGCGATACCCTCGGCTGTTAACATCCCCACCGCGTGTACAGCCCTTCGTCAGCCTCCGATTGGGTATCGTGTATAAAAACATACGGTGGAGTCGCGCGTTTCTCGTTGTGCACGTGAATCAACACGTGGCCAGAGGCGATGGCCATGGTAATAGGTTTTTCAGAAACTTGTCAATGGCTATCAGATTTTCTGACGAAAATTGTACCATGATAAATGGAAATAGGCGATTTCTCATGCGTGTTTTTTATGTTAGAGCATTTTTCCTTCAAATTGGAATTATGGGCTTCAATGAAAATAGGATTTCAGAATATAAGATTACAATAAAGCTATCACTATTCTATACTACTAGAATATTTGGAAATTTCTACTATTTAAAAATAGTAATTTACCAATTACACCAGATAATAGCAACATTTTATACAAAATATTGTTTAATTACCTACGCTATGTAACTTAAAAATGGCACACCCACACGTCCACATTTTGTCGATATTATTTTCCCTTTATTATTATTTATTACCGAACTATCTGTATAAGATAAAACCAAAGAACAGGTTTAGAGAAAGTTAAAAAGATCAGAGTACAGCAGTTAATAATAAAATAAGCAGATTAGTTTTGATGCAGAGCATCTGTATGAAAACGCAAAGAATATCGTAGGACGTGTAGAAAGAAATGTAAATCCAAATCCTATTTCTAAGCCGAAAAATCCGGAATAAACTAAGATACCAAATTATTTGTAGTACTTGATCTCGCTCATATCACATTCTTCCAACTTGCGATCCGTTCTAGATGCTACACTGTATTTCGTGATCCATTCCTTTGTTTCCATCTTGTTTTCGTCCTCGTTGCTGGGACTTTTCTATCGCGCTATGTTAGATTTTATTATATCAGCTAGTTTGTGGTTCCTTCCAGATGTTACCCACCTATTGGTCACCTACTAAACCATTTATATCTTGTATCAACATACAGTTAGTTTATTTATAACGATTATTGTTCGGAATTTTGAGTGGCCGTCCATTTATGGCACGGACAGGCCCATTCCCGTCTTTAGGAAATTCCGAATTACATGTCCTCCCCTAGCTGTAAACCTAATGATTCCGAGGTCAGGTAAAAACCCCGGGAAAGGACCAGCCGGAAAGGCACGATAGACAGACGAAACCCAACGGCTGGTAGGGAGAATCAGCAACGTAGGAGGACAGTTCATCAACAGACTTCGTATCGTGTGGGTGAAATACTTCACTCCTAACAAAATCCTACCACCGCCGTGTTCATAACATTAAACGTTACTTTTATACAACAAGTGTAAATAAAGTGCTAGATTACACTAACACTCGATCTGTTAAACCTCCTCCACCATGAGCGTTAATTCATTCGAGGTACGCGATATCAATCGATCGGTTTGACCTGACCGGTTGCTCTTTAATGGAGAATTCGCAACAATCATAATCTTGTTCTCCTACAAATAAATGGAATTCTTTTTAGCCTCCCCTTCGTTAAAAATAACGAGTTTATAGGAATAGCAAAAATCACGTCCAAATAGTCACTTTGTCCAAACGTAATCATTTTGATTATCATTTTCAAATAAAAGTTGTCCAATTAGTTGGTTGCAATGCAGCGGAAAGTATCGTTAGGTATCTAGGTTGTTTTGTAGTTGTTTATCGAAGGGTGCGGGGTATTTAGGGGATGATATTTAGAGGCAACAGAAAAGGGGTGGCTTTCGATCATGGTACTTCCCGCTACGAACACCTCTCGATGCCAGTATCGGTTATACACACTTTACCTGTGATACCAGGAGTACAAAACGTGACCGGGGTGCATCGAGGGACCGTTTTAATTATCCACCGAAGTAATTACAAGGGGCTGACGGACTATCGGTCGATAAGTCAAGAATCATTTCACCGATACTTCATATCTGTTCCGTTTCTTCTTCGCTTCCTGTGTATAAAAATACACTTACTCGCGCGAAGTAAACTACTGGAACAACGCTGGAATACCTTCAAGTTTTCTATTCTTCTTTCCCGAAACGGCTTCTCTTCTTAATTAAACGTTTTTCCGCATGCGAAAGTTTTAATTACCGCGCTGGATGGAAGTAAAAATTTCGCTGTTTTTATCCACCACGATATCTCTTAAGTTGCAACAAGATGTTTATGAAATTGCATAAACAGGAATCATATTTTAGTATCTTAGAATTTTTATATCGATCTTTCAGATTAAGTGGAAGCTTTCTTTAGTTCTTATTCTCGTAACAGATTATAATTAATTCATGATTTGTGATATACAATCTCTATTCTACCTACCATAGAAGTATGCCATTAATAATAGTAATTAATAATAATGCCACAGAGAATAATAAATCAAACTTTCTTCCTTCGCAACCAGACTACCCACAAATCGTTCTACACTCGTTTCAAACTTCCACGCCAAACTTTACCACACCAAAAGCTTCCTCAACTTCCATTCTTACCATCGAAAAAGCACTATCATTGATCACCGCAAACGATAAGAGAACTTCTCCTTTTAACCTAATCGTTTGCGAACTTCCGCGAGCCAACCTACGCTGCACAATCTTTAAATTTGTACATTTCGAAACAAACAAACCTCTGTACTCGCAATCAAAGAAGTATCGCTAATTATCATAGTAATTAACAAATCAACCTCCCTCTTCGTTTATCCGCACTACCCACGAACCAACCTCCATTCCACAACTTCAAACTCGCACAGCGCGTCCTGTTCAAACCAAAACCTTCCTCAACTTTCATCTCGTCTCGTTACTTTGCAACGATATTCATCCCCGGATCCACGACGTGTACACGTATATCTACGATGTATAACGGATGTAACGTGTAGAGGGGCGATCGAAGGCGACGAAAAAGCGGGACATGTGCGAAAGTAAGGTGACAGGACGGATGGTAGACGTACGTAAGTACAGACGTACAGACGGCCGATGTCGATGGTGGAAAACTCTCGGAGGCACGAAGGAAGATGAGGTCGGAGGTAACCAGACACCTGGCCGCACCGAAGGTAACATAAGAGCCCCTTTACCCCCCTCTGTTCTTTTACCAACCACCTCTTCCAGCCTCCTCGCCGACTGCTCGTCCTCCCGTGGCCACGATTCATCCTCTCGTATACTCATCCGTGGAACCGTGAATTCATTGGAAGGACAGAGACGAGCTTACACTTCGTCGTCCCTTATCTACCTTTGTAAAAGAGTCCCTTCGAGGTTGGGAGGCGCGGGAGAACTCAATTATGTCCCATGTTACATAAATGGGAATTCAAGCAGAAAATTATTTCATCCACTGAATTAGTATTCATAGTGTCTAATTCTATAGTTGGAGGGCATTGTCTTTTTTGCGTTCAGTGAGTAATTTTAGTTATATCGTAGTTAGTTAGGACTAGTGTTTATATTTTGGTATATCTATGGTAATAAAATTTTGTTATCAGATTAGTTAATTGGTGCGTACAATTATTGTAAGAGAATATGTTGACAGTGGAGCAGGAAGTTAAAAAGTTAAGTTAGTTTCCGTAAATTCAAGAGATATTATTTGTTCTTAATGGTGGTTAGACTAGCAAGAAGTGTTTTACGGTCATTGAAGAGGCAAAACGATAGATTGCTTCGTCGTTTCTTATCGTTTTCAGACAATATTAAGTTATATCGTGTAGTAGAACTTAAGAGCAACCTTAGTTTCCTTTAATATATTATACTAATTCAATACTTATCCTTCATTATCGGTGTGTCGTATGATTTTCTATTAAAGCTATTTTACAATACCAATAAAACATCGATATTCTACGCCATGAAAACACAATTTAGATACAGAAGTTTCGAGCAAGAACTATATTAACCCTTCGCACTAGGAAGACTCCAGCAACGGCACCGTGTATGTAAACATATGTTCAGAATAGGTAGATATTGCTTTAAGGTGATGGTATCCAATGATACGCGATAAATATATACGAAGGGCAAAGAATTATATTATCGTTAGATAGGGAGAAATATTTTGCCATAATCATTTCTCTGTTTTTCACACGCTTTCGAAGTCTTATCGATATTCTTCATCGTTTTGGAACATAACAGGAACTTAGAATCCCTCGGTCAATCCTCAATCATTAATTTACTAAACACTCACAACCTCAATAATCTCTAGTATCGCAACGTCCCCTGTTCTGCGAAGCTGTATCTTAATATTTTTGTAATCAATAAAAAAGAAAACAATTTATTTGTAGTCTTCAGTTAAGCTTTTAAGCAATTTTTATGTTTTTTCGGCCTTACCCATCACTAGTTTCTACGCCGCGCCTCTTATCATATATATGCACGTTTCTCCCACCAAGAGCAGTGGAGAAGAAATGTGTGTATAGTTCGGCCGTTGCTCTTATTTTTAGTGTACATTTTTTGGCTGACTTTTTAACATTGCATGAATTGCATCGGTGATCTCTCGACTCATCTCTGCTGCTACATGCGTAAGTACAACATGTGTACATGTATACATTCAAAGAAAATTGCTTGTCAGTTGAATGTCAAAAAAGAAAATTTTCCTTTTGTAATAAATTCTTTCGTAGAATGAGAATAAATATTTCCGTAAGAGAGTATTAATCCAATATGTAAGTTACTGATTTTTAATACTGATTTCTAATGTATATATATATATATTCTTAAGTTTTAACTAGATGAATTTCCACTAACTACATATATAGTTGATTATATTTATATAATACATTTGCTATATTTTATTACTTACCAATCAGGGTTTTGAATATTTCTATTGCTATTTTTTCTTCTTGAAAGTAAAATATAAGATTAAATTTATGTACATAAATGTGTTTGTAAAAATAAAATGTACATTATATATTGTATTAACTTCCCAACTGTTTATTTCTAACTGTCAGTTTTGACTTTAATCAAGCATAAGTTCATTTACATAGCAGTTGTTTCTTAATTATAATAAAGATTTTAATTTTTTCCTTTTATTATTTCAATTAAGTGTGTACAAGATGTAATAAAATATATTTTTACATATTCTTATATAGAGGTTATGTAGATAAATTTGTTTAGTTATTATATGTATATAATTTTTATTTATAAACATAAAGTACTAAGTTTTATATTTCTAACACTTTTAGTACAGACCTACATTTATATTGTAATGTTTTTATCATGAAGAATTTTTCATTAGTATGTACTTAATGTTTATGAGGTATTATAATTTAAATATTCTTTCTTTTATCTAGAAAAAGTTCGTCGATCAAGTTTCTGGTATTGATAATAAAACAACAAATTCTCATTAATGTCGCCCATATTCCCTAAAGATGCGTCTTCAACTGAAATGTTTTTTAGAACTGTAAATGGAAGTAAATTAAAACTCATTGATAAAAGTACAAAGGCTAGAAATGTTATGAAATTTGTTTTATATAAGAACATACAGTTGAATGTGAATAAAACTCTCCTTTTGTTATTTGTAACAGTAGTTTTATGGAAGGCATTTAATATCTTCGTACCCTTTCTTGCATGTGCATTAGTATTGATACTACAACTCATCTGTTTTGTTGCTTCTGTAAATAAAGGTTTGTTAACTAATTATAATTACTATAAAATCTTAATTTTCATTATGTTAATTTCAATATTTTATTTACAGATACACTAACAGTGGTAGAATTTGTTGGTATATATACTGAAGGAAAAAGAATATTTCATGGTCCTAGTTCATGTGAATTTATTCCCTGGGATATAGTGGTGGATATATTTATTAATGAAGTTATAACAGGAGTTGGTATTAAAAATTCATAATGTGATATAGTAAAATAATTTATAAAAATATGTGTTATTTAAATAAATGAATATATGGTGTTTCAGCAAAAAGTATTGTATTATCTTACAATTATAATAAGAGATTCACTTGGTGGAAAAGATTCGATAAAATTAGTCCCTCTATTTCAAAATTTAATACCTGAAAGAAAATGCCTGGAATATATCTACGAAAAACTAGCTGGATTGATTGGACCCAAAAAGAGGAAAATCTAACTTTAACAGTGCCTGGCTCATATTGGTTGTGTCATAAGACCAACATATACAAATTTATTTTTAGGTATCACCGCACAAATAGGTAAATATTGCTAATAGTAAATATTAGTAAGAAAATAGATTTCTAATTTGTACATTTGCAGAAATATAAAACAATTTAATTATGGAAAAGAATTAATGAAAGTTATTAGAAAGATTATCAAAAATCCACCTTCTCAGAAACAACAATTTGGTACAAGTCATCTTTTAGTTACTTTCGGTATCCTTTTCTCTATGTGCAAGATAAATATAATTTTTAACTTGTCACTAATATTAAGTTTTTTGAACTTATTATTAAAATTTTCTTAACTATAATTCATAATACATAGAACATACACCATGGACTAGACAAGATAAAATGTTTGCATTAATGAAGTTTAGAGAACGATCAGTTGTAGCATTTTCTTGTGCATTTATATTAACTATAACACCCATTGATTCTTTAAGAATAGAACAGAATTCAGAAAATATAATTTCTTCTGATCGTTCTTTAATCTATCAGAATGAAAGTTCAAATGATACATATGAATGTGAAAATAAAAATGAGAAAGAAAGTAAAAAATGTTTAAAGCATTCTTCTAAAGATGATTCTTCAAACACAGACGCGCAATGTGATAATATGCAAGAAATTTTAGCATATAAAAATAAAAACATTCAAGCGAATAATAATATAGGAAATACTAATTTAAAAAAATTATTATTAAATGAAGAAACAGTAAAACAAACAGGTAACAGTGAAGATACAAACAAATTTTGTAAACATTTAAATATGTCACCTAAACATAGTATAAAACTAAATGATAAAATGAAAGAAAATAATGTTAACTATTTAGAAGATAGTAATATTAAACATCAATTATCGGATGATAAAATAAAAATCAATAACTGTAATATTGGAAAAGACAAAAATAATTCTGTATCAAATAATAGTAAAATGTTAAATGATAGTAGCGTTGTTGATGATATAAATACAGATTCTGTTAATTTGCCATATCAGTACTTGATAGAAAAAGAAATAGAAGCTACAAAGCAGAATATGTTAGAATTAAATGCAAAAGATATTACAAACCATATAGAAGCACATTCAGATATTACCAAAATACAAGATTTATCTTGTCCTAAGAAAAAAAACTATGTATTAGATAATGTACCACGATCCTCTGATATTACAGATTTAGTAATGGAAGGATTAATGTTTACAATTCGTCAGGACCAAGATACTGTGACTGTTATAGAACAAAAAACTAAGTTGGAGGTAGATGAAGTATTGGAAAATTCTGAAAAAATTGAGACAAAGGAAGGTGAAAAGTGTTTACGAAATTCTAGTTTACTTGGCTTGGAAAACTTAATAACAATGATTGAATTACCAAAAGGAAATGAACCTGGAGATAAATATCAAAATATAGTTAGTCAGAAACCTACTTTGAGGAATCAGTCTATGAGAAAACACTTATTTAACAATGTAAAATATCCTTTAACGAATAGTAAAATTAAAGAACAAAATAGTACAATTGAGTTAAAACACATGCAATGGTATCCTTTTAATAATTCTATTTCAGCTAGTACTAGTTATTCAAATAATGATAACTTAGATATTACAAATAAACGTCGCTATTCCGAAATATATGATAATTCTAAAGATGAAGAGGATGCGAAATTTATAAAATATAAAAATTTGAAGTATGAAGTAGAAGAAGAAGAAGAAGATATAATACCAGAAGCATTACAAGATGAAATATTTAAATTATCTACATTATCTCTTAAGGCAGATAAGTCTAAAGATAAATTAAACTTTATACCAAATAAAGATTTATTAATGGATGACGTTAATAATGAAGAGTCAATCAAATTTGAAATAGATAAGAATAAACTCAAATCTTATTTTAATAATAATTTACATCCCAAAAGATACACAAAAAGTGATTGTTCAAATTCAGTATCTATTGATTCTCATATAAACGAAGCACAAAAATTGCATAATAATGCAGTATGTGAAACTAAATTTAATGATACAAACAAGTACAAATCAAATGTTCCAGTAATTATCTCAAATCAAATTATTAGTCTAAATGAAATACCTTTGCCCTTACAGAAAATACTTAAAAATAAATTATCAATAAAACATAATTCCTTAAATGATAAAACTAAAATAAACAAAAATAATATTGAAATTCACGAGACACAACCAGATCAAAATGCAAGTAGTATTTCCAATACACAATTAAAAAATCAAATTTTAAATAGTCATACACAGACATCATCAAAAGATCATGAAAAATTTGTACAAGATAGTAGAAAAACATATAATGAAAGCATATCATCCTCGATATTAAAAACAGAAGAAAAATGTTCCAACAGTTCCAAGAACATCACGGAGTTAAAAGAAGAGAAATCACAAAACCAGAATAATTATATTGACAATACAAGATTGTCATCAAATAAAATAAAAGATGTTACACAAGAATTTTATAAACAGTTTTCACATTTGCAGAAAGAAAAAACTCTAACAAATCAAAAACGCCTTAGGTCAAGAAGAAAATCGTTGAATTATGCTAACAATGGTGAAATGCATATACAAATGGCCAAATTTTTTCAAGATATTACAAGAGGAGCCAAGGTTGTTGTAACACGTATAAGTGTAAATAAATATTCATAGTTTAATAATAAAAAATTTATCTTCAACAGTAGAAATATGTAAAATTTTCATATTTATCAACAAGTTAATTTATAGATTTAGTATTGTTATATTTAGAACATAAAACTTTCATATTTATCTATCACTTAATTTATACATTTAGTAGTAATAAAAACAGAATTTTTTGTACACGTATTTTATTCAATGACTAAATTGCAAATAAATATATATGACACTATCTAGAATGATTTATTTTAGCTTTCCAATAACTTGTTGACCCAACATGTCTTTTCTCGTTCAATTTGATCCATGACAGCTTTTAAATTATTCAACTTGTTTGCAACATCTTGTAATTTAAAATCTAAATGGTCAAAGCACATTTCATTTTTATTAAAATCAAGATTCAGATATTTATTTTGACTCAAAATAAATGGTTCATTTGTTGCAGTTCTTTTAAACACCTTCAGCATCTGCAAAATATAATGTGTTTATAGTTGCAATAATTTTTTTTAATTTTAAAGCACGTAAAATTTAAGTCATTAGTTCAAGTAAAAAAAAAATAAATATAACAAATAAATTCATTATATAGATATATTTAAGATATAGAATCCATTATAAATATTTATTACATTTATTTCATTTTTTAATTTGATAGATTTTTGAAGTTCGTCAGCACATCGTGATGGATACCGTTCTCGAGCATCACATAATTCAAAAAGTGCGTCTTCGCACTGTTGTTCGACGTCGTCTAAAAGATAAAGATAAGGAGATAAACAATTCTTGCTTGTTTTAACCTTGTTTAAGTTCCTTGCACTTACCCATTATTGATGACGTTTAGACTGTAGTATCGCAATTAAAAGTGATGTTATTTTGTATTAACAGAAAGAAAATTTCCTCTCTAGTATTAATTTAAAAATAAAAATGAGCGATAATAAACGAACTTGCCTGTATTAATATCTTAATCTTATCTTAATCTTAATATTATTAGTATCAAATTATATTACAAGAAATTTAAACGGAAATGTTCAAATCAATTTGCCCCGTTATCAATTTATAACTCTTTGTTACATAATAATAGTTTTATTTATATGATACTTTTTAATATATAAAAGATCACCTGAATGAAATACTTATATTTGATTTAACGTTTTTGTTTTCTTTCTTTTAAAATGACATCAATTTTATTTTGATCTAACCTAGATAAACATTTATTTAATATCACTTTAACGTATATAATAATTTTAATGAATTATAATAAGTATTATATGTTAGAGAAATTCATTGTACTATAAGAAAGATATAAACATCTCCATTTAGATGTGAATAAAAATGCTACTATTTGTTGTAAAAGAATCAAACATTATATACTTTTCTTAATATATAATAGTTATTGATACAATATTATCAATGATATAAATATAATTCATTCGAATAATTAATAATTAAAATTATAATTAATGTGTCATTCGAAAGTTAAAATTAGTTCATAAAAAAATACTCAAATCAAAGGTTAACTACTTAATCAATTGATGATAAGTAAGAGATAAATAACTACTTAAAATTTTGCTGAGTTGTTAGCATAAATAAAATCTTCTGGTCAACGGAAATTATTATAACCACCTTCCGTCCGCGTGGCATTTATTTGATCTAACTTTTGCTGACATTGGCAAAGATACATAATTTAAGGTACACACCGCCATTAAAATTGTGAATGCCGTTATTTGCAGTGGCAAGAAACACGTAAAACGTAAAAGTAGTAATTCTTTTTTCTCAGTGCAATAGGTGTTACGATGAAGGAACATTAAAAGAGCCTCTTAGTGTTTTTAAAGTTGCTCGTAAAATATATCATATCTTTAAAATATTCATAGCCGATTGTTTAAATAATGGGGTACTTAAAGTCAATCGGTACCGTAATAATATATGTTAGTTTCTTCTTAGCTGTTATTACCTTTTTACCAGGTATACCCCCAGAAGCAGAATATTCCGAATATAGGTATGATATTTATTTTATGATAATATAATTGTCAAATAGGTAAAACAAATAATTATGATTTTTTACTATAAATATTTCAGTATGAAACTTCCTTGGGATTTACAAACACTAAAATCTGTAACAAAGATTCGACTACAAGGTCCTGAAATATTATTCTCTGGAGAAATCAAAGGTCCAGAATCTTTTGCATCCTTTAATGGAGAAATATATACTGGTATACGTGGAGGTTATGTTGTGCAAATTGAAGAAAATCGAATTAAGCCTATTGTAAAGTTTGGACAAAAGTGTGGTATGTTGTAATAATTATTAGAAAATATTTATATTAATTTATTTACATTAAATATTTATTATTATTATTCTTTCTTTGGAATTCTTCTACATATTGCTTTCACAAAGATAACAAATTTAATAGTTTAAATACAAACATACTCAGATAATAAAACTAGATTTTGTTTTAAAAAATTAACAAAATTACTAAAATGTTTAAGTAAATGCATATCTTGAGTAAAAGTGGTACTTACAGATGGGTTGTGGCAAGAACAAAAATGTGGTAGACCTTTGGGTCTAAAATTTAATGATAAGGGAGAACTGTTTGTTGCTGATAGTTACTATGGTATTTTCAAAGTAAATGTTAATACACGACAGTACATAAATATAATCAACAGTTCTGAACCTATTGATGGAAAGATTCCAAGAGTGGTCAATTCATTAGATATTGCAAAAAATGGAGATATTTATTGGACAGATTCATCTATAGATTTTCCACTTCATGATTCTACCTATACATTATTAGCTAATCCGTCAGGAAGGTAAGTTTCAAATTTAGTTAGTATAGTTTAGTTTGGTATTTAATAAGTGTAATATTTATATTTATATGTAAATACTTCTTTACAGGCTTATTCGATATAATGCAGCAACAAAAAAGAATGAAGTATTAGTAAAAAATATAGGATTTGCAAATGGTGTCTTACTAAGTGATGATGAAAGCTTTCTGATTGTACTAAGTACTCTTAACTCGTACATTATTAAATATAATATAAAAGGTTCAAAAGCTGGACAAAAAGAAATCTTTGCAGAAGGTTTACCTGGTCTACCTGACAATGTACATAGTGATGGACAAGGAGGCTTTCTAGTAACTTTCATTTTCACTGTAGATTCTGAACATCCTCTTTTAGCTCAATCTCTGATACCACATCCACATATACGGAAAATGTTATCAAGACTACTTTATTCAATAGAAGCTCCATTTAAATTATTGCAAGATATTTATCCAAATTACTATTCGGAAAGAGTTTTATATACAGTAGGTTCATTTGATCTTTCAAGAAATACAGTATTAAAGAGTGATTCAATAATATTTAGGATGGATAAAACAGGAAAAATTTTGAATGTTTTATACTCAGAAGATACAGATATTACTGAAATTTCTAGTGCTTATATACATAATGGATATTTATGGTTTGGTTCTCCTTGGAATGAATATATTATGAGGGTCCCATTGAAGCAAGCATTCCCAGATTTAACACTTAATATGAAACCTTCAGCTAAGAAGGAACAAAAACAGGAAGAATCGCTTTTAACAGTTTCAGCTACACCAAATATTAAAGTAGAGGCAAAATCGACAAAATCAACTGTTAAACAAGAAGCAACTACAAAACTACCTCCGAAATCAACTGTTAAAGCACAAACAACACAAAAACCAAATTCAGATGCAACAAGACCAAAGGAGACCATACAGAAGTCTACAACATCACAACCTACTACCACCAGTACCACTACCACTCCAAAACCAACAACATCATCACCTAAAGCATCTGAAAAAAATTCAAGGGAAATTAAGAAAGATAAATCCAATTCACAAGTTAAACCTGAAACATCACAACAAAGCAATGAAGCAAGAATAAAAACAAAATCTGAAGATTCTGTCAAAAAAAATGATTATGAAACTCAGACTGCAAAATCCAAACCTATGAAAAAAAATGAAGATTCTACTAAAAAATAAACCAATGTGTACAAGTTGAAACATCAGTCCAAATTTAAATTAATACTCATTGTATTATTCTATTCCATGTTAAAAGTTCTACATATTCCAAACATATCGATTTATTTGTTAGGTTTTATGAAATTATAACGTACATATTTCATACACATTTCATTCTTTTACCGGTGTAGGATTTAGTTTTTACTTATACTTTCTAAACAATGTTTCAAAAAAGGTGATATTTAAAGAATTCTTTTATTTTATTATATATTAGTTTTCATATGTCAGATCTGTATATAAGATTAGGAATGGTGTTGTTTCTGTAAAACATTCCATATTATGATATATATACTAATATAATATTTAATATAAACACATACATATATACTGATGTATATATATGTATGTGTATGTATGCATTTTGTAAATTCTGATTTTATTTAACTGCATAATGAAGATAAGGTCCAAATAAAAAGAAAAGAGAATCCATTTTGTTATAGGCAGTTATATTGTTTTGATATGAATTAACATTCCAGAACAAATTGTGAAAAATAATAAAACTATTAAAATAATTGTTCTATAAATAAAATAATTTATATTAGAGATCACATTTGCTTATAAATTACATATTTAATTAAAATGTTTTCTGTGATTATAAAGATATCATGTGTGAATCTTCCATTAAATTTTTAATTTCTATTTTTGTATGTAATCTAGGATATTTTTCTACTTCGAGTATAATACATATTATACACAATATATGTATGAAAATAACAATAATGTATTACTCTTTGATGCAAAATGTTTGCAGATATATATTTGTCTTTAACTGGGTATTATATATGCAGATTAATTTTGGACATAAATGGTGTTAAACAATGTTCTTAATTTTATATAGAATTTGGTAAGGTTGTATAACTGATATAAAAATAAATGTTTGCTTTTTTAAATATTGTCTTTTACTTCTATGATTTCGGTTATTGCTTCTCCAGGAACAAGCTTAAAATTTGAAACCTTTAAGTACATATTTAAAACTACTATATGTTTACTATTACTATAAATATTTTTAATATATTACAAAAACGTATATCAGCTTTTTTTAAATTAAGATTTATAGAATTAGAAGAATTAAAAACCTGTAGTTAAATATTAAGTTGTTGTGCTATAAATGTAGGCAGTATTGATTTCAATTTATTATTTAAATTCTGTTGGATTCGCCATAAAATCGTAGGATTTTTAACAAAATGCCAGTGTCCATTTCTTTTATTTTGTGCCCATTTTTGTGCTTTCAATAAACACTTATGATAGCTTACGATGTCTTTATCTTGTATTAATGTCTTTGGAGAATCTTTTGCTACTATAGCAAAACCAAGTTTTGCTAATTCTTCACCAATTTTTATTTGTTCCTATAAAATTTAATATTGTGAATTGGTGAACTGAAAAAAAGAGCAAGCTTAACAATTCCTATTTACCTTATTTCGCTCTATAGATACTATACAAGTTACATAGTCTTTTTCTGTGGCTAAAGGTATGAAAGTTATTTCTTTTCCACTAACAATTGTTTGCAACCAACTAATACCTAAAAGCATATTTTTTTATTTTATTAGAGTAATACATTTACAGATGTTTAATTCATCATTACCTACCATTAGCTGTTACATCAAGACCAGCTACTTTAATTGGTAAATATGTTGGCCTACTTAGTCGAGGCAAAGATATTAATGGTTTGTGATCAACCATTAAAAGTGTACCATAATTAGGTTCTATATGTATCACAGTACCTTGAAGTTGAACTTTTCTTTGTAAAAAGCGAGATGGTATGCTGGATGGTTTTCTAAATTTAGCAAACTAAAAATACGACAATAAAAGATATAAAACATAGAAATAAATGAAACATTATTAGTATTTATTATACATACAGGTCTAATTCGATAGAGTGCAATCACTAAGCTTATACTAGCAATTCCATAACTGAATATCTGAAATTAAAAATCAATAAATATAATTATATTATATACATAAAAATAATGTTTGTGTGTAAAATAAAATGTAGGTTAGAACATACCTTCAACGTCTTGGTATCTGTTTCGCTAAAAATGATAAATCTTTCTAAAATATTTGGCTTTTTCTCTGACATTATTGCTTTTATTTTTTCTTTAAAGGCAGTATGGTACCTGAAATACGTCTATATGAAAATACTTTATCGCGTATATATTTAGTGAAATATTTAATCATCAGTTATTTCTACATAAATTCTTCGATTATGAAAAGCTTAAAATAGCGAATGTTCGTACATTTTTCATATGAAAATGTTTAATTTCGCAGATACGTATATAAAATTTTAAATTAACATAAAAGATATAAACATTTACTTATTATTTAATTCCATTAAGATTAATATTTCTATGAGAAATATATTATTAATAATTCATATTATACCAAGTAATAATATTGAATTTAAATCTAATTTAATGCATGAAATAACGCATTAAATAATTTATGTATGTATCAAAGTTAAATTTCGACGAAGTGATATCATTTCTTTATAAAATAAAAATTATTTTAAATAAATGATACAATATAGCTTTATCGATTTTTCATATATAAATTTTGTATACTGTATAAGAATTTATGGATTCTGTTAATAATTAGAAGAGAAATTTTTCTTCTTTTTACACAAATATCTTAGTTAACTTTCATATTCACATATCTGACATGTGTGAGTCGGTGCATTACGTTGACATAATACCGGAGCCAAGGTGACAAGCGGCTATATTAAAAAGATTATCGATAGAACTTCTTGAATAAATTGAAAACAAAAAACTCGTGAAACAATAAGAGCAAGTAACTCACGAAAAAATAATCAAATTATTAATAATTTACAATATATTTTAAAAATGTTTCGTGATGGTCAATATTTGGAAGTAATTAAGGTATCTCATTTAACAGCTGCTAACAGCTGTCAATAGACGATCTTGCATCTGCACAAGTAAAACAGAAGCTGTGTTCGTAGGCTTCGAATGATTGTTTAGTTACGGCTGTTGTTACTGTTCAAGAGAAGACTATCAAAATTAAGGAGAAAAAGGTTTCAACTAATAAATGGCTTGATCTTGAGGATTGGGTGGCACTGTATAAAATTTTGGAGAAAGCAATTTTGCGCAATGTTCAAACAGAAGGATCGCCTCAAAATTTTAAGAAATGCAAATGTAAAAAATCTACTCGACAATTGGAAATCACGTAAGCAAAATCATTTTATGTTCGATATTAATTTCAATTTTACTTAAGTTATGCTATTTTTCATATATATTTATTTATATAAAATATAAATAAAGTAATTTATATAAAAATTATATTAATTTTTAATATTACATATAAAAATATTGCCTTTAACCTATTACATTACAATTTAAAAAATATGTACATCAATGGTTACATCATGATATATAATTATTGTTAGTTATTTACATAGATATTTTTACAAACTATAGATATACATTTGAACCATCAGAAAGTATAAAAGATGTTACATCGTTACCTACTATTAGAGTAAATGTTTCTCCAGCAAAGAAGAAATTAGAAAAATCGGAATTACCCAAAGTAACAATAGAGAAAAAAGATATTTTGAATCAAATAACAGAAAAGCCAGTCAGGAAGACTTCCAACCATATACATCAAAAAGATAGTAAGAATACTTTACTCACAAAATCAGGAAACAATGATTTAGTAGTGAAGGAATCGATTAACACAAAAAATGATAGAGTTAAAAGATGTCTACCAGTTGACAATCTGGGAAATGATATCTTAGAGGAGTATGTACCAAACGCACCTGTGACGAAAAAGTTATGCGCGAACTTGAACTATATACCAAGTAGAAAGAGTACATTGGAACAAATCCAAGTATTTTCAAATGAATATTCTCCTATAGTATCGGATAATAAGAGCGTAGCGGACGTAGTTCGATATGTACCAAATTCCATGGATTCATCAAAAGTATCTTATGAAACGTATGAACCTAGTGGTACAACCATTATAAAACATCCTGAAGAATACATTCCCAATTCAAAGGGAATTAAAGCATCTATCGAGGAATATTATCCAGATTTTACTAGTAAGACAATGAAATTTGATGATAGTTATGTGCCATCAAGTGTTCAACTAACTAACGAAAATTCGAAAAAGTTACTAGAAAGGCACAAAAAATTACAATCAGAAAAACACACGTTAAGATAAAAATATTAACAAAGTGAAATATGAATCTATTTATCTAAAACATTTTTAAAATGGACATGAAATACATAAAATATATGAAAATCAGAATATGATATTTATAATAAATATAAATATTCTTTAATCTTACTATAATAACTTTCGACATCATGTCAATGTAATAATAATGTATAATTTTAATAAAAAAATGCGTATTTTCAGTAAAAATATTTGTTTATTATTATTTAGTGCTCATTTATAGATCTATGAGCTTGTCTCTAACGATCACTGCCTTCATTTTCCGAAGTTAGGTCCTCAACTAAATTTTTAATTAATTCAAATTTTGATTCTTTATTCTCTTCTTCTTTGGTATTTTCCTGCTCATCCTCCATTTGATTAATTTCTTCATCATCCGTATCATCATCTGCTCCAGGATGGGCAGGAACTTTGTAAGATGGACTGTTAGGTGTTTGCATCATACCTGGTTTCTGCCATACTTTTTGTGATTCCTGTAATTAATTAAATGTTATTTATTGCTTTTTACTTAATTATGATATGAATGAATATAAAGAAAGTTTCTATATAACTTACTTTCATACCACTAACTTTTTCTATGTAATAATCGTAGACAAATTTAGCCATATGAGGCATATCTTCAATTTCCATTGGTGAAGTAGAGAGATTAGCATCATTAAGTCTTTCGGTAGGATAATGTTCTTGAGGAAGAAGTTGTAGTTTTAATGGCCGCTGCATTAGCTGAGCAAATGCGGGTGTTAATTCAAAACAGTTGTTAAAAAGTGACACTCTAGCAAAAACATAAAGGCCAAGACGCGCTCTTGACATAGCGACTACTAATCGTCGTGCATCTCGTAAGTGACCGACAGCTCGAGTTTTCACGAGAGATAGTAATATATAGTCGTTTTGTTGACCCTGATATTTATCAACTGTTGTTACTTTATTTGGTCGACCTATCAAAGGATTGCTAGCACATCTTATGTTTATTACGTCTCTTATTAAATGCTTTTGTCCATTATAAGTAGTTAATATACTAATTTTGTCAGCTGGATAGCCCAGAAGGCGCATGTACATAAATACAGCTACGCAATACTCAGCTTCAGCGAGATTTTGATAAAAGTACGCACTGGGTTCACTTTCACCCACTCCATTGAAATCTTCGACATTAATAAGTTGAAAATCATATAAGAATCCAGCATTTGCCACTAAATATTCTGGGCTATTTTCCACATGTGCAAGATTGCCCAATTTTTTATAACGCCAGTTGTATAGATTGCAGATGCTGGGTCTTGCACGACCTTGACCATCGAGATCAACTGTAGGAACACCCAATCGTACAAATCTTGCAAAAAGAGATTGTTCCATATTTGAATATTTCTGAAAAGCCATGTTTTTAATAACTGGTGGTAACTGATGATGATCTCCTATCATTATCCAACGTTTCAATCGATTATATCCATCTTGTGGATTCTGTAGTAATAACGGTATAAAAGTTTCAATTTCTAAAATTTGAGCAGATTCTTCCATGAGAATGTTGTCGTATTTAAATCCCATGTCTACTAGTTCACGTCTTTTAAGAGCAGCATGAGTACAAGTCATAGCAATAACTTTTGCTTCTTTGACTAATAAATATTTTGATCTGTCTAAGCCAGATCGTAATAACTCGAAAGCTCTAAACTCTTCTAATTGAGCAAAAATCCGCTCTATATATCTGCAAGAATGATATTTAATAAAAATTTAGTTATAAATATAATTTCTTATGCAAAATCTTTATTTGATATAAATTTACCGAAAACAACTGCATGCTATTTCAAGATCTTCTTCATACGAATTTCGTTTAAATAACGGTTTTGGCGCATTATCAAAGAATTTATGAAATGGAAATTCTTCATCTATGATAAAAGCAGCAGGTGCATTATTTCCTGTTCCCTGTTTTTGCTTAATTCTGGTTTCAAAGCGTTCCCATCTTGTTAGTATTTGATACATGAAAAAGTGACCTGCTGTTTCGCATGTATATGCGACATCACCTTTTACGTTTAACGATTCCTGAAACCATTAATTTTGTACATTTTATACATGTAAATTATATGTGATAGATATAATACATATTGTAGTTCATATTGTAAATTACAAACCTGTAATCTTTGAACTTCCATTAAAAGATCCAAACGTTTAGCTAGAACATAATTAACTCTACCGTATCTGCTGAAATCTTTCTCAGTTTCTAGCGCTTCTTCGCCATGACCAAGACGCAATAAATGTCTTTCATCTATATCAAGTGCCATGATTTTCTCAAAAAGTTGATTCAGTGCTTGATTAGAATGTGTAACTATAAGGGTTCTCTGATTCGGGAAATTATGATAAAGATTTGATATAATTTGAACAGCGACATCCGTTTTACCAGTACCAGGAGGACCTACAACAAGCGTCAATCCTGGTTGCATACCTGCACGAATGGCTTCGACCTGCGTTGGTGTAAAAGGAATCTGATTTCTGGAATTAAATTGTATGTAAAATTATTATACATAACCTTTGCTTTATCATTAAAGAAGGAAAAAAATAGTTCCTCATACTTTTTTGGTTCGTTAGCTTTATAAGGGCCTCTACTGGGTGGCACATGAGGTTCAATTTTGATAACTTTCTTTACGGGTTCAACATTATGTTTCGCAAGTACATCTTCAAATGTTAAACGAAAAGGACGTACTAATTTCGATTCATCATTGGTAGAAACCTTAATTTCATATTGAGGGAAGCTATTTTTTAAATGATTTATATCAAGAAATGTATCATTGAAATCCATTGACGCAATTTCATTTGGCATTCTACAAGAAAATAAAAATATGAAATATCTAGAGACTTTTAATATTATTGTATATTTCAAGTATAATATCTATATTTGATGTACCTAGAATAACGAGCAGCACCAGGATCACCATATCCAAGAATTATGTCATGCAACCAATAAGGTACGACGCATTCTGTATTCATAAGCTCTCTTATCGTTTCCAAAACTGCTTTGAAATTATTCTCTTTAGGTTTACGTCTCATTATGATGTTAAAACTTTCATATACATCTTCACCACCATGGCTAGCGTTATCCATATCAATCCTATACTGATTACAATCTAGCCAAACTCTATACGTGCGAGTATCTCCAGGTAAAATCGGGCGTGGTTCAGGTCCATCTTCGATTACTCTACCGTTTGAATCTAGCATACCTTCAACTTCACATCCTCGAACAGTTGTTAATCCAACTTGTGGTACAAAAGGTAGTTTGTGACTGTATTTTGTACCTGCATGTTAAATTATTGACTTAATTGCTTATTTTAATTACATAAAGTACAATAGAATAATTAAAATTATTTGATGAAATCTTACCGATTGGGTTTTGTGGTTTAACTGTAATGAGGAAACAGACATCGTGTTTCCGGAGGTTTTCCCATTCAGACTTAATTTCTTTACGAACACTTAAATTTATTGTGACATCAGCACGTACTCTGGATGGTCTTTTCTCGCCAATATTAGGTTTCGCTACCTCAACTACAGCAAACTGTGTAATAGGTTGAGCCATTCTAGCCCAACCGCCGAAGTAAACACCACCATCTTCGGCTCGCCTAGATAAAATACATTATACTTTTATTAATATACTTTTTAATGGTTTCAGTTTATTGAAATATAGTAATTTACCAAGGGCTTAGTCTGCTCACAGCATCTTCGATATCTTGCCGTATTTCATCTATAAATATTTCATATCATTATTTACTGTACTATATTACAGGGTGATTTTTTCGCCAGTTGATTCAAATGAAATTCTTCCACAGTGATAACATTATGCTAATCTATACATATGATTTAACATCGCAAATCGATAATGGCTCTGTGTTAGCTCAGAGACGACTATGTGTGTGTATATCCATGAAATAAAAATGAGAGTGTTTATTCGCGATATGATTGGCGACGTTGGTTTTGTATCAACTAGTGAGAAGATCATCCCATATTACTTCAATTAATTACATTTATTCTGTACATACAAGTTGATTCAAGTCGGAATAGATTGAAGTTTCTCAGTAAATAATCGTGCAGAGTAAGAAATTGCAGATTCAATTTTGGTAAAGCTAAACAACCTTCGCCAGAAAAATATTCTGTCGGTACAATACTCTCGTTCCAAATGATCTCTTCTGTTGGATAAAGTGGCATTTCATTGAGCTCCTCTAACTGAGAAGCTCTACGCTCGTGACGTGAAATCTAAAGTTTATATTATTCACAATGTTAAATCTATATTTTCTATTTCTCTTTCTTTTACTAATTTTCTTTTTACTTAACTTACCAAAAGTTCTCGAAGAAAGTCTATATCATACCGGTACCAATTCTCATCTTTCTCGCGTTCTTCCGATGGTACCAAACTGAGGTAACTCGCAATTGACCTTAGCTTCTCTTGACTGAAAATTCGCATAGAGATAAAATATGAAAATGATTTATAATTCTTTAGAAAAAGCGTACAATAAATAAGATATAAATTGTCAAGAGATTACCTGAGCAACCCGAAGTGTTTATAAAGAGCTTCTCTCGTATCAACGCTCGCCACATTCGCCAACGCAAAGCTTCGTAAGTCTGGGAACTTCGCAAAAACTGCTTTCTGTGCACAGTTCGAATTTTGTTTGTTGGTTTATGCTTTTGTACTCCTTTGGTTTTAATATGTGAATGCCCATTCTAATGAGAACGTTGATGATTTGACAAATGATGCGGAAAAATCGTTTCAATAATACATAACTCGAAAGTTGAATACTTAGTAACAAGAATTAAAATATCAATTAATAGCAAAACAAGTAATTTTGTCATTTTCATTATTTGATAAGAAAGAATATTTTATTTCTTTTCTTGGAATTGTCTACTTCTTTTCGATAAAAAGAAAGATAAAAAAGAAATTTAATTTTTAAAGCAATAGTTTCTTAAGCGTTCGAAATATATGTTATATTTTATACCTGAAGCGAAGTAATTTTAGTGTAATGCAATTGTGTCATATCGTGATCGGTGAGGGGGTCGCCGCTTTCTTCATTGATTTCAAACCTCGCGTAAAACTTCAACATTTCTAATAGCTGTAAATCGAACAAACAAATATAATCATATATATCAAATATAATCAATAATATTTATCACGCCATAATGTAATAAATAAAAGTAAATGTCTATGATAAATAAATATGTAGACTATTAAAACTATGCAGATACGTAATACGTTACTTCGTTTGACACTATAACTATTCACAAGTGATTTCCGAGGTCACTTTCTATTGTTTAACTATTTTTTATGTTTTATTATGCATATATCGAATACTAATCCATTTATTTAATATACAGCCTATCCCTTAATCAGCTTTCCGCTGTTTCTATCAATAATTACTTTATAAATACACATATCTATGTCCATTCAAAGTTCACCTCGGTAGAGATTGATGAAGCAATAACACTGCTTAATCATTCTCCACGACGAAAATATTACGCAAAAAAAATACCATTAAAATGAATGAAGAGACGCCTGCAAATCAATTATGTTTGCGAGTGCCAATGTGGAGTAAATGTAACATTATTCAAGGCTGTGTCAATTGTCCAAGATTATAATAAACCATGTCCCGTCAGAAAGATCCTGTGAATATATGCGTAGCACACTTTCTACATTATAACGTACGAATAAAATCAACATGACATTAATTTCCTATTAACGTATTAAACTTATAAAATCTTATCTTCCATTAGTTTATTCAAGCTTTGACTTTGACGTCGGTCTCTCCGTAATTTATGATAGGTGGACTAACGAAGAATACTGCCCTTCTTAATTAATATTTCCATCTACCATCTCGAAATTGGAAGAAACCTAAGTTTTACCGTTAAACTGCGGTTGTTCATACGTTTATAGAAAATTTTAAGGTGAGACAATTTTTTGGATATACGAAAAATATACAAAATATCCTAGGTAAAGCATGCGTTACAGTAATCAGTAGATGAAACAAATCTTTATGTAAGTTTCGCTTTTTTTTTTAATTATATTGATAAAAATATGAATTTATAAATGTATAATTATATATAAACTTCCATTTTTCTATGCCAGTTTATCTCTTTTTTTGTTCATTTTGAAATACTTAATTATTGTCTCGTAACAGTCTGTACAATATAATTTTACTTAAAAGATATTAGAGATTAAATATCAATTAAGAGGGACAGAATAGCTAAGGAAACGTAGAAGATGGGAAGAGGATCGTAAATTAGAATAAAGGCATCGGTGAACCTGTTCGACAGGAACCCATTCTCCTCGTGAGGATACAAAGGCACACTGAACACTGCACTGGTTGTAAGCCAGCCAAGAGATCTCTACTTCGACCGCAGTGGGAGTATCTTATATCTCGGACCGGCTCATCAATGCTTCATCTACAATTGTTCAGTACCACGCGTAACGCAAGTGTGTCAACGTGTCTGTCTGGTTATCTGCCACTTCTTCGTTTTACAATCTTCATTTGTCGTACGAGTAGATCGAGTAATTCGTTCTAATAGTGAATGGATAAACTAGTGGCTATAGAAGGTGACTGTTTTTTCTTCTTTTTCTTTAAGAACCGATCGAGATCAGTTTTTCGCCGATACGAAAGCGCTTCGTGTTTCGGTACAGTTTTTCTTAAATCAAGAATCCAGATGATGAAAAGCTATATCCGCTGATAATTTACATTCTAACGTTGTATGTTTATCAAACGGGATAAGAGTATAAAATTAGACAAATTAATATGCTAAGTCGAGTTTAAATAGCGAAGGCTGTTTTTGATCGGTCCCAAGATTCATCTCTAAGATTTTGTTTCAATCTTTCATCAGACAACAAAAAAGACAATCCCTGTTTTGAACTTCTGCGACAGTGAAGATTGCCAGGTGTATATGATTAATGGAATTAAATTGATTGGCTATTTAGTGAATTTCACTGAAATAAGCTCGTTTTGCATTAGATGAAAAGAAATGTATTAATAAAAATCGGAGAGATGATGCTGAATGTGAATTATAGCAGGCGTTCGGGCTCATTGCCAGTCAAAGGTACGTAAAGTTCCACTGATTGGATTATTCTGATTTTTATTCTTTGTTTATCTCCATCTGTGTGTGTGTAAACACACACACACACACACACACACACACACACACACACACACACACACACGCACACGCACACGCACACGCATATTCTATTTAGCTGTGTTAAATATTAACTCAACTACTCGTCGAGTTTTTAATTCACTGTTCGTGATATATTTTGAAATTTCGTCGTGTCTTCTGAATAGATTTTATTGAGGAAAGGTATGTTGTGTGAACTACGTCGTAGGCATTCTGAAGATGAATACTAGTTAATACTTAGATTCAGATAAATACTAGATATTAACTTAATTACTCGCCAAGTTACTTGGAAATTTTGTCGAATATACTGAATAGATTTCATTGAGGGAAGGATATGTTGTTGCAAAGTACGTCACAGATATTTCGAATACTAGCTAATAGTTTGCCTTAGATAAATAACCAAACAGGCCTTGAATTCGTAATAGATTTTACGTTGTAACGAATGTTTGACGCGTAACACGTTGGGAGATTTTGTTTATGATAGATTAAGACGCACGTGTGTTTTCAGGAATTTTCAACGAATTATTCGACGGAATGACGATGTAGATTTTCTCGTTCGAGAAAGAAGCATGAAATTTTACATGCAAAAATACGTGTTGCATCACGCGAGAAAAGAAAAAGAATTTACATGTCTGTTATTTCCCTTCTCTCGTCGATCACGGTTGAAGCGACTGATAGAAGGAAAGTGTCGAAGCCAGGGGCAGTAAAAATCATAGATATGCTCTATGTGCGTCAGATATATTGAAGATGTATGGCAAATAACGTTATCACGAATGATTAAATCATTTTATATTACTAACTTCCGTTACTTCACGAAACTATCTCTAATAAATAGGAAATTCTATAAATACGAAGTCTGCAATACTTGATTCTGCCATTCTCGCGTGTGTTTAACGAACTTTTCATTCATCTTCTTTATGAGAATCCGATGTTTATTACTGAATGATACAAATGAAATACAAATGAATACGAACGTGTATCAATTTTGGGATATCAATAAAATTTTTTCTGATTGTACTCATTTAAGTAAAATATAACTTAACATTGTAAAGTATTATAAAATGACGATACAAATAATACTTCATTAACGTAACCTTGTAATTGAATAAATTGAATTAGCCGCATTGATATCATAGGAATCGTAAAAAACAAGAGAAAACACGTGATGCACATGGCTCAACGAAAAAGAGCAATGGTTTGTGCAGACATTGAGGAAGCCAAGAAAAGGGCATAAGGAGCATTCTCGCTAACAGAAGCACAAACTTTTCTTTTTTCGATCCAGTCATTTCATACTGCATACGTGCATAACAACCACTATTGAACTATATTAATACAACTGCGTCTTTTTAAACGCGAATCTCTTTGTTTCCCAGACCGAACGTGCTCGATATTCAATTACCGATAACGAGAACAATTTTCTACAATATATCATATCTTATCAAGAACATAGAATTAATCATTTTGTTAAATACATTGTTTATAATCTTTTTACGCGGGCAAAAAAAGAAGTATCGACCTACAATGGATATTAGAATGAAAGAGATGTTCTCTCTCGTCTTATTCCTTCTATGAATTATTTGCCTTCATTCTGACATCGTTAACAATTTCATCATATTACCACTCATTTTGCTACCAGACTAGTAAGCACTTCCTGAAACGTAGAAAAGATAAAGTATTGGAATCGTTACGATATCATAGCGATATTCGTGAAATCCCTTTTAAGCTTTCAGATTGTATCGATACATTCGTGATATTCGTCACGAGTGCCACGAGTTCGAAGTAAATGGGTGCCTTTACGTATCAAATATAAATACGTTTCTAATACTCATTTATATACACAAAGATCGTACGATGGAGATTCTCGCTAAAAGTACTTGAAAACGATCTTTATAGTTCCATATATGTAGCAATAACAAGTGTGTGCTTCGATATATAATAATTGATATAATCTACTTAATTCTCATGAAGAGCGAAACTTTCACGGTCGAATGTGACTGAGGATGAATTACCCTTTTCCAGAGTTGCTATGGATCAGTCTATTAATGTTGGCGATCACATGGAGTCAGGCGAAAGACAACAATTGCTGTTCGGATGGTCTCATGTGGTTACATACGCTGAATTGTTCTGATGGCAACGCGATTAATCTCGCGTGCTCATTTGGTTGGTACATAGTCAATCCTGAGATGCGCACGTTCGATAACTTCACTATAATCGAGGAATATGGGAAACCGTGGCTGCAGTTTGTAGACACGGTATCCACAAAAATAGAAGCAGAAAGGTAAACGATGTGTGTCAGTTGCATTTCTTTCAGTGACGCAAATCTTTTTCAAGAAGTTTGTTTAATCTTCAACTGTTATCGTTGGGTCATAGGGGTCCATAACAGTTCGCTCATATATCTTAATTTGTGTGGTGTTTATCACATACAACACAGAGTGAAAGTTAAAATAAATAAATAACTAATTTCTCGTGGATCACGATCCAGCGACACTAATCGACGATTAAAGATAATCCGTGCAATCGACATAATACTGTTTGTTAATATTCTTCTTTCTATTCTATCTTCAAAATATGGATAAAACAGGATTTAAGCTTATTTGACACTTAAATATGTTAAATTTTATTCATTTTTTTTTCTTTTATATTCCTAATTTAATTAAATATTCAGCTTCTGCGTGGCAAGAAATCCGAATACTGGTGTCAAAATTGCTTTGGTATGCACGGATATCGAATACGACGGTATTCAATGGAGAAACACATTGTTCTGCACCCTGAGTATCATATCGGCCATATTTTTGATCATCACCTTGGCAGTTTATGTTTTGCTACCAGAATTAAGAGAGATTCAAGATAAAGCAATGATGGCCGTAGTCACGTCATTAACAGTTAGCTATATCATTCTTTCCATTCAGATGTTGAGGCAGCAGCACGATGATGATTATCATATATGTGTCTCTCTAGGTACGACATGCTGATAATCATTTGTTTATTCATATCACAATTACTCATTTACATTGTACGATTTTTAAATCAATAATTCATTTATTCTTCTAGGATTCATTCTATATTTCGGTTTTATGGCTGTTTTCTTCTGGTTAAACATCGTCTCATTCAATATATGGAGAATAGTTTGGTAAAACCAATAAAGTCGATAAAAAGATTTAAAGATCTAGTTCATTCATATTCATCATTTGATTTGTTATTCCTACAGGTTTAAAGATTTCATGATCGGAGATAAAATGCTTTTTACTATTTATTCTATTATCGGCTGGAGTGGACCATTATGCTTATTAATTGCAATTTTGATTACTCATCACGTAGAAGGAAACCATCTAAAACCCGGTTTTGGAGAAAGTAGCTGTTGGTTTAATGGTAAGAACAATATCTTTCAAAACCTAACGATCTTTTAATAGTCTCCGTTATTATATATTAATCATGTTATTGAATAACGACTATCGTCTATGTTTTTATAGGACATGAACAAACGTGGGCGTATTTTTATGGGCCAATTAGTATTTTATTGACATTAAACGTTATCTATCTCGGCCTAACTGGTTGGCGATTGTGGCATCAGTATCGTGATTATAGCGGAAGCAAATTACGAGTACTTCGTTTTAAATGCCTGCTTTACGTCAAACTGATACTTTTCATGGGCGTAACATGGATTTTTGAAGTGCTTTCATATGCTGATCATAGTAAACAAGATTTCTGGTAATTTCTATCATTTTTGTTTATCAACAAAATAAGACAATCTCGTCAAAGAAATTAATTTTCTCAATTGCTAAGATATAGTGACACGTTGATGCTTGATTACATACTTTGATTCTTAATTCCAATTTAGGATACCGATGGATATATTGAATGCGTTACAAGGCTTTATAATATTCCTCTTGTTGGTTGGGACACGAAAACGAGTGAGAAAGTTGTTGGCAAAGAAGAGACCTTGTGGGATTGGCTTTCCAAAATCTTGGGCAGCTTACGAGGATGAAGAGTGCGAGGAAGTACTACCTGAAGAAGTCGAATTATCACAACATGATTAGTATTTATAAAAATAACTTTGTTTCTTTTTCGTCGCTAATAACGTAACGTAATAAGACGTGTAGTTTCTTTTTATACCAATATATTCGACTAGTCGAAGATAATCATGAGTAATGACAACGAGACAAAGAATTACTTCTATTTAAGTAACATAGTCGTATAAAGATCGTATAGAATTTAATACTCTTTTAATGAATCGTCGTAAAATACGTTTTTTAAGAATCTCTACAAACATTGCCCAGCAACAAGTATCGTGTTAATTATCGTGTCATTTATTATCATACGATTTTTGCTGATCTGTAGATTAGCTAAAGAATAAGAAGGTTCACAACTCATCATGGCAATTTCGTGTAATCTAGTAATTTTATTGTTTTCTTCGTAGGCGTCCGTATCAAACTTTCTCATTCTAATCGACTGACGCGACACTTCCGAGACGACGATTCACCTTACATCATCATGTACTTCTGACGTCTTTGAGTCATTAAAAACGTGTTAGTCGACAGATATCGCAAACGTTAAAACTACGAACGCTAGAGCACACGAAATATGAGCGTAAACATTCAAAGTTGCCAGAATACTTTTTATTACCATAACGAACAAAATGAAAGTGTTCTATCTTAAAATAAATATAATAGACAGAAAAATGAATTATGTGAACAACGTCAATTAAGTATGATAATAAAATTAAGCGTCATTTTTAATTTAAGCATTATATCCATTGGCATAGAAAATCCAGCTAATTTTAATATTAATTCACGTAAGTTTTATATCTTTTCCTTTATAGAAATTATATTTATGTCATGTAGAAATAGATAGGTAGAATTTTCTACAAATTAAAAAATTTTTTAATTAAAACATTTAAAATAATCTACGGTGTGCAAAAAGAAGTAGAGTAAAAACTAAATTATCGTTAATACGCTGCATTGAACAATCGTATTTCTCGTTGCGTGAAGCTATTACAATGATTAAACAAAGCAATCTGCGCGAGTAACTAATTAATTTGTCGCACGAAGACGTGATAAACGAGAATAGTGCAAAACAACAATGACGTGTGTGGTGGTTACCCACATATTATTATGAGTAATGCTAGTATCGACATTGCAAAAATGAGGATTTGCATTGTCGTGATACACACACGAATGCAACGTGACGTTTTCCATGGCGACGGAACATGTTACTGATCAATATTTTAGCAATGCAAAGGTTGCTGCTACAGCGAGAAATGCGAAACTTTTAATACCTTAGCAGTGACTCGTATGCAAGACGATTCTTTGGACTTCAAGTTCGAATTACCGACAATTTCAGAATATTTTTATTCTTTAATTTATATAGAGTAATATAGTATAACAAACAGTGAATTATCGTAAGATGCTTTAGATCTTAATTTGTACACGTATAAGATAATTTTCCGTCGAAAGATGGTTATTTATGTAGAGATTGATTGTTTGATTGATGCTATCCGTAACATTTGTAGCGTAGTCTATCTTGTTTATATATTATACAAATGCGATAAGTTGCACTGTAAAAATAAACGTGCAAATAATAAAATAAATATGTCGTTAGTATAAATAAACGTATTATGATATATGATAATCGATTTCTTACATTGAAAAAGATTTCGTATGATTTCAATTTTCGTTATAGTCAACGAGAGTGAGTTGAATTGATTGAAAAATATGTCCAAATTAATCGTTTCTTTGCAATAATAATAATAATGCAAAAAAGAAGGAAATTTTATGAACTTCCAATTATGATTATTATATCCCCTGCGAATAAGATTCATAATTAGAAGCTGTGTGAAATCAAGAAACGCGTTGTAATTTCAAGGAGCGATTGTGCAATATAATACAGATATATACATATGTATGTATCTCCAGCATGCGTCTAGACCTGATTTCATTCCTAAACTATACTATAATAAACTATACCTAACAATTACAATCTTTTTCGTATACATATAGCTATTAAAATGTCATTTCACTACTTCAAACCTGCTGATTATAAGTTATATGTCACTATACCCAATTCCAGGGCCTGTTCTATAGGCATGCCTCAAGATAAGTTTCATCCATAAATTTCATTAAGTATTTAGAGGCCGCTTAAAAACTGCGAGACAAATCGCGCGTATATAACAAAGCACCAGTTAATCGTATAAAGTATGAAGTAATACCATTGCATAAATGCCGATAAATGTGCTATAAATAATTATGTTATAGATGATTATATCATAAATATTCGGATCATATAGCAAGTCAAACTTTTACAAGTTAAATTAACACGAAGATACGAATATCGGAAGAAGAAGCAACGAAGCCAAAATGCAAAGTAAACGAGAAAGGTAAAGATGAGTATACGAGAGGAGGGAGAGCGATGAGGCAGCCATAGGGAAGGGGGAAAGAGAGAAAAAGAGAGTAAGCAAGCCAGCGTGCGAGTGAACAAACAGAAGAGAAAGAGAGATAAAAAGATAGTGCAACAGAGAATGGGAATGGATGCGATGCGATGGCGGCGAGTATGGCAGGGGTAAGTCTCGCTAGGCGGGTAACTACTACCGCAGGCGGCATTGGCAGGTATGACGATGAACACACGAGAAGTCCTATTATCGTTGCGTTAAAATGAACGAGTGAATAACAACGCTGTTAAAATAACGTCAAGATAGCCGTCACGAAATCGATCACGAGCAACGCTAAACTCGGCCACGGCGGAAAGTTGGTTGACGAATGAATGCACGGAACCAATGTATGGAAACAAAGACACGAGAGTAGGAACGGTGCCGATTCGATGACATGTATTATCTCGTGAGTACGTTGCTTATCATCGTTGGTATATTGGGGAATCATCCCCTTCTTGCAAACACAGACGGGAAGGCAAATTTGATCAGCGTGGCAAAGTGTTGCGAGCACAACGAGCTTCTTGTAGACGACACGTGCACGCCATTGACGGAAACGAACGAGACGGAGTGGAGACCGGAATTCATCGAGGAGAAGGTCAATGGTATATCAAGGAGCAAACCGGTTAAACCGAATTATCAATTGAAGATTGGAAGACCTAAGTGTCAACCTAACGAGCATCAATGGAATGTATATCATTATCGATCAGGCGAGGATCGGCTCGCGATACTGACAACTGGCGTGTTGCGACACTACACCACCGATTTGATAAAGGGAAAGCAAAACGAATATAATGGTGCATTTGGATTCGACAATGCAGATTCAATGGACGAAGATGATCTCGAGACGGTTTCGATTCATTATGATTATCCGTTCGGACATTATTGCGCTGACAAAGCAATTTTGAGCAGAGATCGACTGGTAGCGATGTACGCGATGATTTGCGTACCCGACGTAGTCGTTACATGGTCCGATACAAATTATTTGATGAAACACGCCATCGATCCCACCTTTCATGCTATATCGATAGCTAGTTATCTGGTTGTCGCGGTTGTCTATTTTGTTCTACCACAACTGCGTGATCTTGTGGGAAACATGATAACTAGTATGACTCTGTGTCTTATAGCTGGGCAATCTGCGTCTACCGTCAGGATTTTCACGGAATTCGGCAATCACATCAGTTTTATGATTGCCGGTATGAAATACATGAATATTCATAAATATTCAAGCTATTCGTGGAAAATTAAATTTCAATTCCAATTAGGATATATTCGATTGAAAAATGCTTAACTTTTTACGAAAATATTTCTTTCTTTCAGATACCGTCATGTATGTCTCCTTGCTAGCTGCATTTTTCTGGTTGAACGCTTTGGGTTACTACGTATGGAGCACTTTCCGTTCGCGAAACGTATTTTTAAGAGTAACTGACGGCAGGAAGTACTGTTACTATTCTACGTATGTTTGGGGTTCAACGGTTTGCATAGCGGGCACTGCAATTTTTGCACACTTTGCCTTAGAAACTAATAAACCTGTCGTTGGCGGAAAGATATATCCACCTCAAGAAACAATCGGTTGGCTCGGTATTTCCGTACTATTTACATCGATCGCATTTACGATAATGATTGATTTATCTTTCGTATTAACAACCGCAAACAGGATTAAAAGAATGAGCACATACGGTCGAATTCATCATAAAATGAAATACAGCTTTAGAATGTTCGTTTTTCTGTTTGCAATAATGAGTATCGGTTGGCTATCATTCCTGCTATCACGACTGAATTACGAAGCGTTAGAATATTGTCATATCGTTATTAATTTGCTACAGGCAATTTTAATACTATATGTTTGCGTATTTGGACAGAGAAGAGTTACATTCTTACTTGGTAAAACATGCAATTGCTGTAATTCAGGCGAAAATATCGAGGGCCTTGATTGGGGCGAAGAAATGACTGCCATTAACGCGGGATATTAAACAATTTTTAAATCGTATAATCGATTATGAAATTCGATCTCAAATGAAATAATTTTGTTCTATGAAAGCATTGTATTTTGCACATTTGATTGAACATATCAAGTGAAAAGCATATTTATAATGATAGTCTGTATCATAAACCAGTGCTCGACAAGGAATATATCATATTAGTTAATATTAACAAATACATGTTTTATTAAGGCAGGAACATAACGTCCATAAATAGTAAGCTAAGGCATTGTATATAATGGTATTTAATTAAAAGAATTTTTAAAATCAACAAAATTATATTATTCTAGGAGAATATAATATTTATATGTATCATTGTTGATAGATTCATTGCTTTTTACATACAAACTTAAATATATCTATACTAAATATGTATTTATCTATTTGAATAATTTGGAATTTATAATCATAAGTGCCTTGAAACAAAATTTCCTATGCCTTATGAAAATGTGCACTTATCTGTATAAGATATAACATTAATCGCAAAATATATAAACATCCATAAACATTATCATTGCATCTATCATTTCTTATAAAAATATCATCTTCTAAGGAATTTTTTACTTTTAAGATATTCATATAATATTTATATTTGTACAAACATATGACTTTTGTAAATGGTGTATCATTTTTATAAAATCAATTTCAATATATCCTTTTATACTAGATATTTCTATTTATTTGAAAAACTTGAGAAATAAAACTTACCTGGCCAAACAATTCACCTTCTGGACGATGTAATAAATTGGATAGCTGACACCTCACTACCAGATGACAATCATCCATAACAGTATTGAAGAAACGTCTAGTTGGTAATAGAGCTTCTAAATCTATTACTAACTCAAGAAACCTTTCACAATATCGTACCTTATCTGGTAAGAGTGGCCCTATTGAGAAGTAAATACCAAATTAGAATATTGTACCACAAAAATATTTTCGAACAATATAAAACAGATTAGATTTTTATTTGGTTTAATTTACCTTCCTCCGGTACTGTTTCCAATATTGTCATAAATTTTATCATTAATCTGTGTAAAAATTTACGTTCCCACTCTAACTTTTCTTTACATTCAGGATTATCTTTTTTCATTATAACCTTCCAGTACTTTCTCCACTTTGGATATTTTCTAAACTCTAATTCTCTACGACCTTGTTGCAGTGAAATCCACATAGATAATGACACCAGCCGTTTTACTTCTTCTCTGACTAATAATACTTCCATAGAATTAAAACAATGATTCAAAAAAACGATCAATGCTGTTTGTTCTTTCAAATCAAAGTCCATTATACTGTCTTCAAGGCATGTCTCTAAGACTTTTTGAAAAAATTCAGAAAAATATTTTGGAAGTTTCTCAAATACTTTCCAAACTTGAACACGTTCTCGAAATTTTTCATTCACCATAACAACAATGGACATGGTATGAGCACGAGTTGCAATTGTTGTATTGTAATATGGCCATAGAAAATTTTCTAAATACTGACTGAACTCTAACATCATAATTCTTCGAATAGAAAATTTAGATGCACATATTTCTTGGATATAAATATCTTCTACTATTTGTGAACTGAATGGAAGATGTGAATCCATAGTATGTGGTGCCCAATATTTATTTGCAAGCTGTAATTATTTAATAAAATAGATGTAAAGAAAAAATATATGTAATTCATGTAATAAAATAGATTTAACTATAAATACCTGTGTTATACGATCAGCATTAATCTGTTCCACTGTGGGAGCAGGATTATTGCTTTTAACTGTCATAGCGTTTTGATTTTCCATGTTGGGTCGTTGACTCAATTGATTTTAAGGTTAAGTTTAAGGTTAAGATTAAAAATTAACCAATGTTAGACATGATAACAAGTAATATGCATTTGTGTAGTAAACTGTATACAGTCATATAAATCATTTATTTCACTTTCTTTCCAAATAAATCTGTACTTACTACAATTATTCAGATTTACCAGCAACTATCAAACAGCACGTACTCATATAAAATTTTTATATTTTCATACACACAGTACCACGATTGTCATTGGCTAAGATAAAGATCCAATCATTTCTGTTGGTTAAAGAGAATATTTTAAAGCGAAAAGTTAAGTCATATGATTGGTACATTTGCAATTGTTGATTCCTTTATTATTATAAATAATATTGTTAATAAATTCATAATTTTACAATCAGATATTAATATAAAAGAGGATAGTAGAGGTAAATTCATATGTCTCTTTCATTTTTATATAAGATGCGCATTTTGTTATTCCTTTCACTATATTTTTCTTTGTCTATTAATGAATGAAGAATGAACAGACTTCCTTGCTAACGTTCACTGTTCAATTCAAATAACTATCGTACATGTGTGAGTGTGCTAAGCACATCGACTGCATTTTTTAAATATATTAAATTGAATTTATATGTGTAATTATATGAATTTTTAAAAACAATTTATAAAAACAATATAATAAAATTTTTATCGAAGAGATCATTATAATGTCGAATTCTAGAAAAAGCAAAACAAGACGTGATAGTGATTCAGTAGATATTAATCCTAAAAGAATGAAATCAGAAGACGAAGATAATTCAGAAAAAAAGGAAAATAGTACAGTTACAAGTGATACTTCACTTGAAAACATTTCTGAACAATTATTGTCAGTGGAGCATAATTTGGCTACTGAGTTAAAAAAAATTACATTCCGTTTACCAGTAGAGTATGTTTATAGTCCACTTGAATATGCATTTAATATACACACTATGTATGTACAAAAGTATTGTAATACTGTTAAGAAAATATTGTTTCTTGGAATGAATCCTGGTCCTTGGGGTATGTCCCAAACTGGTGTTCCATTTGGAGAGATAAGTATGGTTCGCGACTGGTTAAAAATTTGTGGACCTGTTGGAAAACCAGCCAAAGAACAGCCAAATAGAAAAGTAGTTGGATTTCAATGTACTCGTAGCGAAATCAGCGGGAAAAGATTATGGGGTCTTTTTCAAGAATTATGTAAAAGTCCAGAAAAATTCTTTGAACATGCATATATACATAATTATTGCCCTATTGCATTAATGAATAAAAAAGGCTGTAATATTACACCAGCGGAAATAAAGGCAATATATCTATTTTTTATTATAGTCATATTTATATATTAAATGTCTTACTTTTTTAGGGACCGGAGATACAAATCTTACATTCTGCTTGTGACAAGGCATTAGCAGATGCAATTAAGATTTTAAAAGTTGAAATTATAATTGGCATTGGTGGATATGCAGAGAAACGAGCTCAATTAGTAGTTCAATCTTCAAAATTACCTGTGAAGGTAATTACTACTTATTAAAATTTTGTTTAAAATAGATATAGAAGAAATATATGTAATTCTTTTATGTTTTTAGGTTTTATGTTTACCTCATCCAAGTCCACGTGCTGTGAATAATAAAAATTGGAGTGAAAAAGCAACACAAAAGTTAAGTGAGTTTGGATTACTTGAATGTTTTACAGCTTAAAATACCTTAACAAGAAAAATAATCTTTTGCTCTTTATCAGTACAATTTTATGTTACCTAACTGTAC
The DNA here is from genome assembly GCF_041682495.2 of Bombus fervidus. NCBI lineage: Eukaryota > Metazoa > Arthropoda > Insecta > Hymenoptera > Apidae > Bombus > Bombus fervidus. Next base: position 3,093,172 of record NC_091527.1, on the reverse strand, counting down.
TATTTATGTTACATATATTATTTTATAAATTTGTGGTAATTTCTAATATTATCTTTTTATGTATTATTGCGTGCGTGTATATGTGTGTGTATATGTGTATTTGGTAATTTTTCTATGAAAATTTGTCAAATTTAAGTTATTAAAACATAAAAGAAATACAATGGATTTTTTAAGTTGGATGAATGTTGCTTTACAAAAGGCAAATGATTCACTAAAATCTGGTGAAGTACCAGTTGGATGTTTATTTATATATAACAATGATGTCATTGCTACAGGTAATAATACAGTTAACGAAACTCGCAATGCTACTCGACATGCAGAAATAAATTGTATAGATCAAGTTTTAGAGTCCTGTAACATAAAAGATTTAAGCTATAAAAATGTTTTTTATGATACTGATGTTATTGTTACTGTAGAACCATGTATAATGTGTACATCTGCATTATGTCAACTACAGGTACGTAACATTATATATGGTTGTGGAAACGATCGTTTTGGTGGATGTATAAGTGTTTTTGAAGTACCAAAACTTTATAATTCAAGAACAAAAATAATAGGAGGTATCAAAGGTACTGAAGCAATGACATTGTTAAAAGAATTTTATAAAGGTACAAATCCAAATGTACCTGAATCAAAATTTAAAAAAGACCGTAAAAGGAAGGACACATAAATATTACAAATTTAATAAATTCATTTTTTGTTTAATTATAATTTATTACTAAAAAACATTTTAGTTTCTATTTTGATTTATAATATGATACATAAACAAATCAATTTTATACAAAATATTATGTATTAATAATTGTACATTGCCAGTAGAGCAAATAGAGTTTTATATACATGTAGTGGTCTTGTTTATTTTGTACTTATTTATGAAGGAATAAATTCCAAAAAATGTAGTTATGAACACCATGAATGATCTAATTCACACTTGCCTTGGTACCATCTGACAAGTAATTGATTTTTTATTGTGTAATCTTTTAATATCATATCTTTTGTCTGCAAATGATGATTAATATTTATTTAACCCACATTAAATAAAATGAATATCTATTCTTAAAAGCAACTTACTATGGGAGGTGGAAAGATTCTTTGAAAATCCATTTTATTCTGATTTTCCAAATAACTTTGAGATAAAATCAATTTAGTTTCAGGTGTGAAACATGGGCTACATAACTGACATTCTACACGAAAACAGTCATTACATTCTATGCAAAGTTCTGGCAAAACCATTATATTCTTCTCAGCTACTTCCATTTCTTCCTCCATTCTGTTCCTATAAATGTAAACATTAGTCAATGTTATATTATTTTAAAAGATTGTTAATTTAATTGTAATATAAAATTTATAAGACCTTATTTCCAAAGAATCTTTCCTGATTCTTTGTCCTATACCAACTAACGAAAATAAGTTAAATATAACTTGTTCGTAAAGTAATTGATTTGGCAGATAATGCGCCGAAGATAAATTTGGAGACATGTTTGCCTCCATGATATAAACATTTAAATTTTCATCGAGTGCAAAATCGATTCTAATTAACTCGAAAAAATTTCTTCCATTTCCGAAACGTTTTATAGCTTCTCTAATATAAATCTCTTTTGACAAAGTAATTTCTCTGATTGCTTCGCGTACACCACTCCAAACTTTTTCAGGATCTTTCGCTTGCATACGTACATATGCGTCGAACGAATCTTTCATTGAAAACTTCAATTTAGTATAATAATGTTTCAAAGATGGAACGTTCCAAATCGGCAAGTAATCATCGCCAACTACGTATTTGTCTAAAACTTCAGGGTTAAATGGATAATATTTTACAGGACAAAATCTAAAGAGCACATCACCTTTGTATATATATACTCTAAGAGGATCAACGGATGTGATCACGGTGTATATTCCAATATCAAATTTATATCCATCTATGAGAAATGGTCGCTGTATAAATTCTTGTACAAAAGATCCAGTTTCTGTAACATTTATATCACTCACATTTTTTATGCTAATACCCCGATGATCATTTGATTTTTGTACAAACATCTTTTCTGGATGCTGATTAGCATACAAAAGAAATTCGCTGCTTTGTTCTGGTATCTTAAATGCTGGTAAAATGTAGCGACCTTCCGCGGTTGATAAATCCACCTTATTCGTAATATATCCGCAACCGGGAATATGATTAATACGTTGATGAGCTTTTAACTTCTTTAAACTAGAACTTAAACTTCTAAATGGATAGTCATGTGCCCACAATAAATCCCAATTAAATGCATCATTGGTTTGTTTAAATCCCAAACGTTCCAATACAAGAAATACATGTTTTAAATATTCAGTATCGTTACTTTTCGTGTATACTCTATATAATGGATTCTTTTCTTTTATTTCTGCCGTACTTAATTGCGTATGTCTTAAGTTTTCATGGTAGTATAAAAAGGACAAGAAACAATATAAAATTATTGGACTCGTTATAGAATATAAAAATATATTTAAAAGTGTTTTCACTTTTAAATTCATCATTTGGGTATATATTGTACATTCATTAACATTCTGTAAAAGTAAATGAAGGTTTGAACTGGTTATTTCAATTTATCAAAGTAATTTAAATAATCATGCAACTATTAAAAAAATGTACAAACCTGTTTACTAGACATGATTAAACATATAATTTTAATACCATTTGTTAATAATAGTCCGCAGAATGGTATGGCTCACAGTATATTTGTGTCCCCACTACTGAGTTCTAGCTTGATGTAAGTACCGTTGTAGTTTTCCCCGCTATACTACCTGTGTTTTAATAAGAACATACTTTCTTAGTACCGGTTTCTATACATAGAACCTGTGTTAAATTCTATTCTTCAAATATCTTGCATTTTGTAAATAATTTAAAATGAAATAAAATGCGAAGAAATTTACTTTCCAATAGTAAATGTTCTTTAATTTGCAATTAAAGTATATTGCCTTGATAATTAGCCGCGAGACCGAATTTGGTCACTTAGCAAACGAGTACCTTTCTATATACATACGAAATTCTGGTTCAGTATGAATAGGATAAAGAAAAAATTCTGGCAATGGTTAGTTAAAAGGCAAGAAAATAGTTAGTTAGTAAGGCACTACTGTACAACGAAATCGTACACTTACCTTCTATAATATATATATATATATACTAAATGTACATATTTTTGTATAAAAATTAGACTGCGGGTTTTTATGTATTTATAGAAAACTTAAAAATGTAAAAAAGTACGGGATACTTACAATGTGGAAAAGTCTCTACTAAGTTCCATTGTTATAAATGACAGTCATTAAAAGTATAAATTTGCATAAATATCCGCAGTTTAATAATAATAATAGTATATATGTATATTATAACAATAAAGACATGTAATAAGTACAAGTTCTTTTTGATGTTATGTGATGTTTATATTGAATAATGTTTAAACATTGGCGGGAATCATTCTAGAGTACGCTAGTGTGCGTAACGTTGCGTCGCAGAGGTTTCTGACCATTTCTTGCCATTTCGATTTTTGATACGGTATTGTAAACAGTTCGGTAAACTAAAAATGGGTTTTCAAAATATTTGGTACTCGCATCCGCGTAAATATGGACAAGGATCTAGATCCTGGTAAGTATTACTATTTTGTATTATATTTTTAAATAGTAGACAAATCAATTTATACCATAAAATTACATACATGCAATAGACCGTGTGTTCACGTTTATGTTTTTCCAGTAAACAAGATATTTGTATAGCTTTTAGTGTACGTTATTTAAAATAATTTAAAAATATGAATTACTTTATTATCATTATAATTAAAACAAAATTGATATGTTGCTTAAAAATATCATTTCTACATTTTTTGAACATAACCTCAATGTAGTATGTATTATGCATAGCATTTATAACTTATTATTAGACTGTCGTAGTCTATTTATAATAATGTTCTTTCAATGTGTAATTTATCATATTATGCTATTTTACAGCCGTGCTTGTGCCAACAGGCACGGATTAATTCGAAAATATGGGCTGAATATTTGTCGCCAATGTTTTCGCGAATATGCTGCTGATATTGGCTTTAAAAAGGTATAAAATTTGAATTCTTCTATGTTTGCAAATATATTTCTAATATATATAACGATTAAATATTATGTCTAAATCAATCTCTTTTTATTTACAGCTGGATTAACGTTGGGAATAATGAAATGAATGTATGAGATACAATAAAATTAATTTTTTCTACAAAATATATCTGTATCATTAATTTTAATATATTATAACTAAATTAAAATTAAAACATTAGATTTTCTAGTAAAATATTATATAAGACTATAATAGGTATGTGATATGTTACCTAAAATTAGCAAATATCTTTTATAAAATATAACTTTTGATACATTTATGCTTTTTGTTATTTTTCCATATCTAGCGATCTTTAAATATATCCGTTTGCGTTATGATATATGCAGCTATTGACTGGTAGTTATTAGTTTAGGATTATGGTTTACGGGGATTGTTGTTAACCGTAACAGATAAAAATAATTGATCTCAGCTATTAAATCTGATGAATTTAATTAAAATGTACGTGTCCAATCCAGCTCAGATAAATCTTCGAATAGCAGGTTTTTATTTCATAATTTATCAGAATCATGAATATGAAATATGAATTAATTCCTCCAGATTTTGATCATATTAGGGATATAGGAATATATGGACTGACGTGGTATGTGAAGCCACTTCCGGGGAGCGGGAAGTACGCTCACATGGTGCTTGGAATCGTGTTCATCATTGATCACTGACTCAATGATATATATCAGAAGGAGTAAATATACTAGTTACACTGATTCACTTTTACTCGATAAAAATAAAATTGCGCTTGCGTGAACACAACCAATCACTAATGTGATTCCAAGTATCACGTTCCCTGCTCGCTGGTAATTGCTCCATCTCCCGTTGCCGAGTTATTGTTCGGCTTCTATATTCCTATGCCCATAGATCACATAATGTTATTTACTTCTGACGATGGTGTAATCTGACCTACCTGAATTTTTTGACTCGATTCAGTACGTAGGATACAAATTAATAATATAAACTGTATAAGCTCTTATAATTTAGCAGGATTGTGTATTAATATAAATTTTAAATAAAATAAATAGTATTTGTATACTTATGTTAGTAAATGCATGAAAGTTATGTACTATTTAAATACGCTAACTCATGTTAGTTTAATTGGACAAACAGCATCGTACATTTGGGAATCGATTGAAGCAGTAAGTTATAACCTCTTATAAAAAAAGATTAACAATAATAAGGATAAAGAATAAAGATAATAAGGATTTATAGTGCTTTACTACAATTAAAATGTTTGAACAATATTAAATTAATGACAGAACTAAAGTATTAAGTTATAAATATTTACAATACAATGTAAAAGTACTAAAACATTTATTTTATCTATTGTAAATTATAATAGATTAAATTTTTAACCTATTGAATGCCTATTTTATATTCATATAATAATTGGTAATTGTCAAAATTGCAACTTCATAATTGAGAGCAGTAAATTATCGATATGAAAAGGAAGTTAATAGTTATTTAACATTTCTAGCATTTTCTTGTTATAAAAATTTTTTGGATATTTTTGTTAAATAAAGTGCAGTAGATCTTTAATTTTGTATAATTACAGCTTACATTAAACATTGTTATTCTTTGCTCTAATAATGTGTAAATCTTTGTGTATAAACTTAGCTTTATAATGTGTTGGTTTCTGTCAACACAAATTTTTTAATTTATGTAAGATATAAAACTTTTATCAAAGAGAAATTGTTTTCAGGTACCAAAGCAATTAGGTTTAAAACCAAGAATAGAAGTAAAAATGCCACCACCAGTGCCCTTATGGAAGTTGGCTGCAACTACAGGACCATTTGTTAAACTTGCTGCATTTAGTGGTGCAGCAGCCACAATTTTGGGTGCTTATGGTTCTCATAGTAAGATTCAAAAAATTGTTGCAGCTTTTTAATTTAATACAAGTGCAATATTTTGCATGTATTAAAGAAAATTTATATTTTAATTAACTCTACGAAGAATATTTTATTAACAAGTTTTTTAAGCATGTTAAAGAATAAATTTTATATTTTTCATTATGGTTTTTATAAACAAAATAATTTTTTATGATTCATCACGATTTCAGAGGAATATCCTGAGCATGAGAAAGTAGATCGAAAGCAAGTATTTGAAACTGCAAGTCGTTATCATTTTATTCATACATTAGCAATGTTAGGATTACCTCTTTGCAGATCACCTTATGTGGTATGTTCAATTTTTGTGAAATATTAATATCAATTATTCGTATTATTATATTTATTATTATATTATTTAGGCTGCAACATTCCTATTTTCTGGAATAGTATTATTCTGTGGGACTTGCTATTATTCTGCATTTACTGGTGACAAACAATACAATAGATTAACACCGATAGGTGGTATATGTTTCATACTAGGGTGGTTAAGCATGTGTATTTAAAATATTAAAAAACATAGGAATGTGATAATATATATGAAGAAGAGAAGGAAGTTAACACGCATAAAAAAAGTTTCTAATTACTGTATATAAAAATAATTACTAATAATTGGATTTACTTTGAAATAAACTACTTTTTCGTAAGATGAAACCATTTTTTATATTATGCATGTTACTTACGAAATATTGTTAATTAGAAGAAATATTTCGTCGGCAAGCAACGTTTGTATTTTCATTTATTGAAAATTGCTAAAGAAATATAATATGATCTAAATAAAATTAAAATTTGTTTATGCTAATGAATTGATATAAATGTACCTTTCATTTATAATATTACTGATGTAGATTTAGATAATACCCTAAACTATTATACATTATAATTGTATTCCTAACTTGTATCCTGCATACTTTATGAACGATTTTTGTTTTATATTATGTATACATTACCAGTTATAATCCATCGTTATTTGTATTAGAAATGTAATGCAAAAATATAACGTTTTACGTTTTATCATAAAATACATAAAAATTATAAAGTATAAATATCAGGTTGTAAATAATTTTTATAATATAACGTTAAAAAAATATTGTAAAACTGAAATGGAACTTTAAAGTAATCCTGCTACTTTTAACACTTAGCCAACCGAATAAGGAGATCTCCCCTCTGTGAAGTACATCGCTGCGTGACCGAACGGGGAGATCTCCTTTTTGACTTCAGCAATGCGTTTTCTTTCTTTTCTTTTTTTTTTTTTTTTTTTTGTTGTTATTAACAGTCATTGTTTACCTGGAATTGTTCTCAATTAATTGCAATACTTTTTCTGCTTTTATAAAATACAGTATATAATAAAATACACCAATTTAGTGGTGTTAAAATTAATTAAAAGTTACACTATCAGTTATGACTAAATAAAGCTATAATCGAACGATAGCACATTGTACAAGAATGTTAAAGGCCATTATGAATTTTTAATTTCACGTTCAAATCGTGTTATTTATCCTTAGTTATCTTTAACCGTTTGAGTCCCAAATGGCCCGATCGGACTGTTTAGATTTTATGTCGAAAAGTTCCAGTACATTCGAACGCTACGGATGACTGATGGTATTTTGTATTTCATTGTTATTTTCTCAATAATTTTTATTAAACAAAACTTGAAATATTTATAAACTAATAGTACGCATATATAATAATATAGATGTATTTCATAAAAATAACAAATATGATTGTTTCTCTGCCGCTTGTTTCTCTTCGCAATCGATTAAGACTAGCATTATCGCGCTGTTCGGGATTATTCGACCCTGTTTTTTCAAAGACCCCTGGGACTCAAACGCTTAATATTTTTAATTTTACCTATATTTCTTTATACCTTTAATATATACTTTTAATTTGATGTTTTGTATAAACAATATATGAAATCGTTAAATAAAATCATTATCGCAAAATATAATTGACCATTTAAATAATTTTTAGATTTCTTTGATTTTTAAATAATGAATATTATTCTTTGCCTAGATACTTCAAAAAATGCGCGGTGGACAGCGTATAGGTTGGCTTGTCCATTGCGGTGCGAAACGTATGGCTCGCTGTGGCGCGCGCTGTTGGCTAAGTGTTCAAAATCAAAACAATGATTATATATAATATCAATTAATGTAATCGCTAATTCACCGATTAAGTTCCATGTATATAAAAATAAAAATCAAAAAGTGATGTATGTATATATTGATCATCTCAAACAATGGTACAAAATATAAATGTAAAACAAATAATTGCGTCTTATTCCTTTTCTACTTTTGATCAATTCATATTTTTATCATTTTTGTATAGAATCACATTTCTACAGAGACATAAGAAAGTAATGTACCTTGTATAATCCATTTGATACACCAGCTTCGCTGATTTTTATATCCATTCTATTTCGTATTATACAGTTGTCGTACATGTTTCATAAATAGATACTTCGCCTGTAAATAAGTGGATATAAGAATTTTCTTCGATTCATATATCATTATGATGACTCGATCTGACGATGTTGGCTGCATTCTTACACAGCTAAGTAAAGTATTAATTGGACTATCTTACCTAGAATAAAAATATCAAATAAGTTTAATTAGTGATACATTGAATAAACTTAAATATAGGAGTGTTGCACGTGAATTCGCGCAGTGCTCGCATACTGAAAACTAAGCAGCGAACACAAAGAGATCGATTACGAAATTAAAACGATAATCGTAAACACGCAATTATATTCGGAGTTATTATATTTCTATGATGATGAAACATGAGTTACATCATTAGCGCAGTTTTATTCTTTCATTGATCTCGATTTGTGATTTCATTGCAAATTGCAATGAGGCATGAGATTGGCGATTTATGGCGATGCTAAATGCACCACTGATATAAAATTTACTTATATCTAATAGATGTCCCCTCAGACTAAATTATATTTAATTAGCATGGTGTCTCATAGCAATATCATTTTTTTTGTCACTATTATATAATATAAAGTATTTATATAGACTTGCGCATATTAAACTATATTTACAACTTTTATTAATTATTGTAACACATCAAAGATAAGTTTCCTAGAACAAGGCTGCTCCCACGCTACCTGGTTCATAATACCACAAGAGAAAACTCATATGGTAGAGCTAATATCTTTGCACTTTTTTTTGATGAGAAAATATATCACAATCTATGTTTATAAGTAAAGAGATAAACATCAAATTAGAATTTATTTAAATGAATTTCACTAAAATCAAGAAAAAGATATCTTCGAAAAAAGCTTATATAAAGTGCAAATGTACGATTACTGAGTTTCGAACAAAACGTAGCCTTTTTTCTTTCGATATTTTAAATGGTGTCTGAAGAATTTTGTTCAACCTGGACATGTGATAGCAAAAGAGCAAATGGCGCGCCGGTTTTCCATCCGTTTCTAGGAAAGATGGAACGAATGTTGTCCTTCTTGTGCAGCTATTCGCAACTTTTCCCGCATTATTTCTAATGTTGTGTAATCAGGCAGTTTTAAGTAATTAACACAAGTCATTACGGATGGTAAGAAATCGTCTGTGTTCATAGACGGATCGAACGTTTTACGCACTATCGTTAACGGTGGTGTTAAACTCTTGAAACCTGTAACATAACATTTTATTTTTTATATTTTTCTTTCAAATTTATTTGAATATAGTAAATATCATTACATAAAGTAATAAGAACTTACCTCCAACTGGTAACCGAGGTGAACCTGTGACGAATTGAACGAATTGTCTTTGTTCTTCACTGTTGTATTTTGACATAACTTCAAATAGAAAACGAATAGCACGAGAATCTGGTGTATAACCATGATCAGTCCTGCAACACTCTGAAAGCGTTTTCACATCCCATTGTCCACCTGATTGCGCATGTCCACAGAACACAGCTTCAAGTTCTTCAGGGAAGAATAGTTTCAGTTGTGATGGTGGGAATACAGATTCAAATCCTTCCCTAAATGCTTCCATTTGTCTAAAGACACCTTCGTATAAGAACCAATGTACCACCAACTAAACAATCAATTTTAAAGTATGAAATTAATAATAGAAAAAAATATCAAATAAGTTCATACATTAACGTCCAAATTATTATAATAGAAGTACCTTGATATATTGATCCAAGTTATAAATGGTAACGGGCGCTTCGCCTCCACCTTTCCTCAATTCGATGTTCTCATAACCCGGTAATTCAAAAACAAGGCTAAGATCAGAAATTGAACAGCCATCTAAATTTAATGAGTCTATTAGTTTTGCTTTCTCATGTGGCCTTAATGTTTGATCCTTCTCAATCGTTTCCTTTTGTCTAACAACTTCTTGTAATCTACTAAGAGTTCGATGTACATCAGGACATACATGTGCTAAATCGGCTAACGTTAGCATATGTTCTTCTCCCAATAACCATCGATAGAAGGTTAAACTGAATGGCAAATCCAACTAAAAAATTATACAAATAAAAATGTAACTCGATGGTAACGTCGCAAGTCCTAACTTAATCAACGAAATAAAAATTTGTACCATTCTTGAATCATATATCGCTTTCGCCATAAATTTTCCAAGGAACTTGAATTTTGTTTTAAGTTTTGCAAGATGGGACACTTTAGTATTCCACGCAATCGGCATTGGAAAAAGTCCTTGCGGAACATTAACATATCCTGTTTCTGTAGAATTTGAACTACCAAGCCAAAGATCAAGGTCAGCACGCTGTAATTCCTGGGAGACTAGAGCATAGAATTCCAATGTTGGACCAAGACCGGTACCAACCTGCAAAACAATAATTATAAAGTACTGTGAAAATAACATGAAAAATAAACTATATAAAAAGTATACAAAATAAACCTCATTGACATATTGCACTTCAAGTAAGGCTTTGCTAGATGCTAAGTCTTGTATAACTAATTCTGCTTGCTTGAGAATATCAGTTCTAGAAATAGTTCGCTTTCTTCGTTCTAAACGTGGAGTAACACGTTCTTGACTGTCAGATCCCGATAATTCTGGAGCGGAATCTAAAAGACGCTGCAAAGCTCTGTCTCGATCAAACGATGTTGCGTAAAGTAACAACTGTCTTGTCTCAAATGGAAACAAGAATGGACTGTAAACGATTGAAAATATAATAATTGAACAAAATTGATATTAGTAAACTATTATGAATTTCGTAGTACTTACCACACTGTAGCAATTTGTTGTAACCATAAAGGTAAGTTTCCAGTCATGATCACTAAAGGATCTTGTAGCTGCCGACTTGCTTTTGCGGCTATTTTATTATTAATAAAGTCTTGTGGAGAAAGTAAATTTAAACCCTTTAGATAAGGAAATAGAACACTCCAATGACGATTTAAAGCGTGTAGAAGACGTAATAGACATAAACCATCCAATGAAGCATCAGTAATAGTAACTGAAGATGGTAAAGTAGGTAACAAATAAGAATCAAGTGGACATCGTTGTGCAGGGACTACTCCTTCAAGCCATAAACTATCCTCTTTTCGTTTTGAACTGATCTTTGTACTTTTTCCTTTGCCTTTTCGGCTACTACCCTGTGAACTTGAACCTGGTTTTGGCGACGTTGTAGTTTCTTCCTCGGGTACAGGTCTAAACGAATAAAGATTATTTGGATCATTTACTTTCCTTATTTGCTTTAAAAAGAAGGGATAAAAATTAAAAATACCTATAATAAATTGTATGAGTTTGTACCCATACAGCATCGTGGCCAAGTGGTGGTTCACCATCAGCTTCTGCTTCAGAATGATCCATACCAGTACAACCAAATTGCCTAACAGCTTGATAAACAGTCATATTAAAAGGCAGTACTTCATCTCCAATTAAAAACTGGAGTTTATGTTTCGCTGACCCTTGACTTATAACTACTGCTGCCTATAAAATTAATAATATAAATTCAAAATATTGTTACTTATTAATTCAAAAAAGGGTATAAATGTATATACATATAAAAATATTACCAATGTATCATCTATATCATCTTCACTGTTATCGTCGTCACTAAGCATAGATTCAGCCTCTCGTATTCTACCATATCCACGAACCATTAAGTAACGTTCAATTGCTTGTACTAATGCAAGAGGATCTATCTTAACAGTACCTCCTTTCCACTGTTTTAAGTTGTTACAATCTGGATGTCGTTGAAGATTACACTACAAAAACACAACAATTCAAGTTAAATTATTACTGTTATACAAGTTAAAATACTATTGTTATTTGAAAATTAAATACTCTACCTTGAGTTGATGTGTATTGAAAAACTTAAGAGCACTAGTGCCTCCACGACCAGCTCCAGATCCTGCTGGTAAATCGTGTACTTTTACAGGAAATTGTTCCAACTGTGCAACACAACTATTCAATTTTGTTACTAGAGCACCAAATGCTCCAGGATTAAAGTCGGTAATGTTATTATCTTGACACATCTAAAAATTAAACATTTGTAATAAGACTGTTCCTCAAAGGAAGTCTCCAATATAAACTATAAAAATGTAAAATAATTCATTTTACTTACTGTTGATTCTGCAAATAATTTCCAGAACATACGAAGGCGATCATAACGATTACCAGGTGCATCCGTAGTTGTGAGGTAGTTTAGCAGAGCTTTAATGAGACCGCTATAATTCATTTCAAATGGAGATATATCACTTTCCAGTACTATATCTCGTAATTCAGTAAGTGCTGATAACATTTCATCCAATTCCTACGAATGCATTTTCAATTAATGAATGTTAAATATTGCATACTTATATCGAAAGATACTTACATTTGATTGTAGCCGTTGTATGGCAGCAGTAAGCCTTGAGAGGACTGTCATTGCAGGATGTGTACATGGAGCATCGTCCTGGTATCGAGCCAAAAATTGAGCAGCTTGATCACGTACCCATGCTTTAGCCTTGTCTCGGTTACCTCCTGTTAAGCTTGAATTACTAGGCGGCTTTGACAAACTTGTCGATGAACTTGTATCCCTTTTATCGCTAGCAGAACTTGAAGACGATGATTTTCGACCCCATCTAGCAGGATTAAGATTTCCTAAGAAACGATTATTTTTGGGAGCGAAACCAGTAAAAAGCGACTCGGGTTGCTGAGTTTGTTGTGGCGTAGTACCGCCAAGTCTAGAAAATCGACCCTTCTTATTGTGTCGTTTCCTTTTCAGGACATCTCCAATTCTCCTAATAAAATATTTAATGTAAATAATATACTACATCCACAGTATAAGATATTTTTTCAAGATATTTTAGTGTTGCATACACGTACAAATGAGCACTTTGTGGTGTAGTTACATCATCTACCGTAGAGTTTAATTCATTTCTAGTATGCGTTTCCATCGATGCAGAGAGATTTGATTTCAACTGACATGTTGCAATCGTACCGAATAATATATTACCATTTGTTGATGGAGAAGCAATTGGAGATGTAGCATTACTAGAAGAAAACATCGTGGTGGAACAAAGCGACGTATTAGACGGACCTGGCTGTGGGCTTGGTAATGATGTACCTAAGAAAGGTAAAAATGAAAAATATAAATGTTAAATCATATATTTTGTAACGTAATAAATAACTATAGTAATATGTAACGTATTAGTAAACTATTTTAATAATTTTAATAATAATAATAATAATAATAATAATAACAATAATAACAATAACAATAACAACAACAACAACAACAATAATAATAATAACAATAATAATAACAACAATAATAACAACAACAATAAAAATAAAAATAATAACAATAATAATAACAATAACAATAATAATAACAATAATAATAATAACAATAATAACAATAACAATAATATATATATATATATATATATATATATTAAACTTAAACTTAAATTATATATATATATATTAAAATTAAACTTAAATATTATATATAATATATTATATATATAATATATATTATATATATATTATATATAATATATATATAGTAAATCATCTCCGACATATATATATATATATATATGTCGGAGATGAAAGGACACAGGGTCCCTCCCGTTGGAATTCCTTGGAAAACCCCCAATACTGTAGCCTTTACAAAATAAACCAAACCCAAGTCTTGTTCAAGACTTAAGATAATGAGCTTAGGCTCGAGGCGACAACTATTCGCCGAACGTAGCCGCGGTCACGGGATGAACGTTTTTACCTAATAGAGGTATAGAATTGCATAGCTTTTCTTTAAAGAAATAGCCGTACCGACACTTAACAGTAAATATTCCAACGGCCCCGTGGCTCGTCACACACAGACCCTATTCTTCGGGCATGATGATCGCCAGATGTCGATGCATTCACAGTATATGTCCAGCTAGCCTGAGGACCTGCTATAAATCTTAGGATTTAGTTAACTAAGCTCCTTCAAACAGACAAACAATCTTTGTCCTAACAGTCGTTAAATCTGTCACCTATTACGGGAAGATACGGGAAATCTGCTTTTCTCACGAACGACGCTTCCCGCTAGAAACTCTCTCTCAAGGGCGGCTAGCATCCTTTTCTAACCACCAACATAGAAATTAACCAATTAACAGCAACGTCCATTTCCCTAACCTTCCGAGCGGAGGCTTTCCTCGACGAATCTGATGATCTCGTGCCCTTAGGCACACCCCATCATAGTTTTCCTCTGCAGCGTCATCGTGACGGAAAGTCATTCCCTTTCTTGGATAGCTTATCGCTTTCTTCATTTCAGAAATAAATAATCTTTTCTTTACAATGAATCGAAGGCCATAAACAATGGATCGAAGGCGATAAACAATGAATCGAAGGCGATAAACAATGAATCGAAGGCGATAAACAATGAATCGAAGGCGATAAACGCTGAATTCCTGCTTGTCGCTCTATTTACATTCTGCGTACCGGCGGTCGGATTTGGGCCCCGCAGGAAACTTATCCGAATCACGCTGGGCGACGAACGTGTTAATAAACGCTACCTCGATTGTGTGACAACGATGAATAATTCCGGTGAAGATTCATTACACGCCCCTAACCCAAGTCTTAACGATATCCCGACATATATATATGTCGGAGATGAAAGGACAACGGGACCCCCGTTGGAATCACTCGGAAAAATCCAAATACTGTAGCAAATACGAAACAACGCAAACACAGTTATTCGAAATTTGAGACAATAAGCTTGGGCTCAAGGCGACGACCGGTCGCCGAACGTAGCCACGGTCACGGGATGAACGTTCCACCTAACGGAGACGTGGAATTGCATAGCCCGCCTTTAATGAATCGGCCGTACCGATATTTGACAATAAACGACCTAACGGCCCCGTAGTTAGCCACATACGGATGGTCGCCAGAGGGTGACACCTCATACACAATTGGCAGGCGGCCTTTGTTCTATCAGCCCGTATACCTGTCGCCCGTTATGGGATTTTCCCCGACTAATCCGATGACCTGGTGCCGTAAGGACACATATAGTTTTGCTCAGCAGCGACGAGAGGTCATTCTCTTGCTTGCAATCTGACTAGCCAGAGACCAAGTGCGTGAGTAGTGAATCGAGCGAGCAGTGTATCACGAGGAGTGAGTTGAGTCCGACGTAGATTTTGAAGCAAAGTATATCCGTTATCCCGTGGACCGTGGATTCGTTATATCGACTCTAAGATCATTCTCATTATTGTTTGATTATTGAGGCCAGTTGTCTATCTTGTATTTGTGGTAATAAACGTTATCTCGATTGTACAACGACGATGAACAACCCAGGTGCAGATTCTTTGCACGCCCCAAATCCAAGTCCTAACGCAAACCCGACATAGATATATATATATACATATAGGCAGATTACCAGTACTAGAAGGACACTTGGGTGGTGAAACACCAAGAGGTACTTCAGGATCAGCTAGTTGACGTATTTGATGTAAAACGCCTTCACGATGAAAATGAACTCCAAATACTTGTGGTAGTCTTTTCATTAATATACTTGCCATCTGCAGAGCTCCAATAACAATTCGTAAATCTTGGGACGCTAGCATACCCGCTATGTGTGATGATACTACTTGATTTTTTAAGACGTCCTGTATTAATAATAATAAAGGAGATCGTAAACAATGATGAACAATTTCAAAAATATAATAGTACTCTCATTTCGCTCATATACACTTACTTTAAGTAAATCTGTCGAGGCATAATAGACCATACGTAACAGAGCTCGGAGACATTTACATTTTACAGCAGGACCAGCAGAACTACTGTATACTTCATATAACACAGAGAATAACGTTCGAATAAACGATACTAACCATTCATTTGTTTCAATTACTGGAGGTACAACATCCATGCTACAAGAATTTATAACACGAATTATAATAACTAAAACTTGTGAAAAATTCATTTTGAATATTAACACTCTGGAGACCGGTTGCTCTAACAAGCATATAACCTGAATCCCCAGGTGTTTTTTGAGCGATTGGAAAAGATTCAAAACGACCAATATCTAATATATTGATAATGGTTTCGTATTATTCAAACATGTAATATAAGAACACTTTCATAACGTTTCGTTTCTAGCATCCATTGCATTTTTTACTGTTTTATTTAATAGTAGTTAACATTTTTATAGGATACCGTATGAAGTATGAAAGACGCAAATTCGTGTCTCCGGTCCCCAGAGTGTTAACACTTAGCCAACCGCGCGCGCTACATCGAACTATACGTTTCTCACTGCAATGGACAAGCCAACCTATATGCGCATTTTTTCCAAGTATCAGGGACTAATGTTCACTACTTAGAAAACAAAGAAGTCTAAAAATTATTTAAGTGGTCAATTATATTTTGCGGTAATGATTTTGTTTAACAAGTTCACATATTGTTTATGCAAAACATCAAATTAAAAGTATATATTAAAAATATAAAAAAATATAGGTAAAATTAAAAACATTAAAGATGACTAAAGATAAATAACAAATTCAATTAAGAATAAAATTAAACTAAAAATTTATAAAATGCATTTTAATATTTTTTTACAGTGTGGTATCGTTCGATTATAACTTTATTTAGTCATAACTGATAATGTAACTTTTTAATTAATTTTAACACCACTAAATTGGTGTATTTTATTATACACTCTACTTTATAAAAGCAGAAAAAGTAGTGCTATTAATTGAGAACAATTCCAAGTAAACAATGACTGTTAATAACAACAAAAAAAAAAAAAGAAAAAAAAAGAAAAGAAAGAAAACGCATTGCTGAAGTCAAAAGAAGATCTCCTCGTTCGGTCACGCAGCGATGTACTTCACAGAGGGGAGATCTTATTCGGTTGGCTAAGTGTTAATATATCTTAATTCATAAAGATATTAATATATCTTTACTTAGATGAACATGTAGGACTTTTGCCTTCTGTAGGATGCGCATTCACTCTGCGAAAAATGCTCCTTGCTAACCCAATATCTTCATTAATTTGTTTCATCACAGTCAAATCTATCGTATAAGTTCGTCCTAAAGAAGACAAACAAATCTCATCCTCGCCATTCTGAAATGCCATCTGAAAAAGAAATTGTCATTTTACTCTACATATTTGATTTTTTATAATGTTTAATCAAGTATGATTACAATACCTCAATGATTCTAGAATCAATAGTGCTAAATGGATGACAGCAATGTCTTTCATCGCGCCATTCCCAATGAACATTTTCTTGTTGATTACTGGTCCTTTCAAGTAAACTATTTACACTAAATATGCCATCTGTTGGTAAAGAAGGCATGAGTTCTTCAATCAAACAAGTGATTTCAAACCACTCCTGCGGAGATCGCGGCACTAATTCCACATCTTCCGTTTTCACTTCTAATGATCCAGTTAAAAGATAACTTAATGTGAAAGCTATATTCTGTTGCAGAAGCAGCTGTGCCAAATCAGGACAGCGATTTGATATCACAGAGAGCATTCGCAACACTGTTATGAAATTACCAATGCTGTTAACAGGTGGGGTAATCATAAGCTAAAATATAAGAAAATGCATATATCTTTAGTAATAAAGTTCATAAAACATTACATTATTAGGAAAAATAATAATAGAAAATAATTATTTCTCTTACCAACTGTTGTAAGTTTTGAAGAAGTTCTGCATTGATAATTTTATGTAAAGTCACTGGATCGTGTTGAAAACTATCAACTAATCGACTAAATGCTTGACAAACACACTCAACACTTTTCTTATCTTGGTTTGTCAATCTACTTGTTAATAAAGGTAAACTATCAGCTACTAAGTGAAAATCATCAGGATGAAGATTTTGACAACAGTTTGCTGTAATCGTTAATGCAGCTCGTTGTGCTGTGATATTAAAAAAATCGACAAATTTTAAACAAGCTGATACTCCTCCCTAAAAATAGACGTGTTAATAAGAAACAACATTCGTTTTAAATTGATCGTCAATGAATTAATACTACGCATACCGCATGTAAAATGGTTTTGCTATGTCTTCGAGAAAGCATGGCTAGCGCTGTTAAACACTGTTCTGCTACGTCCATACATTCGATAGATTCTAGTTTTTGTAAGAACACTGGAACAGCGTCAACCACAACTGTTGACGATCGGGGTAAAGCTTCCATCATGTAAGTAAGAGCACGACATGCGTGTGTCATTATTACAAAATTATGTTCTATTCCGAGTAAATTTATTAATGCTGCAACCACTTGTTTCACAGGAAAGCCAGCCAATGTATCTTCATTTCCCATAACAAGAATTTCACCCATTCCAATAACAGCTTGTAGCTGTTCTCCTTCATCATCAACAGCTTGCAAACCAGTCAGTAACTGTTGTGCTTTAGCAGCTAGAATTATAAAATTATTTTCTAAACATAATACTTATTTAAAAAATTGCTTTTAATAAAAATGAAAATATAAAATGAAAAAATGAAATAAGAAAAAGTAGAATTTGCAAAGAAGAGAACATTACCAGAACTTGCACCCATACTTCTATTTAACAAATGTTGCATTCGTGGTGCTAATGCACCAAACACATGAGGAGGTAAACCTCTAGCTTCAAGTAATGCTTGCAACCTCCCAACTTCCCCATCATCACTTTCACTGTCTCCAGTAGTCCCTGACATTCCGGATGGTCCTCCACTTGCTTAATAAAAAAATGATATTGTAACACTAATTTCTTGAAAAAAGAGTTATGACTTGTAACATTTGTTGTGGACCATCTTGTATATGAGGAACTTACCAGTGGCAGACGTAGCAGTTGATGCCAATTCGTCTTCTCCAGTTGTGGATACTAATTGACTACTAGAAACTGTAGATGAAACAGTTGTCGGGGTGGTACTATTAGTCAAAGAGTCAGTACCTGGCACTACAGTTCCTCCCGAACCTCCTTCTATCACTGCTTTTCTTGCACGTGATGAAGAGCGATGTCTGTTTGAATAAAACGTTATAGTTGTGATAACATACATTAAACATCATGATATTCAAAACATAACTAATAATCATTTTTAAGCAATCAATTACCTGGAGCTTGAACAGCTGCCTGTTGAAGTATCTTTTTTATGATGTTTTGTTGTAGTTTTGTTAATACTTGATAGATCTTTATAGTCACTGGATAATTTTGCGCGAGAACGTAATATATGCTTGTGCGCAGGATGAGGGTGTGTAGGGTTGGCAGTGGCGGTGGCAGACACAGGTGGATTGGCAGTGGCTGTGGCGATGCCACTAGTGCCTGCCCCGTCATGTGCCAACGCCCCCCCACCACTCTCCACAGAATTACTGGCTGCGTTACCCACTCTGATGCTGGACTTCACACTTAAAACTTGACTACTCGCACTGCTACTCGCGCAGGTTGTACCACCGTGGGATTTTGACCCTAAAATATTGAAACATTTTATTATTATTATTATTATGATTTATATATATAAAGACTTCAATACTTGCAATGATTTTTAAATGTTCTAAAACTTGATTATCGTTGAAAATCATTACCACTTTGGATAACAAGAAAGGGAAAAACGTTAACATACATATATAATGTTTTAGTGCACATAAAACAAATTTTTTAAATATCATTGTTTTTTGTGCATAATTATAGGAATCAAGCATTTTCACAAGTTAAAAGTTGATAATAAGTACGTTATAACTTATAATACTATATGTACATTGTCTTCTGTGCAATCTACAACCTATTCAAGCATGTATTTTCTTTTTATAGATATTTATGTTAATTGCATACATATTCGTATTACACATGTTCATGGGATAATCCTGTGCTAAACCTAAATAGATGTACAACACATGCTTTTATTCATTTTACAGATTTCATAAATGATCTTAAGGATTAAAAAGTATGTATAATATCACATATTGATAAATATAGTAACAAAATAGATTGGGAGGTTATGTTTATATATGATAAAAGTGATAAACAATGGATATTAGGATAAATTCCACATAAAATTAAAATTAAAGCAAAATACAAATTAAATGCCTTCTTTATATCTAAAAATTTATGAAGGAACAAACATGTGATTTATACAGACATTGTTTATGCCTCAGTAATTATAAACATTTTTTACTTTATAAAATAGATTATTTCATTAAATTTTCAAAAAATTATAGTATTTAATAATATTTAAATAAATATTTGCAGTATAATTATAACATCAAAATATGATTATTGTATTAAATACTATTCAATAAGTTTTATATTATTACTGGAAAGAAATATTAGAAATAACACTCATGTATAGTTATATTATATAGGTATTTTCCATATTTGCATGTAAGGCTTTGTACATCTTTTGTAGAATATACAAAATGTGTTTATATATATATGTATATATCTCTTTTAATAAAGTGCATATACAAAATATGTATTTTTACTCAACATTACCACAAGTGAACTATATTTACCTTATTAATTTGACACTATCCATCCCATTAAATTAAATGAAAATATTGCACATGCTATATTGCACATTTGGATACATAAATTTAATATACTTAGTAATTTTCAAAACTGAAAATAATAATTATTTTAGTAAAAATTTGGATCATTAAGATAAGGTTTATAAATCTATAGAAATTGATACATTTTATTAATGATCATTACTAATTGTATGCATATTGTAGACATAATTATATATCTTATTATATGTATATATATTATTTAATACATACATAAATGCTGTATTTTGTAATATGAGAAAAATGTCTTTAATTGTAAGAAACTCTGCATTAAATAAAAAAGTAAAATTGTATATTGTACAATGTATATGTATGAGTATTAAGGTATGGTCTTATTTATGAATAACTAAATTGTTTTTATAATATTCTACTCAATTGTTATGCTAATATTTTTGATCCATTTTCATACCTCATGAAGCATTTGCACATCAAAATCTCCAATAAAACAATGTTGAGTGAGTGTTTGAATTTATATGTATATATAAATTTCATACAAACACACACACACACACATGTATGTATATAGATATATATATATGGAATTTCACCATGAAATTTTAAATAGCACAAAAATGTATAACTTACATCAGAACCATATTTATTTTATATATGTCTGGAGAAATAATGTCATGCATAAATCATATTTGACACAAACAATTTGATCTCATTTATATATGATATACTTGCATATGGGTATGGAAAACCAATTTAGAGAGCAGATTTATAATGATTTGTATTTGTTTAAAGAAATCTACTCATGAATTTTTAAGAGAAAATAAGGGTAAGAAAATGTAGTACGAAGTGTGTACTCCTTAGGCTTACCTTCTTGATGATACGTTTGTGTTGATATTGGAAAAAGTGCTTTGACAGCAGACACAAATCCTTCCAGACATTCGCTCATCCTCAGGCCTAATGATACAGTCTGATCTATGACTCTTATTTTGGTAATACTTTCTTTCTTTAATTTTAAGATATTTGTGAATCAAATCCTAGTTTTACTACCCTATACTTTAGCCTACTACTCCATTAAATGAAGGTTGCAAAACACGTTCTTTTAATATATGAGCAAAGATTTTTTTAGTTGATCATGATAATAAATTTATATGATATTATTGTATCAAATATATGTTGTGAATACGAACTTTATTGTTTTCACTCTTGTGTGTTTAAAGGTATTATTATTATTTAATTTGTTTATAAAGATTTCTATTTAATTCTATTTGAACAGAACATTTATGTAGTTAATTTTAATTGTTTTGGAACATTTTGAAAGGTTAGTTCTTCAAAATTATTATTGATTAGTTCCTTTAACAAATAATTACAGTTGTTTAAAAAATGTATGTTAGAAAAAATAAAAGTATATGTTGTTAATAAAGATAAAAAGATATTGCATTTTTTTTTAACAAAACAAAATTTTCAGAAAATATTTCTTAATTTAAGTATTCTGTTAAGCAACTGATAATTATCATATTTCTTATTAATCGTTACAAATTATAAAACATTATAAATAAAAAAATTTAACACAATAATGAATTGCTAGTACATAAGCAATTAAAAAGTAATGTTAAATATACATATTATATAAAATCATAAGTTCATTGTTCTTAAAATAATAAAATCTTATTTATATTAAAAGTGATTAATTTTTTAAAGTAAAAGAGCCCATTTACAGAAAATGCATATTAATTAATTATAATTGGTAATATGTTAATTAATTAATTATTACTTACTGTTATTATTGTTTCGATTTATGCATTTATGTTCTTAAAATAAAAATTATTAAAATAAATGCATTTTTAGAGTTGGTTTAATTTGTATTATGTGTTCACTCAAATCACACATCACATCTCATTGCAACCAACACTTTTTAATATAAAACCAATAAATACACTAACCTCTTGTTCTTGATGTGGATGGGTGACTAGTAACTGGTGTAGTAGTTGATGTTGGTACCAAATTGTTATATGTTAAGTCTTCTTTACTATCGTAACCACTGGACACTGATAAATTGTAACTATTATGTCCTTGTGGTATGGCTTGTGGATTTTGTGGCGTACGAGAACGAGTCCTTGATGCAACACAGTCAATAGCTGTTAAATTTAACTCTGGCAAACTTGTTCTTGCAACACTACGAGCTCTTGTACTGTTCGCACTAATATTATAGTTTGATTGCTGAACTTTATGTTGTGGCTTCCAATTATTATCTATAGAAAATAATATAGACTATAGTTGCAATTATGATCAATTTTTAATAAACATGACATTTAAAATAATAATAAAAGAATGAAGCAATATATAAGAATTATGTTCATATTGTTTTAAAAAAATATAATTACCTAGATACGATTCTAAGCCACTGCCATGACCTTTAAATTCACCTCTTGTTCTAATTCCTGTTGATTCACTTGAATGTTTACAAGAAGTATTATTAAAAACTTCAGATGATTGTGGATCACCAATGGTTTGTCTACGTCTTTTTTCTTCTAACGTGACAGGAATAGAACCAGTGCTTTGTCGTTTTCTATAACCACTACTACCACTGCTAGAGCTCTTCCTTCTAACCTTAGAGGTGTCTGCTGAAGCACTGGCCGTCTCTACAGACCCCCCTGATGACGACTGATCTTGTTGATCTGCCATAGATTAATCGACTCATGCCACTATTCTGTCTGCAACAAAAAAGAAAATATTTCTTATAATTTTTTAAATAAAAGAGAAACTAATAAAATATCATGTAAAAATTCTATAACATATAATCATATTAAAGAAACCCACAGTGATTATAAAATAGTGAATATCCTTGGCACCACATTCATTATATAATAACAAGAGTATAATCTAAGTTAAGATTGAAATTAGAATTAAAAATATCAAACAGAATAATAAATCTAAATTAAAAGTAATTCTAATTTTAACATTTGTCATGAAAATAAGGTTTTATAACATAATAAAAATTAAAATTAGAAGATATAGTTGAAATTACAACTATCCTAAATTTTCTTTCATAAACATTTTTACAAATATTTTATTATACTTAACTTTTATTATTAAAATATAGTTTATTTAAAGAGAAAAATATTAAGAAAAAACACATTAAATATGTTCATTACGTAAAAGCCTGTACAGATGTTAAAAGAGTAATGTATTATTATTTAAAAATGTAACAAAGAAATATATATATCTACTTACAAATAATGCATTAAAAGTAAAAAAAATACGTGTGTGAATGTGTGTGTGTATGCGCGCGCGCGTGTGTGTGTATAATTTCAACAAAATAGATTAAACAGAAATCACTTATTACGATAAATCAATGGACACTTGGATAAGAGAAGCGTGACTAAATAATACAGCAGAGGCGATGCGCAATTAATGTTTTCCTTCACGGTGAAAGAGATAGTAACAAACCCAAGAATCATAACAAACAGTACAACTGGTGTCCGTTTATAATATCATGGTCAATGCAAAATTGTGCCGTTGACATCATAGAACCTCTTCTAAGAATACTAGGATTACATAGTCGCAACAAAGCCACGAATAGATTCGGTACAATCGTAAGGTATTCAACGAAAGACGTAAATAATTACAACAAAGACTCGTAAGTGAGCAAGCCACCATTTGCTTGTGAACAAGTAATGGAGGACGAGTTCTTTCTTCGTCTCTTTCTATCTTTCGTTTCTCCACTCTCGTTACCGTGTGACCTCAGGTTTAGATCCTCGAAAAAGAGAATCCTACTTAGGTATGCAGGTCCTCGACAAAAAGGAAAAGAAGAAGAAGAAGGAAAAAAAGAGTAGAAGAGAGAAAAAGAATTCTCAATTACAGAATAAAGATTACCTGAATGTCGGATAAACATGCCCAGGGCATCGCGAGGAAAATGTCTTCTCGTCGATGATTTTTATGAGCACAAACGTTTCTTGTTACATACGACACAAAAATGGATTCTCGCGCAGAGCACGTACGTTGGTGAGTGGCTATGTGCACTAGCACACACCAAAAAACGCACTAAACGCACTGCCGAGGCACACTGAAGCAACTCAGCGGAATGCGACGGCTATCGGGATCGGGTTGGTTAGAATTGGGAAGCTGGAGAACGCTCCGCCCCCATCAGGAAACGTCACACATGAATTCAACGTAGGTGCGTTCGAAAACACGGTGCCCGCATGGAGTGAAATCGCAATTCATAACGGAACAGCAGATGCAAAACCGGCGCGAATAGCCATCTTGCCGCAGTTTTTTCAAACACCAACTTTTACTTTCTCTTCGTTTGTAGTGCCAAATTAATCGCAAACAATTGATCGAATATCAATGAGAAATCTTCAAATATATAATTATTCCCTGGTTAAAATATATGTATGTGTATATATACATGTATTTATATACACATACTATAATTATATACACAATAGTATACGTATAATAATATATAGACATGTACTATGCGTATGTGCATGTGTATTTGTGTGTGTGTGATTCAATATGTGTTCTGTAACATTATATGCTATGTTACAGTACATCAAAAGAATTTTTCTTTTTATGTTTTTCAAACTAGTACAATGAACTTATATATTTTTATAAATAAACATAAATCTGTCTATTAGAAAAGAAATCATGACTCGAATAAATGCGATTTCCACTAATGGGTGACATGTGACATGTCAAACCTTAAACACTACTTGGATTCAAAATAAATATGATTAGGTTATCATAAATAAATGTGTTAAGCAGACAGAATTGCAGAGCGGCGATAAAACAACGTATATAAAATTAATATACGTTAATGATAACATGAAGGTGTAATAGATTAAACCAAAAAGCTTGTTATTCGTTGTTCAATACTTTTAAAAAATTCTTATAGTTTTGTCAACCCAATCTTAACTATTACAAACGCATTTGCTGATAACGTGTCAAATGATAATTATAAAACGTTTTTGAGATTAAACAGACAGATAGAAAATTGAAACAATTATAGAACTGTTATTTCATCACTTTTTAAATCTTCTAGGAAAACACGTAAACTTCACAATTACGATGTCGTAACGAATGTCGAATTCTGGTTCTATTGTTTGATCAAGGCAAGTATGTATACGTCGTTACGATTGGTTGAAAATTTGATTTAGTAGTATCCAATTGGCCGATAAGTTAAAATATTTCTCAACCTATGTCAAAACAGTTTGCAATAAATGAAGTATACTGATAAAATAAACAGAACAAATATTTGACAGAACCGTAACAGATGTTATAATTATTAAACGTTTGTTGATTCATTTAATTTTATTTGAAATAACTACTTACCGAAAAAGGGAGCTCCTCCCTGGAAGTCGAACTCCAGTTACGCAATGCGATGTATAAGAGGACACGTGAAAATACAGACTGTGCTGTCAAGTCGATTAGAGCGTCGTCTGCTACGATATCTCGACCGAGGATTATACAGGATGCAGGTTGTATGGTTGATTCAGCTGAAGCATGTGCGTTCTTTATGTAGCCATACTGTAACGTTCTCTGAACGATGATTGGTTAATGTGTATTATTCGATTTTTATTAACCAATCAGCAACGAGAATAATATTATCGCTTTATTTCGTAAAAAAGATTAGTTAAAATACATACTATTCGTCTATAAACATTAATAAAAGCTGGAAAAGTGATTTAAGCATTTTGGTTGAACATTTGTACTAAAATATATTTAGCGAAATTATTAAATGATTCAAGGATTAACTCAGCGATACTAACTATTGTGCCACTTTTTTGAAGAAGTAAACTTTATGTTTCAAAAAGTAGGTACATATTAAACAAAGAAATTTTTGTTAGTATTTTAAAATGTTCGGGAAAAAATTCATTATAAACTTTTATAATTAATTTTTTTTTGAAAAATTCTTATTTATTTATAACGATGATAACTAATAACGCAATTTTTTATGGCGAATTCTCTAATCATTTCTCATTAATACTATACAGTAGTTGTTTCAATGATTCTTCGTTAATAGTTTGCAAATTATTTGCGTTGTTATCTGCACTGCTAAAACTTTGTTCTATATCAGTATTAAACATATTCATTTCTATGACATGTGCTGTATTTCTAAAAGTATCATAAGATTTTGATGTATCTCCTTTTTGTGTGGGAGATGATACTCTTAAGTGTTCCATTTCAGCAGTGGGTGAAGATAGTCCATTTTCAAGGGGAGACATTACCATTGAAAAGAAATCATGTGTATCTTCTTGAAATAGTTTCTCATTTTTTGATTGTATTGCTTTACAAGTGTCAAAGGGTTTCTTAAATATAGAACTATTAGGAATGTCAGATTTCCACATATTCCCTGTTTTTTCATTATCATTGTTTGTCCCTGTACATTCTTCTAACTTCTGTTTTTTATTTGTAATGTTAGTATTTGCAATAGTTTGTATTTTTTCGATGTTAGACTCTTTTGTTAAAAGATGCTGACCTTGAGTATTTATTATTAACACATATTTGTTTTCTTCATTATTTACAATATCTAGCATCGTTTGATTTTCCTTTAAAAAATCCTTTTGAGTTTTACATATATCATTGTGTATACCTTGTATATCTGGTAAATTTACTGACTTCTGGTCCATGATATTTGTTTGTTGTACATTTCCTGTTTGTTGTGCTGGGCACTTATGAGTTCTTTGACTTACCTATAGTAATGGATAATTAATAAAATCATAAAAGTATTTCTTTTTTATTCTGATATACCTTGTATCTGAAGTTTTTTCCACATGTTATGCATTTATAAGGCATTACACCTGTGTGAATTCTACGATGAACCAAGTATGAAACACGTTGACGAAAACATTTTCCTAAAAAGCAAGCATCTAAATTATAAAAAAGATGATGTCATATTTATCCATCTATTTTTTCATTATAGAAAGGAGCTTTTAATTATGAAATTCTCAAAATATATGCTGTATGAATATAGTTATTACATACTTCTAAATATAAGCAGTATTTGTAGTAGATGTAATAAACTACAAAACGTTGTTATACATACATTGCAGAAACAGAACAATCCATATTAAATTGTTAGTAATAACTGAAAACAAAACATGCATTATTTCAGTTTTTGCAACACATTTTTAAATATAATTCTTACAAAAGTTAACATACCACAAGTTTCACATGCAAAAGGCTTTTCTCCTGTATGAATTCGTTCATGATTATGCAAAGTAGATAATTCTTTAAATGATCTGCCACAAGTTGTACATGTATAAGGTTTATCATCTTTATGATATAATCTATGTTTATGATATGACTGCTGGAAAGTAAACGTTTTATTACATATGTTGCACTTATAAGGCATTTCTCCTGAATGTAATCTTTTATGTTTCTTTAGAAAATATTTCGTTGTAAACATTTTATTGCATACATCACATTCCCATTGTTTAGCTTCATGTGTTTTTAAATGCTGCATTACATGTTGTTCCTAAAATAATAAATTTATTTTATTTTGTACAAAAAGATATTCAAAGGAACATATTTACCACCTTTTTAAATTTTTTCCCACATGTGGGGCAGCTAAATTTATTTTCATTAAGTATGAGTTCTATTTGTCCACCTCTGACCAAAGAACCTGAAAATATGTTTATGTTAATGTCTATTAAATAATAGATATTAATATGCTTTCAATGTAATAACAAATTACCTAAATTATATCCCGTATGTGCTACTCGCATATGCACCATTAAACTACCTCTCATTTTAAATACTTTAGAGCATAAGTGACATGAATAATTTTTAAGTAAATTTTCAGGTATAACATTTAAATCTTTTTCGTTGATCATATGTATTAATTGCTTATGTAAAAGCAAAATATTATGATCAGGAAAATGAAAACCACATATATTGCAACGCTCAGTCTTTTGTTTTGTTGATAATGTTTTTATAAGTTTTAATTGAGGTAATATCTCATTATGTTCAAGACTTTCATTTTGTCTTTTATTACATACAACAGATGAATCTTCTTGTATATTATTATCATTAGATTTTTCCAATGGTATATTGGTACATGTACTTATAATGTTTGGAAATTTATTTGTTATTATCATTTGTTCATTACTACAAGGTTTATCTACAGATCTTTCCATTTTATCTGCTACTTCTTTGTTTGGTTGTTCACAATGTTGATCCTCTATCCAATTTTTAAATGTTTGGACATTTTCATATTCTGTTTCAGGATAATTTTGTACAAATTTTACATTTTTAACGTTTTGATGATTAAAATATTGTGTAGCATAATCTACTTTTATTGTTTCTTGTAACATTTGTTGAGGCAGTTTTTCTGATTCTATTTCTTTATTCCTTTGAAGTGTATGTATCTCTTTATTTCCACAAATTGAATTTTGTGGAAATGTAATTTGAGATATATGATTCAATGAATTTTGATTTTGAATAGAAACTTCTGGATTCAAAATTGAAGCTTCTTTATTATCTTTTGCATTTTGCAGACTTTGTGAAGATATTAAACTATTTTGAATATTTAAGTTATTCTGTGAAAGTTTATTTGAATCTGTAATTTGTATTTTAGACATATTCCAATCTTGAAAAGTAATACTTTCTAAATTATTTATTATTTGTGGATTATGAGTACTGGTAATAATATTTGTATGTTTCAATGACTCTGTTGTATTATTATTACTTAAATTAATAGTGTGGCTGAATAAATGAATAGTAAGCTTATCAATACCAAGCAATACTTCATTACACACAGGGCATGTAAGAGGTCGTGTTGCTACGCTTATTAATCCTGCTCGCAATGCATCCAATGTTAAAAAACCTGGCTGTGAGCACAAAGGACATGCTAAAAGTCTTGCACACATGTTTCTTACCAATTTTTATTTATAATGTTTTTTATTTAAAATAATATTTATAATAGAGAGCTTCACATTGTTTTCTTAATAATATAAATGATAAATAATCTTCCCATCTTTTTTGTATCAATAAAAATTAGCTTTTATACAGACTTAATGTTGGCTATAAAAGTAGAGAGTGTTTGAGATACAAATTTAAAGTAGCTGATTAATTTAAATTTAACATTGTCATCTGTAATATTATTGGGGTTATGCCTGAACTTGACCCAATGGCACAAATTAAAAATCAAAATCATACCTCATATGTTAATAAGTATAGAGAAGAACCCAATGTAAAGCGAAAGTTTTTCTTTTTTAAAGTGCACAAAATAGAACAAAGTTTTATATATGACAATTTAATTATAGAATGAAGATTTCAGATATTTATCTGGGATTCCTTTGATTCTTTGTGGAGTATATGTGATGTTCTTGAAGCTATATTTAGACAAGAAGCGGGACATTTAAGAAGGAAATGTGGTAGAATCAATAATGGTTTTATTAAATTAAAAAAGTATAAAGCTTATACATTTATAACAAGTGAGAATACATACATAATAAAAGATATTTATTTTAATATACTGGACATTTGTATGGTGTGCCATCCTTACAACAATATTCTCTTCCAGCAGAAAGATTCGTGTTAATCCATCCACTGTTACAGTTTTTAATAAATAAGTAAGCCTAATATAAAGAAATTATATAACATAACGTTGTTTAATAGTTAATTTGAAACTATTATGAAACATTAAAATAAAACTTACCCTTTCCTTATGACAGTCATATTTTATTGAATTACATAGTATTTTAGGACTGTTTGGCAGATGTTTAATAATCTATAATAAATATTTCATGTTTTGTGTTACTTGAGATAAGAAATTAACTGTACCATCAATAAAATATATGTGTGGTAATAATTTTGTATTTTTATAAATTAACTCACAGTGTCCAAGCATTTATTTGTACACAGTTTATTTCCAGTTGGAGTACATGAAAATGCTCCAGGCAAATCATGAAGAATAGCAGGTTCTCCTGTAGGTAGGTTCTCTTTACCATCCTTTTTAAATTGTCCACTTAAAAAAATTCCACAAGCACAACCAATTGGAAATTCAGTAGTTACAATTTTAAGAGTATCATTTAAAACTTTTATTTTAATTTGATCTGCTGATGCAGATAAGAAATAGAGAATTGATAACAGAAATGCCAGATTCATCTTTTCTGTAAAAAAAATATTTATTTCAGATTTCTCTTATGAATAAGATTATTTTAATTAATAATTACCAATAAAAGAAAGCTGTATCTAAGTATATTAAGAATATATAAAAATCTGTACTCCAAACTGTAAAGTATTAATAAAGTATACAAGTATATATTCAGTTTAATGATACTTACATTAATCAAATTGTCTGCATTACTTGCATGAAGTAATGAAAATCAATAAGTCGTGCAGGTTTTGTTGAAAATGCTTTGTTTTGTAAAATCAGCAATTAAAATAGGTCACATTCATAATAAGCAATATTTCATAATACTGCAGTACTGTAATCATATTGTATTTAAAAAAAAGCTTGTTTTTTTCTTTTAATATGAATATAATCTTAAAATACAAATAAATACATGTACAACAATAAAATTTAGATTACTTTCTTGTTAATAAGATTATACATATTCACTTATGATATTTTATAACTTTTTGATAAGTTTTGCATTTCCTTTTAAAACTATTTTTTTTCCATTTGCAATACAAATATATTCACATTTCATAATTTTTCTTATAGAAACAATTTGCACTTTTATTTCTATTATATCTCCAGCATAACATGGTGCTGGAAATGTAAAGGTTTGTTCAACTACTATGGTTCCTGGGCCTGGCATTTTTGTACCAAGTACTCCCGATACTAAGCCGTTGAGTAGAGCACCATGAACAAGATTATTTGATGTCACAAAATGTATTGGATTATAATCACCAGTTAATTTTGCAAAATTTAATATATCATCTTTGGTAACTGTTTTAAAAACTGATATTTCATTTCCAACTTTCATAGTGTTTAGAACATCTGAAGGTCCTGTACAATATTTCTGCACATACCTTTTTAGCAATTTAAAGAATGGCTCTGAGAACTTCATTTTACTCCACAATGGAATTATAATATATAATTTTTTAACTACTTCTGTTTTTATATATCAAGGTATAATTAGGTATATATCCTTCAAAAATATTTTCTATGTATTTTTAGAATTTTCAACTTTATCCTTTATTTCAGAGCAGTCATTTAAAAATATTGCCGCTAAATTTTTAATACGATTACTTTCATGATTTGACAAATCAGATATTTTTCCAATTAATTCAGTTGTTACTTCACTCTTATAATCAGGGGTAATTAAAAATATTAAACTAGTAATTACTGAAAGTATGATATCTTCATCTTGTGAAGAAAGTAATGGTGTTAATAGACAAATGCCTTGGTTACGTAAAATGTATAGTTTATTTATTGGATCTAAAATATAATCCTTTTGTTAATTAATAGTTATCACAAGGATGTATTTTTTGAAAATAAATCTTTCAAACCATTATATACCTACCAGCACATACATTACAAATACCTCCTACTGCAAAACGTACCAATTTTAAATTATTTTCTGACAAAGCGTGAAGAAACAAATCAATTATTTGTAGTTGTCTTATGTATCCATAATTGATAGGATCATAAGCAAAATTAGCAAGGTTTGCTAACACTTGTTCCCTTGCTTCTGTGGAAATAATTTATTTTCTATAATTATGCAATATAATAATTATATAAGTAATTATATTTTTTTATGCAAATTACCTTTAGATTTAGTGGTCTTAAATTCTGTAGCTAAAAGTTTTAAGAAATCATAACGACCAATAGAATTTTTCCCAGTACGTTTTATTAATTGCTCCTTGCTCGTAAACATGAGAGAATAATTTTCACTTATATTACTTAACGAAATTTCTCACTATTCGACGTGGACGTGGTAAAAAAGATAATTTACAGTTCCTCATGTACAAAAATTTCACTTTCTTAGATGTTTCTTTTGCTCATAATATTTTCTACGATTACATACCAAAATTTTTTTAATTTCTTGTATGTTGTAACGAAAACAGGAAATATTAATTTCGCAGCGTATTATGTTATAGCAAGCAGTCATTAAGTAATAAGGTTATCCGGATATGAGGTTAGGATAAGTGTCAGTAAGTACATTATATGTGACTGCATCTATATTTAGATCATAGTCGATGACCGAATGTGATATTGATATAAAATTAATGCCATTGGTAGACAAACTGTTTCTATTTTATGTGTTGTTAATGAAACCAATCGGCAGCTTGATATTCATAACGAACGTGGTGTGCGTTTAAGCGCATATTCGAACATACCATTCCTGTACCCATATTCCTATGAAAGTAGGTACAGAACGTCATTGCGAAGTCATGGTTAACACGTAGCCGGTGTTCAACGTGTCTTAAACTCCTAGCCTAGGCATAGTGATTTGATAATTTGTTGCAAGCAGCTTGATTTGCAGCGTGTTGAATAGAAACAAATGTTAATATGTTCATGGCAAATGTCTGTTAAAATTTCACGGAAATATTTATCATTACATTCAGAAATTTAAAGGAAATATGTTGCCAAATAGAACATCCATTACAAATACTAGAAAAGATATGTTCCCTGACAAGAAATCGACGTCTAAGCAAATGAAAACTTCTACGTTAACAAATGCCGCTGGTCTTAGTTCTCTTATTACTTTTACTGTTTTGCTACTTGTTTGGATCTCAGGATTTGCTTCTCGGTTATTCGCGGTGATACGTTTTGAAAGTATCATACATGAATTCGATCCCTGGTACGTATTTTTAATTATTACTAATTTATAATAATTATTTAATTTAATATTTTTCATTTAATATTTACCTAACATTTTGTTCATAAAACATAATTTTCATATTTATTAATAATTTAATTGATAAAGTAAATTAGCTTTACATATATGTGTACATATAATATCATTATAAAACATTACTATAAAATAAAATATTCTTTCATAACATAGGTTTAACTACAGAGCTACAGCATATATGGTACAACATGGATTTTATAATTTTTTAAATTGGTTTGATGAAAGAGCATGGTATCCGCTGGGTCGTATTGTAGGCGGAACTGTTTATCCTGGATTAATGATAACCTCTGGATCTATACATTATATATTACATTCTTTAAATATCCCAGTGCATATAAGAGACATTTGTGTATTCTTAGCTCCAATATTTAGTGGTCTTACAGCCATTTCTACGTACTTATTAACAAAAGAAATATGGAGTGCAGGAGCTGGTTTATTTGCAGCGTGTTTTATTGCAATTGTACCTGGTTACATTTCAAGATCTGTAGCAGGAAGTTATGACAATGAAGGCATTGCTATTTTTGCACTACAAATTACATATTATCTGTGGGTTAAGTCAGTTAAAACTGGCTCTATTTTTTGGGCTTCTATGACTGCTCTGTCCTATTTTTATATGGTATCTGCATGGGGTGGTTATGTTTTTATCATTAATTTAATTCCACTTCATGTTTTTGCATTATTGATCATGAATCGATTCAGTAATCGTCTTTTTACAAGTTACACTACATTTTATATTCTGGGACTTTTATTGAGTATGCAAATACCATTTGTTGGTTTTCAACCAATAAGAACATCAGAACACATGGCAGCTGGAGGTGTGTTTGGATTATTAATTTTTGTGGCAACTCTCAGGTGTGTTGATATAATATGTTAGTATAATTTTAATATATCAAATTTTGTAATACAGTATATTTTATTATTATAGATATCTAAGAACTGTACTTACAAAATCTGAAATGAAATACTTTGGAGGAGTAGTTGCAGTTACAGCTGGTATTCTTTTGTTTATTTTAATATGTTTGACTTACGCCGGTGTTATTGCACCTTGGAGTGGAAGGTTTTATTCACTTTGGGATACTGGTTATGCAAAGATACACATTCCAATAATAGCATCTGTTTCTGAACATCAACCTACAACATGGTTTAGCTTTTTCTTTGATTTACACATTCTTGTTACAACGTTTCCTGTGGGCTTGTGGTATTGCATTAAACGTATCAATGATGAACGTGTTTTTGGTAAGAATTAAAAAAAAAAATTCTTTATTAATTTACTACACAAAAATATTAATTATAATTACTAAATATATTAAATATATTAATCATAATTATTTTACAGTTATATTGTATGCTATAAGTGCTGTTTATTTTGCTGGAGTAATGGTGAGGCTTATGCTCACTTTAACTCCAGTTGTTTGTATGCTTGCTGGAATTGCATTTAGTGGTCTTCTTGAATTATTTTTCAAAGAGGAAGACAATGAAAGAAACGATCGAAGTAATAATGGAAGTGAAGAAGAAAGTGAAGAAGAAAGAGAAAGAAGTCCTGGTAGATCACTCTATGATAAAGCTGGTAAACTTCGTAGAATGAGACATGAGAGACCTAGGGGTAATGGAGATGGATTAGGTGTTAATCTTCGAAATGGTGTTGTCATTGGTGCATTTGTATTAATGATGATGTTTACACTGCATTGTACTTGGATTACAAGTAATGCATATTCTAGCCCTTCGATTGTTTTGGCATCATATAGTAACGATGGAGGTAGAGCTATTCTAGATGATTTCAGAGAAGCTTATTATTGGTTAGCACAAAATACACCTACTGATGCTAGGATTATGAGTTGGTGGGATTATGGCTATCAAATTGCTGGAATGGCTAATAGGTATATATTATTAGAGAATAAA
Source organism: Bombus fervidus (assembly GCF_041682495.2). Taxonomy (NCBI): domain Eukaryota; kingdom Metazoa; phylum Arthropoda; class Insecta; order Hymenoptera; family Apidae; genus Bombus; species Bombus fervidus. The sequence goes on along the minus strand of NC_091527.1, from coordinate 3,057,584 downwards.
ATGTGCTATTAAAATTTTTTTGTATATATAATACAATATAATACAATGTGAAGCATTTTCATTTTAATATAGAACTACGCTTGTGGACAATAACACTTGGAATAATTCACATATAGCTCTAGTTGGAAAAGCAATGAGCTCAAATGAAAGTGCTGCTTACGAAATTATGACATCATTAGATGTAGATTATGTATTAGTTATTTTTGGAGGAATGATTGGATATTCCGGAGATGATGTTAATAAGTTCCTTTGGATGGTACGAATTGCTGAAGGCGAACATCCACAAGATATTCGTGAAAGTGATTATTTTACTGAAAAAGGAGAATTTCGCGTGGATTCGGAAGGTTCACCTACCCTTTTGAATTCACTAATGTATAAATTAAGCTACTATCGATTTGGGAAAGTAAAGATTGATTATCGATCGCCCTCTGGTTATGATCGTACGCGTAACGCCGAAATAGGAAATAAAAATTTCCAGTTAACATATTTGGAAGAAGCCTACACGACTGAACATTGGCTTGTTAGAATTTACAGGTAATTTTATAGATAATAATAACAAGATCATAAATTAATTTTATAAATTTTATAATTTTTATACTTATAAATTTCAAACGTCCTTATTCAAATCCAATTTTAGGGTGAAAAAGCCAAATGAATTTAATAGACCAAGCATTCCAATATCTAAACGAATTGTTGCACGAAATGCTAATTCGTATGTTAGTAAAAAGGTGAGAATTCTATTTCCTATGCTAAACAGTTAAAGCAGTTAAAACATTTACTTTTGTTGGATTCTTAATCGTATCGTTTTCCCTTCTTTAAGTCATAACATTGTGTAATTTTGAAATGTAGTTGAAATCGTGGGGTGGGGGACATTAATGTTACAGACACCACGTCGCAAGAAAGGTTACATAAAAGGCCGGCCAACTATTATTAAAGGACAAAAACCTCAACGAAAAACTACGTAACATACATTTATTATCTAATTCATAATAATTTTCAAATACAACTTTTATAATAAGGAAAAAGAATTATACACCGTCCCTTGGGTCTACCACAAATTATACCTCAAATTAAGATTTTAATATCATTAAAACTCGAATCAATTAAATATAGAATAAAAGAAATTTTCAACACTGAAAGCAATTGGGACAATTTTTTAACAAAAAAGATCTTTAAAAAAGCGATCATGTTTTCAATTTTATTTATTACACTACGAAAATTTCTTACTTTTTCAAAATTATGAAATATTATCTATGTATGACTACTTTACATATCGATTAAGTAAAATATAATTTCTATATGGTTGCAGTATATGGTGAATTTCTATAATTAAATTTACATTATTCATGGAGTGGAAAAATTCTATATTCATACAGTTTAAATCTTTGTACTTAAGTAGTCTCTAGCTTTTTGCTTACGTGATTTTATGCATATTATATTCTGATTACAAATTACGAAAATGAGCTTTGAATTATCACATGAGAAATATGATAAAAGAGTTAATACATAAACTTTTCTTATATCTGTGTAATGCACACTAAACATCAATAAGAAAAATTCACTAGTCAAACTGAACGAAAAAATGGAAACATTTATTATAAATATCAAACAGGTGAGATCAGAGGGATTAAATATGTGTTATGTATACACAGTTATACAGTATTGTATACTACTCTTGTTGAACATTTGTAAGAAGAAACTTGTCACTTAAAAGCATTGTACATTTAATATTTGTTTTATTTTTCCTTTTTTTTTGTATAGAATTTAAAAATATAGAAGACAAATTGAATTTTATGCAGTAGAAATATGCTTTTAAGTTTACTGTATTATTTTATTTTATAATTTTTCGACTGTCCATTGTTCTAGCACTTTCTTTAAGTACAGTGCTATAGTTCACATGTTTCATTCAAATTTGAAATTTATATCTTTGTGATCTACATTGTAATCATTCTTCTTATTATAAAACATATTGTTTATTTATAATATGTACATAATCCAATTACTATTTTTAGCAATTGTATGTATTTCAAAGATCACAAAATTATAGTTAAAGCAATGTTAAGTATGCAAAATAGCTGTGTACACAATCATTGTGTATATTTGGTTATAAAGAAAACAAAAAAATATAAATGAAACAAGGTTGTAATACATATCACTGACAACATTATTTTATTTCCTATATAAAATTCGGAAGACTAATGCAATTATATTAGAAAAATGGCAAGCATTAAAAATTATATAATAATGAAAGAATTAAATATATATGTATATTGTGCATATTTAGTATAAATGCATATTTAGTATACACAAGAGAGTAAAAAGATTCGTTTATATAATTTGCATACTCTTATTTTATGCTATTTGACAAAATATGATATTAATATAATATTTGAATTCACTTACCTTTTCTTTAAATAGTAGAGTATTAATAATTAAGCAATTACAAATTTTTTCGGAAAGGATGGACTATATCAACAGGTGGTCTTCTGTAATATATTAATAGGTTATAGTCTTAAATGTCAAAATCAGCTGATCACTGGTAACAACTTTTTAAAGGTTACTAGATTTATAAATTTTAATTGTCTTTTGTAATGCCTTATCACACAAATATAGAATCTAGTTATTTATTAATTCAAAAATTAAATGTTTGATTAAAATTTCGAAAATGATAAATATAAAAATATGGTTTGGTTATGTAGCAATATGAAAATTATTGCTCTTGACATTGACTTCATCGCTCGATTTTATATTTAATACATGCATAATTTATCTTATCTTCATTATTCTTTTTACGTATTTAAGTAATATTTATGAGATTTATATATAGATTTTCTACATCTATTTTTTTTAATTAAGTATAATATCCCTTTAAAGCATGTCAATTATATTTGAATAGATATAGATTACACACTGTTTATTACTTATTAATTATCAAAAGACAATATCTTTTTTATGCACTTCATATTCTACAAAAAGATAATAATTCTATGTTACATGAAATTTTCAATGTTTATTGTAAGAGGCTAACATTTATTTAAAATCAATTATTTCAATATTTCTCGATACATTATATTAATTACTATCATTGTAATTTAATCAATTATATAATTTATTCTTTTAATATTAATATCAAGAAAGTTGGGTAAAATGATGTTACTAAATAACATAATGTAATATTCTATACATGTCATGTTATACATGCCACATTTTAAAATATTAACGAAAAGCTATACATTTATGTAAATCAAATATAATTACTCTAAATACAATGTAGCATTAAGGAAATTAGATCATACAATGGATGTTTTAAAATTGAAAAATGAAATATTATATTTGTCGTTTTATTCATACTATCCTATTTTCTAAAAGAAAAGAAGTAGAAATGAAATTAGGCTTATTATATACATAAAACAGTTAAAAGGTTATGTCAAAATGAATAACGAAGAACAATCTAAACATTTCCAATAGAAATAGTCGAAATCATGTAAAAATATGTTTTCGTAAATTATCATCTAAAATTAGTTAACACTTAAAGTGGACATAAATTGTTTGTATATCAAATTCATAATGATAATACAGTGAATTCAAAGATTTTTCGCATGAGAAACTGTTCGTGTGTGCAGTTTCCGCCATTTTGCTTTCTTTACATCTGACATGTCTTTCTAATGTTATTATCGATGAATGCTAAAATTTGTGCGTGAATCTTCAATTTCGTTGGAGTGTATTTTGTACGAAAAAGGTCGGATTGCTTCTGATTGGGCAACAACCTCCATTACTGTTGGGAGTAATTTCCATTGTCCCAACCTCGGTTAAACTAAACGAAACGAGTTCATAAAGAGGATTTCGTGATAGTATTTGTGAATAGTTTACCCTTGTTATAGGATATAAACATGCTGCAAGATTCATCTTATGAGTTTTTCTGACTATATTACTGAAACTTGATTATAGTAATTTGCAAAGTGTCTTATTGCCTATATAAGGAGTGAACATAACCAAACAGTGTTGATATCCAACATCATGTACTCATGTCAACACTAGAAATAAAATGTTTATTAATATGGCTTTGAATTGTCAAAGTTTGTCAGAACTTTTAGAATTCACATTCAATGCTTTAATATTTCATGTAATGAAATTGTTTGAAAATGTATAGGGTATATTTAATGTGAATTGCTATGCGAGGCAAGGATTGTTTTTATCCTGATCTAGCCATGGACTAAGTTCACGCTTATTGTTTGAACCAGGTGACTTTAGTAATCATCTGATACATATATGTACAGGAATATGTGAATTTAAACTTATACTGATAGTGATATATAGCTTTAATTGATCTAGATATTATTGACTACTAAAGTATTATTTGCACTTCTAAAACACAAAATAAATTTTATTGTCATTTAACTATACAAGATTTTTTGTAAAATTCCACTATAAAATTTGATACTAAATAATAGGTAATCAGTTTTAATGTTTCTATCAAAGCATAACCCATGACAAAACTAAGTTTTGTACATATGCAGATACATGTATATAAGTTGGGTGCGTATTAATATTATTAGCATATGTAGTGAATATGACTATTTTATAAGTTATTATACTTTGTACAAAATTTCATTTTGTTAGTTGTATTACCTTGATGCATATGTAAACATTAATGTCTAAAGCAAATACAAAAACAATCAAACTGTGATATAATACAATAAAAATAACTTTTTATTTTTTTATTCTCAGTATTATGAATTCAGAAATATTTATGTATGGACTTGGATCTAGGCACATGGCTTGAACTAAGTTTTATCTAGATAGGAAGAAAGATTTAGAGAATTTGAGAATGCAGGTGGAACAAGATACAAGGAAAGCGGTAATCAATGAAGGTCCCTATATCCGAAAACTCAAACATGGACAATAAATTGAAGTTTTCGGATCGGTTGAAGGCTTTGCTGAAAACTGAGGCTCGTCAAGATGTCGATCCATATATTTTCAGTGAACCAGAGCCATTTGGTACAGCGACAGGAAGAAATGTTTCAGTAGTGTCGTCTAAAAATTCTAAAGTAATGCAAAATTGCAAAAATAGTAAGACTAAAGAAAAATGTATGAAACAAAGAATAAGGATAACATCCGTACCAGATGCGGAATTCAAAGCTGTACAAGACCGTGCTGTAGAATTAGATGCTGATTGTAGTGTTGGTGGTGGTGGCAGTGGTAGTGGTGATGGTGAACATATAGATTATAAATTTGCAAAAGCAATTCAACAGAAACAGCATCATATTGAAAATTTACAAAGACTAAAAAATAGAAAGCAAAGTCGGGACCATACACTATTGTATTATCCTAGAGCTGGGGATGAAATATCAGATAGTGATTCTAGTGGAGATGAAATGACAATTTATCAACGTTATTGGTTTTCTGGAGAAAGCACTTCAACATTGAATCGTTCTGCACGCCTTTCTCAATTGCGTTCCCAACTAAGAAGAAGATTACTTCAGTTACATAAAGGTGGGACAGACTCAGAAATTTTGTTACGTGATAGAGCTAGATGTCTGTTAGAAGCTGCTTGCAAGGATCCTGCATCTACAGCAAGAGCTTTAAGTGGTTCTCCAAATACAAGTAAAGTGGTTGACGGGCCACTTCTAGTTGGTGGGCTTTGTGGAGCTGAAGGATGTCAACAGATATCTCTGCCCTGTACTCGCCATTGTTCTCGTCATATTATGTTGAATGGAGATCAACTTTTATTCGAACATTGCACTGCCAAATTTAGTGATAATACACAATGTTGTATTCCTGTGTTTGATGTTGCACATGAATTACCTCTTTGTCCAGAACATGCAAGGAAAAGAGATAATTATCATCGTAAAGCCCAAGAGTCTAAACCAAAGAAAGCTCGTAAAAGACCAACATCTCCTACAATTCCCAGGCCTAAATCAAAATCTAGGCCAAAGAAACGAAAGCGGCCTCTTGCAAATAAACTTGAGATTAAAGATCCTACTCTAGTACATGAAGAGAGTCAATATTTGAATCAAATAAACTCTAGTGAAAATCAGACAAAAACTTTGAATAATTTGAATACTGTAGCACAAGGAACTTCAAATTCTGCTAACTTAAATTTAGGATTAGGACTTGGTCTTGGAGGAGGACTTAAAGATCTGGGAGATCATGAAGTGTTTCCTTCTTTGGATCCTGCAGAGCATGATTTTGGCAATGTGCTCAACAACTTACCTGCTGATGCTTTTAATGACCTCTTTATTGGTAATTATAATGATATTGTCCTTTTTGTATTGTGTGATATTAATTTATATAAATGTAATATAATATGTTGTGTGAAATATATTTATTCTTATGAATTACTTTAATTTAAAAATAAAATAAGATTTATGTTTCCAGAAGGCAGAAATGGGGAATATGAACCATCAAGAGAAGAAGAAGAAGAATTGGAGCGAGCATTAGAGGCAGTGGATAAGGATGTACGAAATTTGGAAAGAATGGGGCAAACACATGGACTTTTAGAGCCAGCTTTATTGGCTCAACTTATGTCAGATATTGCTTCGTAGCCCCGCCTATTTTAGTAATATAATAATTTGAAAACGAGTTCACGTGTGTTCCTTATAATATAGAAAAGATACTGTTTGTGTATGTGCTGCTAAATGTAAGATTGTGTTATTGACTTTCGTTATGTAACTATAAAAATCCGAGATAATGGCAGGGATTGACATACAGAAAGTAACAAAAAATAGTTAACTATTACTAATTTAATATAAATTTCATTGGGTACAATTATATTATATAGTTAGATTCCCATAAAAAGGAAGAAAAGAGATCATATTTCTTATAAATTCTACAAATTCCATCCTTGCTAAAAAAGTAATCACGAAAAAATCGTAAAATCATCTTGTTCTTTTATACATTTGCGAATTATTTTGAATACAATTTAAAAGTTCAGTTACAGTGTTGTAGCTATAATGCAGCTATATAGCAATAAATACTTTTTGCTTATGAAAGATACAAAAGTCAAAAGAAAAAAAGCAGTCCTACAAAGTAATTCTACTATATTTGAATTTTTCAGGGCACATAAATTTATTTTTACATATTGCTTTATTCACTATTAATGATTTTTATTTTGTTTTTAAGAACCCTGATATAGCTGCAAATAATAGTCATTAATATTTTGTAAAAATATAATCAAATGATTTTATATAACTTCTCTAAGTTGTATAAAGTTTCTATTTTAAACAGAGGTAAAGTCTTCTATTAAAAGTCAGTATATTATTCAGTTCATTGTACGTTTTGATATGAATATAACTTAGGTTTTGTTTAAACAGAAGTTAGAAGTTTTAACAGATTATTTTCTACTAAGAAACTTTACTTATAAAATAGAATTGCATGGACACATGACTGAACTTAACAAAAACTACATATACATATAAATGGTCATATTCATTTTTTATCATCTGCCTGCTGTAATAATATATGCGAATAATCGCAAATAATCTTATTATTATATGCATAATCATCACTATCATCATTTTCTTCATTTTGTATTATAATCATATAGATAAATGTTCAGTAATAGATAACTGTAACATATAATTAAAGATTCAATTTAATAAGAAGTGCCGAAATAGTTTCATTTTTGATATCTTTAGTAATTGTAATATGATTCAATTTCTTTTGCAGCCTATAAGAAAAGATGACACGTGATATATTATTTTATTATTCAAAGTAAAAATATATAAAATTCAGATTAAAGAATTGTAAGAGGGCACAGATTCTGAGAAAAAAAACTAGATTCCTCTGGTTAATTATAAGGACAACTAAATCATTTACTGCCATTTAACATTTAAATGATTACAACGTAGCTATAGTATTGACACTAGAGTTATCTACGTACATGTAATATTTTCAAATGTACACAATATATTTCAAATTATCATAATTTTAATACATATCGTAATCGAAACTAAAGAAAAAGAACTATGTTGAATCACTTTGTAGACTATAAATAAATGTCATTAGAGAGTAAAGCAGCAGAAAAAACAACTTACTTGTGACACTAGAATTGTACAGATTTTTGTGAGATCTAGTTTTTATTATCAAAGTTTCTGTGCCAAATGTACTAGTTAAGATATTAATTTTTGTACGTTACATGTACGTGTCATTATTCATAAATAATAGGTCGCAAGGAAGTATATCTTGAATAATAAATGTTTTAAATGTAAACCAATGCAAATGGACAGTAATTTGCCACTTGTAAATGGACAGAAATACAATATAATTTACAATTTAACCCATATTGGGATTAAATTAATGTCGTATATATATTGTTATTATATATAGTGGTAGTAAGTAGGTACAGTAATTATTTATATAAGGACAATGCAAAATTTAATCTTAAAACAATGCATTGCTTCAAATGTACCTATATATGTATCTCCTTGTAAAATATCAGCATTAGTACGCATTATTAGGCATTAACAATTATAATAAGCATATTTTTTACATTGTCTTATTGTACTCAGTTTATCCACCCTTATCACATATCCTAAAAGCGTTATTTTTTAAATATGTGTCTATGTTTAATATCTTATGCGATAAAAAAAATTATCAGTATTTTTCTTTCTAAATTTTTTCAATGCGCGTTACGAATAATTTTAAGTAGTTTTTCATATTTTATATTAGTTATCAACAATTCTCTTTTTATATAATTAAAAATATAAATACTTTGTATTTCTTTATTCATTATTACTCAATCTCACAAAATAATATTAAATGTAAAGCAATTAAATTATTGCATGAAGTAAATTTTTTAGGAAACCAAATATAGACACATATTTTCAAATATTTAATTGTTACTAATTCATACTAACTTTAAGTAATTACACGAAAAATAAAACAGTCTTGAAATAGTAATCAACATTGATTTGTGTTCTATTTATTTTACTTTAGTTCAACAAACATACTCAACAAAAATTTGTTATTTGTTATTATTTATTGTGTCATAACGAAATATTTGTATATATTTGTTTATCTTTTAATTTGTATTTGTATATATTATATATATCATATGTTTAATTCAAATAATACAAATTTCAAAATTTTATTTATTTAAAAATATAACTAACATAAACTAAGAATTTGTAACATTTATATTTGCTCACATAATAGCATAGAAGAAGTTTATAAACTTTCAATTAAAAGAGAATGTTATTCAAATTACGATAATTTTTATTATGATACAAATATGCTTATAATTTCTAATTTATTTTCAAAAAAATAATTAATCTATCACTGTTGCTATTGAGTATGTATCCGTTTCTTTATATCCTTGCCGTTTAATTTCTCTAATCAACCACTTTTTCCTTGCTTTTTGACGCGCAACTTTGTAGCCTTTTGGTGAAATATTAATTGTTCTCGTTGAAAAGTCTTGTGTTAGGTCAGGTTTGGTTTGAAAAGATGGAAGTCTTTGTACTTTTATAGATATTTGCTATGATATTAAATGTAAAAAATATGACATTAATATTTCATAATAAATGCATGTATTCGGAACATTTTTAAAAACTCACTGTATCTTGCATTGTATCCTTAATACTTTTTCTTTTTTCATGTTTTCTTCTATCAGATAATTGAGTTTTGTCTTGTTCTTCGTTTTTTTCTTCCAGGGGCATTAGTAGGATATCATAATTAGTTCTATTTTCTCCTAAAATTCCTACTTTTATTCCCAGTTTATGTAATTTATCTTCTTCAGCAACAAGTGCATATTTCAAATAAAGAATGCGTTCATCGTTTGAATTGTCCTCTATGCCTGTAAACTATAATGCATTATTTTGTTTCTTTTATAAAGAAATATATAAAAGTATGTAATATACCTAAAGATAGAAGACGATAGTCAGAATCTGAGTATATCAATCCTTGTATTAAGGGTGAATTTCTTAATAATTTTCTTTTTACTTGTATTTTGTGACCTTGTAATACTTGGATATCATTAGGTAACATATCTTGAATGATATGACTTCGTCTTTCTGCTATATTATATGTTTCAGTTCTAAATAATCTGTGCAATTCTATTTCTAGAACAAATATTCTATTTTTTGTTTGAATATAATTATATATTTATTATTTTACAGATAGCTTATGTTTTCTATTTTATTATAGTTTTCACTCACCAATCAAACTGAAATACTTGCGTTCTAAAGCTATCCAGACAATACGATGTGTCATACAGATTAATACCTCAAATATTCGTAAATCCTTTTCTCCTTGAGATTGTGTCACAGATGGAGCTCCTTTTTTTCCACCAGTCATATGATGATATTGTATAACATCATGACAACCTACTATTAAATCAGCATATTCTCTACCTAAGACACAACGAAGAATTTGCATTTCTTCTGCATATCTATATCTATAGCCCTGAGCCAAAGGATTTGGTGCTTTTTTCATAGTAGCTGTACGTTCTTTCATTAATTCTTCCCATGTTATCACATAATATTGAAAATAAAGTATTGCAGCTCTCAAAAAACGATCCACAATTGGTAAATAGAAGAAATTCACAAATTGAGGACTTATGTGACTGATTAATAAATACATTACAAGATTCTTTATATCTTGTAAAATAATAACATTTGGTTCATTTGGAGCTACCTTCCTTAAATAATATTTCCTAAATTTGAGCTAAAAAAGATATAATTTTTGAAATAAAGAAATTACAGATATTGTAATTAAATTCCTTTTCTTTTTATTATTTACCTTATCACGTTGACTTAAGGTTTCATGAAAATTTAAAATCAAGTATGAATGTGGACAATATACCTTTGATACATGATTAGAATCAGATTTTAGTTTAGTCTTTTTGGTATGTTCATCCTCAGTCTTTTGTGTACTAATATTTAAATATAGAAAAAGATAATAAGTAAAATAGTTATTTGTTGTATTTTATTTATGAATAAATTATCTTTTGGGATGTAGTTTATACAAAAATATGAGGTATTTGAATTTCTAAAAACTTTATTACCTTAATAAAAGTAATCCATCAGAAATTTCATCCCATCCAAAATATCTTTCTTCCATTTCTAAATATCAATATAATAAACTAGAATAATACGTTTCATTCATAGTAATGGAATTAGTAAGAAGTCAGGTTAACTAAAAGAGAGATGAAGAGCAAATTAACACTCAATACTATATAAATTAATTATTGATTGCATATACATACATATATATATGTATGTATACGTATTTTATAAATACAAATGTATGATAAAAAGGAAAATTACATCAATAAGGAAGATGTAAATATACATGTATGTATTGTTAGCAAAATGATTATCATCGAAAAAAAATCATTTAATTTTTAATTCAAATTCGTAAGACTTAAAATACACATGTATCTACACATATATATGTACAATGAAATTATTTAATTATAACTGTATTTCACATATTAATAAAATATAGATATAACAAATTAATTAATTTTTTCGAACGAAATATTTTATTTATTACAATATTTATAATACAATTATTATTTACTTTTTATTTTTCTACACTTTCTTTATCAGCCAAAGGATGTTTTGGGAGGGAATTTAATATTGATTGATCTTCTGGGAAAATTGCTATGCTTGGTAGTAAGTAATATGGTACATTATATTCAATCTTTTTTTCTGAGTTAGAAGTGTAATGATGTACTTTACATCTGACTTTAACTTCCTCAATATTATTAATTTTGACAATAACATAAAATTCTTTATTTTCAATGGATAAATCAGGTCCAGATATAGTCTTCTCTGGAAGAGTTATAGCGTATTCAGGTACAATGTATCCTTCATTACGAAAAGCTACTTTCACATGCCATTTTTCTATAGTCCATGGATTGTCCATGGACATTGTTACTGGTAAATAACATTGAGATAATGTGCTTATTGTATTTTCTACAAATTGAGAGCTATATTTAGATGATCTTTTCTTGACATCTATATCTTCGATTATATATTTTTTAAGATTTTCAGGAGTTGCATATACAGCCAATTTTGGTAATATCAGACTTTCATAAGCTTTTTGAGAAGATACTGATACCTTCTCACCTTTTTCACCAATGTTTTTTACACTCTCTAACAAAACTAAATCAATCTTTTTTTGTTTCCTTTGAGATGAATGCTCTACGAGTTCATAAATGAAATGTTTATGTGTTAACCGTGGTTGCCTCTCATTTTTTTTATGAAGTGGTGCTGGAAATCTCCTTTTTAAGATATATGTGTTCTAAAATAGAAAGCAATAAATTTTTCACCTTTAAACACTTAGTCTTGTATTAATTTTCTGCAAAATAGATAACAAAATATTACCCGGTTTTGTTGCACTAATATATTATTCTGACGAGAAAGAAATGTTGATTTTAAATAATTCAAGCACAGTTGCGTATACTTTAACATATTTACTTATTTGTTAGGTACAACTAAAAAACATGCCATATAAGTTGATATTTAATTTTAAACTACCGTGACGTTTCTGTTAGGTTAGAATACGTCATGAAATAATGTCTTGTTAACTGATCACGGATCGGAATTTGAGTAGTTAGCAACGCACTATTGTATGTGCACATAACCTGTAATCATTGAAGCTAACCAAAGTCTTTAACTTTTGTAAACAACTTCAAATTTATTATCTACAAAAGCTCCTTTGATCTTATTAATGATATGTATCCTTATTTATAAAAACTTGCATAAAAACATAGATATAGGATATTTTTAACAACTTAAAAAATAAAGTTCAATTTAAGTTTTAAAATGGAACAGTTTGTAACCTGATCAAATTTTATATTTAAAAAAGAATAAATAATTTTCAATGATGGATAAATTAAAGTCACCATCGGATAAGGTTTTATATCAAGCTATTATGGAAATGAAAGAGCCAGTAGTATTTCAACATATGTTACAAAATGAAAAAGGTGAATATTGTTGGAAATTATTAGAATGGAATTTATCTGAACTCGCTGAAAAATTCGGCGATATTAAATTACCGTTTCGACTTGGTTATAATGCTAGATCTATGGTAAATTATTATTTTAATTAATCTTTTCCTTTTATTTATGTTTGGACATTTTTGTGACAAGCTTTAAAAACTATTTTACATATTTCAGACTCCACAATGGGAAATAAATTGTTCAATAGTTTCAATCACACTATCATACTTTATTCAAAATATGAACCTCCACGAAGATCATGGACAGTGGTATTACTTTGATTATAAGTATATGCAAGAGTGGTTTAAAGATAAACCAGAAATAATAAATTCAATAAATTGGAAAAGGTTTGATATTGATAAAACTGGCGATGATTCTACTCTTTGGATTGGAAGCAAAGGAGCTCATACAAATTGCCATCAGGATTCTTATGGTTGTAATTTAGTTGCTCAAATTCATGGAAGGTCAGTTATATGTATGAAAATAAAAACAAAAATTTTAATATAAAAGTAAGACTGTTTGTGTTCATATTATTTTTTAGGAAACAATGGTTATTGTTTCCTCCAAGTTCAAGTAATTTTCTCCAGCCAACAAGAATTCCTTATGAAGAATCTACAATATATAGTAAATACAACTTTTTCTGTCCTACTAAAGAAGATGAAATTAATATATTAAAGATACAAGACACAGCAAGATTAGTAACATTAGAACCAGGAGATGTATTATTTGTTCCTCCTGGTTGGTGGCACTATGTTGAGTCACTGGAATTAACTGTTAGTGTCAATATATGGCTACCCATAATAACAGATAATCTATCAAGAATGAAAGAAGCTATTGTTAAATTAATAGTGACCAGAATTGGGAAAGATGTTAATAATGTACCTACTGACACTGATTGCATAGATTTGGTAATGTATAATGAACGTTACATATCTTTAGTTTATATTGATATTAATTATAAATATTTAAGATTAAAATCAAATTATTTAACAGCTCAACATTGCTATTGGAGAATGTAAAACTATGACAAATGTAGAATCACCTTCTGGAAAGATAAAACGTAATATATGGACTGCTAAGGATTTAGTAAAACAATATCCAATTTACGTAAAGCTGCTTCATGAACTTAGTCATACAGAACTAAAAGAATTTCTGATAATGAAGAGGGAGAGATTTCCTGAAGTCTATATTGAAGTGAAAGAAGATTCTAAACCTCATATTGATATCCAAAATACTTATGCTTCTCAAGATTTGACTGAAAAAGTTGTTAATGCACTTTGTCATCCTGATATTGTTAATAAAGTTTCAGAATTACTTTTATCATAATATGTTGTATAATTTATAGTATATATTTTAATAAATTATTTGATATATTCGAGTAAATTATTTGTTAGTATTTAATTTACTATTAATGTTGAATATATAAATGAATATATTGTATATTATCGAATACATTTTATATTTAACAGATACTCATTCGGTATTGGATTTGACTTTGTTGTTTTCGATAGAGGTTAAAGTTGTCACGTTGAATAGCTTTACATTTTCCGGGTACATATTATGTTTATAAAATAACGACCAGTGATATTCCTAATGTAATTAACAATGGGATTGTTAACAGTGCTTAAGAAACTGAAGCAAAAGGAGAAAGAAATGCGTATTTTAATGCTGTACGTATTTTTGCTTTTTTATGTTTCAATATTTTTAGGTTATGGTATTATGTACGTTGACATTATCCACTTTTTAAACAAGATTATGCAACTATATTAATACTTTATTATATATTTCTGTTTCTTTCTTTTTATAATTTAATAATTGTAGTTTTTCATGTATATTTTAAATCTTTGTTTTTGTACACCTTCTTTGTACACTTTCTTTATATATTTACAGAGGTTTAGATAATGCTGGTAAAACAACAGTTTTAAAGAGACTTAATGGAGAACCAATTGATACAATATCACCAACTCTTGGTTTTAATATTAAAACTTTGGAACATCGTGGATACAAACTAAATATATGGGATGTGGGTGGACAAAAATCATTACGGTCTTATTGGAGAAATTATTTTGAGTCTACAGATGGTCTTGTGTGGGTAATTGACAGTGCAGATAGAAGAAGATTGGAGGATTGTAAAACAGAATTATATAAACTTTTACAAGAGGAGAGATTAGAAGGTGCAAGTTTATTAATATTTGCGAATAAACAAGATTTGCCTGGAGCACTGTCTGCAGTTGATATTGCAGAAATTTTGGAATTACCTAATATTAAAACCCATCATTGGCAAATATTCAAATGTTCAGCGGTTACAGCAGAAAATCTTGTGGAAGGAATAAATTGGATTGTCGATGATATTTCTGCTAGAATATTTTACATAGATTGATATTAAGAAATGCATTAAATTTTAAAATCTATATCGCTACTATTACAATTCTTTGTAATTTTTTGTATTGTAACATTTATTTCCTATTCATTAAATAGCATAAATGTAATATAATTATATTTTATTTAAATTAATAAAGTTAGAGTATTGTAATAAACTGTAATATTCATTTTCATAGTCCATATTTGTTTTTAGTTTTTGTTTTTTCCTCTTTTTTCATATTTGCGCCTTTGATTTTCCTTTTTTTAGTAGGTTTTTCCAGTGGAAGTTTTGTATTTGGAAAATGTTTCATGTAAACAGATTTTAATAATCCTTGATCGACGGTATGCCTTACACCAGCAAATGCATGCATTAGTTCATTTACCAAAGATTGAGATAACTTCAGTTGGAATTTTTCTACCAGTTCTACAAATTTCCCTGTAACATTAATTTTATTTCAATAGAAGCGACTACTGTATCATTTTTACTTTTCTATACCTCTTGAGATGGGATCATCAGAAAGTGATAACACAAAGTGACCAAAATTCCTGCGATGTCGTTTCTTTTTTGGTTTCATGGCCTCATAGTTTGCTCTTCTCAAAAATATTGCTTGTACATCTGGACCTTCGACTTTGTAATTACTAAGTATTCCTTCTAACTTAATATCGAGCCATGGTCTATTATTTCGAATTGTTTGAAGCTCCGGTAATATGTTTTTGTTCGCCCAAATATTCGTAAGATCCAGAATACGTAGTGAACTTTCGGGCGATTTTTCGGGGGTAACTGCTTTAACGAGATTAAATGCACCTTCAGCTTTTATAGGGTTGTTACCTAAGTATAATTCCTCGAGTTCTTTATTCCTCGATAATCCTTTCGCTATGATTTCTATATCTTCATCGTAAAATCGATTTCCTGAATGTAGTTGAAATATAATATTGATATTAGACATTAAATTGGTTTCTGAATATCGAGATTCACTGTTCTGATCTAGTAAAGGATTAAGAAATTTCTATATTAAAAGAAAAGTCTTTATGATTTCTATATTACCATTCAGATGTAACTTTTTCAACGGCGAAGAACGTATTAATAATCGACGAAGATATGGAACACATTCTTTCCCTAAAGCGTTCCAAGATAAATCAAGATCGATTAAAATTTCATTGTTATCGAATCCTTTGATCAGTTTCTTCCAAGTTTCCACGGTGTACAAAGAATTCCATGACAATTCTAAATGCTGTATTGTCTGCGAACAGGAGAGCAATCTTTGCAAAGCCTCCGAGCAAGATTCATCGAAATTATTGTCATTGATTAAAAGAGTTTCGATGGTTTCGTTATTGCACATTGCCTGTGTAATATAGTCCAAACCTTCTTTACGAATATTACAATCCGAGAGATCTAATGTCTTCAGTGTTACATTCTCCAAAATTCCATCGTGAAATTTCGCGGCACCTTTTGGACCAATTTTGCATCCTGATAATACCAACGTGTGTATCATGTTGTTTTTCAGTAGCAATTCATTCAAATGATAACAGGCATCCTCTGATAACCAATTACCCTACGAAACAATTATTTCGGGCAAAAATATTAACATTCTTTTTCCTTTTTTCCAATTTTAATTAATTTTCGTTAAAAACAATTGTCGATCGAAATGATTCTAATAATTAAGAAATTGCTTTTAATCATATTAACGTTATTAACTGATATTTGTTAATCTATATCAAAGGTTATGGATATTTATCTTACTGTAAGATTGATTGTATGAACGAAAGGATTTTTCATCAAGGCTTCGCAAAGAGGTCGGATGGCGCGGCAATCGATTCCGTAATATTGCAAATTGATTTTCTCAGATAGCAACATATCTTCCAAGGCCTGTATAGGTCTGATGCGAGATGCCTTTACCAAATCGAAAAATTTCAGCACGCCATCATCTGGATAAGACTCGATTTTACGTTCGTGAATGGTCCAGAACTCGGGTACCAAGCCAGGATCGTCAGGAATCGGAAACACCGTGTACAGATTTTGCAATTTCAGTTGGGAATCGCTGATATCTATATCTTTGAGGCAAGGATGGATTGAACTTTCTGCGGACGATTCGGCAGAAATGATGGATTCCCCGTTTTCCGGAGTGATCAGAGTTTCTTCTGACAGACCTCTCTCCCTTTTTACCTACATATTCAACGCCAATACTCCTTATATTTTTTTTTTGTGTATGAGAATGATCTTCTTTTTATCGAGTTACGATTACCAAAATGGAATTACACCAACCATTTCTCGTAGCTTCTCTTTTTCCAGTTGGATCTCGGCTGCTTTCTTTTCGATCGTGGACTCCTGAAATTGTGTCAGCAAGTCTACAGAAATGTCACCCTCTTCTAGTTCTTTCTCATCCTCTTCTTCTTCCTCCTTCATTTCCTCTTTCTCTTCATCGTCCAGAAATTCCCATTCGTTCCCGTAATAGTTCAAATAATTCGATATTCCGGTAACATTTTCGAAATTTATATTTTCCTGAAACGTAAGTTTCTCTTGGCAAATGAAATTCGAAGGTGGTAAGAAACATGTAGAATTACTGGAAACACTTCGAGAGGTTCCATTTCCTTTGTCTTGTTTCAGTTGAACCTTTTAATTTGACTTCTTTTTGCTTTA
Source organism: Bombus fervidus (assembly GCF_041682495.2). Classification (NCBI taxonomy): domain Eukaryota; kingdom Metazoa; phylum Arthropoda; class Insecta; order Hymenoptera; family Apidae; genus Bombus; species Bombus fervidus. The sequence goes on along the minus strand of NC_091527.1, from coordinate 3,039,639 downwards.
TTTTACTGATAGATTGATAAGAGACTAACTTCAAATTTTGATAACGTGAAGTTATCACGCGCAGACAATAAAATCGAATCCCTTCATTAAACAGATTACTTGTTACACAAAAGAATTTATCAGTACTAACTAGTAATTTATGGTCTGTAAAATTTCGAAATAAATTAATATTAGTTCAACTGTGCAAGAGGATGCAGATCGGATAAAATGATTCATCACAATTTTATTCATTTATTTATGTTCTATCTATATTATATTTATCCACATTTTATTTATTTATCTATGTTTTATCTATATTATATTTATTCATATTCTATTTATTTATTTATTTATTTATCTCATCTGTGATGACGTTCATTCTCCTTGATCAGGTGGAATTTCTCGCGTCAGGTGTCAGATATTCGCTCGCGGAGTGTTTACGTTAACTGTCTTGAACCGTAAATGGCATTCATAGCTGTTAAAACGCGTCATATTTCTCCCAATGGTATTACAGAGCCGATCTGTAACCTTGGTTCTTGCGCTTTCTCAAGGTATCTCATTTACACAGTGACGGCGATCTTGGACTTGGTGGTTCACACGAGCCTTATTCGACTAAGCAACCAGGCTGACTCATTTACTGGGTATTCGTCAAGTGGTTCTTCTGGGCCATTGTATTGTAATTTTGGCAGATCGTTCATTCAGCAGTCACGCGGTTGTATACGCGGCTCGTGTACCGTGGTCAAGATCGCCACGATGGTCACCGATCCTCGTCTCGGCGTCTCACGAAATTGCCTACACGAGGCCTTTTGTTAATCTCAGACGCGCTTTCGATGATAATGAACACTGTATTATCCTCAATGAAACGATCTATTGAAATCCGTGGCCGGTTTGCCAGTAACGAGATCTGGATCCAACGACCACGTTTGTTCTCCTTGTTGTTCTTGTAGTTTACAGTAAGTGCCCAGGATGGCTCAAAAAATGATGCTCGACACGAGAAATATTTTATTTGTAGAAGCGAGGACATAGAAATGAGACGAGAAGTTTAATATACTGTTTGATGAAACCTTGTATCGTTTTGTCTGTACTGCATAATACTATTAAAACAAGCGTCTCCAAGTTGGACCTTTGCTTTTCATATAGAAATTTTACAAGTAAGCAGACTGTTGATTAATAAAAAGTGTAAACCAAAAAGTAAAGTGTATACAGAAAGAAAATATACCGACGAAAGAATATATAAATAAAAATAGCAAGGAAAGTTGTAAGGATTCCAAACTTTCTCTTTCAATTTTGTCCTCGTAGTTCCTGAGTCTATGTTACGATTATAACTTTCTCGATCAAATTTACTACTTTATGGTTCGTACGAAACCTTCATTTATGCTTAAGAACCATCTAATCATATAATGTATGTCCCATCCAATTAGAAATAAATTCGATGGAACAGAAGAAAAAAACATCGAGTCTCTCCCTATTCGTCACGATTATACAAAGCGTAAAGTACACGAAGAAAGTCTTTTCTACGCCTTCAAGGAAACTTTCTTCTCTTTGTTCTTTAATGCGATCAAATGAGTCGAAACCAAACACGTTGTTCTGTCCCGTTCTGCCTCTCGTCTTGTTAGCTTGTGGCGGTTGCTCCCGGAAGGCACGTCTACCTACGATTCTGCGTTCCCGGTGATTTGAATGCAACTTGCGCGGACATCGACTCTCACCACGTGAGAGAATTCGTTCGGCCAGTTGTGTTCGGGTATATACAATAAACCAGTGAAAACCAGGCGGTGTTGTAAGGGTTGTACTTTTTATTGAAACTTGTTCATCATCATCATCATCGTCATCACCATCATCATCGTTGTTTGTCATAGTCGTAGTCATCGTCATCGTCGTTGTCACTACCTTAGACGAAAAAAAAAAAAAAAGAAATGATTGCGGGACCGGAAGGAGCTTAACTTTATTTACACGCACTCATTCATGCTTCCTTCGCGCTTATCTGACACAAGACTGATCACAACGCGTGGATTATCCATTAGCTATCTAGATTAGGGACCAAGGACATTAGTTCTGTTAATTGGAAACAGAGAGAAGAAAATTTACGAGATCGTTTTTCCGACCGATCGTACTATAAGCAGAATTTCGATTTAGGGGGAACTATTGTCCGTGATCTCTCAACAATTAATACAAGGCAATAAAATAAAAAATAATATAATATAATATAATATAATATAATATAATATAATATAATATAATATAATATAATATAATATAATATAATATAATATAATATAATATAATATAATATATATATATATTTATATATATATATTTTTTCATCGCTTTTATATATTTTGTATAATAATATAGCTTTCTTTATAAAATAAACTATCTGTTATAAAAATTTCTCCCGCTACAACTTACGTACGCCTAATACGAATTTATGCGATCTCTTCGTCGATAAAAGTCTAGTAATACGCGCGTTTCGCGCGCCCGTTGTTGATCGTTCGTCGTCATACGCTTGGAACGATACTAAGAGAGAGAGAGAAAAACAAAATAAAATTGCACATCTAACAGGGGAAGATAGGAGGGCATAGGTAAGGGAGATCCAAAAGAGGGACAAGAAAGTATAAGTATGGATCTATGTACGTGGGTCTATTTACATCATACATCGCTCGGATCATGCGATCGTGGCTGTGCTATGTCGCTTCTCGTCGATCGATCGATCGCTTTCGTCGATCGCAAAAGTTTTCCGCACTCCCTCCATACAGAAAAAGATACATCGTTTTATTAATTCGCTCAATTGTACTTTCATGAATATTATTGATCAAATAATCAATTTTCATTTAATTAAAGTAATACCGTGTTGAAAATTTAGATGAAATTCTAAGAAGACCAATGTTAGGATTGAAAGCAAAATTGACGGCAGAAGTAAATTTGAATTAATTAATCGATAAATTTAATTAACAAGTAAGCTTGGATTGTGGTTCGAAACATCGATTGACTTGTAATTTTTCCAAGAGGGTGTCACGGAACTGGTTAAATCTTACGCACGATATTCTCTCTCGCACTCTTTCTCTCGTTCGCTCTATGAGTATCACAATAATATCGTCCGATGGAACGTCCGAAGCCTGCGTTGACGCAGTTTAATTTGCCTACGTGCTATAGCTCTACGAAACCTACGGTGGCTGCTCGCCGTCACTTGGCTATGTTCTTGACTTCGGATCGCGTGTGAATGCCTACGATTGTAACGCGGATACACGTCGATAGTTACACCTTAAGGCTGGCCATTGGGACGACGGCGTTCAGAGGTGATATAGGCTTAGCAAAATTAATAAGTACGGGCTATGTACATATGTACAACGATAAAACAACTCGGCGTTGCTGATATATAATTGTAGACTGTCGATTATTGTCGTGGAATAGCGAGGGGTCCATTGCAGGAAGATAGAGAACGATGCTTCTTTCGCAAAAAATGTTTAAAGTTCCGTCTAAAAATCATCTCTTATCTATAATCAGCAGAATATTATTAAAAAGGAAATACAATCTCTTTCTCTAGCCTCCTACGTCGTTTTATATTTCCCAGGAAGAAAAAATAATCTATAACGTAACATGTTTCTCGAAATCCTGATTTTAAAATACAATACACAATTTCATTTCCTAAAAGTGATTAATGATTCATGCTTTTAATAAGAGGCAATAATCATGCGATTCATCCTCAAGTCTGTTTGTTAAAATTACCCTCATTACAGTTCGATAATCATTTCTCACTTCATTTCTTCATACAACGTCCTTTACAACCGCTTTTTTCATCTTTGTTTCTGTCATCTAAAGATAGATGAGTTTTCCTTAGAAGTGGATATCTTCGAACATTTGCGACTCTATCATATTACACGTGAACTGTGAGTACTTGATGGGGTGCTGAAGTCTGGCTGGTGCCCGGTTGCTGATGAGAAGAATACGTCGGCTCTTGCAGTCTGGGTTTGCTATATGGTTTATGGGGTCCTTCCTCGTACGTGAAACTGGCAGTATTATTTCTAGCTTCTGCGCTGGGAGGTTTATAAAGCGGTGGCAAGCGATGTCTACTGTCTTCAGAGACCATCTCCAAGCTTTCCTCTGTCGTACCCAAAGCACCCAGCGAAGTTCCAGACAGAGGTCTCACCACAGAGACTCTTGGTTCTCCTTGGTCCTGGTCTTTTAAAGGATTTGCGTATCTTCTCAAATTTTCTTCGTTCTGAAGATTGTTCGACTTCTCATCCAAATCGCTACGATGTCGATGCAATGAAGTCTCGCTGCTAGTTGTTGCAGTTAAACTCGATCTCTGTCTAACCATTCTAAGATACCACAATCCACCAAATAGTGCCAGGACCAGAACAGTCGCCAGGGCTCCGCCAAGAACGGCCACGTAGCTTCCGGCGCTGCTGGAGTTCGCGGAACTCGGTTCACTGAGCAAGGCCGTCTCCACTTTGACCTCCAGGACAGAGGCCAGAGCGAGAGGTCTGCCCAGAGGTCTGCTGAGAGCTTCGCCTAGATCTCTAGCCGCATCTGAGGCTGCCTCAGAAAAGATAGTCACTTCTACTGTATCGTTATCTCCAGGTTTAAGATCACACAAAAGAACAATGGATTGTGGCCTTCTTGGGTCAGCCAGGAGCTTCCTCAGCCGTCTACAGAGGATCTCAACGGACGTGCCAGCAGCGAGAGTATCTCTTCTAAGCAAAATAGTGAGTCTAGAGCAGGTTGGACCTGGCGTAGCCTGTCCAGGCCAACAGGAAGGCGGCGCGGGCAGAGCAGGTGGTCCTACTCGTCTTCCGGTTTCCACGGGACGACATTCACCCCAGGCTGGACACGACGGAGCTAGACAACTCTCGCTTGGACTAGGTACACAGACCTCGTGAGCTAGACACGATGTACCATTCAGACAGTTCCCAGGACCACACCAGATATTGCTGCACTGATTCTTCCCGTTTCTACACTCGCAGACGTTGCAGTCATCGTCCCAATTGGCTACGGGACACCCTAGACCGCCCGCGGTACGGATTTCGCAGCGAACTCCTGTCCTTCCTGGCGAACATATGCAGGAATAGCTCGCTATACCGTCTACGCACGTCGATCCGCCCGTGCAGGGATCGCTAGCGCATTCGTTCACATTTATTCGACAGTCCGGACCGGTGAAACCTGGCGCGCATTCGCACCTAAACCAGTTGATTCCATCTACGCATTTGCCACCGTTTAAGCATGGCAGAGGTTGGCAGTCGTCCACGTCTCGACGACAATTTGGCCCTTCGAAACCTTCGCGACAGACGCATCTGTAGTTGCCATCGGCGGTGTTCACGCAGGTCGCTCCATTCTCGCAGGGATTACTCGCGCACGCAGGTGATGCTATGTGACAGGCAGCACCTTCCCATCCTGGAGGACAATGACAAGTGAATCCGTCGCCGCGATCTTGACAGGTTCCACCGTGGCGGCAAGTACCTGGTTCGCAGTGGCCGGCACGAAGGGTGCATGTTTTCCCTTTCCAACCACCTCTGCAGATGCAGGTAAAGTCTGCGACTCCGTCCACGCAAGTGCCATTGTTGCGACAGGGAGCTGTCGTGCACTCGTCCACGTCTGGAAGACAATCGTGTTGGATTTTAGTTGGTAAATCGCTTATTTCTTTAATATTTTTTAATAAATCTATCATTTTGAGTAACATAAATATGAGGTCGAATATTTGGAAAATTCGTAGAATCGTACAGCAATTTCGAAGAAAGATCGACAATTAATGGATCAACACGAATATTAATAATTGTAATCATTAAACTATGAATGTCTATATAAATTTACATTTTTATAGACTGATAACGAAATGGAACTTGAATGATCGTAAACATTATACGCATATCTGTATGTTATGTATAGTTTTTAATTTGTATATATATAATTCATTTTTGATATTTTATACATTGAACTCTTATCAATTCTCGATCATTTTTTCATATTTACATTTGTACTTTATTATAGTATAAAGACATTGTAACTTCGAACGAAGTCAAAAGAATTGAACGTAATCACTCACCTTGGTCACACAGATCTCCAGTCCATCCCTCCCTACAGATGCACTGGAACGAGTTAACCAGATCGACGCATGTTCCACCATTCAAGCAAGGACTTCCTCTGCAGTCGTTGATATTCTCGTGGCAATGCATCCCGGTGTAACCAGCATCGCAAATACACCTTCCGCCAGTGCATTTGCCTCTGCCTCCACAAGGCGTACCTTCGCTACCACAGCCAGATTCTTCATCCATGACGCCAAATTGTGGATTGTGAGCCGCTGGCTCGGAGCAGTTCTTCCCCTGCCATTGTTCGGGACAGTGACAGTAGTAATCCGTTTGCGTGTTGAAGCAGGGTGCGGAATTTCTGCATGGATTCGGACTGCAGTGATCTCTGTCGATCTCGCACTGGAATCCGGTGAAACCGACTGGGCAAACGCATTCGTAAGAGTTTACCAGGTCTCTACATTCTCCGCCGTTTTGACAGGGTTTTGAAGCACATTCGTCGATGTCCACGTCGCAATCCTTGCCCGAATATCCTGCGGTGCAGCTGCAATGGTAGTCGTCGACTAGGTCGATGCACAGTGCCCCATGTTGACATTGTCCGATGCAGTCGTTGATGTTCTTCGTGCAGTTCTTCCCTGTGAAACCACTCCTGCAGCGACATCTGAGATCAGACCAATAGGATTGAGTTAATGATCGAGAAAAATTAGTAATAAACTATAAATGTTAGTATTTTTCTTTTAAAGTTTACTGTTGGAGAGGAGAATTATTTATGTGAATATTTGCGGAGGATTACGCTATTGTGTTGGCTTGCACAGTTGTGCTAATATTATTAGTGAAATTTTGCAAGTTAAATACATTCTGTCGCGTAACAGCAACAGGTTTAGTAATAAGACAAATGAAATTTTACGATAAATTTTATAATTCATAGGGTTCCCTTAGGCGAACAATAATATTGCCCACGTTTCGAACTTCTCAAGAAAAATGTAGTTTGTCGATAAATATGGACAATATATATTGATTCTTTTAGTTGAGAAGTTTGAAATATTAAGAGCAACTATAAGTTGTTTGATTAATCTATCCGACGTAAAATTGTGAAAGTTCGGAAGAAATGAAATTAGTCTAACTCTCGAGCATAAAATGTGAAAACTTCGATATTATCCTAATATTAGATCAGGTATCTAATTCATGCGTTATTAAGTTTGTAACAATTCTAAAGTTATCTGTACTAGAAGCAGAACTTACGTCAACGTTCCAAGTTCTATATAAGAATGAAACAAAGTACAATAAAAATCGTACTCACTTGTAATCACCAGCAAGGTTCACGCAAGTCAGCGAATTTTTGCACGGAGACTCCTTCAGAGCACATTCGTCTACGTCGAACTGACAAAGGATACCTTGCCAGGCTGTTGGACAGTTGCACACGAATTCGTTCTTTCCATCGACGCAAGTGCCTCCATTTTGGCAAGGTTGAGACGCACATTCGTCGATATCCGTGCCGCAGTAAGGCCCGGAGAATCCAGGAGCACATTCACAGTGAGCGCTCTCCCCGAGTTCTCTGCAGGTCGCTCCATTGGCACAAGGATTGGAGGCGCAGGGATTGTCGACTTTTTCGCAGGTTGGTCCTGAGAATCCTTCGGGACAGGTGCACTTGTACTGATCCGGCGCCGTATTTTCACACGTCCCACCGTTTTGACAGGGTTCGTGCGTGCCGCAATAATTGAGATCCTGGTCACAGAGGATACCACCCCAGTTCGTGTCGCAGATACACTGCCAGCTGGAACCGTTGCAGTATCCGTGTTTGCAACCTGGATACGGGGTGCACTGGTCGCAGAGTTCACCGCGCCATCCGTGTCGGCACTTGCACTCGCCGCTCACGTTGCAGTGACCGTGCACGGGGTGGCAACCCTCCTTGCAGACAGCTGAAAAATAGTTTGAGCGATGGTTAGTTCGATATATTATTTAGTTTCCTTTTTTATTACTATCAGAGTACGAATGTTTATGGAAATTTGTATTTTTGTGAATATGACTAACAGAATGGAAATCTAGATAAATATTTGTCTCCCCTCTATATTATATTATATTATAACGAGTGGTTTATTTTGGACGTGCATCTTTGCATCCTTGCATTTTTTATAGATGCATAAAAATTCACAGGTTTAATTATCATAACGGGTGGTGTACATGGTGGTTTCTGTAGCTTAGTCGCCTCTAGTGTGTAGATACCGTCGGAGATAAAAAATGGTCTCACTAAATATCGTAGCCTGCTGATACAGCGAATAGTTGACTGTTCAAATATTTTGACCATCTTTGTGCAATATATATCTCATAGTTTCTATATACATTTTCAGATTCGTTTCAATTCTTGCCAATATAATCACGATGTGTTTCATTATTCCTAAGAAGATTTCGCAATGTTTCACATATCACACATAATGGCACCATAACTATATCAACTCTAATCTACCTCCACTTGTGTGCTGTTTAAAAATCCAACATTCCAGCTTCCCCAATTCCTTTATCAAGCTACTTACAATGAAAAACCGTGTACCTCCTTATTACAATCCACGAACATAGTATCGCGAAGATATTTTATTTTCATCCATCCGTTTCCCCGGTTCTTTCGAACGTCGCATACCGGGATTTCAATAACGTAGAAAAAGAAGAACCACCGGCAGCCATAATTCACGGGACTTTCCAAAGGAATAATCTCGTCGTGACGAACAATAACCGGCGCTCCATAACGCGGTACAAAAGGTATCCGTGAATGAAAGTTAAAACACAAACGATTAATCCGCCCACGGTCACGAAGGCATAAGTGTCGGATTATTTTCCGCGGTCGCGTTCACCCGCCGGATTATACGATCACCGACGTTTCATATATCTCATCTGGGAAGCATCGGCGTGTCCTTCCATCTGATGAAAAGATGGAAGGAGAGAAAAGAGACGAAAGAGTGGAGGAAGAGGACGGATGGCGGGATATAACAGGTACGAGTTCTCCTTCTTACAGGTGGTAAGAATGACGAAATCCAATTTCGTCTACGGTCGAACAGACGTACACTGTATCCGTGGAAACGACAGTTCCGTCGTTCGGACGCTGACGGTGAAACGGAGACGGGAGAAAATGAAACGTGACAGAGATCCGTGGCTGGAGCCGGAGCAACTCAATTAGCCGGGGGGACAGAAAGACGGATGAGAAGTGACAGAGAGAAGGATTATCCTTCTGACCGTGAAACGAAAACTCACGCCGTGGCGACACACGCGTGTGCACACACGTATCCGCACGACTTTTAGCCGACTCTTGCTGACTCTTTACCGTTAACCGTGGCCCCTCGAACCGGAGGAGGAATCGCATGTTACACCGACTCTCCACTACGCTATATATATTCTATGAAGAAATAGCTGAGTGATAATCGCTTCGATGTCGTTTCGATGAATTTGATTCGGCTTCACCAACGATTTTCGAACGGGATGACGAACAGCTATAGAGTAGGCAAATAGCATTTAATATATGGAATCCTATATAAATAGTAATTCCAATCACCATTACTATTAATAGAGATTACTACTAGAGATAATTATTTTATTCGAAGAATTGATAGAGCCGTGAGAGTAGAAATCTCAAATTAATTATCATCTATAATAACATACATTGACGATGATATTTCAGAGTTTATTTATTTTTCACGCAGCAACTGCTACTTAAACGATTCGTATGCGAAACCCTCTGTCAACCGGTGTCTGCTTAAATCTAGGACATCTTACGCTTACATGCGGCTAACAGCTATTTTTCAACCTTAACCACAGGGTACACCAATCACGACGTGCAGCTGCATATTTTAACCTGTTCAAGATAGGTATATGTGTGCATACATTCGCACGTACGGGAGAACGTATATAAACGAAGGACTCACACTGGCTCGCAGAATCTTTAATGATTAATGGCCGAGCTTTCTCGTTCTCGCGCGGACAACGAACGTTTACGTATATTTATGCGACTGCAGCGTGACGTTCGTGGCCCGTCAGATCCACGTAATGATCCATCCGGCCGTTTTCTTGCATCCACTGAGCGCCGATCGATTCCGTGCTATCCGGCTTCCAATTGTTGCGTGGAAGATGGGAACGCGAAGATTTCCCTCGCGGGCAACTCGCGCCTGGTCAATTACGGCGTAGAGATCAAGGGAAGAAGCGAGTGTGCTCGATCTACGGTGGTTAGATGAACTCACCGTGGAGCCCTCTTTTTCTTCATCAGCGACGCAACAGGTGCGCGAGGGTTGAAAGAGAAAGAAGATCGCGCTCTCGTGACCGACGATTCGCGCTTCGTTTAGGCAAGTCGATTACTGGGGATATGCCTGGGAGTTCGATCGACTGCAATACGGTATGGTGTGCTAATTGCGCTAATCTGGCCGTGAAATCGAGCAAATCGAGTAAATCTATCATGATGAATGCGCCACGACTTCGTCTGGTTTGTTTCGGATCGAATGTTTTTCGTGGATCAGTTTTATGGAAGAATACATGGCTAGTTAAGGTAACTTTGATTAGCGGAAGTTTTCTAACGATTGTGACGATTCTTCATACTTCAGTTAATAGTAATAGTTTAGTAGAGATTCTACATATATGTAAATCCCTAAATTTTTTATTTAGAGATTTAGACGATATTTGATCATTACGAGTAATGTAAAGATTTAGTCCTATGAGTTTAGATGAGTTTTTTTTTATAAGAAGGAAGTTGCATAATTTGTATAAATGACGAAAAAACAGTGATAAAACACGTTCACTAGCAGTCACAGAATGCGTCAGAATGAATCAGTGTCACATATCGCACCTTAACTTTAAAACTGACACGATCCAAAGGTATTAGTTTTTCAACAACTGCAAACATATTTATCATTCTCAATTTATACAGAACTTTCTTGTAGCGAGTTTTCATTTTCAATCGATATAGATTTTTCTGGTGTTTTTTGAATTTTGTTTCTTTTTTGTCGTATCAAGTTGTGACGATTTCGTGACAATTAAATTAAATAAAATCTAAAAAAGATGCTTGTGTACAATATATCGTACAAAAAGTAACAAACTACACGTACTTTACTGTTGTAACAACGCGTATCATATTGCGTAAAAGGCTTAAAATTTGCGCACGGTCTGTAATGGTCGGATTTCTTGGATGAAGAGCGGCAGGAAACGTGTTAATTGAACGCAAGTCGTGAAATTTTGACGAATTTGGCAAGTTGGTCGTGCGAAAAGCAATTAACAGAGCTTTCACCGTGGCTATTTCGTCGAAGTAAACCGTTTCGCATGTAGGATCCTCGACATTAACAACGCTTCGCGTACAGTACCGTTCTCTCGTTGTTCAGGCTCTATAAATCTACCCGGGAACGTCTACAGTTACACGTCTGTGGAATTTTTTGCTAATCCGCCGGCAGTAGGCGAATTAACCCGCGCAATTCATCTTCGTACACCGTGGTTTCTTTATTTTCGTATTCCCCCGATCTGGTGAACGGAACAGATGCGCGAAGAATCGGATTACAGGTGAAGGTTCACGACTTTCACGCGCAACCGCTTCAACCGTTTTACCTTTGCCACCAACGACCGATAATTTTTCCATAAAATGACCAACATTTAGTTTATCTTGCGCTATTAGCCACGATACTGTACAATTCATCATCCGCTAAATAACACAAAGACTGTGCATAAAAGCGCACTCTCATGTGTACATTTCACCCACCAGCTACTTTTACTATAAATTTACATATCGGTTAATTTTCCTATAAATTAAACTTTCTACGCGAAACATCCTCTGTTTCAACTAAACTTTCCAATTCCTAACGATGGAGTAGATGACGTAATAAATAATATCGATATTCTTTGACTTGATTAAACTTTGTGTCTCAAAGCAATTAACGAAGTCAAGAGTTCGTGATTAACGCAGCATTTAATTTCACGGCGATTCTGCGTTATATTAAACGCGGTCTTCCTTTCAACGCTTCCTTCTAACGCTTCTGATCCTCGTAAAAGAGCAATATGGAAGGATTTTACGATCGTGGTGAAAAGGGGTCAAATGCAAACGAACGTTCGCACTACGAGCCTAGAAATACGCTGTACTCTCGACAAGGAACGGTGTGTTGCATGATGCGGTCGGTGCATAGAGCTCGTGTGAAGACGATGCACGAGTGAAATTCTCGTATTGACCTTTCACAGCGCGACAAAAATGCCGGAGCCAGTTCTCTACCTCTCCATCTCTCTCTTTCCTCTCATCTCTCGTAAACGACCGACCGGCTCGTCGTCTCACGAGTACACGATTTCCACCGATAGTCCCTAATTGGGATCGTTTGTCCTTTCCTTTTTCCCTTGCGTTCGACGAAAGTGGAACGTGTCTAATTGTGATACCGATAATATGATCCTCCTGCATCGTTAAACCGTCGCCGCAATAATTCCGTGTCAAGGGGATGCGACCCGGTTCGTTCCACCGCAGAGATAACGGAATTTCTCTTTTTATAGACTGCTATTATTTTTGATAGACTCGATATAGATTACTGTTATTTTTATTACATATCTATCGTGAACTTGTTTACGAATTTAGCAATTTGCTTCATGAAATATTTGTGTTTCTTTATAAATTATTTTTCATTTTCATAAATTCGCTGTAGATTATTATTATTTTTACGTGGATTATTGCGTGGAATTATTTAAATGAATTTCACGATCAGTACTTAAAATATTTATCCTTTGATCTTCTTTCTTAGCGATTTTAATGAACGTTTTCTGTTTTTAGAAGCCTGTAGCTACAGAAGTACGTTTGTAAGTTAAACTAGTTGGAAAAATTGTATCACAGCTGTAAAAAAATGTGTATGATTACGTGAGTGGTTTGCCTCGCACTGTAGAGTTTTAAGGAGGCCGAGAAGATCAAAGTGTCTCTTCATAAATTATTGTAATTAAATTTTTTATAGATTCGAGTTCTATCGCTTTCGATACGTCGTAAAATTCTGTCTCCTCGCAAAGCTCAGCATATGCGTTCTTATATCAATTCTTATGTTAACTTGGAAATTTCTGTCATGACTATGGAAAGTCGTGTTTAATCACGTGAATCTTTTATTGTGCACTTTGAAGTTAACGAAGTCAAATGACCATAATCTCATCGATAAAAGGAGCATTAAAACAGACGTTAAGCAAACGAGAAGATCTTAAAGTTCACAGTGTCAAGGGAAACCGGCTGCGTCTTCGAGGCAGCCACTGTTTTCTGTTAAAGTTGAACGAGCAATTTAAGAGATTCTTTGAATTCGACGAGCATCTTGTCACAGTTCCTATTGCCCTCGAGCACCGCAAGTCCGAACAGTTCGGTTTCACACGATATCACAGCGGTTGCTAATTACTATACCGCAGAAAAGTCTAATAGTGCTTCGTCCTACTTTCTCTGGCTCGTTTTCAACTGTTCCAGCACATTTAAGCCTTTCAAAAAATCCTGCGAGCCTTTTGTTATCTACGTTGGATAGATAATCGGTCTTAATGGATACATAATTAACGAACGATTATACTTGGCATTTGCATATGAAACGAAAGATAAAAAATGGAAGATATATGACGATTCTTGAACGACGCTTAGATAAACATCGTTAATGATATATTCATGCAAAAAGGAATAAATAGACTTATTAAAATTCTTTATCGAAGGACAATCGGAAATTAAAAAAGCCTTTATAAATAGTTACTAGTAGAGTTACTCTCATTTTTTACATTCTGAATATATAAAAATACTATTTTTCTGCGGTCTAATTCTCTATGATCGGAATTTTTTTCGCTATTATGAAGATCACAGCTGTTCGCTGTTTCACACGTTTTTCTAAGAACTTAAAACTCACAATATTGTCGTAAACAGATCGATTCGTATTAGAACAATTATACAATAACAAAATATAGAAATAATATGGAGATATACAAAAGACTTAAAATAACGCGAGCAAAGTAAAATGAAATAAAATATAAATTAAAAAATATAATATCTAATTATAAATCATATATTCTTACAAAGGATTAAATAGTATCTACATTTTTAACTTTACGAATATGAAACACGTATTTCCAATTATTAAGCGACACACAAGAAATTAATTTCTAATCATAAATCATGTATTCTTACAGAGAACGAATAAAGATTAAACAGTCTGAACGTTTTTAACTTTACGAATATGAAACACACTTTTCTAAGTATCAAGTGACACACAAAGTTCAATTTTTATCATTTCGTTTTCCTATGATACGAAATATGAATCCCTTTCAGCGACCATTAGGGGACCATACTTTCTCGAACAATGCTACGAGATTCGAGGATGATTTAAGCGTTTACATAGCTGGTGCCTTTCGAAAACGATGTTCTCGAGGGGGGGGGGGGGATAAAATGTACCACGCGTTGGATAAACAGCACACACGGGGAGGCGGAAGTAACGATTAAGCAGCGAAGAAAGAGCTGGCGTATTAGCCCAGGCAGCATTGTGCTAGGGGATCTGGCGTGATGCTGCTCTCTACCTTTATACGATCGTACGACATGCGTCTAACGTCCGCCCATTAAGGCACGCTTCGAGATAATTCGTGTGTTTAGCTGTGCCGCGTGTTTGCATCTTTGCCTATCAGACACTCGCGAGACTCGCGCTTTCCGTCTCGATAAAAGCTACACGTGGAACGAGCTCCTCGCATCTAACAGTTCGATGCTTATCTTTTTAGCCATTGAACTCTAGCGAAGATCTCTCCACATTTTCCAAACTTTTATTCAATCTCTTATCAATTTTGAATCTTTCCTTTTTCTCCAAGTTCGAAAAGGAGACAATTTCTCTATCGTCGAAAGTGGGAAATTAGAGAGGTAATATTGATTCATATCTGCGTCAAATCTACTGTTCGAAACTTTTTTCTTTTTTCTGCTAGAATACTCGATTAGAATAATGTTAACTCTGGAAATCAAACGATTATCCCTGGTGGAATTATAGTTACAAGATAGGTCTTACTTCTGAATGATTTACGTAACATATCTTTGGTATATTTTTTGCAATATTTCGGAAGTTACAACAACAATGAAATATCTGGTGGAGAGCTTTTTATTATAATGTAATATCGATTCTCTTGATTAGTGGCTAATATGAACATTTAAATTCTACTAGCAACTCCACCTTAGCAAAAATCCTATTAATAAATAATTTACAAATGACTATTCATTACTTGTAATAGACGTATAAGTACGCCACTTCGATAAATGAACGCTAAACAAAGAAAAATAAATTATTCTGAAAACGATCGAAAACAGATCGGAGCTCGCTGTAATTAAACGGCCTTTTCTATCACCGTTAAAACAATGTACCTTCGTAACCTCAGTCATTAAATTACGAACGATTTTCAATTACCGGAAGCATTAAAACCAGACAAAGGAGGAGAACGTGTTGATCGTAGTCGAACGGAACGACACACGATCGAGGGGATGGAGGAGAAACAAAAAAGTAGATTACTATTTTATAAAAATCAGAGCCATAGCAAAAAGCTGGCATGAAACGACGGAGTAACACGCTTTTGTCGTCGCTAAGATCTCGTTACGTATGCAACGAAGCGTAAGGTCTTTGCCAGGATATTGGCGGTTAAACGATTCCACCAGCCTTTTTTTGTTCGCCGCGTCTGGCTGAGGGAATAATTAATCGATCCTCGAAGCGTGAAACCTCGCGTCTCGAGTAGTCGCGCGACTCGCGCTCTGCTCCGCTCGCTTTTCTCACGGACGGCTGCCGCTACAACCAAAAAAAACCGCGTTTATATTAGGCACCTAATGATTCGAGAATCAATTAAATTATTTTCCATTTGTTCGAAATTGTAAAGGAAATTTTAATCGAATATTTTACAAGTAATTTTTAATTCTCTCCCTCTGATGGTATAATAAAATTAGGAAGAATTTAAAATGAGCGATTTAAGAATTAATTATTTCTTATTATTTCGTCAAAATTTCTTCCATTTTTAGTAGCAGAAATTAGATACATAGGTGGAATTTTTTAGGAGACATGAATATTATAATTATGGAAATATACAGAGGACGTGTAATATTGAAAAATATGCGGACCGTCCAAAATAAAATATTCGTTATGAAATTTATAATTTTTATATGTATTTTAAAATTGTTTATGTGCGTTCATAAAGATATGATTTTACATGAAAATCCAATTTAATGGCAATATTTAAGATATGAAATTTCCGATATATTATATTTGCTTGAGTCTCTCTTAGGTTAACCGTGAAACGGTTAAGGTCGATCAACTTGGTCGACGAATCAAAACTTCTCTAAAGCAAATACAGTTAAAGCGAATCACCATAAATCGATAAATTCGAATTCTGAGCGGAGAAATATACATAAATTCTTCTTTTCCTTGGCTTTTCACGATGAAAACGTGCGTTCGATTAGCAAAGACGATGGGATAAAATAGTGGCGACTTTAGATCCTAATTCACGATAATAATTATTCCTAACGGGTAAGATGGTATATACGTAAGAACGATTCTTTAAGTCGAATACAACCGTTTAATCGGAGATACCGATGCGACTCGAAGCTAAGTAACTTTTCCGTGCTTCCTCGAGGTACATTTGATTAATTAGACACGTAGCTTCGCCGCCTCTTTGCAATAAATATAACCGAGAAACTGACCGTTTCTGTGTACAGTGTATTCGGAACCGAAAAACAATTACGTTTCTCTCTGGCTATAAATGCCTATCCAGCAATCCATGAAACCGATCGTATGTATGTTTCCCAGCGTGCTTGTCAAGCCGTGTCAAACCGCGAAGGGGAAAGCGAAAATCTTCTGGACATTCGCTCTCTGCATAAAATAATCGTATATGGATATTTATGTACGTGCATCTTGAAATGTCTACTCTAAAACAGCTACGAACGCTAATGTCGAAGTGAATTAACGTCGGTCCCACTTTTTTAAATTTTGCGTTACGAGCATTTGAAATCAGGAAGAAGAAGCTAATATTAGCAGAGTATTCAGAATTAAATTTCTAAGAATCTAAAGTGTGAATTCTTCGTCCTAAATACAAAGCGGATATACTAGTTCCAGGTGATAACAAAGGGCTGATATATAGTAGATATTGATAAAGCCTTTAGAATTAAATTTATGCGAGTTTAAAATGCTACGAATAATATTCCTAGCTGCAAACGCAAAGTGATATGATATTAGCTTCCTTTTCTCAAATTTCGGTATTTTGATCTTTCGAAATTTGGAATAGGAGGAATATTGTAATGTTCAATGGACATGACAAATGTCTCAACGTTAAGTTTGAGATACTTTCTTTTAGAAGCAACGATAAGCTTTTTTTTAATGCAATCAGACTCGCAATGTTAATATGTTGAAATGAAATGTGAGAATTGACTCACCTATTTCACAATCGGCGCCTTTCCAACCCTGTATGCATGCCTTATCGCCATTCTCGTCGCAGGTGTAATGGCCGAATATGTCGTTCCTCGGCCTGCAGAACTTCGTGCAGGTCGCGTTGTAATAATGGTCCGCGCACTGGACCCGAACGCGATAAGCTAGATGAGCGTTTCTTCCTTCATGATTGAGAGTGTGCCACGTGGGTCCTGGCAGGACAATGCCGCTGAAACTCGCTTCCTCGATCACGCCTGTGCTCGCCTCGTCTCTCGCTTGCAGGATCAGCGTGAATTGCCTCTGCGAGCCAAGAAAAAAATTCGATAACGAGGCTGGGAATCTTCTAACTAAGGATTTTAGGAATTCTGGGAAATTTCCCAGAGCTCTTGGAAATTAGCAATTATAAGATAAAAATAATCCTTTATTTATATTTCTCGCTTTACTTTGTTCTACTATACTTTACTATTTTATTATACGAATAAATAATTCTCAAAAAAATTAATTGTAAATTAAAATTAATTTTCCTTTCATAGCTTTTAGTTTATTTTATATCTGGTTTTTACTTTCTTTTACGTTATAGCCTTGTACCTTATATTATTCATATTTTACACTGCATTTTACGTTATGTTACTTTATACGTATTTCGTAACCAGTATATGCTGAATAGTTGTGTTCCGGCAAACGCGAATCGAATACGGAAAGATGACGTCACGCTTGTCTAGGGCTGCTTCGAAAGAGGAAGAGAGGTGGTTTGATGAAGCCAGCAATTAACCCTTGGCCAGCTTGAATAATTCCTTAGCCAGTGTGGCCTCTAAGTGGAACCTTCCGAGATGCACTTTTGCAAATTTAACACAGGGCTTCCTGACCCTCGGTAACCTCCCGTATTACGCCACAATAGGATTATCAATTTTTTACTTCCGTTTCCCACCTCCAGATACTTTATAAATTTAATTCTGCTATTTTCATCGTATCTTCGGGCATACGATCATCGATCACGGATAAATCATTCCTAAATCACCCAGTTTACGATTCATACGCGTCCGATCAATCTACACATATATACATACATTCGTACGTTCCATCAATATCTTTTGATTGGCGTCGAACCGAACTCGAATGTTGAACGTCTACGAAAGATTAAACGCAACATTCAATCATCCCTCCACCATACCGAGACACCTTGAGAGCTCATCGATAATCTAGTAAAAAAGTAGCCGAGCTACCCGAGGAGGAGGACGCGACGTCCGACCACCGGGGATGCAACACAACCAGCAGGCATTAAAACAAATGTTCCATCAAAAGGTGGCCACAGTGTCTCTGATAATTACCGATCGTCGTTGTAATCAGAGCACCGGCGTATTTTTCACCCGTGACACCTGTGTTCAATGTGTCGCCACAAATCAGAATAATTACAGCCACAGAGAGAGTTTGCGTGCGTTCGTTGGTCTACCGATTCTTTGACCAACGTTGCCTCTCCTCCAACGGCCGTACCTGATTGGTACCACCAATCAAGGCCCGTGAGTGACGGTCGGCTAATGCAATAAATAAATTCCAATCGCGCTGTCGCGGAAGACAGCAGCTATCTGTTCGTCCGGAGGCTGCTGAAACGGAGACAGAAACGGCAGCAGCAGCAGCAGCAGCAGCAGCAGCAGCAGCAAACGCGACCAGCAACGGATCCCAAAGGGGTGTCCAGGGGTCTGGGTTATACGATAGAAAGCTGGAAGTGTTCCCGATGGAACCGGTCTCGTGGAGGAGAAAAAAAGAAATAAATAAAAAAGGATCAGCGCATCGACGATCTCGCGTGTGCTCGCTCGTGTGTGCGCGCGGTTTAATGAACTCGGTTGGATCCTCGTTGGTAGACAATGAGAGAAGGGACGAGTCCAAGCACTGTAGCTCTTCGTTCGACTTTTTAATTAGAACCGCAGGTGTTTCGCGTGATCACTCAGACCACGGGGGTGGCTGAGTCGATGGAACCGGTGGAAAGTGAAAAATAAGCTGCGAGTTGCCGTTCCGCCGCATTGAGACCCAAGGATAACAAACGACGCCGAATAATAGATATCTTCCGTGCTTTTCAACGATCCACTCTTTTTCTTTCTCTTATTTCTCTTCTGGAGCCTACTTTTCGATTAGCGAGCCAGTGGTACGCCACGCGGGGTTCCGCGCTGGAAAGAAGCGTTCCGTGTCACGATACATGTGGGAACCGTGTTGTTTCCCCTCGTTGATCGATTTCCTTTTCTGTCCAGGACCTATTCAATATGACCGGCTAACCGTTCGATCGTGACTGAACTGTCGATCGACAAATTAGCGAAAACATTCTCCCCCGCTGGCAACCCAAATACTTAGATAACGCGGCTAATGTCGCGCGCCTTTCTTGCGGACAAATCGCTTCCTAAAGCGGCGCAACACTTCCACCGTTGGAAACTCCACGTTTTTGCTCAGCTTCGACCGATTTGGCAGCGAACGATCGTGGAACCTGTTCGACGGTGATTCCCAGTGATTTTCAGTCACCCACGAGAGACAGACCTTTGAAACGAATTCCGATTGTTGGTTTCTTTTTTCTTCCTTTCGATACAGTTAGGATTGTGTGAAAGTGTGTCTTTAAAAGCTATTAGCCGATTTTTTTGAATTTCTTAAAGACATTGAAATTAATAAATGTTGGTTGCTGTGTAATAATACATATCGTTTTATGGGTAAAGTGAAGATTATTTCTTTTTATGGTTGAAGTGAAGCTAGACAGGCTAATTCCTTGTATTCGTTTCGACTAACGGCGATAAGCGGTAAAAAGTATATAGTATTTATAAAGAATATATTAAACTAAAAAAATATTGCGAGTAAAAGTACGATATTGTCTGTATAATGCGAAACTACCATGTTTTCTCAAACAATATTTGATACAATTCAAAGTGCGAGTTATTCTTTGAGTTTGGTTCAAATTAGCCAATTTACCGAGTCCCAGCAGCTTGAAATTATTTTGCAAGTGTGAACCTGTTGTTTCTTGATTTAAAATTTCCATTTATCCTTCTCATTAAATCAAATCACTCCACGTCAAGTTGTTTGAATTCAAATAACTCGGCTACATAAGAGAACCCGACTGCCAGAAAACAGTAACTGTTATTCTAAAATTAGCTAATAGCTGCTTACGATTACTCTAAAAGCTTCTTTGACAGGAAGGGTATAACGGAAGGAGCGCTAAAAGCAAAAAGACAGAAGGGTAGAATGATGGAGTAGCTAAACGATGCTGTGTGATATAATCCGAAAAACGGCCTTGAGCAGCCATCTCGCTCGAAGAATAACTCGAATCTGTTCAGCTGTCATTTTCTATTTACCATCGATCGGATCGTTCTCTTTTAAGGTTTCGAAATTCATCGTTCCATTCGTTCCCTCTTCCATCAGCTGTCCCGTTGAAGAAAGGAAGAGAGAGAGAGAGAGAGAGAGAGAGAGAGAGAGAGAGAGAGAGAGAGAGAGAGAGAGAGAGAGAGAGAGAGAGAGAGAGAGAAAGAAAGAAGAGAAACGTTTCGATCCGTACGCCACGAAAATGTCAGAATAATAGAAATTTTATCTGATCGTAATCCATGCGCTGACTCATATCGATTAAGACGGCTGGACAATGAAGGAACGTCGGACGGTTCGCGAGCTGCAAAGGCACAAAGAACCGGCTGGATGCTGCGACGTGTGGAAGTGAACGCGACGGACGAACGAATTAGAATATATGTACGAGGTGCGAGAGAAAAAAAGGCGAGCATGAAAGTCGCGGGCGTGGGAACGACGGGCCCCAAGCGAGCCACCAATTAACACCAATTAGCGCTCATCTGCTCTAGGTAGTGGCAGCGACGAGTGAGCCGACTTTACATTTAGCACGAGACACCCGGCTCGACGAGGATTGGCTACAACGGTGCTCTTTGTACTGTCCAGGTCGGCCCCGAGAATTTTGCACTTCCGCGAAAGGTCGGGAGAAATGGATTAGGGGCACTCAATAGAGGAAATGTGTCTTTCTTACTATTTTTCAGGTTATTTAACCTTTCCAATTTTTCTCCTCGAATTTTTACGAACATATTATTTGTATTATACGAAGTTTTTGGAAAATTCACGATTCTTGCAAATTGTATGCTTACAATAAATATCTTGTAATTTCTAGTATATGCATTTTTACATTCGTTTCAGATTTTATCAATACACGTAATCGCGATAGTTTGGTCTCATTAGAGTTTCCATGAACTTTCCAAATGTTTTCATAAATAAATTAAAGATAATATTCATAAAAGGTTTCTACATTAAGTATTCAAACACTTTCGCGAGCCACTGTATTCCTATTTATGTATTCCTATCCATTATGCCTATGTTCGTCACAGCATACGTCGCATCTAAGTTCTAAAATTTGCATTTCCTTGTTCCATCATCGAGGAAAGTATCCACTCACAACTCTGTCACAATACGACGAACGAGGTATATACAAACGAAACGTCTAGGAATTTGCGTGGGTGTCTCGCAGAAAACCGCGTTACGAGCGAATTTCCCCTTTCGCCTTTCACCGAGCAAAACAACGGGCTTCGTTTTGTTCGGACGCGTTTAAAGAGCGTGGCCGCGTCCTCGCACAGGCGTGTAATAAATTATCGGATGGATCGCGGGTAAAAGTCACGATCCGACCACCGGCGGTCTCGATCATCGATCGATCCATCCATGGACGTGGGTCGTCCGGTTTCGTGGGTGTAGGAAATTCATTAAGTCGGATATTATTCCGTAAGATGCGGTTCCAGTATCAATTAATTAATTTCTTATGGCTTCGCGACATTAATCGTCACGAGGGTTCTCCGCACGCGTGTTTCTTAAACTTGATTTCAGACGCGTTATGGTAATGTGATTTTGCACCAGCAATATCGTGTCATTCGACAAATCTATATATCTAATGATACAATGCAGACAAGTATGCAATAACGGGATAGCACGATGGTGTGCATTGTGTTATTAAAAATATAAATCAGACATATGTACCGGTGATTATGAAAGCGGTCCGAGTCGAGAATCTAAAAAGAAAAGGAGTTTATCACTTATTTCATCTTGCGTCTATTTATACTACAATAATCTGAAACGATCTTCCAAAATTATTAGAAGCTAAACCGCGGGATTGAGTTGATTGTCGCGTCGTTAAATGTATTTCAGTGTATGCTTCAAAACCAAAACTTTAAGTATCTCAAAATGAAAAATAAACGACTTAGATCACTTTTGTAATCGCCGGCATATATGTTGGTACATCGTCATCGATGCGATATTGTAATTATGTCGCATAGTTCGTTCATACCAAATCTTAATTGGATTGCTATTTAGTTAGAAATTTCAAGATCTCGTGAAGTTATCTACAATGTTAGCGAAACATCGGAAATAGCTTTCTGTTGGATGCGGTTTACGGTCCGGAAGCCTCAAACAGTATTAGACGTAAGTGTTTGCAGTGTTAAGTATAACGGTGTAAAGCGTACCAAACAGCGTTAGGTGTGATAAGCCAGGCTATAGAAATATCAAGACTTCAGCTAATTTTATGATAGAGACTGAGAACAACGTCTTGTAGTTTGTCTACAGATTTCAGAATCAATTTATCTACATTTTGTAGTCACGGTGAGTCAGCATTTTTACCATCTTGGTAATGGATCAGAGCATCGCAACGTGGAAATCAGGTGTATTTGCCGGGAGCCGAAAAGGATGGGTAAAAGCCGTAGCGGGCACGTAGAAACGGTTGAGGAGCCTCTATCTGGCGTTGACTGTCGTTCCATCGCATCGTGGCGCTCGTCGATGGTAGACGCGTATACGTCGATCGTGTGGCTCGGTAACTACACGTACGTACTTACGTACGCCGAATAGAACGCCTTCTCCTTCTCTATGTCAGGCGACGTGTCTTTGGTTTCGCGGAAAAGATCGAACGAGCGGTACGTGAGGACGCGTACTAAGCAGAAACGAACCTCCAGCACGCCCGCCACCGATCCGGGAAGCCGTGAATGGTTTATGTCTTTTGTCGATTTATTCCGCGAGGCTTCCTACTTTCTTTCTTTCGACGACCCTCGTCCCGGCTTTATGTCTTTCCATAAACACTCGGTATGGAAAATTTGAAATTAAAATATATTTCAAACGTGCAGTTGAGCATATAGCGACAAATTGCGGGTTTTGTTATGAGATTTTGCGAATGTAGTGTTCTGTATGTGAACCGCGCATTTGGAATGGAAGGAAAATCGTATTGGTTTTGGAAGAAGCGAATGTGATAAATCACGTCTTTTCTTCTGTTATAGAAGAGCAATTTTCGAATCCAATACATTGCGAACTAATTCGCCGATCAAATTTTATTTTTGCATGTTTGTATTTTATTTTAGGATCAAATACCTGTTTTTGTTAGCTACTTGAACGTATAGAAAATATTAGTAACATTAATTATATACAAAGTAGTCATATCTACAGCCTACCCAATATTAAATCGTTTTCTTTCTTTTACCTTTCTCCTCCAAAAATGTGTTTCGAAGGGTGTACACATTCGAACGAGTCTCCGTGTTCAAATTTCGGCTCAGATCCACACGACGATTACGCCAATTTATTTCGTGAAAGTTCCTTACGTAAAATCGTTGCGATATATTATTATTCATTGTACTGTATCATCTCGGCGCATTCGTAACTCCTTACTTAACGGTAACACAATGCCAATCGCAAACCATTCTCCAAAGGTTGCTTTATGAAAATCTGCCGTTCTCCTCGCTTCTTTATGTTCGTATCTCATCAGATATGTTTTTCCTTTATTATACTTTATTCGCAAAGAGAATGGAATACACAAAAGATCGAGTAAAATTATATTAGATAACATAGCCAAATATTTACTAATATAAACTATCTAAATTTTAACATCTATCTATATTTTAATATAAAAAATCTAAAACTCGAATTCTAAAGTCGAAACTATCTACATTTTAATAATACCTATCGATTTCGATGTAACATCCATTTTGAGTCACATGGATCCGTGGAATTTGGCGAATTACAAGGCAAATTACTTAGCTCAGCTGAAGCATCCTTCTTATTCGAATAACCCCGCCTTACCTATTCTGAACATCACCTTTAAGTAGACCCACCTTTCAGCGGCGCGTCGCGATAAATTCGATTCTCTCGCTATAAGACGGTTTGCAATGGAATTCCAGCGCTCCGTTCCTCCCAAAAGCTGCATTCCAACAGCTCCTCCGTTCAATTACTTTCGAAAGCGATTTCCCAGGAACGCGAGGCGCGGACGAAATCCCTGAATCCTTGTGGAATTCCGACTTTTGATCGCTTTCGAGCACCGCCTGGCCGTGGTTTACCCTTGACCCTAAATCTCGCCGCAACAATCGGGGGTCTCGAGGTCAGGCGTCGCGATGCGATAAATTCGCAGACTTATTCCCTCTCCTTTTATACTTCGGAAGGAACGATTCATCTGACGGTGGGCCAACGTAGAAGAGGGTTGTTCTACGTCCCCTTGAAAATTCCAGCGAGCGCTGAAGGGGAAGTTTCGTTCTGGAATCCTTTCCTGCGTCCTCGGTTCCCAATTAGCCGGCTGGCTAATAAATCTCGCGTTGTCCCCGACGAGAACCGTAGAGCGAGAGGACCGGCAGCGCGCAAGGAGAGAAAAAAAACGAACGTCCGTGAGGAGGAAGCGGACACGCGGCCAGAAAGGGAAGGAAGAAAGAGTTGTGGGGGGATCCTCGAGCGACAGAGGACGTAAAGAATCCTCTTGCAGCCGGTGGTAGCCACTGTTCGCAGGGGCACAAGGCCAAGAAGCCTTCGTACGATGTCGCGACCAGCCTCTTTCCTCGCTTCAAGACGCTCAAAGGAGGAGCTCCGCGAGGAGTCAGTACCTCGTGATACTGATGGTTGTGCTGTATGCTGGTACCTCTACCTGCATATCACGGGGAACCTGGCATTCTCCGCGTTAAATGCCTGCTCGACGAGCGAGCCCGACTCTCGCGCCCATTTACATGTACACGAGTTCGTTCTTCTCTGTGTATATGGATGGCTATAAGATGAGCTTGGAAACGAATGGAAGTATTTCGTACGAGAGATATTGGAAGAATAGAATTCTAGATGCACAGGTGTCTCGAGTGAGACTGTTGGATATCTTAAAGTAGAATGATGTCTCTTGAACGTCGTCTGTTTCCCAGACCAAAGTGTACAATAGCGTGCTGTAGATTCGTTTGATGTCAACGGATTGGAGAGTAATTTCGTTGATTTCAAGATGATGTAAATTGATTTTCTTTTGATCAGTGCGTATATGAAGATTCGAATGAAGCTTTTCGCTTAATCATTAGTCCTACGTCGAGGGGTAAACTTCGTATTATTAAAAACATATATAGATGGTGCGAATTTTGGAGTTGTATTGGAAGAAAGAACGATTGATGGATTCTGAAAGTAAAAAATATAAAGTAAAACTTGGAGGATTTTATTTTGATCGGTGTATATTCGATCAGTGAGATTCGAATGAAATTTCTTTTAATTCCATCGTAAATTCTACATCGAGGGATTAATTTCGTACTATCTGAAAGATAAAGTCTGTAAAAATTGCAGGCTTTATAAAATAGAATGGTTGATTTCACGTACAATGCAGATATACAATAGCTCATCTTGTTATTCTATCGTATATTTATATAAGTATCACAATGTTCCACTTTTACGCAGATTATTAAACTCTGTAACACGATGCAGCACAAAATATCGGAACGTTTCATAATTCACAGAAGCCAGCGAAAAAATTCTTAATATCCTATCGCCATAATTCTTGCGGCCATAAAATGGTCCCACTAAACATTCGTATTACAATCTCCTCTGAACACACTCGGGAATAATGGCCATATTTCAAGCAGGAACGATAGCGCATTCTTCATTCAAAAATTACCTCTAAAATTCGCCGACGTACAATACGTACACACATTCTCCTCCCCTAACTTTACACACAATCACAAGCTGATATCGGTGTACGTGCACGCGAGGTCGCGGCGAAGAATCGAGGCCTGTACAGTGAACAGAAAACGTGGTTCGGGAGACACGACGGCAGCGACTCGTACACGGGCTAACTAGCGATGGAAGAAGACGAAGAGGACGAAAAGGAACGATTCTGCTGGTGCGGATAAAAGAAAAGGAGGAGACGATCGAGGAGATTGGTATGCGGTCCGCGCAGCGGGTTCACACACGACCTAAAGGCGGCCCAAAGCCAGTCTAAAGGCTGAGCAAGCGGAGACGAGAAGAAGAAGAAGACGAAGGAGTCGTAGAAGGGGGTAGAGGACAAGCTCGCGAGGCATTGCCCAAACCGGGGCGACAGTTTCTTCCTCCCCTCTTTTCCTTCATTTGCATACTCGCGATGCGGTACACCTGTGTGTTTCGTTGGCTGTGTGTCCGTCTCTGGGCGCGTACACCTGACCAATAAGTTCCCCGGTGAGCGTAAATCTACGTTGTAAACGTGAATACTCGGCTGGCTCCCCTGCCGCGTCAACGAGGGCAGTTTCGTTGGCCCGGGATTAATCGATGACTTTCGCCTTTCTCTCAGAGAAATAATTAATAATGTTGATCCGTTCTGCACTTGTGGCGAATTATGAAGATTCCTTGTGGAATTAACGAGTCACGGGGAGCAATATAGATTGAATTCACACGTGTGGGAACGCGGAAACGCGCAGAATCCCTGAGACATCGAACGATATAGAAGCCTCGGGGACTTTATTTCTACGTACGTGCGTAAGTAAGTATATAAGTTCACGTCCTGGGAACAGGATCGTGCGGAAGCGTAGACAAATCGATGGTTATATTACTTCGTTGAGCGTTTAATCGATGTCCCCGGTAAATGGTGTGTCGTTAATTCATGGAAAAGGAATGATAGCAAAACCTAGAGACTGGATGGTCGCTCGACAAAATTTGTACGCTAATTGTGGGACGTTTTATAGTTCTCGAATTATAGTTCATTAGCGGGACATCCGCGAGGTGCGTCGTGGAATTTGAAAAAAGGCTCGATGGAAGTTTTTCATTCGTGTTGAACGTAAATCTCTCGTGTTGGCCGACGACCAACAGGCAGCCTGATTGCGATCCCCGCGGGCGACCGAGAGCCGGCGGAACGATTTTGGAGCCGTTCGGTCGATTAACGACCGGTTCGCGTACACTTCTTGACAAATCGATCCTGCTTCCGTATCTGCGCCGCTGCGTGATTTATATGCGCTTAGAATCGGCCGCAGTCCCCAACGAAAATATAAATGACACGCCACGAATATCTTTATTGGTAGATCCACCGTCTACCTACGAAGGGTGATTTCGTTTACATTTGTAAAATGAATATCGACGTGGCCGATAAACAATGGTTTAGATTGTGAGATGTTGTTCCCATTTGAAACGTCGCTTCTCAAGAACCATACACATTTGGTTTCAGATTAATCAGCTTAACAGTTAACACAAAGTAAAGTATGTAAGCAAAAGCTACAAACCATATTAACAAAATCAAGAGACAAGTACAGATAGCATTGCCGAGAGCGTTATGATTGTAGAATGTTAAATTGAAACACTATCTCCAGGGACATCAAAATACACCAAGAACCACGTCAGACCGTATCCGAAAGCATAACCGCGATAGAAAATTTATATTACCAGACTCACTTAGAAATACGATTGGAAACGATTGGCGTGGTATAAACTGTTCTGCCGCTGTTTTAATTCTAGACGAAACTCTGTTCGCAGGTAATTCTCGAAACGAGGCCACGTTCCCTGACGAAACGATACAGCCGGATGGAATGTGATATCAACAAAGATGAACGAGAGATTCGATGGAGGGTCAGGAAACGAGTCTGGGCCCGAAAAGTATGCAGAGAGGCCATAGAGGAATCGTTGGAGGACGCAAAGAATACACCTGTTGGATTCTGATTCACGACGATGATCCCCTGCGGGGATTCGAGGCGTGCCTTCACGGGCTTGACTCCTTCATTTTCGTTCTCCCGCGGTTTTTATCCGTCGTTCGTGCGGCGAACACCGTTTAGACGACTATCGTTTATCATTACACGGGTTATTATCGAAGCTATAATTATCGAAATTTATCACGCGCCACGGAGAAAGGAGGGTAAAGCGTTTTCGTCTCTATTTCTCACTAGATTTCGACCGAGAGCGATTTTCACCTCTGTCTGGTCGATCTCTGAGCCGAGCCAAAGTCGTTTAATACGCTGGTGCTAATTATGCCAGCGACATTACCTGGGAAATTTAACGCCTACGGATTATTTGTGCTCTAGGCGGGACGAGAAACGGTGCTGCGTTTGGTCTCTGGCTACTCCAGTTACGTCGATCAAACGGTTTTAGCCATTAGGCTTCCAGCCACGGCGAACCGTAACGACGAACTTTATTAAAGCGTGAGAAAGTCCCCTCCCGGAGGTGATTAAAGCCGCTCGACTAATCTACTTACGCGACGCCGCGGTTTGGAACTCAATAGCGACCCGGCTAAATTGAATGATGCCGTTTGACGCGTGACACGGCCGCTTAAACGTCGCATCGATCATCCGACGTCCTTCGGCCACACCAACTTCAAGAATGAATCGGTCATTTTCTTCCTTATATTCTTCGTGATTATGTGACATGTGTGTGGACAGAATCGATGGGAAGCTTGAAGGGAATTGGACTTTTAACGAGTGAATTGTAAATGAATTTTTGGTTCTGGTGATAATTGGTTATTTATAATTAGTTTCGTACGATAGTTGAATAAGATCCAATTTTATTATCTAGTAAGATTATTAGATATTGTCGTCAAGGTTATATAATGTCAATGAAAACTTACGACTTTATTTTAAATTACTAGACTAAATTAACAATTTGCAAAAGTAGCGAATCGATGAGTTACTATCCTTCGATAATAAAAACGTTAAACCAAAATCTCATATATTATTAGCTCATTTTATATTTAGGTTATCTGAAACTTTTCGTTAACTATGTATGATTTATGATTCAGTCAATTACGATTCAATCTTGACGCTGCCAGTAGATTCCAACAACAAAGTAAGAATATTACTCATCAAATTCTACGCGTGTATCTCGATGTTATTACAAACACTACCTTATAGCTTACACTTAGTCATCGACGAATCGAGTTTCCGATTAGTATATTAAAAATTACTATTTTGAGATACGTCAATATCGACATATGATTGATTTATTAAGTCGCAATCAAAATCACGCTCGAATCTTTCTCTATGACGTGCGTACCATTAAACTCGCACGAGAAATAAGAAACAATAATTCAACTATAAACGTTTTATACAAAATAGATTCAATTGGTTACTATAACAATTTCATCGCTTACCAATTTTACCAAATTCTATGGATACTATCTTTTATAAGTATTTCAAAGATACAACGAAAAAACTTTTCTCAACAATTATTTGGAAGTGTTCAAATACTTACGAACGTACATACTTGGTACTATACGATATAGTATACCGGTTGCCTATATTCCTCGACCAACAATGTCCAATTGAATCATCCAGCAGTTTTCAATCTCGCCACCCTCGAGCGAGTGAACACGTCGAGCGGGCGACTCGCTAATTCAGTCAACATAATGCCCGGTGAGTTCCACGTGGGCCCAGCGACTGTGACGTCACATCATTGATAGAGGCGCCCACATTGGATGCTTAGAAGTCGCGGATATTGTGTCAAGAATAGATACGCCAACGGGTTATTTGCGATTCGTTGTCCGTGTATGGAAAATGAAAATGAAAATCGACGAAAGTTTGCGATTCAACGGACGAGAGAAAATGATCATTGTGGGAAAGAGCAAAGGCTCTGGATGAAAATAGCGGGAAAGCGATCGAGGCTTTCGATGAGACAGAGTAGACAAAGATGCCTCGAGGAACACGACGACAAAGAAGACGCGTCTATATAACGTAGAACAAGATGAAAAAGGATAGAAACACGTGGCTGGAGAAAGGAAAGACGCGAAACGTAGTGTTTGCTCAGAAGATACACACAGACGTCAGGATTGTGCAAAAGCTCGGCTAACTCTCATCTCGCTGATCGTTTCCTGTGCCATTATGCTACCGCTGAAAAGGCGGCTGGTACTCCCTTCTTATGTATGCCTCTTTACACCGCTATTGAAATCGCAAACGGAGAAAGTCGAAGGACGATTACTCGCCGTGCCAGATGTATACATATATGCCTGTTTGTTTCTTTCTTTGGTCGTAACCGGTATCGAGTGCCGTGCTTATTAACTGGAAGACTATGGTCTTAAGCGTGGTTTTGACCGAGCGAAGTGCATGCGGTATTCCAGAGAGGAAGATTATCCGAGGGTCTACGGTCGATTTCACCGGTCTCGAAATATTTTATCGGATGGCGGTGGTTGGGAAAATTTGTATGCATTGGATAGTCTATGGATTCATACATGCGGATGGAGCTTTTAAGAAAATAGAGGTTGCTTTGGGAAAATTAGGATCTCTCAAATTATCCTTCAAATGCAAATATAACGTTCCAATTTCTAGTAAGAATAATAACCTACTGCGTGGTCGTAACAATTAATACTTATGCCTATGTTCGACGAGATGATTTGTCATTCTCATAAAATGAGTTTTAACAATACGTAGCTGTAGTTCTACTCTGTAATGGGCACTTTAACCAAGTGTATTAAATGTAAAAGTATATTAAATTATTTAGTCATAATTTCATGTAACTAGAAAAATTTGATATTATGAGGATGAAATTGAGAGGCTGGTAGGTGTAGAACGCTTCATTGGAAAATAAGCATACGTGCAACCATATATTGCAAAATAATACAGTTTGCTAACAATTTAAAAATATCTTTCACGCTTTTCGTTCTAATTTATAAATTTCAAAGTATCTAATTGTAAAATAAGTTTATCTAATTGTTCTTCAGTTGAACAAAAATCCACCCCATACAATAGCCAGATTCTTCGCTAAAAAGAAATAAAGAATCGTCGTGTGTAACAAATAAATTTCTTCCCATATGGTACTTGGTGCGAAGCAACAAGGTTTCAAGGCGGAAAGAAAGAAGATCATCCGCGTTCCTCTTCCAGCTAAAATCGCGCGAAATCTCATTTAGAGGCGGCGCCCGTGGCTCTATTAAACGGCGGCCTCTTGTTCTCATTCTCGAAATCGTTGAAAGGCAACCGAGTGAATCTCTGCCGGGCGGGCCGGCAATTTCGCAACAATACAGAGGGCTCCGGTCGCTCCATTGGAAAAGGACTTCTACGGGAGCATTGTATCGCGACGTCGATCGCAAATTTCTAGCCCCGATTCCTTTGTCGATGCGGGGCGCGCGAGAGCTATCGAATCCAAAGGATTTCCGGTCTGTTGCTCCTCTATCGACGAGTCGTTACGTAGAATTCCAGTTCGGTTCCAGTCGCTTGGCAACGTCTCTTCGTGTTCCTCTGCCTCTCCTTCTTCTTTCTTTTTGGCTGACCTCTAACTGTGGAATTCTTTTTCAAATCGTTCATCTTCTTTGCCAATAGTCTCGTTTTCTTTGGAGCGACAAATGACTATTAGTGGAGATTTTTGAAGTAAGAAATTTGTAAAGTTTCGGAAAGAAACTACGGGGAGAAGTTGAGGAATACTAGAACGATGTAAATTTCTCATTAATGATAAATCTTGCGCTAAGAAAGACAGACAAAGTAGTAGAGAAAGGTGGTCTCTCAATTATTTTCCTTAATAATACGTTACTCTTTTCTAGAATTACAAATAATTATCGACGGGTATGAGTATGAGGACTACAGGAGCAAGAATTTCCTAAGATTAAATACAGAAGCTCTTAGAGAACCTCAGAGTGGTACATAATAAATCCTCAACTAAAAGAGACAGCTACTGATTGGAGAAAACATCTTCAGTTTACGAATTCATACGATTCACCAAACTTCCTTCGTAATACCATACGAACTAGAAGCCGTTTTCCAATTATTACAAACTCCTCGAGGAACACTTAATTCGAAATGCCTAGCAATATATCTTCGCGTAATGAAAAAGCAGTCGTCGAATCTTTAAACCCAAACAGCAGCAGTAGTTCCAGTGAACGATTGCCAACATCCCACCCACGTAATGTGTCACCAGGCCCGGTCAGGCGGCTGTCGAGCGTAATTACGTCGAGACGAACGGCCGATTTCGACGAGTGGTACCGAAGAGATCCTCTGAAGATCCTCGAGAGCAACCATGACGACGTGTTTCCGCGCGCAAGAGGTATACACATCGGCTGAACGTATACGTCAAGGGCTCTCCACTGGAACCTAACGGACCAAATCGAGGCACAGCTCTCCTTTTGTACTGTGCCTGTGTGCGCGCATTAAAACTCGCGAGGTAAGCGTTCGCACGCAGACAGGCAGACACGGTCAGTAGTGGATTATTTGAAGAGCACTAGCGTGTTTGTATATTTCATAACTCGCTCGTGAGGCTCTAAGAAGACCCATGCCGGGGCTCGTTTCTTCCGAGGGCGACAAAGGGTGGGACCGATGCGTTCCCTCTTTCCTCGTTCCGTTCCCACTCGAGAGGAGGGCATAAACAGAGGCCCTTAAATTGCTTCCTTTCCGTGAAGGATCTTTTCTCTCCCCTGTCCTCCCGTTCCACTCGCTTTTTCCTTCGTTTTTCTTTACCACGAGCGACTAGGTTCATGGGTGTGTACGCTTTTTCAAACATTTAGCGCTCTCCGAGCTAATTCAATTATGGGAGCCATGGACACGCAATAAAAAAATATATGGAAAGCAAATATACATGTAAGCCACCCCGCTGTTTTTTTTTTTTTGAGGGTAAGCGTTAAGCACGTAAAACCGTGTTGTGTTATGTGCATATATGTAGGTGTGCGATATCGTGGTCAGGAATTTAGAAAATATCATAAATCTCGTACTATGTTCGGGTTCGTTGGTTTGATTTCCTGGTATTATAGTAACTATGAAATAATTTTTGCGGCGCGCGTCTTGAAAAACTGCTAAGTTTGACTTTCGTTACGGTAATTGAATATGGAGAATATCGAGTATATGGATATTATCTTTCCCGACTGAAGCCATATTGAAATATTGACTTCATTTAACGATCTCTTAGGAATTCCCACCTCGACTGAATTCTTTGAAGTCTCACCATGACCAATGGATAAAGATTTCTATATCCCAATGACAGAATCGCTCGCTACCAGGCGATTATTTGAAATTTTCAATTAAATTTTTTACTTACATTTAGCGTTAGAATTCTCAGCTCATGTTAATGAATAGTTGTACAGTGTATGATATTTAATTAGCCCACGAATGGCACGTACTTTAAGTATTCTTACTTTTGACAGGTTAATCCTGTTCGAACGTTTCACACTTTCGAACACGGTCGTCTTTTTGCCTGAGAAAATATCATTATGCTGTTTATGATAATTTGAGGCTGGAATGAGAGAAACGCGTGTTTGTTTGAGACGTAATGGAGGATAAATATTTTCTTCTGTCAAGGTTCGTGAAACTGCGTGATTCATTTGAAAATTATTTTTTTTGGACATCATTATTTTTAGTATCGAACATGCTATATATTTGCAGAAATTTATTCCATTCTTCAACGAAAATTTATTTTTCTTTATAATTGCAATTTGTCTGAATTTATACAACTAATAAAATGAGACAGCGGTTCTTAACCTGTGGTGCGCGAATCTTTGGAGGCTACGAAGTTCTCGCAAGTTGTTATTGTATTATTCGAATAAAAGATATTTAGTATGTCTATTTGCTTATCTATAATGAATCTTTTCTTCCCCAAAAAATTGTTGTTCAGCAGTTGATGTGTGTTTTAATTACTTAATTATTAATTGTTAAATGATTATTTAATTACTTAACATACTTGGTACACTGAGGATTTAAGTCTTTGGTGCCCGCGATAACAAGAAATTATTTAAATGGGGTTTGTGGTAAACAAAAGGTTAAGAATCATTGAAATAAAACATTTTACTCACCGTCCATCGGAAGGTGAAATGAAGTTGTAGGGTGACAGGTTCGCTTAGGGTGAAGGTGTTCTGGCCGAGGGCGTGACTAGATACGTTGCCAAAGCTGCAGGAGCCGATGGCGGTGACATTCGACTGATATTCCTTCAAGCAGAGCCAGAAGGCTGTCGAGCACGGTGTCGTGCACGGTGGTAATTCTCCCTTTCCTCCGCCATCACCTCCTCCGCCGCAACACCTACCGTCCACCAGGGTGCCCCTGTTGTTCGTTAGCGAGAGGATCTGTACCTCGAAGAATCCGCTCGCGTTCGTAGCCTGTGACAATCGATAGAAGTATATTTATAATACTATTCATAAACTTCGATCATTCTATCGAAGAATTAATCTTTTATACGAGTTTATCAATTAGAAATATTGTACGATATGAAAACAAATTTTTTTTCGAATATTTATTCTATATTATTGTATTTTGGAGGAAAATATTGAATATCATATAATGAAACATAAGTAATGGATATTAAAAATACATAATAGAATTCCATTTATCCGAACTTGTCGGGGGGAACAGTTTATATAACAGGAGTTCACATAATAGGAGCTCACCAATTCTCCTCGCTACCTATTATGTTTCGTTCACATAACAGTTCACGTTCAGACAAGTGAATTCAATCAACAAAAGTGCAGTTAATCGGGAATTAATTAAAAGTTTGTTCCAATAAGTGAACTTGAGATAAATGGAGTTCTACTGTGTTATATTTGTTGGAATTATTTCTGAAAAGAATAGGAAAGCGTTATATATTATAGTTATCTTATATTAGATTATCACTGAAGGAAGATGTTATTGTAATTTAAAATATTATATTTTTAACATCTGTGAGTCTATCATTTATTAAAACAATACATTGAATAGATCATCGAAAAAGAGTCCAGTTAAGTCGCGGCAATTTATATTTTGATCCGTGCACATATCACTTTTACATCTGACATTTGTATACCCCTAACGGCGCATTAAACTCTATCAGTGCGTTTACATTAGCGACGAAGCTGTCGCTGTTTTTCCGTTCAATATGAAGGCGAATTTATCGGGCTCGTTACGCGGAGAAAACGGTCCGCATTAAACACAGCACGATTTCATTCGGCTCTTTCTAATGGGCATAATAAAACAGCAGGATTTTCCAGCTCGGGTCCCGCGAAAACGGAAGTCTCCGCGGCCTTAGGAAGCGAAAGGCCCCTCGAGTATCTATTACGAACGCTTCGCCAACTTCGAATCGATTCGCTGGAAAAAGTCGAACTATTTCAAAACTATATTCGTGCTCTGGCAATTTTTCGATGCTCCCTGTACACCTTTCCATTCTGACATTATTTTTTTTGTACTTCATCCCTATGTTTCGTGTGATACCACGTGATTCGGTGCAAAAGAATGTTTCTCCAAAAATATTCTATAGTTTAGTATTGTAAAAATTCCTTACGATAGGATAATACAATTTTTAATAGGATAATACAATAGTTCTACAAGATTTGAACACAATATAATTTCTCGATGCTTCCTTTCATCTTTCATGTTAATATCCCAATTTTGTATTTCACTTTCAGGCTGTCAGTCGTTAGAAATTGAATGGTAACACGAATTCCTAATAAATATAGTTTCCTAAAAGTCTCCGATTAAACGCGTAACTAGCTCCAGGAATATTGACGCTTTTTCACGCTACTTTCTGTAGTTGCAAAATATTCCAAAATATTTCCTATGCTTGTTATTCTCAGCGATAGCAGAGAACTGAAATTTCATAATTTAGCTCTGCAAGAAATTCATTTGCCTAGAAAGGTTCTTTAATCCGACTCTCAACTTTCAAGAGATTTAACTCCGATACCTTCTATAAATTGGCAGTCCAGGTTAGTCTACACGAAAGTCCATCTACTTTCCCATTCACGGTCAAAATTGCGCGGGGGATCTCGCAACTGCGCCGATGCCGCAACCTGTGGTGAATTTACATCGGCCTCTCGCTTTTGCCCACGTACGATTAACAATAAAAGCGGTACGAAATCGTCTCGTTTCAACGGCGGAGAGTCTTCCTTTCGTTGCAGTTACGAAACGCTCTCTATGTATGCTTCGTCTATACCTATCGGTTTCTAATGCATTGAGCGAGCATGTGTATTCGACGTACTCATACACTAAACGTATATTATATGTGTATTTATGCACGTATTGATATACGTATGTGCCTAGACGTGATACGTGGATATACAGGGTGTCCCAGACTTTGAAAGTCAAACTTTGTCAGTATATTCTATGAGTATAACCGAATAATAAATATCGTATAAACTTAGGTCATTAAAAAACTTTATTAGAAAGTTAGAATAAAAATATGAAATACGAAGAGAATTTCTCGAATTTTATGCCAGATAGATATTAATATTCGTGTGTACGATGGTTTATTGAATTAGTACAAGGAGAAATTGGTTCATTGAGATGATGCAAGATCAGAATGATCTTCATAGAGCAATAAATTCGATATTTTTATCGTTCTAAATTCGTGGTAAAAGTAAAGCTAGGGAGATTGTCTAGTCAAAATAAGACAAAAATCAAGAGTAACGAAGTTGCAGGTAAATTCACGTATACTCGACAAGACTCGATTTCCTTGAGAACGTAGATTTCAAAGCAATTTTCTTATTCTCCACTTCTGTCTTATTTTCAGCCATAGGATCTCTTCAACTTCGCTTGTACCGCTAATTTAAAACCACGATGTATTTTCGTTTATCATTTGAAATAATGAAGACACCCTGTACGTATAAGTGCATCGAGCGAACGAGCATGCACGGACGAGCCCTGGGGGCCTATGTAATTATCGTAAGAGTAAGATCGAAGGTAGAAAGCGCAGAGGATCGTCTGCTGGCCTTTCCACGACGCGCTTCCTACTATGTTATATAACGTCGTCTCGCGAGTGACATTTTCGCTCTTGCTAGAGCCAAGCTTCTGTGGTTTCGTGCGAACACCGTGGAGCAGTAAGAAGGGTAGAGGCTGGCAACTTCGCCAGGATGAATCCCGCGGAAATTGAAGAGTAAATCACGGATAATGTCCGGCTGTGGCGCACGGGAAATGGAGGAGCCATCAAGCGAACGTTCGCGCGAGGGACAATGCAGTGTTCCTTCCCTCGAACGAGGAATCTTCGTTAAAACGAAACGTGTCCTCGCATTATCGTTACCGCGAATAGGCAGTTTGTTCAATGATGAATCTTCGGTTGGAATTTCTGCGATCGTTTCGAACATATTGCAGTAGCCAGTGAGGAATGTGTAGATATATGCACTCGGTGTCTGCTTGTTTGATAATCTCTTCTTAACTCTTTGTATATTTGATTTATACCAAGTAGTGCGATCTTGTGAGGCAAGTTCAATTTTTAGATCTGCCGATGACGCATTGATCATTAGAATCTTGAGGAAAGATAAAGTAAAAGTTATATTTGATGCTTGTTAAATTCTTTTTTGTATGTTGCGTAAGGCAACACGGACAATTCTGTCCGATATTTGGATTAACTGATGATCCTTTAATTTTCAGAATTATGAGGATAAAGAAAAGATCAAGAGTGTGTAGTATTATGATGAAAGTGATAATAATGTATCAGTAAAAAGATAAGTACAATGAGAAATTTGTAGAGAAAATAGTTCAACTAATTTACATAGGATACTCCACATATATTTCATAATATTTATCAAATTAGACTCTCGTATTTATTATATTCCATAATCCAGAGTTATACAATAGACGTTTCACTTACTAAACAGTTTGCTCAACCAACCTATAAACCTAAACTTTCCTGCCAGATAATAATCTACATCGAAGTTCGTCGAGTTATCAAGTTCAACATCAAGATCCTCAAACTAAACTCTCTCTCTCTCTCTCTCTCTCTCGAATCTTTTTATTAACAAACATATTTTTTTCCATACATATTTTCCCACATACACAACCAGCTTGTACAACACTGATACACCCCGTACGCGATTCTGAAAAGATCTAACCGAGCTAAACGTCGATAATACGCAGCCTGCCGGCAATATCCGTTAACGGCGATGAGAGTCTTTCTCCTCGAGGGGAATATATCAATCGAGCGTGGAAACGGAGAGTATGTCGTGGCCGTAAAACGAGCAGCGTGCGTTTGCTCGAGCGGTTGGTCTTGGTTGGTACCGCGGGCGATCGTCGTCGTCGCGTTTACGACGCTTGGACCTTCACTTGGTTCAAGAAGCGGTGTGTTTCCGCCCTGTTCCGTGGCTGTGTTTGACCAGCCCGGCAGTGTAACGACCGTTCCTCTTCTCTGTCGTTTTATTAGCCGTGTATACTTATTCTGGAGGCACTCGCCTCTGGAGTAACCCGTTGCCTCCGAAAGCAGCTGAAAACCGTGAACGACTGTGACCAGGGTACAAGGGAGATTGCGTTTGCGTGGCCAAAGTTTGCACAGTCCGCTCACGTGCCGACGTGAAATTGCTCAGAGCCGCGGAGATGGCTTTCAGGCCGCCGACACGGAAGAACATGGCCTTCTTCAAAACTGGCATCGGCCAGTACGTTCGATGATACGTATACGGATGGGTATCGTCGTGGATACGAGGCTGGAATTCTTAACAGCCGATCGCTGTGCCACGACGCTACTCTTTCTCACGCGGCCGAACCAGTGAACTATGCGCGCCAACGCGTGATCTGATTCTCTTATGTCGGATTAATTGGGACGATTAGACGTCCCGTAAGAAATTTGTGGTTTCTTTTAAAATTTGCTCTTGTATTTCAGCACGCGTTTGACTGTGTTCCTAGTTGTATATAATTAGTCGTGTTTAAGCTAGGTCGTCGAGGAGTCATACGATATTTCATTGTTGGATTTCTTTGAAAAGAACTTCTATCCGTATCGACGAAAGTTTGAAACTTCAGATTGTATATATTAATATACTTAATCTGACGCTGAAGTTTTTCGGATTTTTTGAAAGTCTAAAATAACCTTCCGTTCAACTCAAATAAATTCGTCGCAAATAAAACGTGTTTAACAATGCGCGATCGATTAAGCCTACGCTTATCAATGTGCGAGAGGAAAGATCTTTAACATATGAATATCAACAGTCAAACAGTATTACGACCTTAAGGAAAATTTTTTATTAAAATCGAGAATTCTCAAGGTTGCAAAGAAATGTTTAAAATCTCTGTACGGAAAGATTTACTGTAGTTTAAGGATCTTTATGACTGGAATTTATGCAAAGAATATAGCCTGGCATAAAAACGACATTTGTGTCTCTGGATGATGCTCGAGCATCGTGAAGAGGCTCGATCCGTTGTTTTCCCACAAGGTCGGGCTCCACCCAAGGATAATTGAAGTCTCTCAAAGCTGTCGAGAGGTGTAATAAAGGTGGACACCTCGTATTAACGTCCACTTCCCATCGTGCTCCGCACCTCTCGGCCACAGAACAATCACTTTGCCCGTGGTGCTCGCTTTCACGGTTATTAGGTCAATTGTGCGAAAGCTCATCTTTCACCGGGTACCTCCTTCGTGAAGTCGATTGTTCTTTCAGTAACATTGTTTCCTCCCGACCGTGTTCTATAATCCTATTCTTCGAATCTTGTACGCGTAACTCCGCTTGACGATCAATTTTTACTTTCGATGCAGATGAGTGCAATTTTTTCTTGTATATTTTCGTAATATTATAAAATTGTTTTACGTACTAAATACATATGGGTATCACAAAATGTATGTTTTATTATAAAACATAAAGTAACGCAAGTATCGTTGCGATAAAATAACGCTTATGGTCAGATACGTGACAATCGTGTAAGCGTAAGTATAAGAAAAAGGATTTGGAATTTAAGAGTAGATATTCAAATATAGAAAAAATCCTAATAAATAAGGGTTAATAAAAATTAATATTTTCAACGTTATACAAAACATTTCGCTTCCAATCACGTGTCAATTTTCATCCATCGCGAGCACTCTATAAATCGTCATAAATACACGAGAATCTGAGTATGTTCACTTGTATGCATTCCCCTCTATTTAATTCTATTCTATGCGTTCTCTACATAATGTACATATTAGTAAAACAAAGTTCGCTATGGTATATCGAGTGTCATTGGATTCGAATTGCTTATGAAATATTTGCTAATATGATAAAACATTCTGATAATGTACTCCTTCCCATAATACGCATGTCACAATGAAAGATATGTTCACTCAATTCTATTGATCGTTCCTGGTAACGTTTCGCAGTTATGAAAGATTAATCCGCTTAGGAGGACGTTTAGTAACTGTCAAGCCGTTTGTCGGAAGTTCAGCGAAGTCATACAGCGGTCGATGCAATGAGCCAAGTCTTGTCTACGATTTTTCGCGTCCGATTCGTGCGAATACATGCACGATCATGGCAGTAGTACCGTAATATAAACAGGCATTAACGCAGCAACCGGTTAAATGCGTAAGAAAACGATGCACAGAGCCGACGCTGCATCAGTCATTAAAGTGTCAACTACCTCCAGCTGCTACTTAAAACCTTCCACTTCGTCAGGGCATCGTCTGTCTTTCGAATGACTGAAATTACCGTGCTTTTTCGAAGTTCCCTCCGCGAGTTACTCTTTCTTGTTACATTGTCAGACACGTTATTGCTACGGTCTCCTAAAGGACTTTCTAGATGAAGATGTATCTAAGATGACCTCTATTTGAAAGGCTTATGACTTTGGAATTGGAATTCAATGAATCTTTAGTAAAATTGGAAAAAGTTAGAAATTTATAGCGTCTATCAAAACCCAACAGTAAATATACTATCACGCACTGGTACTAATACACATATACTAGTCAAATTGTACTGTAATTTTTACTATAAGATACTTGAATAATATATATAATAATATATAATAATAATTATTAATAATATATAAATAATATATAATATATATATAAATTCTTAATTTGTAAAACTATATTCTTTATTATTTTACGCTACTTCTTTTAACTATCACGTAATTTATATTTCAATAAAGAAATTAAACAAATCCTGTAGATCTTTAGTGTTTACTATAAAGCAATCAATTCTGAATTTATAAGATATACTCTTCGATATTTTACATTTCACGCTTTCTTTACCTGCCACGTAGTTTATAACATAACAAAGAAATGTAAAATCTTACAAAACTCTAACGCTACAAAATTCATTCTGACAGTGTAAGTTTGAAGGTCTGTTACGTTACACGCCATTCCCTTAGCCTATATCGTATCGTAACAATATCATAAAAATATTTATCCACGATATGATCCACGCAATGATTATCATTATAATAGAATTTCTCAAAGAGATTAAAAATTCGAGCAACGAAACTTATACTTTGTCCAATGCTGAAAACATCGTCATATCGGTGGACCACCAAGGATCTGCGTAAAAAAGCGATCGGTCGCTGACACAGGAAAACAAAGGAGCGGCGTTTTGTCACCAGATTGATTTCTGGACACCTGGTACACGAGAGTAGAGGGTTTTACGCGCGTTTTAGGGCTCCTTTTTGAGAGCATTACCGTGGCCGTCGACGCGTATACACCTCTACTCGTGACTTGTTACGAGTTTGCCGGGCCTCTCGACGTGCACGACGAGGATGAGTCGTTTCTCTGCCGTCCGTGTGCCGATTCGCAGGAGAATAGCCTTTCCTTTCCGCATAGTCAAGGTGCAGCGAGCCATACCTCGCTTCGGCTCTTCTGCGCGTCGAACATCGCGGGAGTTAATACGAATAACTCATTCGACCGAAAAAACGACCACGGAACGCATACTGAGAAACGATCCTACCGTATCCTTGCCGCCGGTTCTCATGGAATTTTCTACGCCTGTCCTGAAGGATATCGACAGAAGTCGGTACTGTTTCCGAGCTTCCCTTCTTTGATCCCGTATTCACTTTTCTTGTGTCTACTATTAAATTTTAATAATAATTTATTTGATTTTTACGAAACGCGAACCGATTATAATTTTTTCAACCGCTTCCTCATCTGATCTTCTAACTCGTCCTTCCATACTTTAATCGTATCCTTAACGCTATGTCTTCCTTGTATTAGGTTGTCCAAAATGTTTCTTTCGTTTTATAAGGAAATAGTAGACGCACAATGTTTTTTGTCTCATATTAGTTTATTGAATTATGCATGAACATAATAATAGAAATAGAACGAAATGGATCATACCTAATTCAATAAAATAATATAAAACAGAAATTGTTGTTCATCTATTATCACCTTATGAAACGAAAGAAACTTTCCGGACAACCTAATACTTTTATCTTGATTTGTTGTTCAGTTCGAAAAATTAGATATTAAATTGTCAGCTGCCGGTAGTGTTTGGATAATTGGATTTAAGGTGGGATTAGTCAGAGTGGATATACGAATTCATAGTTTCTTTTCATCCTCCTTTATATGCTGATGCATTCATGCGAAAAGACATTGATTGATAGGAAGA
The DNA here is from genome assembly GCF_041682495.2 of Bombus fervidus. Taxonomy (NCBI): domain Eukaryota; kingdom Metazoa; phylum Arthropoda; class Insecta; order Hymenoptera; family Apidae; genus Bombus; species Bombus fervidus. The sequence goes on along the minus strand of NC_091527.1, from coordinate 2,996,908 downwards.
GCGACATTTTCTTAATTAAACATTTCACTCACATTCTGTGTTTAATGTTCCGTATTTAACATTTAATCTCTAGCTATCTGGGTTACAGGTGGTTTCGACATAATCTCGAGAAAATCTTAAAAATCTTAAAAATTTCCAATGCTCGACGTAATTTGCAATACAAAGAAAGTTCGAATGCACGCCTCTCATTTAGATCTTGAATTATTTTTATACGATCAGCGCATAGTAAATCAACCTGATCAATCTTTCCTATGAAAATGTAATTAAAATGATTCGATGCTAACAAAATCACCAAATATCCTACCAATCCAAAGATACTATCAGAAATATTCCAGTTTTATATCGGAAAGAATTAATTTAGCAATTATCCTAACTCATAACTGTCTGGTGATTGATCGAAGAAGTAGCAAAGAGGCTAGAATAATCTATTCCATGGACTTCGGGACGATATTAAATGGCTGTGTTCTTCCTAGAAATAATTGAGCACTCGAGTTGGAACAAGAAGGAGGTCGAAGAGGAGGATCGTCGAACGAAACAGGTTGTAAGTGACTCATGGGAATGGATTATCGATAAAACCGTATTCCTCTTTCGCTGTTGGCGGAGTGCTTCTCAATCAGACGCCTTAATAACAGCATGACTCTCGAAAACGCGGCGATCATCGTCGATAATCGAGAGTAAATGGTGCACGGTGACGTTCGTTTAAGCGGGTTAATTGTTATCAGCGATCTCATTAGCGCGTATAAAGTTGGGGGCGGGGTAACGTTTATACGGAATACGTATAATTATGTAAATACCTAATTAGAACTGGATGCAATTATGTAAAAGCAAGTGTGTGTTTAATATCTTAATTGAAAAGCAGCTAACCGGCCAAGCTCGTTATGGGGATGGATCAATGAAAGTATCATTATCCTTGTTCGTGCATGCTAATTAGCGAGTTCCAGTTTCGTTTCTGATACTTTAAGATTAGATGTACGTACATAGAAGTATACAAATCGAGCGGCGACGGTGAGTAAATCTGCGCTTTGGAAATCCAGGAAATCTGAGAACGAGGAAATGAACGCTGGACGTGATAGAAGCGGAGGAAATTACGTATTCGAACCGGGAAGTTTCAGTTCAAAAACTATGCCTCTTTCATTTATTTAACTTATTTTTGGAATACTTGTGAGAATAAAATTCGCTTCACTAAAGTTATCTGATTCGAGAAACTTGAAATCAATAATGTGAACCTGTTATTTTACTGGTCTTGATATATTCTTCAAGTTTGAAGTTGAATATTTCTCAACTATTTACTGATTTGGAAGAAACGACGAATGCTATCAACGAAATGATAATTCCACTTTTGCACTTGTAAACCCTTGAACCAATCTGAGTTTGACTTTTTAAATGTTTTATGGATATCCTCAAATACTTCTTCTTTTCCTTTCTTTCTTCCAACTGATTTATATCTACAAGTTGATGTTTGTCTTCTGCTTGTTTCGAACAAGTCATTAAGAAGAAATTTTTTGAAGAAGTCAGATGCAACATGTTCAACATGATGACTTCCAGTGAGCTGGGTATTATTTACCCCTTTACGAAGTGATATGTATTTTAATGCTGTTTTTATACCAACGAGCAAAAAAGAATTTGCATCGTTCTAAGATGTTTCAAGTATGACTCCACCAAGAATTCATACACACCAATTAGAATTCTTATCTCGTTCAAACTCGAGATATTCTTTGAATCCGACTAACCCGATCAATCTACTTCCTCTGCGCATCCAAACCTAATCAACCATCCGATCACCTAACGAATTTCCTTCGTAACAATGCATACAGTGGATCAATCGTCCCATCTTCGACGACCATCGTGATCCTCGTTCTTCCCAATACGATGCAGAGAAAAAGAGAGAAAAGAAAGAGAGAAGGGAAGAGGGCCAGTTGCTCACGCGACCCAAGTCGAACCGGAAAAGGAACAAAACTTCGAAGTCTGCGGAGGGTGCACGCTGCGCTGGTTGCGCGATGGGTACACGATGGGTGCCTCTACGGGCTCTATGGCTCGGGAACGGCAACAACAACAACTGACGCGAATTCGATTTCGAAAATCGTCCGGGCCCTTTCATTTTATCTTTGAGCTCCTAAGTCGTAGGTAGTAATTACCGGTGGCCGCTACCTGCCCCGCCGAAATAGACTCGGACGGAGCACCATTTAATTTTACACCGTAGCACGGACGAATCGTTGCTCCGTGAAACACGTTGCTCGTATCCTTCGTCCATGTATTCGCGTATATACGCGCGCGTGTGTATGTTTCAACGACCATATATCTCTCTGTTTTCGCGGAGAGGTCTATACTTAATATCGCTACCCACTCGATCTCATCCGCAGCCGGCTCGATCAGCCACAAATTACCAAAATAATTAAAAACTGTTAGCTCGCGTGGGAAGTCCTCCCGGGCTGTTCCGTTCTTCGACTACCGATCATCAAGCAAGGACGATTTTAATCGGTCCGCTCTTTCAACCAGCCAGTAGGTGGAGAGAATAGAATAAATTAATCGGGTCGTTTCTTTTTGTTTGTTCCTCCTTTCTCGTTTTCGAGTGAAAGTTCGTATGGTGGATAGGGAGCAGAAGCTGACGGAGGCGTTGTTTCGACCACGTTGATCGAGTGTATTGATCGTTTCACGCCTTCTCTCGCTCTTATAGAATACCACTGCTTCTCGCGAAAAATTTAGACTGTAATTCGTGATAGGAACGTGATTTGGCGCAATCGAGATCGGCTTAATAGTGTACTGTGTCTATAGAATGAATAATTACGTTTCCGACACGGCAAAATCTTCGAAGTTAGCGAAGATTGTAATTAGTTTGAGCAATAAACTCCATGCTCTGTGCTTTCAGTGAAATGTTGGCATGTAATGCGCGCCATTTTCTAAGAATACCAAATACATCGAATATCGAACAGAATGCTAGTGAAATAGATATTTAACGAGTAAACTCTCGGAAGATCAAATATTCTAAGTTTTAAATATTTACAAAATGTCCGAAATTCTTCAAAGGTACCACTACGTGCAATGTTAAAAATCCATCAAATCCAAAGGATATCTTTAGAAAATCCTTGGAAGATTCTCCAAAAATTTCTCACAAAACACGCCGGTCAACGTCTTACCCTCTACAGAGGGATTTTTTCTGTTTACCAAATTACCCAGCAGGAATTTCTCCTGTGTACACAGGGCAACCCGACGCAATTTTCTGAACGGTCGTCTCCAGACGCACAGCAGAGCCGGAGGACGCCGACGGATGAAATTTTTACCGGGTCGATCGGCATTTTCTCAGGCGATTTAAGAAGTAATCGTTGCGTGGGTGTATCGTGTTCCCCGTGGGAAGAGCCATGGGAACTTGTCGCCGCTACTAAAAACGGCAGGCTGTTATCGATGAGCTTTTGTTGGCCCGGTCAAGGGTGGATGAAACACGATCGGCGAGTAAGCCCGGCGTACAGAGGGGAGAGGATCATCCAGTTTCTTCAACCTGATCCGTCTACCTGGCGGGAATCGAACGCTCGAAACAAGAACAGGTGTGAGTCAAGACACTCGAAGGACTACAGGCATCCGACGTCGATGCAGACGTTAGTCTCGCTCTATTAACTAATACCCTTGGTATCCCAAACTTCGTGCCACGCAGAGGTCTCAATAACAACCTGTTTCCCTCGTTGCTCGCCGGCTGCTGTCTTTCGTTGAGCTTCGGTTCTGCTGGAAATGAATGATGCGACGTTGTTGTGATTTTTCAATGCCGATGTTGTGATCTGCACGCTTTGGTTCGTTTGAAAATTTGATATATAGACGACGACGCGTTATGATTTTGTAACGGTGATGTTATACGATTCGCAGATTTATATTTTTAATGATTCGACTGTGAATTTTTATGAGTTTATGGCAAATCTGAAGGTGTAAAACACATAGAACGTATCATTCTTTGTACGGGTTTTGTTTTTGTTAATTATAATATGCTTATCGAGGTATGAATTTCTATAATTATACGCAGTTCAATGATCGTGTAATACATGTAAGTTTGAGGTTTCGATATTGTGAATATAAAGGTGTCGAATCGTATAGTTTTATCAGTGTAAATTATTTTATTTCCTTGTACTAAGAAAATCGTACAACTGTGTGCACTGTATTATTAAAAAACTTAGAATTGTTGAATGTACAACTTACCGGTACAAAATTACACCGTTAATTTTCATTGGGTTCTATATTTCTAATAACGGTATCGCGTACTTTGTATTGTATTCTTAGGAAACTGCATTATTGTCAAAAAGTACAGAGTCACCACTAGGAAATCGCAACGTTATGGCATCGTTGTGCCTTATATACACAGTATGTATTTCTAATAACGGGATCGTGCTTCGCGTACATCGCGATTAGAAATATAAACTTGCCAACGTCACATACGACATCATTATTGCAAAGTCACAACAACAGCACGTTTTATTATTCGTTTGTATTGAGTCCAAAATGCAACGATTAAACGGTTTCAATATCAACATTTAATGACAATTTCAATTGTATTTAAGTTGTATTTATTGGAAGAGTAAAAAATGTCACTACTATGAATATTAATCGACTATGAATTTATAGCAGAGTTGGAAAAAGTAATTTGATTTTGGATCGATTTTCAGTTAGTTTCTACTGATTTAATCAAATTACTAAATTACTGTCTCGTCAATTGATATCTCCAAATGATAACTATCATCTCCGCAAAATTTTCGTTCAATTGGATCCAATCGATTAAAGTTAATCATGCGACGAAGTAACGAGGATCAAAGTGTCGCAACACTGACAGTGATCAATGCTTCGTAATCAGGTGCAAATTTCGCGTGCAATTTCCTGTCGTTTCTTAGCCTCGTTTTTTCGGCACGCTCAATGGCGAAGACGCGTTGGGACGCGTAAAACAATCGATCGTGTCGCCCAGGGCGTAAAGAGGGCTGTTCGTCGAAAAAGACGCGGCGCGCCAAGTCTCTAATCAAGCGACCATAGATCGTTCGGTCGATCATCGACGATTACACGTTGCGTAAGCACGCGTGACAGTGGCTGGTTGTGTACGCTGTACGACGTTGGCGAATCGAACGGTGTGACAATAAATTAAATGGATATACGGGCTCGTTGATGGGTGTCAAGCGTTAAGGCGTACACTTAGTCACGATCGACGATGGTCGTGCACGGTGAACATGGAAATGAGCGTCGATGATGCTACGAGATATCGAGAGGTTCAAAGAAAAAGTGGCACAGGCGACTAAATTTATAATAACGTAATAAATATATAAATATCAACTTATAAACAGAGATCCTGAGCAAAATTGAAACCGTAATTGGGGAATCTGTATGTTATTAAATATCGAAACATATTATTTAAAAATATTTGAAAATTGATATTTAAACTGAATTTCTATGCGCTTGTGGGAAATTGAAAGATGCAAACAAATATATGAAATATCTAAAATAACGTATTTGTTATAACATTTAATAAGCGAAGGAAACTTTTATTTAGGTACTTTTTTTGTAATTACATTCATAAAAATATGAATTTAAATATTTGCAATATATTTCATACCTAACAAAATCCTCTAGATAAATACGAATGTCGTGTTTCTTGTATTTATTTCACTTCTAAAAAAAGTACACTTGCACCATTTTTCCATTGAATCCTGCAATTTATTGATATTCGATAGCCAGACTTGTGCATGCTTGACACTCTGTCGAAATTTTTAGTATGACGTATAATCGACAGGATATGAACGACATTGTTAAAAACAAAGAGAAACTGGAACGCTTCTGACGTTTGGAGACACTCTGGATCCAAATGGTCTCTTTTGTTCAGGCGTTATTATTCAAGATTTTTGTTCTCGATAAAATGTTTGTAGGAAGTATTTGAGAAAATGGGCATGCTATTCATCGAACGAAAGCTAAAATGTCTCTGGTGAACGAATGACAAGAATCGTGGGCAACAAGAAACGTCACCGGAGCAAGAGCAGGCTTCTTTGTACAGAATGCTACCGTGGAAACTGCCTTGGTAATTCGCTGTTTTGTCACTCGTTCCCGTCGACACCCGTGAAATTACCGCGCTTCTGCTCTCAAAGTTGATAAACGACGGCCGAGGTGGAAAGAACAGGCCACGGTGAATGTAACAGCTAGCTAAACATTGTAACTGCGACAGTAGCATTTGTCTTTAATTTGCCTAACATACCGTACCCTTCTCTTTCAATCTTCAATGCGATAAAAAGTTCAGGCGAAGAACTTAACGTTCGACTGTAATTAGTTTCTCTACTGTAGCAGAATAAATATGAATCTGTTACCATTTTGAAAGGAAAGAAAGAAAGTCAAAGAATAAAAATAGGTGTTTCTTTCCTTTTACGTGTCGACAAACAAATTTCCATCTCTCTAAAAATTGTCTGTAAAATTTGTCATAAATTGGAAGGAATATATAGAATATCTACAAACTTTCTACTACATCAAAAACAGAAAAAGAAGGAGACTATTTTTATCTTTTAAAAGAGGGATCTAGAAAGTTTTCTTACGTGTTGACAAATAAAATTCGCGTTCTCCACGAATTGTCTCTGTTTATTTCAAATTACTGCAACAGCCACAAACCTACAATAGCAAAAAAAAAAAAAAAAAAAAAAAGAAAAAAGAAGCAAAGAGATTAAAACCTCAGAAAAGAACCAAAAAATTCTTTCTTTTCACGTGTCGACAAACGAACTGCATCCCACCAAAAATTGTCCCTGTTCATCACAAATTGCTCGAAAGCTGCCCCCTTCCTATCCATCCTGTTCCCCGAACTCGTAAAACCCCTGGCTACCTTCCCGTCAGTCTGTTCTCTTTATTCGTTCGGCCACCGCGTCGTGGACGACTGAAGAACAGTCAGGGAAGAAGGACTCGCAGGCACGCACCTGTACGCCACGGTGCACAACAGGGTAGAAACGTACGGGGCTAAGAAGAGAGCACACAGGATCACGGCGTGTAACACCGCCACGAGACGGTATTATCTGTCTATCTGGCCGAGCATCCGGCGAGTCCAGCCTCAGGGCAGATTTTTATAGGAGGTTCGCGTGACCGCCAGCTAAACGCTTCGCTTTAACCCGCCCAGCATTGCCTCGGCAGCGGTTTATCTGTCTCTGTTTCTCCCTGTTTTCACCTTCTTCCCGGTATTACCTCTTCTCGTCACTCTCTTTCTCTTCACACTCGACTTTACTCGACACTACACGACTCGTCGACTCGTATATATCGCTTCTTTTTCCATCTACTCCTTTAGCGTTCGCGTGGGTCAGATTCTCCGCCTCTCGCTTCCTCGCGATCGCTTAACTCGCTCGTCTTTCAGTCACAGAACATGCCTGTCGTTCGATAGTCGACGAGAATAAATTTATCCCCCGCTTAGAGCTGATTTTTTTTTATATATGTTCCACGTGCAACGCGTGTATTTGCATTTTGCTTATCCGGAATAGGGATCGATTCGACGCTTTTCTCAACGGTACTTCCGCGACTCGGCATCCGTGTTACCTATTCGTCCTTGCGTTTCCACCTGTTTCACGTTCTCGCCGCGTTTATCTTTCTCGTCACGCTATTCACCCTTCTTATTTTTCCAATTCACGACCATAGGGTACATGCGTTATCTGGCTGACTGCATCCCGCTGCAACTTCCTGCGAGCAACGAGACGGCGCTCTCGCTCGTTGATAATTGGCCGCGGCGATAGCGGCGCAAGAAGAGGAACAAGAACGCAGCCGGGCGCCCGTACGGCCAGAGGGAACGTGTATGCGTCGGGAGAGAGAGATCGGTTCCCAGGGTAAAAGCGGAAGCGACGCGCTAATGCGCTAAACGGGTCGTCGTCGAACGCCGCGGGGCATACGCGCTTCTTTTTCTCAACCCTTTCGTGTGGGACGACTCCGATCATCCGCTCGTTGCTTTTGCAACTTCTGGGTCTAACAACTTTAATGTGCACTTGCCTTTTTTTCTTTTTTAGAATAGCTCACTTGTGATTTACGCAGTATTATCTTTTTCTTTTTTTTTTCTTACAATAGCTTGTTCATATTACGTCCACGTGATTTACGGAGTATTATCTTAGAATATTTCTTTTCTTCGTCGTTTTTCCGTCTGTTTTTTGGATGATTATAGCACACGATAAAGGTGTGTTATTACTGTTATTAATTTCTAGCCGCGGGCTGACGACTCGGTTCTATTTGTTTCGTATGAAGTCGAGAAGTGGATGTTCTTCCAGGAGGCTAGATCCAGGCTATTTGACAGGGTGTTTCGAATGAGCCGAGTACATTAGTTGGACGATGATTAATTGTGTTGCAGGTTTTCCCCCGTTTGGTTTGTTTCGTTTGGGAAAGATCGAGAGACGAGATTTCTCGGACGGTAGTTGAGACGTTAACTTTTGCGTAAAAACCCGTTCGAGGCGCGATTTGCACGCGCTTGCTCCAGCTAATTTTCCCTGACAGGGTTATTGAGTTCACTCGAATGAGTTTCATCCGCTGGCGTTGATTAATTACGGTCCGTGTTTCTTTAGGATCCTCGGCTTCCTTCGTAACGACTATGAATGTCAATGTTTGCGGAAAAAAATTCCTCCACGTGTACCGTTCGCTCGTGTTATGTACTCAATATGATTGTCAAACACATCAGACGATGCTGTTCCTTATAACGTTCACTAAAAACCGTTCCATTAATGCGTTCCTCTAATTCTACTTTGCTCTACGCACACATTACTTTCTGATTCACAAATGGATTTGAAAACACCAATTTACTCCTACGTGTCTCTAAAATCCACGACCATGATCTAACTTTCAAATTCACCATCCACTTTAGTAAAAAATTTCACCCTCGAAGTCGACAAACGTAGAATAACTAACGAGAAAAATAGAAGATCGAAGAGGATGAACCGAATCAAATACACTTAGAAATCATGACATGCAACCCATATATATTCCTCTGTATACCTCTACGTATCTCCAAAGTTCAAGATCGAGATCGTCTCTTAAATCTACCATTGATTCTAAGGAAAAACATGCTTATTGAATCTCAACAGGAATAAATGTAAATAAAGAATACAAAATAAAATGGAACAGGATAAAAGTTTGTTGAGGTGGAATCGAGTGAAAAAGGTTTTGTGTCTCTTGGTAGCTCTTGCCAAAGTATCGATATATCACACAAAGCAAGGTGAAAAGTGGTCGTGACCGTCGTGATTTTCCTCACGATGGAATTTGACGGAACGACTCGATGGAATTCGACGCTCGTCGACGAACGTCGGCCAGCCCATTAAGCTCGAAATTGCACGGGATGCTTGTAGCAATTATCGTAAACCCCCGTTATGGAGGTTGGTACGAGAGATCGATCTGTGTCTGGACGTGGAATCGCGCACGCGAAATCCGACTCACTCGTACACGGCGGGGATTTTTCTCGGACCGACTCGATTATAATTCATCGTCTCCACCGTCGGCGCGTCTTAATTATCCGGCTTGGACGTGCTCGAAGGATGGATCGAGAGTCGGCTCTCTGGAAGAAAAAGCACACAGGAGAGAGAGCTGGCTTGAGATCGGTCACGCCTGTGCACAGTCCTCCGCAGACGAACGATCCCCTCCGACTCGTGGTGCATGGATTCCTAAATGTATTTTTTCAGTCCTGGCTATGTGTAAGATTGCAGACTCCCTTGGATACTTGAGGATTTTTTGAGCTTGTCATTAATCGGTAAGAATGAACAGAAGAAGTCTTCACGAGCGGATTATTTTGCCTAGAAGATGAACTAACATTCACTATTGCAGGTGAATTTTTTTTCTTTACAAGTTTCAATTTCAATTCTCGGGACATGGTGAATTTTTAAAGCTTCTAATTGTTCTTAGAGAACATTTTTTGAGAAATTATATACGTACACATATGTAATAATAAATACATGTTAAAGCAAATTCCATTATAAAAGAATTGAAATTCTAACCCGCATTCTACGATTACTCTTTACCCTCTAAATTCAACCTTCCGCCAGCAAATTTTCCGTCCCCCAAACAAATAATTGGCAAATAATTACATACGTGAGGCAAAATCCCCATTTCATAAGAAATATCATAAAGATAATGAACACATATAGTGTTCCCTCTATATGTTTACACCTTCCGTTCCATCAAGTCTACCGTGATATTAAACGTTAGAAATGATCCGTGGTCGAAAAGTGACAGGGCGTTCTTCATGGGGACTAAGGTATCGGTTTCTTGGAATACTTTCGGCGAAGTTTTTTCGGATGGCAGCCACCGTGCGTTATAACGGTAATTCCAGCTCGGACTGTAATTGAAAGAGAGCAGCAACGGCGCTTAATTGCGCTAGGTCGAAATCATCGAGGGAACGACGCGGCCAGGCTCCAGCTTCCCGCGCACCACTTCTTCGAAAGTCATTTGGTAAGGGCCTCCCCCTCCATAACTCGTGGCCATTGTGTCTAACTTTTCGCTCCCGAGCTCCAATTACCCCCAAGTTCGGGGTTGCTTCGCTTCGAACGACTCGAGTTGTACGGAGGCTGTGTTTAGCCGTCAACGAGATTGCGCTTCGCGAGCCTCTTTGGCAGCTTCTGTTGCAGATGCTTTTCGTGAATGAGACTTTTCGAGATCTGGCAATCGTTTGGCTATCCATGTTTTCAGTCAAGTGGTACCAAGTCAAGTCTTTAATTTATTGGCTTGTTGTTTATGCAGCTTGGATCGAGTACAAAGAGCTTCGTTAAGTGATCTATTTGGAGTATACATATGCCACATTTTCAGAGAATTCCGAAGAATTTATGGATCGTCCTTAACTTGTTTATAGGGCTTGTATTGAGTACAAAAAATCTTGTTAGACCTCGTGATGCATCTCGAATATATATGATTTTTTTCGGGGAATACTGAAGAATAATTCATGGTTTGTCTTTAACTTGTTATTTATGGAGCCTGCAGTATGAAAAGTTTTCTCGGATCCTGTGACGTGAATAGTAATTGAAAGATTATTCTATATATCGCGCAAACAGCTCTACGATATAATGGAATAATATGTTTCGTGAAATCACGGAGAACAATTGGTCAAGTTTGTCTTTAACGATAGTTAATATGAAACTTTTGGTTCTACCATCTTTACATCACAAGGGACGATGAAAATATCTAACAGAATTTTTGCCGATAATAAAAATGTATTTAAAATAGAAGTTGATTATCATCTACTAAAACATTTATTGAACCGTCTTGTATATGCTTTCAATCTAATATGTCTTTCGCTATAAATAACATAATACATCCTGACCTGATACCAATGGTTCAGAATTCGATAAAAAATTCTATCACCAACAGCTTTGATAATTCGAATAACTCTGCCAACATTTCAATCTATGAACGACATCATCCCTTCTCAGCTGGAGAAGCCGCGCGTTCTCGGCGGAGGAGGCACGCCGTGTCCCAGCCACACTTCCTGAACACACAACGCGTGCACGAGAGCGTGTAATAACCGCGCAGGAAGATACAAATAAGACGGTCCCATTACACTGATGCAACGTGTTATACATTTTTCGACGGGACATCGCGGCGCGGACAATAGCACGATACACGGAGCCGGCTCTGCAATAATGCCAACGCGTCGAGCAAAGAGACGACAAAGATACCGAGGCGAAGTCAGATGATAAGTGTGGGTGACGAGGCAACATCGGTGGTAAAAAACGCCGCGGTTACACCGTAACTATGTATACGGTTGATGAGAACGAGCAGAAGGATGCGGCGCGTGTTCTCCTATTCTCGTGCAATGACACACGACCGGGAAGAAACCAGCAGAGAGAAGAGACAGTGGAAAGGCCGGGGAAAACTTCGAGCGGGACAAGAATCGCGTTTTGACGCACGGTCTTCAAGAATAGTCGTGTGACTGAGAAAAAGCCATGATTTTGATCATTTTCTATTATTTAAATTTCTATATTCTTTAGGATTCTTAATTAGTATGTTATTTGGCTGTGAAAATGGTTAAAGTAGTATGTTTACATAAAAATCAGGAATCTTCGTCGTCTCAAAGAATATTATTTAGTGGCCGTGTTTCGTAGTTTCGGTCGTGCAGTGACGTTATATTTTCTTGCAAAAGGTAATATTTAAAATGAATTGTTATATTTATTACAGATACTATATTCGAAGACAGTTCTGAATAGTAGACGTACACAAAAATAGATTTTTAAACGCATTGTAGTTTGATTTTTTAAGTAAAACCATCTGAATCGTTACGAAGACGATCATAGCTATGAAGAATCCAGAATTATCTGGTTAGAAGTTTACTGCTTTTATATAGATTCTCCTGGTTAAGCGTAATTTATGGTGGAAAAATGCGAGCGGAAGAGCCGATCACGTCAACAATGGAACAGTTTGGTAACTATGTAGTCCTGGGAAAGCGAGAGTATGTATATTAAATGGTAATGTATGTGGATGTTTTTCGTGGCTTATTATTATCAGAAATTATTATGAATTTTGAAGAGTATATTGTATGTAGAACACTAATGATACGCGATTGTTTCTACTGAATTACAATTATCAACCGTTAAAAATTTGGAAGAGCATGCGATAGAAATGAGATAGATCGAGGTCACATAAGGACGAGGTATATTCATGAGCTGTGAAACGTAATTTGATAGTAAACAATATAGCGCGGAAACAGTCTCGTTAATTGTCGTGTTACGAAATGTATACAAATTTCTTTCTATAAGCTTCACTTATAAAAAATTGTAGCAACTAACAGATTCAATAAAAAGAAAAAGAAAATATGAAAAAGCATTAGAACAACGAAACTGTTGGAGGAAATGGACCAGAAAAGAATATCCGTGGTTATCAGAACGAAGATTGGAAATAAGGAAAAAGGAGTATGGGAAGGAGAGAAGAAACGACGAATAGAATACATATGGTACGTCCAGTTGTCCGACTGTCTTTACGCGTTCATCGAATTAGCGTCTAAGATAAGTTAATAAACCTCGTCCCAATGATTCATCGCCGAGCCGGCCGCTACTTATCTAATCGTTCCACTTTGCGACAGTTTGCGCTTCGTTCACCCTGATGCATGTAATTAATATGTAATCGTTCCTTTTCTTTTTATTTTCTTCTCTCCTTTTTTTGTATCTTACACCGATACATCAAGCTCGATTCATGGCTATGGTTGCCGGTAATTACGGCTTATCTAGCCCCGCGACCTTATCGTTCAGCATCGGCGAGTAATTGCTCCGTCTCCCGTGGTTTGATTATCGGGTATCCAGTTCGACTTTTTTCCAAATGCGAAGCAATTTGATGGGGAGATTGCATCGGGTGTCTCAAGTATAAGCGCACGCCTTGTCCAACACGTACGACGTGCTGTTTCTCCGGTTTAATAATAACTCTAGACGCTCTGCCTGTATTCTAAATAGCTACAGGTTCTCCATAAATAATCGTACTTAACCCACTCGTTTAACAACCACAAACATCTGTCTATAATATCTATTTTATCTATTAGATACACGATAAATAATCGACTCATATCAGCTCCAAATATTTTGCCGTCATTTCTCTGTCTATCAGATACGTGATAAATGATCGATTTATACAAGCACGTTTGAGTATTGTTCGCAAATAGGATAAATTATGTTTATCTCTTAATGAGATTAATATTCTATTTTTTTCATATACCATAAGAAGAATCAATTTCTTTCTATAAAAAAAAAGAAAGAAATACTCGAAGAAACGAATTTGTTCAAATTAAAATCGCTACAAAGTAAATTAATCTCTATAAAGTAGCGAAAAATTCACGAGATTCCCGAGCGAAAGCGATGGAGGTAGGTTTACGAGAAGAACAAGACGGTACTCGTCGGCTCCATTAAACGCCTGACAGGATACATGTCCGTATGAGTCGAATACGGAAGAGAATCCGCGGTCCGTTGTCGCGAATAGGGCAGATAAAGCGTACACGTTACCTGTATGAGGTGGGCAAGGAACAGGACGTAGGCGGCGGCCGCCCTCATGTCTTTCCTCGAGGAATCCCTCGACTACCGCATCACCATTCCCCGTGGGTCACCTGCGTTCTTCTTCAGCCACTTCTAACGATTTGAAATCGAATAGATCTGTCGTTCCTCGTCAGTGCTGCTGAATATATCCGACGTTATTCCACGGATCGATCGGTTCAGAAAACACTGTTCACACCGTACATACGATCGACCGGTTTATAGATCCTGCCGTTTGTCGATCACACTTCACTTCTCCGATACTTATTACTATTACTTCCGGTCCGCGAGCACACACCGAATACTAGAGCCACTGTTGTCGATATATCTCGAATCTCACGGTTCTCCACTTCGTAGATACATCGGTCGTTGTACAAAAAATACGATATTCCCTTGAGACACTTTTCAAACACTCATTCAACACTGTTTTAGGAATTATCGTTTGGAAACTGAAATTTCTCTATGAAAATCCGAAAACACACAAGGTTCGAGGAAATATAGAGTTTCGATTGCGTTTCTCATGGATCTTCTCGGATATCGTTAGACGGGAGAGGTACAAGGATCGCTCGTAGCAAAGAGAACGACTACGCTTTCCAACGAGGACGTGTGGATCCAGGATACGGGACGAGCTCGGAGATGTTTACGTGCACTCTCGCGTCGCGACAGGTACCTTTCCCTCGGACGGTTGCCTTTGATCGTGCGATATCGGTAGGTCGTTACGATCCTCTTCGTTTTCCCTCCTTTCTCTTCTCGTAGCCTTCTTCTTGCTTGGCCGTTTCACCTCGATCGCCGGTAATTAATCGTGTCGAGTCGCGTCGTTGTGTGCACGTGACGTACACTCGACAACACCAGGCGTTTGTTCCTGGATCCTTCACGAATTCACCACGACCCACTTCCACGAGTACACGAATTGTTTTCCAAAAGACGTGCGTGAATAACACGTGATCGAGACGATGCGCTCGCTCCCGTTCCCACCTGTTCTCCGACGCTGTCTAAACCGTTCACGGAGCACGTGCTCACCGATACCGGGAGAAATTTACGTGAGATTCAGACTTCGTCTGAACTCGTTGGACGCTGTCCTAATTTCGGAATCGCCTCGCACTTCGACTGAAAATTCACTATACAAGCTAAGTAGTTGGACGTCTTTTTATTATCTAATTTACACGTAAAGTCGAGCTCGAAGGATAAATCGAATATCAGATTCAATATGATTGTAAATCGTACGGAGGACGATACACTTGCGTGTATCGGGAATTTGAAGTCCGACGTTAACCTCCGCGACTAATTATTTTTCATGCAATCCACCAACGAAACTTCCATCGAATTCACTGGACTCCACCAAAAACACGCGTTCCAGTTATGTTGTGTTTAGCATCCACGCTCGAGAACTTGTTTCTCCAAGGGGGATGATTTCGCCCTTAGTTGTCGATGCGGTGTAATCACGCGATGGTCTTGATAAACACGCGCGTCGTCGAACTGTCGCGGTCGTCTCTCGTCGCGAGATATCGGCGTGTCTCTCGACCGAAGGAACAGGTGTGTGGACGGTGGCACACGCGCGCCTACCTCGTGCACGTACGCGCACCTTTCCACGGTTCTGCAGATGTGTAGGTGGGCCAGGCGTGCGTGCACGGCCACGTAAAACGTATCCGTGTAAATATGTATAAGGCTTGGAGTCGCGTGTACGTGTGCCTGTATGCGTGTTACGGCTGTGTCGTGCACGCTGGAGCACGGAAACGCAGCACCTCCGCGGGGTACACGAGACGGTCGCTCCGGGGATACTGAGTCGGAGCCGCAGGCCGGCCTGCGGGCCTCCCCCCTCCCCCTCGCTTCAACCACACTCTCGTTCGCTCTCACTCCCTACCCTTCGTCTCCGTTGCACTCAAGCCACCTGTCTCCTTCGCTCTTTCTCTTTCTGCCGTGAGAGAGAGAACCCCCTACCCCCGTGAAGCCCCCTTCCCGCCACCATTCTCCACCACCTCCACCATCGGGAGCATCGATGACTCCCACCACCATCACCGGAGGGGCCGCTCTTCACCCCGACCCTATGGATCCAAGACCTATGCATCTCTCTCTCTCTCTCTCCTCTCTTTCGCGTCGTTGCCTCTCTTTGTACACGCTTTGCGTGCTTGGCCTCTCTCGTATGTCCAGCGCGGCAAGCTCGTCCCGCGCGTTGTATATACGAACCGTCGTGGATACGCTCGCGGTGCACGCACGTACGCTGATCTAGTCTCCCTCCGTCCCTCCCATGGATGCTTGGTGCAACACGTTCGTACGTAAGTATACGATTGTGTAAGGAGAATAGGCCGAGACCACGCTGACTCGTGTGTTGGTATTATATAGCGTATGTATGTATGTAAGTGTGTAGACGGCCAGAGACTTTGGATTTCTATCTCTGTCAGGTTAAAAGAGGAATCTCTTCCCTCGCGATACCTTTCTAGAAGGCATTACACGATCGTACACTTGCTGCCCCGGACGGTGGATGCTGGATCCTGGTGCACACGCTGGATACTCGCGACGAACCGCTCGCGTATATCTTAAGATCGGTTTCATCGCGACCGTTCGTAAACGCCGTTTGTGTATTCTCACCTCGTTGAACGCGAGAGGAGATCGAGTTCCCCGCTTGTTTCACGACACGACAACACGAGAAACGTTTACGTACTTTCCATCGGGTTCAACGGCGCGGATTTCGTCGATCGGGAATCGGATTCCCGTACGATGGAGAATTTCAGTACGGAAGTTTCTGACGATGACGAGATCGAGTTGTCGAGTAGTTGTTCAGTTTTCGTTCCGTTTTTCTGCCTTCGGGAATTAATGCTGTTTAATGTACGGTTACGCGACGAGAAGCGCAATGATACCAGGATGAAGGGAGAGAAGGGAAGAGAGGGGAGGAAAAAGGGAGACAAGAGGCCTCGACTGACGAAATTATGTATATTCCGGAAGAATGATTTTGGACGATGAATAATGGATAAGTGGCTGTCGCGTGTCCACCGTCATTATATTGCGGATCGGGAGGCATGGTACCGTGGCTCCTCGGCGAGAAATGCCATCGGCGCGGTTCGTCATTGAATTTCTGCCCCCGTATACAATGTTCCGCGTAATTCCCTGTGTCGAGTTATCGCGCGGGCCGAAGGGACGGCCGGTTAAATGGCAATAAATTATCAACGGTAATCGGGCCTCTGGCGAGCTTGAACTCCTTTCTAGTCGCGTCTCGTAGCGCTTGTTGCGCGTTATTCCGCGAAACGGAACATCGCAAAGAAACTTGTAGCGCCTAACGTCGGCCGATTTTCACCGACGCTTTAAATACCTTCTAAATCGATTTACCGTAATGTGTTCCACGTTTACAAGCAGTAATATGGATGATAAAATTAATTTCCCCCTGGTAGAGAACCGCTCGATCGCGTTAGCCTAATTGCGATCAGCCGCGCTCGATCTCGAACATTTATTTCCACCCCCTGCGTCTCTCTCTCTTTCTCTACCTTTCTCTCTCTCTCCTGCTATTCGCGGAAGAAAAACGAGCGTTCATTTAACGATCCCCGCGGCGATCGAAATTAAATTTTCGCGATCCTCCCGGCAGCCCTGATCTCTTCCACTCGTTACACCGGCGAGGTCAGCTCTGGCTTGAAAGAACCTGTACAGCCGAGAGAGACGGTACGGCGCAACATCGGAGTCGCCTCTGGTTTCCCTCTCCGTCCGACCGTCTCCGCGAAGGCAGCCCCGCGATACCCGACGAAGTCGAGCTACGATGCTCGGATGGTAGCGTGCCAGTATGGTGCACCGTGGACCACGAACGGACGGATGGACGGACGGACAGCCAGTAGTAGTGGGATACTGCTGCGCCGGTGATGCTGCCTGGACCGCGTCTCACCGACTTCTCTATCTTTCTTCCTCTCGCGTATAATCCCCTTGGTCCCCTTGTATATATGGTTCTTCGCATCTCTTTCCACCGTAGCCTCTCATCCTTCATCTTTTTCCCGTCTGCCTACCGCAGCCAGAGAGCAGTAGGTACTTATATCCTACTCCATCTCTTCGTCCGTTGGCGCGTTCGGTCTTCGTCTTCGTCTGGCTTTACCTCTCGAGGGCCCCGAAGAGAAGTTAGCCGGCGGGCATCATGGTGGCTACACCGCTGGCTTCTCGCGTCTCTCGAAGCGCTCGCAACACACAGAGTGTGCCCCCCGAGGGTCAAGGAACTCCCTCGGGAACAGGTTCACCTCCTCCTCCTCCTTCTTCCATCCATGCCGCGCTGTACTCCCTCTTCCCTCCTCCTATCGTTCCTTCTTCTCTTCGTGGCATGGCCCTCCCTCTCGCCCCCTTTCCACCTTCAGCCGCCCTATGCCCCCTCCGGTTCGTACCTTAGGGTTTTACTTATTTTCTCTTATTACCGGTTGGTGGGCATGTGGCCACGCTTAACGCACTCACACGCCTTACCTTGCGGAGTCATTGTGTGGTATATACATACGATGCGCGCGTTGGTCCAGCTCGGGGCCCGTCAGTCTTCCTCCGACCCCTCTTCTTCTCGGGAGCATCTTCTTCTCCGTCCTTCTCGCTGTTTTCTTCGAGCTGTTCCCTCTTCTCTCGGCTCTTCTTGGGTACTCCAATATGTGAGCACATTATTACAGCCGCAACAGAGGCAAGAGCAAGCGCACACGGGGCTTTTCAAGGGGGTTACACGGGACTGGGGGTCTGTAAGGATGGGGCTAAAACTCAGGCGAAACGCACACGCGCTTCTGCCTGCCTGGAGAAAACGCGTGTGCGGTACACGCAAGGGTGTTTAGGTGCAGCCACCACTGCTCTCCGCTCTCATCGCCAGTTTCTTTTCTTCCTCTCTCTCTTTTACACATTCCCGTTGTATTTTCTTGTCCTCTTCTCCGCGTTTCTTGCCTCGCTTCTTCTTCGCTCTTCCTCATCCTTCTCCGTGCCTCGCTGTCCCAGGCCTGCCTTTTCGTCAGATACCAGATTCCACCTGTGCTGCCTGTGATATCTTGCCCGTTGCTGCCGTGCTCATCCGCCTTGTCTTCGTTGTCTCCCTTCGTGTCGTAAGATCGTCTCGGATTCGTTCATTTGGGGTGTTCCTACTCTTTCCTCTCCTACCCGCTCGAATATACACTGTCGATATAAGAGAAATCGTTCTATAACGAGGATAATTTCGTCGTTCCTTCCATATCAAAGATTTTCTTTATGAAGGTACACGGTTTCTTCGGTTGTTTCAATTTCTTCGAGACGAAAATTTATTACCTCGTAACGATGGTTCTTTTCCCGATTTCTCTTCTGGTTTTACTTATCGAGATGCGTTTCCGTAGATGCGTTTCCTTGCTCATTTCCATTTCGATTATTCCCGCGGACATTATTCGTGAGTCGGTTTACCGAAAGGCCTTCGCGAAATTAAGGCGTAATGGATACGCGACGGGATACAAACCGCGCGAGCGTATACGCTGAGGGATTTTAATGATCTTTCTTCAGGTATTCGTCGGCTGGCTATAGATACCAGATTCCAGCTGGGCCGCCGCCGCGCCGCTTGAAAATCCACTGCGTCTTCCCGTCGTCGTCATCGCTTCGCCGACCGAGAGCTTCTTGCCTCTGGCTTCTGCGTTTGATACACGCTGTCGCGAAATTACTATTCCCTGTTGACGTTCCTAAAGGAACTCCTACCGGTTATGTGACGGAAATACGCGCCACGTCTAGAACGTAACTCTTCTCGGTGTAAACAAATTTACATCGGGAAATTGACTCTAGGTTTGCAAAAAATGAATGAATCGAGAATTTACTTTAAATTTATTTCGTGGAAAATAACGCTATGGACGCAAATTTTGTGGCCTAGGAAAACTCTAAAGGAAAGTTGGACACATTATCTGATAGTAATTTAGGTGGATTCTACACAATCACAGAAGAAGAGTTTCTTTTTGAAAAATTATTCGAATACGAAGCAAAATATGACTCTAACAGAGTAATGTCTCTTGAAAGATAAATATAAAATTTTGTAGGTTTGTTCAAAATGAAATATCTGTAGATTTTATGAAATTTTCTACAATCGTTTCTTGGTAGAGTCTCATCGTGTTTAATCTGTATATCGTTCACTGTATTTACAGTACCATTATTTATTATTAAAAGATTTGAGATTCGATTTCAGATTCATCTCTGTTTATTCCTATCCTATTATCATTACAGTCATTATCTAAACCTAAAGATTGTCACACGAAACAAGTACAAAAAGTACAACCGTACAAATATGAGTAAACAAGCGTATCAGATTAATTTCGTTTGCTTCGTTTTAATTAACAAAACGACTTTATCAGGAAAAGAGGAAGAAATAAAAAACGAGAAAAATTACTCAGGACGGAGTGCTGGTTGATCGATTCCTGGGAGAATTTGCATGCGTATCACGAAGCACCGAGGAACCCGGTGTTCTTCTCGGTTCCGTTAAACACGAACACACGTCAGTTGTCCTTCTGACACGGCACGTTAATTGCTCCGGCTGAAATCGTGTACCCGTTACGTAGTCACGAATTAAAAATCGCATACCGCGCTGTGTTCGCTCGTCTTGCGCGTCGAAATCGCGTCGACTCTCGCTAAATCTAAACGGAGAACGCTTCCACCGTGGCCATGCAAATGTTCGTGGCAGGATGGTGCAATTAGTATCGGTTCGATGGCGGCGAACCACGCGGGAAACAAGAAAAAGGTAGCGAAATCTTATCGCGAATTCTTAGCCAGAATCGGCATCGTAAACTCGCGCAATTAAAATCGAAGGTCGAAGAAACGGCGAATTATTCATCGAATCGAAAGGCTCGAAAGAAAGCGAAAGAGCGTCCGTTGCTTACGGCTTCTATCTTATTAAGTTACTCCAGCGGCTAACAACGTATTAATTCTCGTTCGAAAAGAGGCACAAAACGGTAAGAATAATAGCCCCGTGTATTCAAACGTCGTTGAATCGTTAAACAGCGAGGACTAATAACACGTCGAGCCTTCTTCGAACGAGTGGACCCATCGAAGAATAAAGGGAAAAAACGGGAGAGAAAGAGAGAGATCCTTCCGCCATCAATAATGTATAATTTTTCTGCGCTGCTTATTGAACGCCTTTTCATCGATGATCACGCGAGGACACCGCGATTTCATGAATTAATAACCCGTGGCCTGGCTAAACATATTATTCAGTAAATTACACGTGCCCGTGGCTCGCGCTAACTCGCGTCACGAAATGGGATACAATGCCGATTCCTTAGGTAATTACGTTCGTGCTTGTGTGACACGTTTCGATTGAAACGCGTTAAAAACGTTTGATAAGCGTTGTATCGCGTTGACGTATATATACGTCGCTAAGTATTTACTCTATAGGTATACATACAGAATAGATTGCGATTCGAGGTAGAAAGACGAGACGGTTTCTATGCTTGAAAATAAAGTGATTAAGAATAAGAAAATTGCGTTGGAAGCTTCGTTCTTGTGAGTCTGACGTTTGAAAATCAATAGAATATTTAAGTCTACCTTAACAAATTCAAAGTTGTAGGACTTTTCTTTCACAATCTTATTTTACTTTAAATAAGATAATCAAATGACTTTTCTATTGAATCAATTGTGCAGAAAGGTTATCTGATGTTATGAATTCCACTGCAGTCCACTTTGTTCTCTTTGTACAGCTGTTAAATAGCATCCAATTATCATATATTGTCGTAATTTGTTTTTAAATGAATACGACGCACGTGACAAGTAATAATACTGAATAGTCCACCTTACTTTTACTCGAGTTTGCTTTATTCTTTTCATTGAGATATTGTTTAAAATATGGTAGGGTTACAAGAGAAATAAAACTCCCAATATAATTTTATCATCTTTAATTTCCATTTCATATTAACTCATACAACCATACTCCTACCCCCATTGTAACACAATTTACGATCCACCGTGTATACACGACGAGTACCTGCTCTATGAGCCTCTAATTCGTCCTTTGAGAAGGCGCCTTTCAACCGTGGGGAAACGTGGAAGGAAGGATCCGCAGCCGGGCTCTCGTACCGTTAATTCACTGACGTTGTCAATAACGATCGAAGACGGGCGAAGATGTATAGATAGACGGCCGGATAAAGCGGAGATTTATCGTCGTGGTGGAGGCTCGGATCCTCGATAACCGAACCAAGAAAAATCGACTAGCGGACGCTGTTTAATGTTCGTCGCCAAGTAAAAAACCACACCGGAGCCTAACTCCAAAGCCGAGCGGTTTACTATTGGGTGGTCGTGTTGCGTTCGTTTTGCGGGCGTAATGCGCGACCACGACGCGAGACAATTTTGGGCGCGGCGGAGAAAAAACTTTGTAATTACACGGAGGATCCCGTGATTTTCTTTCTGGTTGTCTTGGTCGTTAAACGGGGCGGGTCAAGAACGTTTTGGCCCGTAATAATCGAATCATCGTCGATGACGTTCCAGCGTGGATACATCGAGGACGCCGCGAACTGGCTGATCGTTCAATTTTCTGCGGGCTGACCAGTCATCGGGGTGACCAGCAACATCGAACAGACCACGAGCATGTGGCTACGTTCGAGCCACGGTAGACCAGGCAGATAAAAGCAGGCTCGGTTAATTAATGGCAGAGAAAAGGGGGCGAGATAAGCAGCGTAAAGAGGGTTTCGTGGTGCGTGCGTGATTTCGCGTGATGGCGGACCTCCTTCGTAGCACTGGTTCGAGCTTCGACGCGACACAAGCCAACGTGTATGCATATTGTGCTCGTTAAACGAAATAATCTAAGCCGAGATCGGAGTAAAAACTCGAGTAAGGACCTATTTAATCTGGCGTGACGGTCGTAGTGCCGCTGATCGGCATCCATGGGCTCGCTCAGCCTCGTTGGTCTCCAGGGTTCGATCATTAGGAACTCCCTTACTCCGCCGTGGAGCGAGTCCCGAGATATTCTTCGTTATCTCACCGCTTCCAGAGACGTGCTCTCCTGACGCGTGGAAAGGAAAGAGGCATGGGAGAAAAAGAGTGGGATGGAAAGTCGATCAGCGAATTTTTAATTGAAGATTTAATGAGACTCGCTGGATTGACGTCGAAATCGCTCGTGCAATTCGGTAATGATTTTCGTGATATTGATGGGAACCTGATCGCGTGCTTGATTCGTTGTGGATTTATAAAGTGCATGGGAAGCTGATTTTGATAGTAGCACGGAGACGGCCGCCTCGTGAAAACTTGGGCGGAGAGAGCTCGATTAATTCCTTGATAGCGATCTCCCGGCGAGGTTTACGGGACGAGAAGGTGATTCGATTTTTTCGGATCTGTGTTTCTGAGATGTAACTTTCTCTGGTCAGGTAGGGCGAGAAAATAAAATTCTTAATGAAAATTGGAAACTTTGTCGGTGTCGGCGTAGAAAGCGGCTAATAACTATAACGACGATGGCTGAGTATTTAATTAACCTCTGACTATGAGAAAAATAAAAAGAAAAGCACGAATGACGTGATTGAAAAAATGTAGACGAATGAGAGAGAATACAAATGAACGCAGACGCAACCAAGAAATAGGAAGAAAAAGAAATATGTGGAAAAATAAAAGTCATATTTCATTCTCGATTATTGCATTAGGTCACATTTATTGAAATACCGATTATAATTTTATTACAGAAAATCTAACAAGAATATCGTTGTATATATTAATATTATCAACACAAACCAAACAACATATTGCCAACATTAATCTCTTAATTATAATTTAAAAACTCGACAAAATCTTCAACTGTCAATTTTTGCTAATTCCAGCGGTTACAGATAGCGAATATTCGATTCATGACACAAAGGAATTCAATTTATTGCCGTGACACATTCTCCCTCGAAGCGAGAAGAGAGGTGAAGAAAGAGCGTAGTATCCTTAATTCCAGGGAGGCAGCGATCGATCGGTTTGGTGCGTCTCGTCGCCAGCTCGGTTCTTGTCTACTGATCGTTAGTTAAAATCCCATTAGTCCGAAAGATCGCCGGTTTTCTGGAGGAGCCGTCTGTCCGTGTCAGCGGTGTAGCTGCCACCGCCGTGATATATTGAGAGCGAGCGAACCCTGGCTTTTTAACGAGTAACCGAGTGTCTTGCCTCGTGGGAGACGATTTTTGGGATAAGCAGAATCAACAGGTGTCTTTTCTACCTGTTCTCAGATTTTCGTGTTTCATCGAGCTTCGTTTAACAATTACGGAAGCAAATATGATCATCGAGGTTTGTCCACTTTCAAGGAAGATCAAAAGCGAGCTTCCTTTCATGTCTGATATATCAACGATAAAGTGTTTTTTTATGAATTTCTCTTTTCTATTTTGCAATACGGCTATGAACCATACATTTATTTGCATAGACAAAATAATTGAAACCTAGGAAGGAAGGGGAAAAAGAAAGGAAGAATAAGAAATAAGAAAGAAAAAGAAATAGGAATAACCTAATATTTGTCTGACAAGAATATAACCTACATGCACACCAGGACATTTTAAATTTGTTTTTCCATAACTCGATCAAGATTTTTAACTATAAACGATCACCGTATCTTGTTCGAGGTTCCTACGAATTTTTAGCTATTAAAACACTTTAAATATTAAGTAATTAAAGCAACCAAATATTAGGTTGCTCTAAAGGTTTCTTTCGTTTTATAGGGAATTTTGTTCCAATAGAACAAAATGGATCATACATAATTTAATAAAATAATATAAAACAAAAAATATTATGCATCTGTTTTTTCCATATAAACCTTTTATAATATAAAATAATATAATATAGAAAATTTTAGGACAACCTAATATATCCAATAATTGCTACAAAGATTAATTAAAATCCTGTCTCGTTGCATGGGTCGGTATTACCTTTTATTATAATTTTATCTTGTTAATTTGTGTATTTTAAATAAGCTCTTAAATTTATCTTCTCTTTACATTTTTAAAAGTGCGAAATTTGAGTTTCGTTTCATTTTAATCCATACAAATGATTTCATTCAGAAATTTACCTAATAATTAACGAGAGGTCGAACCACAGTAAAAAGAAAGTGAAGAGAAAGCGAATCCACAGGAAGAAGCGAAAGCAAGACTAACGCCGGACACCAATGGCCAGACACCCACTTTGGGTGTTCTAGTCACTAAATAGAAACACTTGTCCCATCAATTACGCAAGTTCATTTGGAAAATTGACCATTTATCCTTCCGAAACGTCCTTTGTGAAAATTTAGGAAGACCTTCTAGATACGCACGATAAGTTATTAATGACTTCTGGTCCTCCTTCGTTAAGGCTCGGTAAATCTTTGGTTTAAGGAACCCAGGAAGATCGTACACGATAAAGGATTACGGTTGGGACTCTCAGTTTGACGACGCGACGAAGTATAGATGTTAGATTAACGAGCGAAATTTGAGAGTCCATAGAGCTATTCTACGATCGTTCGAAAGACCTTAAGGAATGTTTCAGGTATTCTTTTTCTATCTTCTAATAGACGAGTGTACATAGCGAGGCACGAGGCATAAATTCCAAAAATATTTCGAATATCCTGTCACACGCATGTGTGTAATATTATAGAATTCCACTTTTGAACTTCGTTCGTTAAAATGAAATTTTACTGTTCGATTAATTTAACTTCTATCGATTGATTTCATTTACCTAGGCTTGAAATCTTATTACTCGAAGAAGCAATCAGAAATAATAACAAAATGTTAATCTTCGATGATTAAATAAATGCATAAATACAGTATAATTGCATAATCTTTATTTCCTGTCTAGTTATAGAACATACAAGTGGAGAATTTGAAAAGAAATTAAAAAGATTCCCTTATCTTAAAATGTTCTACGGTAAAAAATTTATCAAAGTGTCGGAAATCGTTACTTAGCAATAATTTTTAGATATAAATCGTGACTAAAAAGTAAAAAATCGCGTGATCCATAGAAGCAAAGAACTTGAAGGGAAATTTAAAAATTTTCTTATCTTAACATGTTCTACGCTAAAAGACCTATCGGAATGCAGGAAATTGCTATTGATATTCGCAGTAATAATTTTAAATTAGTAGCAAAATTGCTACAGGATTCAATGTAGATATAATCAGAGAAATGATTGCAAGTTCTTCAACAATAATCGTCTGTACTTGCATATACGTAGAACATAGCGAATTAGCGAAGATAGTAGCGAACACGTTAAATACCCCGAGCAGTTAACACAGTCACAAATGTACATAATAAACGCCCTGGAATACACCTGTTAATTACGACCAGAATTTCCAAGGGCCAAAGGAAAGCTGCTGAAAGCAAATCGCGCGTACTTCCTGCGACACAAGGGCGCCATCATCGGAATCCCGCAGATCCTTGAGAAATTCCCGGAATGTCTGCGCGTGGAAAAGTCGAGATATACACACGCCGCACCAACGAATTCCAGGCAGTTAATAAGCTTAGAATAAACAGCTCGAATCTCGATGATATTATTTATAGGAGGAAGCGTGGTCGTTCGACCGCGTCATTTTCACTCCAATTGCGTTTCGTGATCCCGAACTCGAATCGATAATGAACTCTTGTGGATTTTTCGTCGCTATATACTCCAGAGAATCGTCTCGAATATCGCGCGTATAAATTATAACGACGGTCGAACACGGATCAGTACGTAATTGGCGGAAAAATTATTACCGTTTCCAGATTAAAATCGTGAAACGGCGGCAGGATGGGTTCGAGCGGTATTGAAATTTCTTGAGGTAAACGCGAAGCGTTAGAGCGTTGCTCGCGGGAGAAACGTCGCGATTGCTAGCGAAGATTGCCGTAATCAAGGCTGGTAAACCGAGCTGGCCTGTTAAACCGAGTTTTGTTAGTCGGTGTTTAACGCGGCTCAAGTCAGAACGTTTGGCACCTCGTTCTCTCGTTTCGCTATAAATTCTCCCGCTGGTT
Source organism: Bombus fervidus (assembly GCF_041682495.2). Classification (NCBI taxonomy): domain Eukaryota; kingdom Metazoa; phylum Arthropoda; class Insecta; order Hymenoptera; family Apidae; genus Bombus; species Bombus fervidus. The sequence goes on along the minus strand of NC_091527.1, from coordinate 2,970,104 downwards.
TATTGAAATACAGGAGACCGCTGATTAGTCGGGATATCGTGATTAATTCGCGGAATTACAATTGTAAAATGGGCTCGCATGACGTCTAGGCGTGTACGCTCGAGCCGCGGGAAAGAACACGGGAAACGTTTGTTTGTTCTTGCTGCAAACTTTTTCCTGGATTTCAAAAATATTGTTACTTATGGTTCAACGATTCTTGAAACGAATCGCAATCATGGCGTGATGATAAATTGCTTTTAATTTGTTGCAGTGCGTATTGGAATTTTAGTCTCAGATAAATCGACGAGATGCTATTGATTTATTGAATTACGATAAAATGAAAAGTAAAATTAAAAGTCTCGCTTCTTACTAGAATCAACTTGCACGCAGCAGTAAAATTTTGCGTGTTGAATACAGATTTCACTAGGGATGGAAAAATTAAGTACAGATGTAATTATTGTTATTGTTGACAATAACAAGTGTCAATCTGTTTCTTTAACCGTTCTTCTTTCAAGTGTATTACATTTCTAAAGAGACATTATATGGTAACAGAAAATATGCAACAACTACTATGACGTAAAGTAAATTCGCCTAAATTGTCGAGTAGAAAGCTTGTCGCATCTTTATGATGTAGCTGCCTATTCTGTACTCATCCTATTTGGGAGTCACAGAAAGAAATGTCACAGTCTCAAAGATGATCTTCAAACGAAGATTTCATTCGAACTTAATTAAAATTACACATATTTAATACTCTACAAACATATTCTCCTTAAATCCATTTCAAACCACTAGAAATCCCTACAATTGTACATATAATAATTTTGGAAAGAAAGCTACTAATTAATATGTGTAACTAGACATATCAAATCTAACAACTAGTCATATATGTCTATGTAAGTACGCCCATATATATACTAATATATCCATATCCATCGACGAAGTCTTTCATTCTGGCACCAGATTCCCGTATCTTCATACGATTTTTCGAATCCGGGAAAGTGCATGGATGGAAGAAAAATCGGCTGACATCGATGACGCCTAAATTTCGCCGAGGACAGAAAGCCCGATTCTTATGAATGCCTTTCGGGTACGTGAATGGCGTATGTATCGGCCCAATGGCGACTGGCATCAAGTACCAATCAAAGAATCCCATTAAATTGCAGGAATTTCTTGCCAACCGGCTCCTCTCTTCTCCTTTTCCCTCCCCCGCTCTTTCTCGATCGGTTGCACTCGCTGCGCCGGCAAACTTACTCGCGCGCTTCCTCGCGCGCACACCAACACTGTCGTCAGTTTTATTACCGCTGCGTGTAAGTTTTCAGAAATAATACCGTGGCAAAACTGAATATGTACGTATATAGGATGTCTCAGAAAGTTGATACTAAACTTCAGAACCATGCAGTGCTCGAAACAAGCAAACGAGTCTTGATAAACGCGTGTCGAAATATTAATTTCGCAGTTATAAAACGTTTTAAAGTACGAGCTTGTAACAGTCTAAGAGACTTTATTGCGCGAAGAAGTTTTCGGAAATCAGAACAATTCTAAGCACTCGGTCAGCATTACGTTTGATAAGATAGGTTGATAAGATGAGTGTGGAAAGTCGAAATTAGATCGTATTTTTCATCAGTTTCATCAAGAATCTACGAGAATTCGGATGTAATCTGTTGAAGAATAGCGTACATGAAGAGATTGTTAGCTATATGTATCACTATATGAAGAATTATGAAACTACCAGTTGGTGTCTTTTTACCATGTAACAATCCTAAGTAACTCTGAAACTAGTGATATGTGGTTCCATGTACACTCCTGCTAAAAAAACTTACGGCATATTTCACTCTTAATAAAACTTCAGTACTTTTGTAGATTATCAATTTTAAAATATATGCACGTTATTGTACACATTTTAATACGCTAGCACTTTATATACTACAATATATACACAGTATATACAATTAGGTATTTCTGTGTCATATACAGTGTCAAGGTAGATGATATTCACAGGAATATCGTTTAACAATTATTTTACTGTTTTCAGTTCTAAAGTAAATATAACAACTATGCCAAGATCTTCGGGCGAGGATGTAGGTCTTACTGCTTGTTTCTACTGGTACCATATGCTTCTAAATTTTTGTACCAACTTTCTGAAACGCCATGTATGGAACGTTCGTATGGAACGCGCGAATAGCGATGAAATAAAGGAGTCGAGTACATTCCTCCGCTTGCTGGTTCCTTCTCGAAACGGTTAACAAGTATATGCTTTAATAAAGATAAGGAGAAACATCGAGCTTATCGGCTTGCTCGATGCTGCAGAATAGTCGCAGTGTTGCGTGAACCTCGGGTATCCGAGAACGGTGGCGATTAAACGCGTGAAAATGCAGAAAAAAATTCGTTGCACCTCGTTGGTGAGAAGCGTTCCATTACGCGGGCGATATTTTAGCGGGGAATGCTCGGAGTAATAAAGTCGAACGTTCCGTATCCCGACGTTTCGCGTGTTAAACGAACGCTGCCCTTGCGTGCAGACGGGTGTAACCCTTTTTGCGTGAACGGCCGCTATATGAAGAAGCACGTAATGTATCGGAGAGAATGTATCGAGCACGGGTATTTAATTACAAGGACGCGTCTTTGCGACTGCTAATAGGCACAGGAAAAACAACCCTCGCGGATGAATTATCTTGAATCGACTTCGTATACCTTATTATGAATCGCATTTATTATTTCTTATAGTTCTGGCCCGATTTCTTGTTAGAAACGACGATTTTGAAACAGATTACTATTGGTGTTCTCCCAAGGGTTTTCTTATAACTGTGAATTGTAGCTAACTTGTGAATTGAAATAGATTGGATCGTTCGTCAATGAAGATTCTCCTATTAGTAGTTTATAGCAACGTTGATTTTCTGTACGTGTAGTTAGTAATTTATCGAGTGCACTGGAGGGAACATTTTAGGAACGACGATTCTGTAATTCAGTTTTCTCTCTATTCTATCACCGCTCATTTCACTTTTTATACTCTTCCACTCATTCTGATTTCTGCCTTCTCTTGCACTACTATTTTTCACTGCACGCACCCCAATTTTTTAAGCGAACTAGACTAGATTTTCTATCAACAACGTTCTCTCCGCAACCACAGTTACTTCGTTCGTAGGATTATATAATCTGTTTATTTATTAAGTCGGTTAACTCTGCAAAGCAAAATGCAGGGAGAATTGATGAAATTGTATAAAATAAACATCAATAACGTTTAATAAAAGTGCTATATATGAATGTACGTTAAAACTGAAAAATTTCAACAAACGAAGCTAGCTATTTTGGACGGCCCATATATTATTCCGAAGATTAATTTCATAGAATTATATTATCGGCATAATAATGGAACGTACTTCCATCATGATAGAAACGTTCCGATCGAAGTAGCAAATATAGCTTCATTAGCGTGCACAGCGACAACACATTCAACTTTCAAACAGTTCTCCTTGAATCTGAAAAACGGAGAAACGTTCGAAGGCGGTTAGCTAGAGGTGGTCGTGGACATCAATGACAATCGCGAGAAAGCCACGTACGAATAAAAGGCGAAGGAGGGTCGTCAGAGCATTATTCGTGACGTCTAGACGTTTGCATTGACGCGACAGTCGTCAGGATCCGTACGCCTTCTCGTCCCATCCCCGTTTCCCTTCTTCTTCTTGTCTTTCTTTCTCCTTTCTCTCTCTTTCTCCAGTTCTCCATTCAATGGACCGCTCTTCAGGGTCTTACGGTGGTACTCACGCAAAACGCCGCCACGTGACGGGCATCCGGATCGTCGATGACCGATGGAGATTCCTCCCCGTGCCCCGAACAGGATCGACGAGTAATTGCTTTGGTGGAGCACGGGACACGGTGCATTGGCCCACGCAAATCTGGTCTTTGTCCTCCCTGGGGAGGCCATCGGGACGTGGACAAGCTCGGCTACCTTCGGTTTCAAGCTTGTGACTCTGTTTCTACGCGATGATACAGGGTGTTGAACTTGAAACTCTTGGAATTGTACAACCATGATGAGCGAGATAGGGTTTGCAGAGTTCACGCTTTTACGCAATTACGCTTTGGAATTCTTTGTGATACTATGATACTAATTTTAGGGTAACGAATAATATTTCTGATTACGGTAGAGATTTTGTTTTATGTACGTGGAAACTTCAAATTAGTGATTTTATTTGTAAAGTAGTTTGAAGCTTCTGGAATTGTATTTGCGATAGTAATTTCGAGATAAAGAACAATGTTTCTGGTTGCAATAATAATATAAAATGTCTGGTTACAATGAGGTTCTTGGATTTCATGTTTCGTATATAATGGAATTTCCAATTGGTAATTTTAACTAGATTTTTGAACCGTTTGAGTTATAATGTGATAATATTAAGAGGCTAAAAAAACAGTTTCCGATTGTCGATTAAATCGCGTGGCGATTGAAAAATAGTTTTCTACGTTCTAACGAAATGATAATAATTCGAGAATACAAAGTACGATCTATGATAATAATGGGATTCCTTGATTTTGCTCTGCTATCAGTTAGGTCTAGCAATCGAATTTACGATCTCGATTTTCAATATTAAATTCGTTCAGCTTCAGGGTTGTGAAAATGTTCATACGTCGGTATCTCGAATATCTAACCAGCGAGCGTATGCAAGAAAATATAAATACACCTCGCCACTCCACAAACACTCGTGCTTAACCGTTTGCGGCTTAACATGCTTCTCCTGTTTCACGTCTTGCAACCTGACTTACTCATTCCAACACCTGAAACATCTACACGTGTACTTTCTAATGCCACAAACCGATACTTTACACCACTAAACGTTGTCGTTAAAGCAACTTCAAAAAAAGGAATTATGCACATACATTATATTTCATCGGACGATTCGAGTTTCCTGGACCACGACCTTTCGACTTTGCTTGTTATCAGGTATTAGTTATGGATCGGTTAGCAGACCAAAATGAATCCTTAAGGAGATGTTAGAGTTGTATAGCAACGGGAAAACGAAAGTTTCGTAAAACATCTTCGATAAATTGTTGAATGAACAATTGTAATTTGAATTGCTTGGTTTTTTACTATACGATACGGAACTGATATATTAAATGGAATTTTCCAGAGTATTTCGTTATTACATTAAACATTAATAATCGTGCTTCGTAATTAGGAAGTTTAAAATTACAGGAAATAAGAAATATCCCAATAAGAAGTAAGATTCTTGAAAAGTATTCGATAAATAAATACAAGTAATCTTCAATTTCTAGAGATGTACTGCATAAAAAAGAAGAAGAAGAAATCGTGATTTTAATTGGTAAGGATTTTTTCCACGCCTTTAGGATCTACGTATTGATCTGGTGGATTAATCTACGGTTAATCTGGTTGAAAAGTAATGATCGATGATAGTGAACCATGTCGGGTGTTATCCGCGATCAATGTCAAGATACCGATCGTGGTTCGTCGCGATTTTCAATAACGACCGAGCATGATGCAAATGCCACGGCTACGTAATAGAGGCACGCATAATACGCAGTGGGATAATCACGTTATACTGCGCGAGAGAGCAGAAAGTGTGTCTCGAGCTTTGGTTAGAGTACCAGTGATCACAAGGATCCCATCTGTTCACGATCCCCGCTGTCGGATCTAATCGCTCGACTCCGAGAACAGATGAAAGGAAACGGCACGAGGCCGTTGTTGCTCGCGTTCACGGTCGTTTCGATCGCGGATAGATTAACCCTTTCAGCGGTGGGATTCCGTTGTGGAAGGAATTCGTCGTGAATGCTACTAGTGGTGTTGCATGCGCTGAAATTTGTATGGTATCGATTATATCGTTGAAGCGTAATTTGGAATAAATCTAGAGTTTAGAAATACTTCGGGATGAGATCTGTAGCAAATGTGATTGCTGGAAGATCCTTATGATGACGATTTTTCGTTGAGATACGATTTGAAACAAGTATGAGGACACATTTTTAAAATGTAGACTTTTTGCGGAGGAATTTATGGTGAATGCTATTAACGAATAGCGATTTCCAGATTTATGTGGAATTGAGTGAGCTAGGTATGAATAATTTAGAATAAATTCAGAGTTTAGACATTCTTTATACAAAGGATTCGTGGTAAATATATTATTGGTGGTTGAACATTTAGTCTGAGATCTACACGGTATCCGTCACTCATAAGGTAGTTGTAATTTGTAATAGATAAATTTGCCGTGTGTTTAGAAAAATAAACGATAAAGGACGTTAATATAATACAACTTTCAATTTTGGAATTTGCAACGGTAATATCGTAATTTCTAATTTTAAATTTCCGAAGTTTTTTGTTCAATCTACGATTTTCAATTCTATAGCTTGGAAAATCTTTGTTTAGTATAAACTTCAGCATATTTTACAACAGATACTGTAGCTAATTAACCGTTACTTTACTGTTTCTTTGATCCAACAGCATCTAAATGCAACGTCTTTGGAAGTGGTCAGTCCATCAACGACTTATCTTGCGGTCGAACGCACTAGGTCGTAGTAATCACGGCCGATCCGGGTCTCAGCCCCAAAAAGCGTCCGATATAGGACACACCGACCTTATCTAAATATATCCTCAAGGTGGAAACAGGCCAAGACGTTTTAATTAACTAATTAACATTCCTGGTGCCGTACCATCGTTCGACCAACCTTCGTTATCTACCAAATCGAACCTCGATCTAACCAAAAAAAGTTTTCTCGAGGTTTCTTCGATGTTTAAACTTTCGTCCTCGTGTTGGTTTCGTTCGTTTCTTTTTGTACTCGTGCCGCTGGAATTTCGACGTAAAGTTGCCTTTAAACTGCTGTGCTTTTGAGGCAGTTTTGTGTAGTCGGATGGGTCTCGAATGCGATATTAAGAGTTAAAAAATTGCATAGGCATCGTCTCACCTTTACTACTAAGTCCCCCGCGAGAATGGGCCCCCTATGGGCCCCTCACGGAGTGATTCTGTCGAGGCAGGCTAATCGGTGGGGAACACTGCGAGCACGCTTCGCCGCCTCGGTTCTGCTCGAGAGCCTTCGGGGCTGGTATTAATAAACGGGCCTTGATTCTCTCCACCGGGATTTTCGTGTACCTTTCCGAACCCTGGGTCAGAGACCCAGCTCAATTTCATTCTTCAGGTACGCTTAGTGAACATGGTGTTTGGTACAGGATATCTTGAACAAGGGTTGCACGATTTACTGGAATAATTTAATGGCAGAGTGTCGGATTAAGTTGATAGAGGAGGTGAGTAATTATTGAAGCGATATATCGGAGGGCTGGTTTGAATTAGTTCCGAGAAAAATAACGTTATAAATGATAATAATCTGTACAAAATAAAACGTATTGCGAGAAATATTACTATCGTCACAGGATCATTTTATTAGATACAGTTACTATTACTTTATCTGGAACAATCATTAAACATTCTCAAACTTTGTAACATAGAAAACTTCGATCTTTAATCTCTATCGTATAAAGAAACATCCGAGCAACACGTTTCTAAAAGCTTTGTAAAATCTATGTTACATCTTCTAAAACTTTTATTAAATTAAAGATTTTAAGCAATTAACAACTCTGATTCGCCAGAATAAGGGAATTTCTGAAATTCGAATTATAGATCGCTTGATTTTAACTGAGAGACGATTAATTATACAACTAGAAAATTTCTAAAATTCCGATTGTCCAATGAGCAGAATTCCCAAAAACTTACCACCGTATCTTTGTTCCTAATTTCTTAGAAGAAACTAGACCAGTTTTACTTGGCGGCGTTTAACCTCGCGACGTGCATACGATTCAATTAACAAGTGTACCAAATAGGAAACACGTCAGGCTCGTGTTCGCGCAAAGGAGAATTGGCAAATTAAAAGCGGACAGATCTCGAGGTATCCGAGTGCCGGCGGCGAATTACACCGCGTGATTTAGCTCCGTGGTATCGCGTCGTTTATCCTATTCGGAGATTAGCTTGTCGCGAGCAATTACGTTCGCTTGACAGCCGATAGTGACACCGTTATATCTTGGACGACTGGTTAACTTTGCCACTGAACGACAACGGAATACAACGACGCAAGTTGAGAGGTTTCGACTTTCCAACGGAGGGGAATTTCGTGGCGCTTTTAGTCGTTTTGTAGCGAGGCTGCGGCGAAAGTTGTGAAGACCGTTCTCGCGGGCCTGTTCTTTCACCTGTCACATCTTGACAGTCGTAGGAGGCCGAAAGGCTAATGCGTTCGGCTAACCGGATTACAGCCACGGATTAGGAGCGGTGAAAAGAAGCTGATTTGCCATCGAGGAGAGTCACGGCTAAGGTTCCAACTCTCACGCGGTTCACTTCGACCGCAAACATTTCGTCTGTGTAATTAGAATCATAATGGCCGGCGATTTGTCCTGCATTGTTCGCTAGACGGAACGTTTCAAAGCGAATATTTTGAATAGGAAATTTTTCCAAGCAAATTTCATTCTACGATTTTTATCTATTTTTAGATGTCAAATATTTACTGATTTTCTGTATTTGTCAAATTTTTTTGCAAGTATAATTATGGTGTTATAATTGTGTTACTTGGTATGGTTATAGTAATCTAACAATGAATTTTTCAAAGTGTGAATAGAATTAATGCTGAATAGAGAAATTTGTATTAAAACATTATTCTGTATTTGTATATAAACATCAATACAATCTGTTATTGTGTATCGTTTTTCGTATTTATGAGTATCTTTTTTTCTAATGAGTCCATAAAAATAATCGAAACAATAAGCAATTGTAGACAAAATCCAATCCGACCTTGAAGGATGTTTAGGAGGTAAACAGGTTTGAAAGCGATCCACTGTATCTGAGAATTATCTAAATCCAACATGAGGATTGAAAATTTTCTATCATCCACGTTTCGAAAGATACTACGCTAAGATAATTTATTTTTTCAATTACTTATATCACATAAAAATATCCAAACATCAAAGTTAATTTTAGTTCATCAAATATTATCCACTTGCATGTAAAATACCAAACTAACCAGGTATTAAGATATTCATAAGGGCAAGTTCAGAAGTATTAAATACATTAAATATCACATAAAATTCGCCCCTAATTTCACAGCAAATAAGGGTATTTATTTTAGGTGCAAATTGATTCGAAGAAACGCGCCGCGTGATCGATGCTCGTTCGCGTAAACGCGGCTCCGCGTGCAGAGGATTTTACTACTTGCTCTCCCTGTTTCCCTCTGTTTTCGCCTTTACGCTTTTACAACGGAATATTATATGGGTGCCGGCGATTTACGAGGAGCATCGGCCGCCGTAAAAACGCTTCGTAAATTCGTGAAAGGACAAAGAAGCTGCCATATAAAGTTTACTGCTACCCTCGATGCTCTCGTTTCTCCCTCTCAGCACCTGTGCGTTTCACTGGCCGTCTATATACCTTTCACACGAGCCAACCTAACCGCTGATATAATTTCCGGGTAATATACTGAAACGATGTCTGTATCAACCGAAGTGATTTCCCTTCTTCAGCTTGGTTTAACCCTTTTCTTATGAGCTCATTCGACGCGTCAGATCAACTCCGATCAAGTTTCACTTGCTCAAGTGAAATTTCCTTCATTTCCGCGTATCGTTTTTTCGTTCATTACAGAAGCAGATCAAAGTAATTTTCGAGTTCTTTTTTTCTACGATGATTACATATAGAGTAGAAAATTATATAATGATTCGCATTAATGGAAGAAGAAAACATACAAGGATTTTCTAGAGCTTTCACTGAAGAAAAAAAAAAAAAATACCGCAAGGACTCCTCTTAAAGTTATCGCTGAAAGGAGAAGAGGAAGAAGAAAGTTATGGAGGATTTTCTAAAGAATTCACCAAAGGATCTTCTCCTTCTTATTTCCTAATAAATATGTAAGAGTTTTCTAGAGTTCCACCGAGGAAAAATCGTAGTAGGTAAAAACATTCCTGTCAGAAGTATTGGATTCGAAACTACGTTTCGGAAAACAATTATCTTACGTGAATCGGGTGCAATTTAATACCATCCATGAGAACAGGAACGATAGATGCCAGAATTGTCTCGATTCCGCCGTGTTCTTTGTTGTGAAAAGGATATACTTAAAGAAAAGGATAGCAGCGAAGTAACTTGTGCAATTAAATTCACTTAGAACCGTGTGAAAAAAAGAGATACACAGAATCGAATACCGTTTTTTTTTTTTTTTTTGTGAAGGAGCTAAAGGTGAAGAAAGATTCGTTCTACGTCATCCTTAGAAATTGATACAATTATGCGGGACAAAACGATCAATTCCTTAGGAACCGTCTATTCTTTGTGCCGTATTTCCTTCTCTCTTTCCTTCTCCCCTTTTTTCTTTTCCTTTGGTTCACAGTTCGGTGTTAAAGTCACCGGTATCAATTATAATACCCGAAAGGTAATAATGGCACGGCTCTAATGACAATGGCCAGACCCTTTCCACACGCAACTAGGATTTAATACGAATTAATATACGCGGCTCGAGGCCCATAGAAAACCAGTGTGTACGGTCGCAGGCGGTTTCGTAAGGTGGCGGCGAGCTACCACTTTTTGTGTCAATTAATATTTCGTCACGGATCAGAGCCGGTTAAAAGGAGCGTCTAGAGGGCCCTGCGGGTTCTTACGGGCTATTCAAGCGCGCCATCGGCCCTCGAAACTGGAATATCGAGCTACGATTTTCTTCTACCACTCGAGCGCTTTGGTCCCACGAGTTCGTTCGACCATCGTGCTCCCGTGTTATTAGAACAACCACGGCTTTCAACTGGGTCCCCGTATTTTGCCATTTCTCCAATTCCTTCATATGTGTTTAAAATTTTGATCAAAAATAATACGGTGTCTATAGATATTTATATTTATTTTCATATATATTATGGAACATAATAATAATAATAATAATAATAATAATAACAATAGTAATAGTAATAGTAATAATAATAATAATAATAATAATAATAATAATAATAATAATAATAATAATAATAATAATAATAATAATGATAATTGTATTCATAATTGAAGACTTCTTGTAGACGGCGCTGTAAGTGCCAAACATTGAATTTTTGAGGAACGAGATAGAACTTCTCCGATTTGATATTATTTTCGAAAATTAATTTGTTTCGATTACTGTAAGATCTTAAGTGTACAAAAAATAATCCAAACGCATTACAAAATTTTCTATCCTTTGGACTAATACAATCGAAAGGCATCAGAAAAGGAATTGTATTTGTAGAAAAGTCTGTGTGTGCAACCTCTTGCTTGTAGAGACTTGTATTTTTAAGATATTCTATTTATTTTTATTACAAAAGTATATTTTATAATGTACCGAGTGAGAATTATTCTAAAATTTGTAATTTTGTAAATTTGTTTACTGTTTGTGTGTTCGAGCATGTCTATCGGTTAATGGTACTTACATTCTTTTTTATAGAGGCAATGTTGGACGTATCGGTGGCATCATCTTTTAACGCTATTAATAATTATTTACAAATGGAAATTACTTTTAAATACTGTATTGTTGTAGTTTCATTGGCATGTAGTATATAACACGATGAAAGAACGATATTTTTTAATTTTTGCACTTACAGCGTTGTTTACAAGAAGCTTTCAATTCTTGAGAGTATTACCATTTGTTATTGGTGAATACCATATAATTTGTTAAATATCGCATGATAATCGGTAATGGACCACAACTTAAACTTGTCTTATTGTAAAAATATACGTATTTAATATTATAGCTGTTCTTTAAGCCTATTAAGTTTCATCCAAATCAGATAATGGATATTATAAGTCATAAAATCATTAAAGTCACTACAACTTGCAACTATTACACGTATCATTGCAAAATATCAATTTGTATACAATAAATTGGAAATACTCAGTGACGAACAAGATGAAATTCGCAGAATCTAAGACCGGTAGATTTTTCCCTCAATCTTTAAACTAAAAGACACTTTTGAAATGTTTCCAGGGAATCGATATGTACTATGATTTCCATGCACGTGATCCAATCCATGAGATTACATACTCGATAACAAGAGTATTTCGTTCAAGCAATCTTGGTAAATGAGCACGTACATGGCTTAATTAGAGCAAAGTTAAATTCCGTAAATCAAGACATGAAATTCCAAATCAACCGCTCTTTGGTACATATCATGATCGTACGCGATTTTCCACGATAAAGAGCAGCCACAGGGAACGTGTGTATATCTGTACGAACGAGCGGAGTAGAGGTAAAGTTTCGTGAAACAGCAGTCTCGCAGTTTCGACGCGCTCCGCCGGCTACAAATTTATGAACCGATAATGGGATATATTATTATTTACGAGTAATTACCGAGAGACGGCGAGTAACGAGCCAGCAAATGCAAACACCATGGACCGTCGACGTCCGGCTTAATGAGCCGGGAAAAATCGGCTAGCCGAGGATTATTTAGCGCAAGGAGTACCGTTGATCTTAATCGATGCACTGCAGAATAAGCACTAAGCACTGGTGAACGTTATGCTACGTTTGCGATGCGGAGTTTAGTGTGGAGCTTGATTGGAACTGCCTGGGAAGGGTCTATTCTAATTTCTGGTTTAGAAGTTTACCGAGCATGGTAATTACGTGTACAGTTGAGCCAGTACCCGTGGGATATGTTACGAATAGTCGTAAATGCGGATATATAGGGTGCAGCAAAAAGCTCGTGATCTACTGTAAAGTTCGTAGAACATGGTATAAGCTATGTTGAACCTATGGTTTTGATCGCAGTAAGTTTCAGTATCTAGAAATTAGGAGTATGAAGAATAAAATTCATATACGTACTCACTAGGGATTTTTATGTTTGATTGTTTCGACGAATAAAACGACTGTTGACCAAAATGTATATGCTCGTAAGAATCATTAGAGAATCTTTAGAACACGCAATCGCTATAACTATAGATTAACAAATTGTCATGAGAGACTCGCAGTGCAGAAATTGATATCACAAGACATCCACTTCTTCCAAATTAGTTCAAACAATTATAATAATTCGTAGAATTCGTGAACATGAAATCTCGATTCAGTAGTTAGTATTTATGAGACTCGATACGAGTGATTCAGAGAGCATGGAATTCGGTGCGCGAATCAACTTATGATTCACTTTATGAGACTTCGTATAAACGATCGTGAATCTATAAAGCACGGTAAAAATGGCATCAAGACTTGTGGACTGTCTAAGTTGCACAAGCAATTCCAAAGACTTTAAAAAGCACGTATTACAAGTTCATTTTTCTCAAGTTTTTACATCCTACTATTTTCCCACAAATGCGATAATCATAGGATTCCTCGAACGCTTGCAATACGCAGCTTATTTGTCACAGTATGAACAAGCCTTAACACATTCGTGCGAAGACTCGTTCATTTACGGTTTTTTCGCGGTCCAAGGATAATCGGGCAGAAGGTTGGCTCGCGGCGGAAACCGACGATACGTCCGCATTGTCCGCTGATTCAAACTCCCGCGATTCTACCTCGAGATTCTTTCTTGCCACTTTCTAAGTAACTATCGGCTACACGATCCATCGATCCTTTCCGGACGAGCGAACAAGCAAATAGCTTCGCTATAACCGGTAGCTGTACGCGATATTCTTTTTTCAATTTTTCTATTTCCCTCGTCATGAGGCGCGTTAATATCGTCCGGTTTCAATAAACTACGGAATAAAGATCGGCGTGCGCTTCGACGTAGCGAAACTTGCTTCATTACACAACGCAGCTGGAAAATAACGAGCGAATCGTTTCCACGGACGCCGACGTCTGCAACGACGGACATCCAAGGCCAGGGAATAGCCTTCCGCTCTCAAGGATGCGCTCCCGAGACTCCTATCCTCTTTACGCGACTTTAAACTTCTGCTCAGGTGCATTAAATCGGCGGACGCGTTATACGCTGCTGGCGGCCGACTCCTTCTCAACCCAAGCTGCATCCTCGTTCCCTTTATTGCGGCTCGCAATCAGAATGATGCATTAGCGTTCCTCGAGCTTTCAATGTGCCATTGTTATTGCCAATAAAATTGAGTAGCCACCGTCCCCGAACGCCTTCGTGACGCGCACGGGCTTTTGATCCTCCGGTTCGCCGGCGAGGGTGGTTCTTCACGGTGTCGAATGTTTTATGAAGATTATGTTTGATTTGTATATGAGAACTTTTTGCGAGTTTCAAGGTGGTGAGTCTTTTTGTGGCTCGTGTGTGTTGTTCAGATTGGAGTGTCGGAGCGTTGGTTAATTCGAAGCAAGCAATTTATCTTTTGCGTTGATGTGTGTTAGTAGCTTTTAGAGGAGAATTTCAAGGACTGATTCGACTGAAGAATTTTAAGAGTATGTCGAAGAAATGATTTTTCTTCCCTAAGCTCTTGTTCTCTTTTATTTGTGTTTAGTTGGTTCAATTCGTAAACTGTTTTATTTTATATCTTCTCTTTGGTCATTAATTTCATTGGCTATCAAGCTTCACATAATTTTGTATTTGAAGTAAAATAAATAACAGTCAAAGTAGAATGTAAATCGTATGATAATTTAAGAGAAAGTATTTTAAGATTTGTCGAATATAACATTTTCCAGTATTCTAAACACTAAAATCTTTTTCAAGCATCGACAAGTACTTTTCCGACAAAACATTGAGATTTATCCATATCTTGTATAATCTTCAAAATCTATAATTAAATTGGAATTGAATTAAAGCGGAAACTCTAAATAAAAAATGGATGAGAATGATCGAAAATCTCTGGAGCATGAACATAGATAGAAGCTTCTTCTTAACCTTTCCCCGAGCTCAGTCTCTTTCTCCTCGTATGAAGCGACCTATCTGAATTGCTATGCTCTGGCGAGAGAGCATCGTGCTCACGAACAAACGAAATGCCATCGTACGCGCACCACTGTCCCTCATAAATATCCCTAGAAAACCGGGACGATATCCAACGAGAATGTATGCTGTGTCGCAATACTGGTCGCGTTAAAGCTCGATGCAGACCAGCGAGTTTTGTAATGCGCTGCTGTTTCTCGAAGGCTATTATTCTCTTGTCTGAAAGTCACAATGCTCTCAAATATTTCAACGATAACTAGAGGATTCGCAATGGTTAACTCTAATCTCGATAGAGAGGAGCAATGCAATATCGTTACAAATTTTTATCGGTAACTGGTGATTGGTGGATTTAGATTTATGTTTCCAATGACGCAATGCATTCTATTTTTACGTTTACGCCAAGTATGAAACTATGATAAAAGTATGATTTTATCGAAATTAATATTCACTTTCATTAAAATTAGAACGGTTGCAATTTCTTCTTCCACACCAATTTCATCCAATCCCAATTAATTAAATTCCAATCAAATCTCCTATTTTTCCTCTATTATATTTCCAGAATAGACCGCAGATTTTTACGTATTTATGAAAAATTTATCAAATTTAAAAGAAGACGCGGAAATACAGAAAATTTGGCGCGTAATATAGAAAAATACATACAATATCGAAAGTCGTTATCATATTTTTTAGTGGAGAGAAACATCTGATTTAAGCTTCATTTTCTTAATCCTGGTCGCAGAAATATGGATTTTGCATAAATATCCGCTCATGAGTACGTGAATACATAATTAAAAATATAAATCTGCGGTATCACCAGCGTGAAATCAGAATGACGTCTCGTGGTTCGTCCGTGCAGTGTTTAAAAGTTTGATCGTGATCGTAGAAACGCTTGCGTGCGTTTCGATGCATCTTCCGCGACGTTTTCACTCGTTGATCCACGCTCAATCCGCTTATTCGGGTCACCATTGCGCGAGCGTCTCATCTTCGTTACATTCGCTTAACGAGCCCTGTCCATTGGAGAAATAGCGTCTCTGAACCTCGTTAAATATACGTAGCTTTTTGGCTCGTTTAAAACAGACGCGACACTTTCGCCGAGGAACTCGAGGGAAATGGGTTATTCGGTGGGAAAGTTCGTTTGAGTAATGTGTGAATAAATGGTACGAGTTTTTGAGGAACTTTGAAACCGTTGATTAAGGAACATCAAGTAGTTACACTGATTTATGGGTAGACTTTTTAACGAGCACGATTCCCTTCATGTTTACTGTGTTTTAATTCCATTACCAGTTGCTTGTACATTAATTTAACGATGAAAAGATTGTACGTTAATTTGATTATGCTTCGCAAAACGTACGAAAGGGATTGTTAATCAAAATTTAGTATCAGTTAATATATTTTTGACGACAACACGGTATGAATTATTAACATATTCGCAGCTGGTAATATTCATTTTACGGAGCTATTACAGTAGAAAATTGCAAGTTTTTGCAAGCGAGACAAGGATGGGAATTTTAAGATCTGTATCATTCATCATTGTTAAAAAATGAGTACGAGAAATTCTCTTTTTTTTTCCTCGAGTCACTGACAATTGGCCTACTCTACTTTAACAACGAAGAAATATATTGCGATATTACATGCTAGCAGTCTTTAATACATTAAAAAACAACCACACGAAATTCCACGCAGCAAAAAAATTACGATTTTTCAGTAACAAAAATCCCACAAACACACTACTAGAACCCTAACGCGGCACACTCCTAACCACTAATCACTACTGTCTATCGCTAACCCTCTCCAATGCCGCAGTAGCCTCACCACAGATCAACAAGCAATACCTTCATCATTCCTCCTCCGAGCAATTTGTAATGCCCGAATATCACCCAGGTTGCCTCTATAACCCCACGATATACAAACACTTCCTGTTGAGGATCCAACAGAGAAAAACGATCTCCGGAAGCGGGCCTCGGGGGACGAGCTCGGGAATCGTGCAGGATACGGCATTAATCTCGCGGCGGCGGCGTTTAGAATTGAGAGGAGAAGAGAAGGTGGTTGCGGGCGTAGGAGAATAAACAAGGAAAGAGAAAAAGAGAGAGAGCAAGACACAGTGAGGTGAAAGCGGTAAGGTGAAGGGTGGGAGGGGGAGACAAAAAGGGGATCGTTTGAGTTCGAGTAAGCGAGGTAGCGTGCCCTGGGGCCCGAGCCGACCGGAGCCGATGTAAACGGGGTCGTTGGTTGCACCGAGCACGGTGCCAGCGCCACCAGCGTCGCCAGCGACTGCCGGGGACCGGGACAACAACAACAACAGCACGCGGACCTGGTCTAGGAAAGCTGGCGGCAGCCGGAGGCGGCCTTTATGAATGCAGTCCTCGCCGCGTTTATGCCGGTAGCTGCAGGCGCTTATAAATAAAGCCCCTATCTCTCCTTCTTTCTCTCTTTCCTCCTCTCTTTCTTCGTCCAGTGTCGCAGGATGGAAGGGAACAGCGCAGTGACTCGAGGTTGAACAGGTGGATAGACAGAGCAAAGTAGAGGAGATCGGTGCGTGGTGAGCGCGGATTCAATTATTCCGCGATTACAACGCGACTGGCTGGCTGCTCGACCGGACTAGCTGCGTACGTTTCTGCGGAGGCAGTTTGTTATACCGACCTCTAAGTGGGACGTTGTCGTCGATGGACAGTACGGAGGGTGGGGCACAGGGAGATTGCCTGCTCCGTTCGTGAGAATATGCGCGCGATTGCCGGGAAAAAAGAGGAAAATGAAATGAGCGAAGGGTAAAGACGAGGATGTTTAACTGGATCGATTTTGAGCTGCAAACTGTCTGTAGGAGTGAAATTGGAGATCGGTGAAGGTGGATAAATTGTTCTCATCTTTGCAAACGCAAAAGTTACGAAGTATTAGTATAGCAGTATCGTATGCCATATAAACGAAAGTTACGGGAGAAGGAAATGCAACAGAATTGTTACGTGTTTGTTATGATTAAACAAAAGAATTTTAATACGACACAATTGAAAATGGAACAACCTATTAGGTTCAAAAATATTTTAAGTAATCTTTTAGAAATAGCTGGTAAGTTAACGAAATTTTGTAGAAGCTAAATAATTCTGCATTGCGATATTAAAGACATTTTCAAAATTTAGAAGAGAATGAAAAAATACGTGTTTAGCTGCAAAACTAAATAAGGGGTTATTATTGATCAGCTATGCTCGTAAAAAATAGAAAATGTGACTTATCACATTCTTCCCCTGTAGTCTTTAAACATAAAACAACAAGTATCATTATTATCTCCTATTCCATTTATTTTCCTATCAAGATATAGCGTCCACTTCCATTGATGGCACAATTACTGATCCACGTTATCCCGTACGTTATTCACACTTCACGAAACGCAAAATAAGGGTAAATTCGTTGTTCAAGCAAGAATGACAAAGCAAACGGTGGATACACGGTGGAATGTGGTGGGTCTCGCGTCGCACAGGACACAGTCTGATCGTTGAAATAACGAGTTCACATTCTTCGCCACGGTTGCCGCTGGAAGAAACGGGAATTTTCTGTGTTACGAAGTCGCGTCGGTTTCGTAAGGATGCTGGCTGAATTTTTGCTTAACTACGAGCAACGAGGAAATCGATCCACTGCTACCACCTTTAGCCTCTCGTTATTTTCAAGTAACGACTACCGATTATCATTTATATCCTGCCTTAACGAAGCGTTAAAGACACATTTATCGTCGCTGCTTTGAACTTGCTACGTAAGTAACTGGCGGTAGATAATTTGCTCGTAAATTTGCTGCCTAATCGATATATTGTGGGAACGTTGATAGCGAGAATTTGCATATGAAATAAAAGAATATACAATTTGATAGGAATGTCTATAGAGTAGATAGTGGTTAGTCAGATACTTGTCGAATAAAAATCAGCGCACTATGCGGCCGTTTTACGGACCTTATTACGCATCCGGCAGTTTACGCACAGCTTCTGAAAATTGCGTGTTTAGTTTGTTTATAACGAGTGACATACAATGTTTGAAGAGGAAGAGTACATCGCCATCGAAGATTTTGTAATTTATCTGAATTGAGATAGAGAAAAAGAAAATATACGAGAATATACATACTATGTGGGAAATATGAATATGGGCAATCGTTGAATGGGTTAGTCTTTGTAGAGAATCGAGAGTGAAAGCAATTTTCTTTAGTCGAGTCATTTGCGTTGTTAAACCATTTTGTGCTGAGTTGTAACGTTGTCCTGAACTGTATGCTTAAGAATCACCTACCATGTATTCGGTTATATGTATAATAAATTATATTTTGAAATAGACTAAAATTAATTAAACCGAGATAATCTTCGTGACCTGCACTAACGACGATAAAAGGAAGTTTAATAAGTCAATCTTCTATAACTGGAATATACTTGACGGAAACTCTAATCTGAATTACGTATATCTGAATTTAATATGAAGCATAGTCCCGAATAATTAGTTAAATACATATAAATCATTTCGTATATCAGTGACGAACAAGTAGAACTAAATTTAAAAAATACGGATATGCGAATATGTGACTTCAAAGTCACGTGGCGTTACAAAAAATGAAATGACTAGGCAAACATTATCAAGCGCTAAAAAAATCGCGAAGACAAATAAATTGATCAGAGAAATCGTACATCCGATACCATCAATTGCCCGATGATTCCCACTGAATCTTCCCTGGCTCCATTAAATAACACAATTTCCATGGTACCGCGAAATTGTCGTCGATTGGAACGCGTCATCGGCGTAGTATAGGCGCGGACACTAATTTTCCGCGGCAAATCGATGGTCGCTTCGTCGCGTTATCAATCGCCACCGGCTCGAATGCCGGTTCCCGCGGCGAGTCATCAGTTTCGAATTATCGCGATTCGCCACGGCGCATCAAGGACTTATCATTTCGCGTGTCATAGCCGGGCGCCGATTCGCCGGCGGACAGGACGCCATTAGCGCGGTGTCCAGGCGTGCGCGTGAAATCGATTCATCGGCGATACTTCGCGTCGCTCGTTCATCCACAGCCTAATATCCACCTTAACGGTCCTTCCAGCCCTTTTACTATCGTTCTGTCCTCGGATTTATCGCGTCTTTCTTAATTAGTTCTGCTTCTTCGTTCTGTTCGTTCTACTGGTGGCCGTGCGTGCGTGTGACTTTCGGATCGGTTGTTCCTGGAGGTACGACCAGTCGGTGGAATCGGCGGCGGTTCAGGGTGTGTAACCGGGTATACGTTATCGAGGAAGAACGGGAACGAAGCACGTATAATTACGTGGAAAGAATCGAAGTCGAGCGTGGACGGAGGGGTCTCTGGGTCCTTTCGCCAAGTCGAAGGATCAAAGAGGACGATACCCGCGCGATATGTTGGCTTCGACCGGTCCAACGATGCGTCACGGTTTTAACGGGGGAACGAGTTCGGGTATACGCGCTCGACGAAGGCGTTCCCGGTGAATTTGCGTGAAACGACTCCGCGTATCGGTGTGCTACGGACCAAGGATAAAGGTGGTAGCAGCGTGATGGAGGGCCCCCCTTGGACGAGAGCTGACTCGTGTGGAGAGAGAAAGGAAGGGATGAGAAGGGTCGAGACGAAGAAGAGGACGAAGCAGAGGACGAAGGGAGAAGGGAAGAAGGAGTAGAAAGAGGAAGAGTGATGTATAAGGAGAAGAAGGAAGAGAATCGGAGGTAAAGGCAGACAGGTACTCACGGGCAGACCAGGTAGCCGAGGCTCGAGCTGTTGCCTCTGCACCGAAGCCAGGTACTCTCTGGGGTAGGCAGCCTTGAGCCAGTGAGACTGGTTTCTGTTTTTGCTTCCATAGTTCTATCCTTCGAGAATCTTCGTCAGCCCGTCCTTTTTCCACTCTGGCTTTTTCCCTGGTTCCCGGCTGCCTGTTCGGCTGCCATCCTTCTTCTGTCTTTTCGCCTTCGATCCGTGTCTTTCTTCATCGATATCTTTCACCGATCCCTTCTCGTCTCGACTTTTTTTTTCCCTCCGTGCTTTCTACTTTTTCTTCCCCCGTCACGGGAGCACGCCGAAATCCCCTTCGTTACCGTGTCCCCGGTGCTTACCCCTTTTGCGGCTCAGTACTCGGATAGCTTGACATCACCGTAAGGGAGAATTTGTGAACTTGCATTAGAAGTTGTTCCGTTAGTTGCTTTGTTTTATGGAGTATGAAGAATGATCACGAACGAGGGTTACGTGGATCCTCTGTGCTCGAATCATTTACGAGCTTTTCGCAGCCGAACCGGGTAATTATTTAGACTTTTCTGACCAATGTACACACATTAAGCGTCTTTTATCTGCTACTAATTAGTCAATTGGCAACGGTACAAAGGAATATACAATAAATATCGGTTTCATGCTCGATAAGTTCGTTCATTACGGCCGCATTCGTTGCACGTACCCTGCGTCTCCCGGTCATTTTATTGTATTTCCGGCCGTATCTGTCCGAGAAGGTAACTGGCAATAATGAAAATGTCCGCGACACTAAACGCGAAGATCCTGCAATCGCCGTGGCTTTTAATTACGGCGCGTGCGGTTTTACGAGTGAGCTGGAATGGATCTAAAAATTCCAGGCGTTCCCGTCGAGAGCTCGCAGCTCGTAGATGGGCTCCCATAAAAATTTCTTCCGGCGAAGTATGACCAAACCATCGTCTGCCTCCTCTAACTGCCCCTTCCTTTTACTCTCCTCTCTTTCTTTCGTTCCATCGTATCTTTTCCTCAACGTTTCCGTCTTTCGAATTCCGTCTTGCTCGCTCTGCCTTTCTTCTTCCTTTCACCATCGTCTTTTTTATCCTCTCATTCCTTTTCTTTTTCCTGCATGTTCCCCGCCCTCCCTGTCGTTTTCGTTGTTCTTTTCACTCGTCGCCCTTTCCGAGTGAATTATTCGACGCCATTAAAAAGCCAGGGAAGAAATATACAAGATGATGTCACGGCGTGCAAGGTTAATTCGAAGATGTTGAGCCTGGTGTTGCCTCATTTAAGAAATCAACCTGATTTATACCTGCGTAGATTAAACGGATCTACGTGACGCGAAACAGGAATGCCCGGGAACGAGGACTCCGGCCGGCGCGGCGCTCATAGATCCTCAGGCCTCCTAGGTGTCCGCGTAATAAAGACATCCCCGACCTTATTAAAATACTGCGAACAGGTAATGGGTCGGTAAAAGAGCTCGTTCTATTGTGGTCTCAAGATCGATCGACCAACGCTGGGTTAATTATCGCCAACGGGCTTTGCACAATACACGGTCAGAGATAACTCGGTAAGAAACGATTAAGACAAAAGACTCGAATCGCATACCGATAGCTGTACTGTGCAATATATTGTCGAATATCGTGCAATTAATTAAATATTAGAAATAAAGTTACGAGTGTTTTGGTAATCGAGTATTTATTATATAAGAAAATTGTCAGTGAATAATTGGAAATTTTGTCGAATTAATTGGAGTTAGAGAAATATAAATAATTGTGAAGAATGTGGAACTGGTAGCGAACACTGATCGCAAGAGCTTTGCGAAGGAGCATGAATCCTATAATGCACTATAAACGCTACAGTATTATAATCTTCGTTTAATCGTGTATCGAAGGTGTAATTTTTTAAGAAACGTACAATTTTTATGGAAACCAAGGAAATATAAATTCTCCGCTTTTTAGAAGCAATACTTCAGGGTTTCGTAATTATCCCGTGGGATCAACATGAACCGCTAAAGAACCACGAAACCCACAACGACATAAGATGGTTCGTTTCTTCTACTAAATCTATTGGGCAAGAATTAAATTGTAGCAGATGAAAATAAGAATCTTCCACTATCAAAACATTAATATCACCAAGATTCCAATTTCCAAAGCATAGAAATCCAAATGTCAAGAATTCCAAAAGCAAACCTCACATCATTCTCAATTTTTCTAAAGCTTTAAACTCAACAACGGGTTAGAGATCTCCGTAAACCAATTCATCCTTCATAAAACACGTCGCATAAATACCCAATATTCGGACATAAAAACAAACCTAAAAACAGGTCGCATTAATAAAATATCAAAATACGATCGTTTATGAATCATCGCAGTGGTTCTATTCAACCCACAGAAGTATAAATTCCGCGAACTATGGAAGCAAAACTGGTGGGTTTTGCAATTTTTCCGCGGAGAGCTGGCTGGAGCTGGTCCGCGAGGGGGCCACGGTGGCGCGATAAAGCGATTTCTTCCCTCTTCTTCCCTGCCCCTCGTTCATCCTTCGCCGATCCCTCGTCGCGGGCTCTCCTTCTTGCCCCCTCGACTCGACTGCACGGTGGTACATGCCGGACAGGTTGGAACGGACCCGGACTGTACACCGGATCAGGACTCGTAGCATTCCTGAGTCGGCTTCTTCGTGCACCACCCCGGTGTTTGCCGGTGTGGCGGAGAAGGGGACGCATCCGTGGCGGACTTCTCCGTTTCGTAGCTGGAATCTGTTCTTCGTTCCGTCGCGTACACAAGTATCAATGGGGTCCAGAGGCATTAACATTAAGTAACAGTACCTGCCGCATACTAACTGCCGTATTATCGCTCCACCGGCCGTCTTGTCCCTCATTCAACCCGTACTCCGTCACCATAATCGGATACCATCGTCCGCATACTTGACGGAACGACGGCGACGTCGACGTAGAAAACGAGGGTGATGACGACGTCGACGCAGAAAAAGAGGACGATAACGACGTCCACAAAGATGACGACGATGGCGACGTCTACGTAGAAGACGAGGAGGGTGACGTGATGTTCCTGCCATGAACTGAATTTTTCGTTCCTTATGTTCCATTGGATTGGAGAACAACTTGTCTCGATGGCGAACAGGTCGATGCACGGGAAGCCAGGGCCATCTCACGTGCCAAAAACAGAACATTCGTGGTTCGGCCAGGGTTCGTTCAACGTTGAAATCGTCAGGTTTCATTCACGAATCTGCTACTGCCTCGAGGGAACCAGAAACGTATGATTTGTCGGATGGACCGATCGTTCGATCCTTCGTTGCCATTAGCTTTTGGAGAACAATGGTAACGAGTAGTAGCAGAGCTGATGGAACCGCGTTTTACTTTGTTTTTTAGTTAGGGAGAAGCTGTTTTTTGACGTAAACAGGGAGTTATAGCTGGTTTCGTTGGATTTTTCTTCTTGTTTGCCCGGTTTTTTTTTTTAGGAAGAAATGTTTGTTCGAAATGAGAGTTTGGAAAATATTCGTTAGAACGTGACTTGAGAAGAGAAAGAAAGAGAGACAGACAGAAAGGTGTATGTAATTGGAGAATGGTACAGAATCGAGAAGTCGGAGCCGGTGTTATTTCATTGCTTGCGGTTGCTTCGGGAAAGGAGATAATGGAACATCGGGACGACACATCGGGAGCGAACGTGAACAGAGTTCGTGATTGCTTCAGGTTTCGCGGGCATTGGTACACGGGAAAATTACAGTCTGTGTTGCGATGAAAACTCGACAGTGGTAAATGACAATTATTAAATGCCTCTTAAATGCCAGGCGGTATCTTTTTGCGAATAGAATGTTGTTGACGAGGTATGAAAGCATTTCGCGGCTTGTTACTTGAGTATAAGTATATATAAAATACTCGATACATGCATCCATTAAAATTTATAAATCCACACAAAAACTCGTCATCTGAGGTAAATCTTAAAAGTGAAAATTTGTCGAAAGAATTATCTGACTAACAACGAAACAAAGACTCTTCGAAGGTATACAAAGTTTCAAATATAAACTCTAAGAAAATCTCTCTCTAAGCTGATTCTCTTGTAATCATAACGCACGAAGACGCATCAAAGCTACATAAAAGGTTCCCCCGTGCAGACCTCTAAAACATAATTAATTCATTTCTCAAATATCCCTCCTCCCACAAAGCTCTCCGATTAAATTTCATCCTCGTAATCGTGCTCCCGATTCTTCGCCTCCATACCGATTAACATGGACGAGCAAGGGGATCGTCGTCTGGCAATTACCGATCAGCCATCCGCTAATGCCATAATTCTCGAACGATCGTGCAACGAAAATAATCCTTGCGGCAACTGTCGGCCTGCTCTCGAGTGGCCCGCAGCTAGTTACCACGCTAACTTCGCCCGAGGCACTCTCGTCATCATTATTTCCATCATGGCAAAAATAGACGAGTTTCCAATCGAGCGTCGGAGTTACTTCGTCATCGGGATCCTCTCGCCATGGCAGACGTCGCTCTCTCGCGACAAGCGTTTCACGATCGCTTCATCGCGCCGGCCAATCTCTCGTTGCACCATAAAACAATGCACACGGCGAATCTCCTTGAGATCGGCAATAAGTAATAACCGTGACGGGTAAGGCCGAGAGAGCCAGGGCCCGGTGAGCAACATTCTTAAAGGGGTCAGCCCGCGTGTCACGGGAAGAAAAAGTCACGGAAAGAGCGCCACGGTTTGCCACGCAGTACAGCTGCCTGTCGAGCTCCTCTTAGCGAAACCTTCGCCAACGTTTTCTGTTCATTTTTCAGCTATATCCTTCATTGTCACGCAGACCTTCTACGATCCTGTCCTTTTTTTATCAATCTTGGATGCTTCTGAGTACATACTTTGGCATTGAATTATGTTACGTTGTTTGTGAAGTTTCGTATGTTTCATTCGCAGACCTCTATTCGAGTAACTGTGCAATCAATTAAACGTAAGTAGTAAAGACCGATATTTGTATAAGTCCGTATGAGTTTAAAAATTCATTTTGGTAGAGATAGGTTAATAAATGACTTATGTTTGCAGTGAGACGTAAAGAAATTTTGATGCTAATTTAATTTTGCAACGAGGAACAAAAATAATTTAAGAAATAAGTTTAAAGAATTTCTTAAATATAGTCCCAAAAGATCTTTGTCAAATCAAACGACTGACTCTTTGCAGAAGCGGAGAATGCACGAATTTTTTTTGTATAATAATATCTCAATGTAATGTGTATATGTAGTAATAAGTACCTGCTATCCAAGGTAGTCTCAACGGCGTATAACTTGCATTTCTCCGGAATTTATAAAGAATATTGGTTTCTCGAAAGTTATGACCTCACCCGTGATTAAACAACAATACAAAGCACATATTACCGGAGGGTCGACACAGTACAACTTCCGGAACACGAAAAGGAAGCGAGAACATCACCGATCGCTTTCCAACTTCGCAACGTATCGAACCGATTTATGAAAGAGGTGAAAGCTCGATGTAAATCAGGGACGCTCGCCGCTCAATTAAGCAACAATTTATTGCACAATTATGCGGGATCTGTACGGCCACGCTTTACTTGAACACCGTGGAACGAGCAATAGTAATATCTGTTGCATATGTAAGTCTAGCGACTACCGGTTCCTCCGATCGCGTAATATAGTGATAATTAAAACAGAAGCTAATAAACACTCTATTGAAATGCCGACTGTTTCCTTTCATTCTTTTTATATATATTATTGCAATGCTTTTTATCTCTTTTATTAGAAATAATTAAAGAAAGAGAAGGGTACATTTTCGATATCTCTTCGTATAGGTTTGAACTAGGTTTTTTTATTTCTTTATACACACTTTGATGGAGTTTCTTTACTTTTTTAATTATATAATTAATTGCATACATTTGTTGCAATACATTTGTTAACTTGGATTTTTACCATATACGAGTGTCTATCTTGTTATTGGAGTTGTTACAGTGAAATTTATGACTTTTTTCATTTCTCTTTCCAAAGCTTTTTTGAACCATTTTGAATATCTTGTTCCTTTGTCAGTGAAAGTTGGTTGTAGAACATAGAATGGCACTGTTATTTTATATACATTATTATTTTCCGAACGCTTCTTTTTCAAGTAAAAGGAAACAAATTGAACTTTAGTTTAAAAACGTCATAAATCAACATGGTACTTTACTCTCCTCTTTAAACCAAATACATAGCTGAAACAACTCTTCGTGATAAATACAGCCTGAAAAGAAGAACCTGAGCGTTCATCGACCATAATCAACATACCTCCCTGTTTCTTAAATCCATACCTATATCCACATTCCCCCCTCCATCTTCAAATGTCATCAAACATGTTCGAAGCGGAACGAAGTCGATTTCGAAGGAGCGGCGGACAAATCGTCGCTTAAAAACCGCTCGATGAGAAAGGTGCAAGAAAGCGAACGTATTGGAACGGAGGGACGCGGTGGCACGGTAATGAGGCTGCGTCCCGACACAGCGGACCTTTCCGAATGCAAGAAATCGAACGAACGATATCCCGTCATACATACGTAATGGCGAGTCGCTATTATCGGGATATTCGCGGACCGCGAACAATCTGCCGATAATTCCGATCTAACGTCGAGACGCCGGTTGTACTACCGTGCACATGTAATGTACCGGTTAAATAGAAAAAGGAGCAAAAGAGACTGTGTACACGGACACAGAGACGCTGATCGTCGACGTTGCACCTAATACGAACTAATTGGATGCCGAGTTAATCATAGTTTCTCTACCTTCCACCAGTGCCGCTCAATTATCGTATCGGTATCTACCAAGCATTAATTAAGTTATTTTTAACACCTGCTTTGCGTTACAGTCAACCACGTGAGAGAACCTCTTAGTTAACCTGCATTTTTCTACTGAAACGAAACTGCGTATCTGCGGGGGGTAGATTGAGAAACGGGGTGAGTTTCTGTGGTAAACTAGCGCTCTATGCTTCTTGGCTTCCGGGTTCAACTACTGGTAAGATAGGAGCTATTAGTAGAAATATGTTGGGTTATGGAGAGCAAACAAAGATGATATTTTGATTCATTTATTTAATCCCATCGTATTACGTGGCACGAGGAGGCAAGTTTTAAATATAGCGCACTATAAATTTTGTATCATCGTACGTAATGGAATCATTAATATTTTCTGTAAAAAATGAAGATACGTATCTCTCGCATTTGGTACTATATATATAAGAAATCTTTCCTATTATCATATTATCAAAGAGTTTGTAGAATGCGAAATGATAAAAGGGGTTCGAAGTTTATTGCTATTTTTATCATTGAATACTTGATTATTATTTTGTTGAAATTAAATCAAATCCATCGCTATTTGTTTGCGATTAATGTGAGTTATGCACTTCTTTAAGATGATTTTAATTTTCCTACGGTATATAAGAAGCTAAGTACAGAAGATATTATAGAACCTATTAAGATGATTTTAATTTTCCTATAGTAAATAGAAGGTAGATATAGAAGATATTAAAAGTATGCGAATCGCTCGTGGCACGAGTTTCGTGAGAGTCGTGCAAAGCAAGCAGCGATTTAACCGATCATTATAGTGAGAGGGTGCGAGAAAGCGACTTTCGGGTGTTACAGATGAAGTTTTCTACGTTTAAAAAGGCTTCCTCTCGGCTTTGATTGTAATAGCTGTTAAGGTTTCACTTTCCCTTCCCGTTGAACTCGTGAGAGTGTTCCCTCGACTGGCGACGATCATTTTCTCGATTCGCCGCCGGCTCTAACATGCAGAAAACGCATGAATTCTCGGATGATCGCTGAAGCTGGGCCGCATTGGGCATGGTTGAAGCTTAGATGGGTGACTAGGAACTTTTCGACTGGCTATTCGGACTCTACTTCAATCTGCGAATTCTTTATGGCGTGATCGTAACAAGCGCGAAGAAAAATCATGTTGAGTGATCTCGCGTCGTTGATTACTTCCGTTCGGAGAAAGATGCACAGACGATCGAGTATAAGAGAAGATTCTTATGAGGATCTTTAAATTTTATCTTCGACTTCCCTCGCATTACACTTACATAGTTGCATTATCATTCTGGATGTGATGTTAATATTCGAAGAAATGTCACCTTTCGAGGAAAAATCGGGCTGATTATGAGTGATCTCGCGAGTTGATTACTTCCGTTCGAAGAAAGGACTGAGAGATGACCAAGTAGAAACCTAAGGATTCTTCTTACGAGGATTTTCTAAACCTTGTCTTTAATTTCTGCTAAATTATCGTTAGCTGTGTTGCTACTCCTTTTTTAGCCCGAATATAATCGTAATGTTCTACTTTCTGTGAAATGTCTTTCCAAGAAATCTTTGGAGGAAAGGTCAGACTGCTTGTGTATACACTATCTCATGATTTAAAATTATCTCTCTACGAAGGAACATTTTTTTCGAATTTTTATATCTCAATTATCCTCTCGTTTATACGAAAAAAATTCTGTATAAGTTATAAGATATAAGTTATAAGATATAAATTCTGTACAAAAACTAAAAAGTAAGAATATAATTCGTAATTTCTTGCTTTAATTCGTAATTTTCTATCGATACAAGAATACTGGGTCGAAAACGACGCAATCGACGTCCAGGATTAAACTACATTTTCAAACTGTTTCAACAATCGTCACCACATTGCTTACACTACAATTAAATTCTTTAAAAGTCATATGGATTAATTCCATAAATCGAAACTGTCTTCTTTCCCCCCATTATTTAGCCACCTTTCTTGCAACTAACGAACATGTAGAAATCATCTGTTTGTTATTCGTTCTTCAAAATTGAATATTATACTCGCGTATATTACGTAAAGGAATTAGGAAATTGATAAAAAGTGTTGATCTCTTTAATCCTCTCCCGTATAGAGTAAAATTCTAATATTCCCATTTCCCAGCAATTCCATGATGAATCAAGCGAATACAGTTACTCATTCAACCCTAGAATCCAGTAGAATTCTCTAATTACTCTCCGCCATACAATGTCTCCGCTCATGTCGCGAATAGTTGTGGTTTTCGCGCGCCTCCTCCTACCCCCTTAATACTCTGTGCAGTGCTGGTAATTACAAAGCAGAGCGGGTTTCACAAAGGAGCGACACGAATCTCTAATTATGCATGGCTTGAAAAGGCGCGGTTTTCCAGCTTCCTCTCTCTGGCATCGCGGTGTAGGGAGAGGCGTGAGCGTCCAGGAGATTACAAACGCTCGGCATCGCCCCGTTAGTGGCGGGGTGGAATCGCACGGGAAAGCGGACACCAGGCGGACGCAGTAAACAGAGCGAACGTACGAGTCACCGATCGCGATCTGCGATAACGCGGCAATGCACGCTGATAAGCGACGTCGTGATAATTAACGGCAACGGGCGAAACCGGCTCCTTCCTTTACGCTTGTGCACGCGCGTTAATTGTATTGCTGTCGCTCGTTACCAGCGACGATTGACCCGCACTGAACCGCCTCGCGAAAGAGCAAACGAGCGCGAGGAGGTTCTTCGAGAGATCATAGAAATAATAACGGGACGGGTTTGCAGGAATAAGGAATATTCTTCGGTGACATCGCTGTGGGACGCTCTGTCTCGTTACGGAAGCAGGAAGATAGGTCGTATACACGTCACGACAGGGACGTGGGATGTGTTGAAACGTAGGCGTCGATCTCTTCATTTTCTACTGTTATGGAACGGCGGAACGCTGCAGCTTTCGTGGAAGACATGAATATTGTATTTTTCGGCTGAGTGACATCGTGCAGTGTAAGGTTCGATGAGAATTGTTCCAGCGTGTAAGTTGAGATGAATATAGATGATATTTTAAGCAGAAAAGATATGTGAATCGCAGGGAAGAGATTTGATAAAAAGAGAAACTGTTAAATATGAATGGGAAAAAATTGCAAAACATTTTTGGCAATGAGTATTTCAGAGAAGAATTAACAAGGTTGAAGATAAAGTCGATATATTCGTAATTTCAACATACCATTTTAGACTTGTTTTAAACTTTACCAATATAATCACGGTAATCTAGTCTCATAACAGAGCTGACTTTCAAAATATTTCACATAACACACATAACGTGTTCAAAAAAAATATGTACAAGTATTCGAATATTTTTGTGAGCTCGTGAATACAGCAGCAGCAGAAAATACAAGGGATGAACCTACTTACAGCCTGGCCACTCTACAAATCAACAAACTCAACTACCGCTGATTTAAACAGAAAACAAACATTCTGGAAAACTTTTTCCCTCGTCACCTCGTTTAATTGAAGTTTCTGTAAACGACGTTCTAACGAAGCCAGGTATCTAACAGACGACAAGATGGAAAGAACGGCGGCGGTGGGTCGTGATCGTTTTAAGTCCGGAGTACCGTGAAATTCCGGGACGACGGAGGCCACACACACGGATTTCCGTTTTCTCGCCGATGATAGAACTCGGCGCGCGGTCGCGGCTGAAAGGCGAAGCTTAGTCACGCCAGTCATGCAACGAAATTCACTACTGTATCTGAATTTGCTTCCCACACTGTTCGAGCCGTCGGTCGTCGTCGATCGTTTTCTCCACGTGGAGAAGCCATCGGCTCATCCTTCGTAACACCTGAGCTATTACCTGTCGTTATTGAGTCTTAATAGGTGCACCAGTCGTTCGTTGGATGTGCTGATTATCGGTTTACCCGTCAACCTACGCCCATGCACCGGTAACTGCACGCTGTTATGCGTGTCTGACAGTACGAGCACAAACGAGCAACTGTTCTCCTGGTGAGCACGCGTGAGAATTGCTAAAGGGAAGACTATTGCCTGATAGTCATTTAATTTTCACTCGTGAAAGGATATTATTGCTGTTTAGGAAAGGCAAGGATACGGGAGTAGAATCGAAACGTTTTGCTTAATAGGACTAATCATTGGTCTTAGAAATGCATAATCGTTTGAACGGAATAAAATAACATAAATCAATGTACTAACCTTTTTTTCGTTTCCAACATTATTAAATATTTTTTCGTTGTTCCATTACGCATATTAAATTCTCGATTCGATAGATCTAGAGTCTTTTAATCGAATCTGTACGATCTAAAGTCTATATATGTATCTTAGAGATACAGAAAGTTTTGATTTAATGAAATTGATTTTGTCTCACTTTTAAAATGTAAAATTACTTTCTTTCTGTTGTATGCCTATGTGTATGCATGAAACGTAGTAAATAGACAAACCGAATATAAGAATTATATAACGTGCCACACATGAGTGATACTGGCCTATAAAAATTTACAAAATATTCAGAATAGACTTTATTATAAATCACCACTGTTATTCGCGTATGATATAGGTTCGTTGGAAAGAACCAGAGTCGTGATATTGATAAATGTGTGGAAGTCTCTCGCTGTTTTCGAAGTTTTGTTAAGCTTCTACAAACTGAACGAAATAAATCAATATCCGAATTAATTGCTAATTTATACAGGTGCACGTAGCATCGAAGGGCACTTTGTAAGTATCATCGAGTTAAGATCGAGCGGATTCTCAACGGCTCGAGAGAATGACGTAAAAAGGAGGAAAAGCAGCGGGCGCCTTAAGGCAAACATTCGCCGACGCTGTTGGCCGCGGTGTAATAACAGAGGTTCGCCGTGTGCTTTCGAGCAACGCTTGATATCACGGCTCCCGTTTGCCATACGGAATGCTTCGTGCTTCGATACGATCGCGGATCGAGTCGCCAGATACCACCGAGTCAGCGGTACTATCTACCGTTGATTTTTGGTTGAGTTTACCGTATTAACATGAAGATGCTCGAAAATAGTTCTAAGCCGAAATAAATTAATAAATAGGAAAGTGTTCTAATACGACACAATTAAAGTAGATACCATTGATTCGTGGTTAATTTTATCGTACTAACAGGAAGATGCTCGGAAAGAGTTTTAAGCTAACACAAGCTAATAAAAAGGAGTAAATGTTTTATTATTAATAAAAATTAAAGAAGAGAAGAAGCCTGTAAATTGAAAGACGTAAATTGTAGATTGGAATAGATATTTTTCAAACATTCATGAGGAAGATAAAGTAAAAAGGTAGTTCTGCTAACGTGAAATTAGTTAGTATCTATATCAATCTCTTCGAAGCAGTTTTTGTTAATAAAAACATATGCGTGAAAGTATTCAAATAGTTTGTAAGTAGATACAACTAATTTCGATATAATAAGTAGCATACAAGATGGGAGTGAAGCCGGTTTTATATCATCAACTAGCGCTTCTAGCAGCTGATTATCCTACATTTGGACTCGGTATCGTATCAACAAAATTATATTTTAAAATCGCTCTCCTACAAGAAACTACTTGTACCTACTTATCTTCCCCATGTTCTTTATACATGATAGATCTTTTCCAAAAATTATTCGTACGCATAAAACGCGTGTAACGAGAAGCAATCAACAGCAACATTGTTAACATGTGGAAGGATAACTCTATTTGCAGGAATATTCGGTACAATTATTCGAAGTAGAAACTACACGTTCATGATCAAGCAACGGGATCTACTTCCTTTACAGGGCTACCTGTTCTATAACCTTAAATAGTAGCCGGACTTAATAATCGAAATTGCTCGATCGCGGAGGGAATAACGATCGAAGACAGCGGTCACGTAGAGCCCGGTGGAAAATTTATCGAACTCACCGGCGGCGATGAGCCGGCGATAAAATTCACGACGGATTCTACAAGCTTGGATATACACGATAAATATAAATCGCGGTTTTGAGCTTTGTGCCGCGACGCCGGCCCCCGGGTATCGCGATTCCTGTTTGCCAAGCTGGATCGTACCACCGCGGCCGATACGATCACAGATCGACCCGCCAGATATTACCGGGGCCCCTCTTCCTAAGCCCGCGTTTCCGATGTTCTGTTTGCAAGTCGCGAGCTTCGAGTAGCCATCCTCGATCGAGTTTCCAATCGGGACCCAATATCGAGGGCCGTCAAATGCCCGGTTCCGATCGAGAGATCCGACAGATTGCGCTTCAGGCCTCGCCGCGTCAAAATGGATTAAGTTACGCGGCTGCCATTGATTCCTCGCACGCCCCCTTCGATCGATCTACGACTACGATCTACGCGAACTACATATATCTTTATCCCGCGCTTCGATTGCACACAGGCGGGGCTCGTTACGCGCCTTTTCATTGTAATGGATGTTAGACGTTAGATGCAGCTAGCCGGAGGCAATGTGTAATTTTGTATGTGATAGGACTCGTTGTAGATATAAAGGACGACTCGAATTATAATAATACAATAAGCGTAATATTATGTACCTTTCTCAATAGTGATTGAATCTTTGTTTAAAGATAAGGTATACCTTACAGGATTTTGCCAAGCTCTCAGGATTCATCTTTCTGTTTGTTTGAGAGATGTACATATTAATTTTAATGCCCGGGCCACTGATTAATCACTTAGTATTTTAAAGAGAATGTAGCGTCATATAAATAAGAAAAAAAAAAAAAACATATGAGAAATTCCAGAAATAAAAACGATGTGAGGACTGTGGAGAGAGAGTTCCAGGTATAAAGAGTAACACAAGAATATTTAAAAGGAAGCCGTGGTTAGAAAAAGAGCAGCGCAAAAAATGAGTCCCAGTACTAAAACAGCAATGCAAGGACATTAAAAAAAGCAGTAACAGACGGAAAAAAGATTTGATCAATAAAAAGTACAACAGGTTTATCAAAAATATATCTCGAAGGACTTTCTTGATCTTGATCTGAAGGTTCTTCAACGAGCGCGGCCTTCTCAAGAATATCTTAGACTCTTAAGTACCAGTTTAGAAATGCAGCAGCGTGTTTAAACTGCGTAGAAGCAAGGGTACAAGAGCGCGCAGAAGATACTCTGGAATTTCTTTGGCATCTGCGAGTTTCCAGGGATGCTGAAATAATTGTCATTCTCCTTGCTACAGAGACTCGTCCTACCTTTCTCTTTCATTCTGTTTCTGGACTTTCCTCTCGTTAGAATATCTCATCTCATTAGTATCCAACGAAACCTCCTCAGCCACACCTCTAACGCGTACCTCTGTCTCTCGGATACCAACATCCTCGACATTCCAGCGCTAAAAGAACAACCAGTCCCAAACAGAGCTGACTTCCTGATCCGCTACAATATATAAGGTAAAGTAGAGTTATTTGAGTCAAGCTAAATAGTTTGTGTTCGTTCATTGTAGCATATAGAGTACTGATTTTCAACATTTTTCATTTCACAGCACACATAAACTAATTGCTAAAATTCTGCGGCACATAAAAAAGTATACCACATTTAGTTCAAGACATTATTTATTTATTTCAAAAACAATTCTATTATTTCTTTTATTTCCTAACATTTATTCCTCATCTCGGTACCCGATTCTACAGGTAACAAAAAATTCTTGCCGGTTGAATGTCGCGAGCATAGAGGCCCGAATCATTGAGCTCCGACAGTATACCCAAAACCATATCGTTACATCACTCTCTTACCCTATGAAACTCCCCTTATTTCGTAAATATTCAATCGGCGTAGAGTTAGAAGAAGTGAAAGCAGCGGCAACCGCGTTTTTAATAGCCGTGTAGGTATCGCTACGTGATACGAGACGAGGCAGAAAACGAGCCGCGCGCGAGATCTCGTAAATTGGCCGATCCGCACGGCCAGAGCTGGAAGCCTGGAATCCCAGGCACTCGAGCGGTACGCCACGGGAATACTAAGTTTACCTTCGATCCGGTTACGAATCGCCGTGGGCCGTGTCGGGGCCGCAGATGCGGCGACGGGACGCCGGTGCACGACGAGAACGGGGCGCCCCCGTGTTTTGCGCCCGCGGGAGCGTTACACCGCCGACGCATCTGGACTGGTGTAGAGAGGAGACCATGAAAGGAAGGGAGACGAGGGAGAAAGAGAAAGAGACGGGTCGCCGTCAATGGGGAACCCCGGTGGCACGCACCTGTGTTCGTTTTTCAGCGGTGAATGAGCGCCCTCGCCGTTGGGGCCATCGGTGAACGAGGAGCCCTGCACGAGGGCTGCGAAAACGTCCTTTTAAAGGGACACGCGCGACCACGCATCTGTCGCAATCACCGCGGCATTGTCAGCAGGCCATAGGCGATTTAAATGGGGCTACACGTTTAGTCGCCGACCCTTCTATCCACGCGCCTCCTCTCCTTTCAACGTACTTCCGCTTTCAGCTTTACGATCATTGGCGCCGCTTTTCGGAACTTTTATTAAGCCTGCTATTATTTACGTGAGCTGTCGTGCATGCGGTTTAAGTTTGGGGAGCGTTTAAAATTTTTAATGGATAGTATTGTTGTTTTATTCTGCAGCAGTCGAGGCACTGGGTTTTCAGGGATAGCGTAAAATGTATATTGAAATGGTAATTGGAATAGCTTGTTCGTACGAGTATTGCACGAGCCAGTGTTGTTCTTGGTAGCTCGTTTATGTTCGAGTGTCTTGATATATGATGGCTGCGGAATATATACACGTTTTGATTGCGTTGCATATTAATTACTGTGCTCGATATTTTTATATTAATTACTCTATTTCATCTTCTATTATATTCTACGTATTATATCCTCTGACAGGCATTTGAAAATTTCTTTCATTTTGTAACTGAAGGTTAACACATAAGCGTGTCTAAAATATATTACGTAATCATCTTCTCCAAGATCAAATTATTTTTCCAATACTTGCTAGAAACACCTATTACCATTCTAAATAATCCTAAAACAATTATCTACAATTATATAAACAAATTGAACGTATCATATAACCAAGTAACCACAAACTTTGTACTCATAGAACAAACCTGACACGCTTTTGAGTCTTCTGTCCCCTAAATTAAGGAACCTATTTCGAGTCAGTTCCAGCGATTCAAGAAGCACCTATGTCGACGCCAATGGTCGGAAGTTTGGCGTCGCAGCTTTGACGAATTTCGTGTTCACGCGTGATCCCGCACGCGCTCGGTGTCTGTGCACGGGCAGAATCCACGTGCGACAGCTTAGGACAGCTCGTAATCCGAGAACGGGAGCGTTTGCGCGTTCATTCGCCGCTTCTTTTTATCCTGTGGCTCTCTTGTTTCCGAACCCCCATCGGCTAACTTCCCTTTCCACCCTTCTTCGTTCGTTCTTTTCGTTTAGGCCGCGATGCTAACACCAGCGGCGCCAAAACGTAAGACGAAACCGTGGAGCCGCTTAAACGAACCGCCACTACGCGTACGCGATACGTATCTGCTTATGTGGAACGCCACGAACGGGTTAATCTTTCAAACGTTGTGTTATGTCGGTATCCAGTTGGCAACTTGAGTTACGGTCTCTCGAGGAATCGATGACGATGACGTTGCAACTGACGTAGTGCGAGGAAATGGAAATGGAGATGCGGATGTTAAGGATGCAGTTGTGTTGCGTGTTTCAAGAGAAAATAGTAGAAGGTGTATAGCGATAAAGCGTAAGGCTAGACTAAGTTTCGACGTATGAAGAATTGCGGTAACGATTAGACTGTGCATTTTTATGCTTTTGTGGAGAACCTGAAGTTGTATGATACGCAAGGATATATAAAATAGTCAAAGTAAAATACTCGTTATAATATTTAACAGGTAAAACAGTTCTCTACTTAGATTTCATTTTTTTAATTATATTCGTAAATACATGAATCTGCGTAAACATCCGCTGTTTAGTAATGATAGATACATAGCAAATTACATCGATGTAATATGTAGGTGCTTAGATACTAATATTATATTATCTAATATTCAATATTTAAGCGTAATTCTTTGCTTCATTTTTTCTATGTTGTCGCAGCTGTCGCCGTACAAATATCAATAAGTAGTATCTTATATTATCTTTCACGAAAATTTTATTCAAACCTTATACCCCTAGACTACCAAAGAAAAAAAAAAAAAAAAAAAGAAAGAATTTCACTTGTGAACAGCTGAATCTTACTGTCTCTTACTGTCTTACTGTCGACGTATCAAAATCAGATAATTTACCGTTAAGATTTTGTACAATGTTTTCACGAGATGATCTCGATAGCCAGGTGCAATGAGGGAGACGTTGACGAGGGAAGCCAGAAGACAGTTTAGTTAAAATGGAGTGACACACGAGTGAAAGGGTGTTGAGGACACTTGTTGTCTTCCCAGTGGCGACAGACGGCTCTTTTCCACATCCTGTCGTCGATTGATCGCGTACCCCTCGTCATATATAAACTGATGCAGCATCATGAACATCTCTTGGGGTTGATCGATGGTTTAGCGTCATATTTCACTACTTTCATTTCACGTACTCGAGCGACGAAGCTCTAACGAAACGAGGCAGTTTTATTGTGTCATTTTGTTGGGGATGAAAACTGGTAAAGCGATAGAGTGCACTCTATTAGAGGCATACTCGTGTCTGATTAACGATTGTACTTACTCTACTGAAATCTATCTGTCGTATTGCTCAATATCGCCTTTTTATTTTAAGGTATGTATCTCTGATTTCGCGTTAATGAAGTAGACCATTACTGAGTAAAAGATAGGAAAAATAAATTATTGAAGAGTATGGACAATTTCTATCCATATATATAGGCTTAATAGTCCACAGATACTGTTCCTTGTTTTCTATTTTAATGGTAAATTAATATTTGCTTCTCAACTTGTACCTTACATATGTTGTATTATGTTATATTGCATGTTGTCTATAGCTTATCCACAATATATGCAGACCGTTCTAGACGAAGATGTCATATTTTTGTAAAAGTAATCGCACGAAAACGTATGTGCTATATGTAATATCTGCAGGAGAGTAATTTAATGAATCGACACATGAACAAGAGAAGTGGACATAACTGACCAATTCCTACATGTGGTTATTTGTACATGTAACAAAAGTACGTATGTCCTGTTTTCAAGATTGTATCACAAAATATACTCCTATTACATCAAAAACCAATTAGATTTGCATTCCCTTCGTTTATCCAACCACGGACAACGCACCATCCACTTCGAGTAAATCAAAAAACCTTCCCAAATTACAGATCCCATCGCCGAACGCGATACCAATAAACCGAAGATACCTGTTCCCGGTAAAAACACCAACCAACCGAATCTGAAAGTTGCAGGTCCTGTTTATTCCGAGGCATAACAGATTGCTTCCGCAATGTTCGCCTCCAGGCAGCGTAACAAAGTTCGGACCAGCGTGGGGAATCGTTTCGAACGAATGGCAAAGCGATCGAAGGGAAGAAAAAAAAAAAGGTGGAAGGGGAGAAGAGCGAGAGAGAGGTAGTCGCGGAAAAACGATCATGCACGGTGCGTAACGGAACCGTTGATCGATACGGCGTAATCCAGATTGGCTGTGATCGGCGTAACCCACGATTCGCGATCATTAATTCTCATCTAGCTCGGTCTTCACCGGTATACGATTCGAGATCTATGGCTGCAGACGCACGTGGAGGTTTCATGCGATTTTACGCGGAGCCCCGGAGTGCTCGTGTTGCTGTTGGTAATGATGATATTGCTTGGAACTTAGGTTCGAGTTGGATACGTCTAAGCAGACGGATGGCTGAAGACTGATCGATCGGTTGAATTCCGATGGAATCGCGAGTGCTGACTGCTACAAGGTTATTAATTACTATCAGAAAGATAGCAGCCACGATTTCACCTCGATGCTCGGATAGACGTCGATGAATCGTTCGCCGCTGAACTAAATGCGGTGTCGAACGGTGATGCATCTAACGTTGCATTTGCTCTCCTCGATATGGTGTCGATCTTACTACTTGTGAGAGGCTGTTTTATTGTTTAAGTTGATCGCAATTTATTTCTGGCCTGGATTTTCTTTTAGAGTAGCTGGCAATGTTCTACATTCGACTGATAATATCGATACATATCACTAGGCTGTCGTTACCGATTACATCTTCAGTTTGATTATTTATCTTCTGGGCTCGTTCACATTGTTTATCTATATTTTCGACGTTTACTTTTTTATTCATATTGGACTTGTTTATTTGTATGGAACTGTAGATACCTTTCGTTCTTCTTTACTACTTTAATCTTGTATTTATTCGACGTTCACTAATATACATAATAATATAAGAAGGATAGAAGATTTCTAAAATATTAAAATATTAAAAACTAAAAAATGTACAACAAGGATTCCAATCGCCTTATTAATACTGCAATTAAATGTAATGTGTCAATAAAATCCATTCTGATGATAAACCAATTACAATACGTCGAACGCTATTTTAGCGAGGCAATAACGCGCATCAAAAATTGTTTGTTTGAACCGAGTCTGCTAACTGCCACGCATAATTCCTGTATCTTAATAGCCGCGATCAATTCTCTCGGAGAGAATTCGAAGAGGGAAAAAGATCGGCGAACGATAAAATTACCGTTTAAAACGGATTGATCCTATTAATGTTTCGATGGTTGATGGTGTGCGTGGACACGCGTATTACGCAATCGCTATCTCGTGCTTATGTTCCTCGAAACGACAGGAACGGCAAGCTGAAAGTCTAATCCAGAACGTGAGATCATTTAGAATCGACGGGGCACTGTCGATATGCGGGTATCGAATTATTAATTACCCTAACCTCGAACGAGGCGTAAGTTTGCACGTGTATTAGTCTCTTCTTACGAAGCTCGTCGAGAAGCTGTCTTTCATCGCGATCCTTCTCCTGTTCTGTCGCATCTTAACAATTTCTCATAATGATCCATTTTATTGAATTCGTTGACCTCTTAATTCGATTCCACTTCGATTTGATCTTCAGTTAATTCGACATGGTGATACGATAAAAACAAAGGAGTTACGACAGAGATCCTTGGAATCGCGAATAAGAGATCGTTAATTATTCCGAGTTGATCAGCGATGATTCCGATAAAAGAGATTACGTCAAACGGAATCACGTTGAAACCGACCGAAATAATGGTAATAAATGATCCATAATTCACGTTAATGCAGATACAAGTTTATAAATTGCGCTTGACAACCAGTCAGCGCGACCTCGTGTTTCTTCTCGACATAATTCATTCGGTCTTGCCGGGTGTCCACGGGAATAATGCGAGCGGGATACGAAAAGGATATCCCGAAGGATTTATTTCGATGAAATATCGTACTCATAGAAGCATTGTTACATCCTGATACTAAAATCTACAATTATATAGCGTGATATTCGAAATTAGAAACTAATAAAATAAAATAAATAATAAATAATAATAATTAATAATAAAATAAAACCATCTTACTATTAAAAATACCATTAAATTACCATTTTACTACAACAAATCAACAATACTAAAAATTACAATTATGTCATAAAATATTTGACTTTCAATGAAAATCAATGTATACAATCAGATGAATAAAAGCTACTAGTTACTGTAATAAAAGGAGACCATCTTAATACTAAAAATATATGTACCGCTATTCTGTTACAAGATATTCGAGCTCGATTCAAATGAAGAACACAAAGCTACTAGATAGCTATTCTCCTTAACAAATCTACCTTCTTCACCCTTCGTAGCCATCGCACAATCACGTTCCACTACAACGTATCACGTTATTACAAACAAGCTCTCGCGCACGAGTTTCGTGGATTAAAAAGCCGACGATGCATCCTCATGGTTGAGCCGTTCGCAATCGATCTTTATTACACACACTACATCGTTCGATTTACACCGCAAACCAAAAGTCACGATCCCCGGGGCCGATATCAGCGCGTGGAAGGTCCATCTGCCTGGAGGCCTACCTGGATGACTCGATCGCTCGCAGGATACGATCCGCGAGCGGATCACGCGCCTATGAATATGAGGCCGGTGCACGAAGGGAGTTCACAGACGGGGGTAGAAAAATAAGGTAAAGAGGGCTCACGGCTAATAATCATTAGCCGGAGATGCGGGAGCAGATATCGGCCGGGGCAATCACTGCGGCGCTCGATCAAACGAATGGAACCCCGGACCACGGAGCGAGCTTACGTGCCGTGATATCTGCGTCACGATAAATCGACGGATTTCTCCACGGCGAAATGTTTTTCACGCTGATTTCGTGCTTTTGTGTCCGGACTGCCTGTTAATGGAGCGTCTTTGGACACTTGTGAGTCGATGAAATGTTTCTGTTTGCAGTTGAAATTCGATGATGTTATCTGATGAATTTTATTCTTCTTTGTTGTTAATTGATGAAGAAGAAGAAGAAGAAGAAGAAATTGGAAATAATACACGTGTATTTAATGCGAGTAAGATTTTTAATAGAAATGTCGAAATTTTGTCAATAGTTGTCAAGTTTGAAAAGGTGAGTCTTATTAGGTGAGCTATAATTATTAGAAACCTACCGTAGTACAAATTGAATGCTTTCACTGTCCTTATTTTCTAGTTGTTTAATTATTTTGTTATTGTATTTGTGTCACGTATGCTTTATAATGTCAAATTTATAAATAAAGTCAAATTTATCAAAGTTTCTCAATAAATATAACGAGCAGTACCGATACTTATAGCCGGCAGTGTACACTAGTTTTGAACCACAAAGTAGAAGGTATCATGTATTTATATTTTACAGAACATAAATAACTGAAAAGAAATTAAAATCTTCTAAAAAAAGACAGCTCAGAATAAGCAGGAATATTAAATTTACATCCAGTAATTCCCTATCAACTCCTGATCCTAACAAATTCAAATTTTATCATTCATCATATTAGTACGTTAATTTCTCTCATCTCCTTAACTACTTCCGCATAATTTCTCGCCACCTCTAACCCAAAAATATACGAACTACCATTTTATGACCATCTCCAAGCAGATGCCAGAGATTCAATAACAAATGCAAATATATACCTATCCCTTTTGATATCTAGTCGTCGATAAATTCGAAATCGCATTTCCTCGTGGAAAACCAGGCTTTCCACTTGATATAAAAATTCGTCGAGGGCCGAATTTTACGATGACATTAGCCTGCTCGCGGTGGCTGCGGACCTTCCAGGATGAAAGGCAGGGGACGAGGTAATTAAGCTTAACGCGCATCGTCTCGCAAGCCA
This sequence comes from Bombus fervidus, assembly GCF_041682495.2. Lineage (NCBI taxonomy): Eukaryota > Metazoa > Arthropoda > Insecta > Hymenoptera > Apidae > Bombus > Bombus fervidus. Next base: position 2,927,697 of record NC_091527.1, on the reverse strand, counting down.
CCGGCGATTCCTGTCCGCGGTATTCCACCGTAGGTTTTGCCGCGGCTGCGTTCTGCGGTTTACCGCATGTCCAACACGACCGCCACGGGGTCTGCGCCTCCATCGACCATAAACCATCATTACGCTAGTATATACAAGCGCATAAGAGGCATCGCGGATGGATCGCCGCGTTCCCGATCTCCCTTTGCTTCAACCAGCGCGCGGACAGCCAACATCCTTCGCGAAATTTCTGCTAATATTTCCAGCCAACCGTACACCGGTCCCCGGTGAACATGAGATCGACTCGATCGGAAGCGGTTCCCATTAAATCGAATTTAGTTTCTGATCCAGTCGACCTCAGGCTGCGAATCTTTGTTTTAGCAACGTTCTTGGATAGCAGTTCAAGAGGTAGAAGTATTTTTTTTTTTTTAATGGAATTCGAAGGTTTCAGAAATTAAAAATTCGTTGCATTCTTTTCGATTATTCGAGGAGCGAAGAAACAAAAGAGAAAATACTTTTAAAACGTGAACAGGAGGATTGTTGATACCGTAGGAAAATCGAGAAGATAGTTTGAGTTAGGGAAAGGTTTAGATTAGATTGTAGAGTTTTCGAAGTTTTCAGGTTTTATGAAAAATTTCTCAGATTTTTGAAAGAATATTAACATTATGCAACCGCTGACGATTAGTACGATAGTTACTATATAGTACCATAAGAATTTGGAAAAAGGTTTTGGTAATTACATAAGGGCCAAAGTTCACGAGCCGATAAGCTTTATTTTTGGAATTTATTGAAGGGTATTAAATTGGTTTATGTTTCTCTTTGGAGTTGAAATTTATCCCCCGAAGGACATAAACGACTAATTTGTAATTACTTATTTTGATTAATTACTATTACTCAAGCCCGGACTAAAATACGAGAAAAGCATAAAGTATAGTAACAGCCGCGGTAATTATTAAATAACGCAACAAGAACACGTTTTATGTCGCGTTCTTTCACTCGACGAGTAATTTCATAAATTAAAGTTTCACTGGTGGCCGATCATTCCCAGGGAAAACTGGTAGTTGGATAACTTAATTCCAGGCACGCGACAATTTTCACGTAATACGAGAGAGAAAGAGAGAAGCAATAACCAACGGCACGCCTATACGCGTTCGTAATTACAATAACCAATAAACCAATTACAGGGGATCAGGATAGCGAACCGTGTATCAGGCGCGTTGTAAAAGAAGCAACCCGATAACGGGTGTCGAAGGCGCGAGGTAATGCCTCTAATAACGTAATCAGTGATAATTTCCGGCTTAATGGTATATATCCGTGCATGTAAAATCAACGTGATTCCCGTTCCCGGGTTTCAGGGCCTGTTCATGGGAGGGACGCCGATAAAACTGGGACCGTTAAAAATCAACATAATTAAACGAGTATTTATAACGAGCTCGTGGTGGACCATACGTACTTATGTGGCCTTACGTACGTGCAAAAGGGTTAACGAAACGAACGTTAATGGGGGCGATTACATCTAAGCGGCTGAAGATAATTTGACTTCTTATCGAGTTGGCGTTAAGCAGTTTTGTTCATTAAGGGGACTGCAAGTAAAAGAGCAGCTCGGTTTCCCTCTCCTAACACTCGACGTAATAAAACGTGTTTGCCGTAACAGGCCGAACGGGCCGGGCGACTACTTATCAATTACAATAATGGGACTATTAAATAATAATGGCGGACATGTTAGGTGAGCAAGAGCAAGCTTTTATGGCTGCAACTTTTATAATAGGGGGTAGGTGTTAGGCGGTGCTTTGGATTTATAGACGATGTAGTAGTACAAACACTATATCGGCCTCGGGCCGACAACTGCTCTTCAATCTTGTAACACCGCTCTGCCCTCGCTTCCCGCCTCATACATATGCCCGTCTTGTTTCCCTGAATCCTGTAACCGGTGATTTTTTACGCTCCCCTTTCCTTTTTCGCGGCGCTCCTCTTTTTCTTGCGATCATCTCGATCGTAAAAAGGTTTATCCTACAAGCAGACATCCGCTGCTTGTTCCGGGCCAATCGAAAAACGGGGATGGAACGAGGGAACGTGAAACAGGCCCTTGAAATTATTTTTATCCGGATTATCGTCGCCGTGCAGATTTGACGAGAAGAAGGAAGAGCAAAAGCAAGAAAGGAGAAAAAGAGTGTGATATTCTCATTGGATGGTGCATGGTGTGAATTGAGATCGAACGCAAGACGGGTCAATTAATTAAGCGCAACGCTCTGATTAAAAAGGTGCCAAGGCAGACTCGCTCCAAATCTTACGCACTCCTCCCGCGATTAATTTCCCGTAACGCGCGTATTCGTTTGTTGAAAGGAGGCCGCCAACCGATGGATCTGCGAGATTCACCATCGGTGACAACCGGTTCCTCGCGATAAAATGAAAAGCGACACCATCCGACCGGGACCAATTACCACCAGATATCTCGCCGCGTTCGACGATCGAGCGGCTTCAATAAAACTCTCATATTCGAGCAAAGAGAAATTAGCGAGGAACGTCAACAGCTCTCAGCCTCAGCCTTCGATCGACTTTACGAGCCTGCACAAGATCGGTTGAGAACGGAAGGAGAAAATGTACAGGTGTACAAGAGAAGAAGAGAGAAAGCGTAAAAATAAACGGTACCACGAGTCAACACGGTCGAACACGCTACGAAAGAACGAATTTAATTCTCGAAACGATTCGACACGCATCGCGATCGACATTGATCCTGGATACCCACCACGACCGTGTCATTTATTCTATTAACTTTCATACCTCTTTCTGATTTTTTTCGATTTTTTTCCAACATCGTCTCTCGGCCCATCTTTTTCTTCCACGATTTTGTTCTCCTCCCCTTTTTCTTCCCGTTTGTTCTCTTCCTCTCGTTGCTCCCTTTTTATCGTCACCTCCCGTTCGCTGAACATAAGACAGAGCCAACGGAGAACAGCTCGGAGAGCAGCCCAAGCAATCCGCCTTTCGTGTTGCGTCGATTCCACGGTGTTAGGCACGGGAACGGCCTTCTTGGACCGCCTAGCGTGATCCCGAATGCCCACAAAAAAGCACTCTCTATAACCGTGATACATGCTACAGATTTAATTGGACCGCCGGATACCTGGCCGGTTTTATTCTCTGTTCGTCGCGTTTCTGCCCGTCAATGCCATGCCGACGGTGATCCCTGGGAACTTTTAGCACGTTTTCCGACGGTTGAACGCTTTGGATTCTTTTCTTTCCACTCGAGACGACGAATCTTGTGGTTCGATAGGTTTTATCTGCGGATTGACGAGACAGGTATAACTGGACCCGAGAAGCAGAGATATAGATCGAAGAAAATCGAGGGAACTTGTTAAAAGTCTCTTATTTTCAATTAATATTCTGTAGGATTGAAATACTTGCTGTAGATTTCTTAACATCTTTGAAACACGCGATGAGAGCTTCTCCTATTACTTACTACTTATTATGGAGTTAAAATGTTGTTTACTTATATTCTCTTCTAATGACATGAAATGAAAAACAGTCTTCCAGTACATCATGCAAACTAACATTTAACTTCTTTCATTGTCAAACATACGCGCGCTGCTTACTGAGGCGACTTTCTATTTTCTCGACGTTAGAACTTAATAACTTTTAAACGATTAATACGATTCTAGGAAACTCTGATCATAAAGGAATAAGAAAAAGCAATCTGAATTTTTAGCAAGCATCCCTCATAAATCACTTCATTTCTCGAGCTTGCTTTCTAAGAATTCTAGAGCTGCGTGCTCGATATTGAAAGCCATGGAATAATATCCTTAATAGAGCAAGAATTTATCAGGAACGACGGAGCAGTGCGCGTTTCCGTGTTTCGTCTACAATACGCCTTAATTAATCAATTAAACGCCGGTATTATCCTACGCTGCGTCAACGGTAAGGCGAATTCAATTAAACGCCAACATAATACCTTGGAACCGGCCGAACAAAAGCAATCGCGACGGGAATACGACTTCGAATTTCCGTCCCTTTTGTTTGTAGAAATCCACTGCCAGTCCATCTCCCCTCGGGGATTAGCCTGTCGTCTGGTGAACGTCTAAGAGAGCCGTGTGTATAACGCGTAGGCATCCTCCTACGTGTTATCATTCAGTGGGAATTGGCCACGGTGAACAGGCTTGTTTGCTACAAACGCGGCACGCAGTGGCGCTTATTGTTACACACCGACTCGGCCAGCACGTAGTCGTACAGCTCGTGAATACCCATCGAAAGTGGATGGTGTACAGCGGCGGAGGCGTACGATCGAACAATGATTCCTCGGGTCTCCATAGTTAGATACGTGTTCATCGGCCACTCGAATTGGATTCAATCGACTTCGCTCGGCGGAGACGTTCATAAATCATTCGCGTGGCCGGCCTGGAAAAAGCAGGTAATCCACGAAACGAGGCGCGTTTAAATACAGGAAAATTAATGATCCAAGGAGATAATCCCGGCACGGTATCCAACGCGTCTTGGCCGCTTAACGAGACGATTAATTAATCGCTTACATAACGCGGCTGGAAAGTGGTCGGCTGTCTCTTTCGCCGACAATTTCATCATTCCAGCCGGCGGGCTTGACAAATAGTACACGAATTTCTTGCTAGTTACCTTCTACTTTGTAACCTCTATTGACACATCCGCGGGCCGAATGGCAGTCCTCGAGACCACGCATCAGTGCGGTTTGCTTTCTCCGATTTTTGGTTCGGGGATCTAGATAATTTGTGATTAATTAGACATTATAAGCGTTATTGATGGGAACAGCGGGGTCGGGGTGACCGAGAGCAAAGCAAAGTACCCCACGCGCGAGACGGACAGACGGACGAGCGTTACGAAGATCGGATCAGGAACGGTAGGTGGTCCATCGAGGTTTGCCAGTTTCGTTCTCTTTCTTCACTCTGCTTGAAAGACGGAGAAAAAGCTCTGGCATCTTCTCGAGAGCTCTCCCTCTTCAGGTATCTCCTTCTTTACCCATCTTCCTTTTCGTATTCCGATCGTCTCTTCTTTCTTTCCCCTTTCAACGTCGTTGCTCGTCTATCCTTCTTGAACTTCATCCTTCTTCCTCCATCGCGTCCACGTTCGTTCTTTTCTTCTTCCGTCTTCTCACAACCCTCGTTCCCTCTCTCTCCTACCTCGATCGATCGCGATACTCCTTTCCTCTTCTTCGCAGCACCTTCCCTTCCACCCAAGGTAAGCCACGGTACACGGAACTTCTCCTCGACTACCAACACACAACCACTCGACTACCATCGGGTACGCAGCGCGCCGAGAAAGAGTACCAGAGAGGGGTACATGCAACACACGAGGGTGATCCTGGTTGAGCTTCTTCGTCGCGACGATCCCTCGATACGGACAGACGGAAGAGCGGGACCACCGATCGAATCTCAGTCGAACATCTCCTTTTCCCTCCCTCGCCCAATCTTGCTCCGTGCCGATCCACGATCTTTGAGGCGCGACTCTGGCGTGCGCGAGCTTTCCCCCTCGACGTGCCTCGTCGCGAATGCTTGGGCTCGGGAGGATCCTTCTTGTGACCCCGTGGGTCGTTACCTCTCGACCGACCATCCCGGTGGCCCGTTGACGAGACACGACCGCCCCTGGTACGCTGGACGCAACGCGCCGATCAAAAAGACGACCAGAGACGATCGTCGATCCCTGCCTGGCTGGTGTATGGCCAGGAGGAGAGCCTGTCGCTATGTTTTCGTGTAATTCGACGTGAAACGACCACTGGCTTGGATGGAGTGTTCCTCCTCAATGTACAGAGATGCTTTCGTTGCTTGAAAGTAAGCTCGTCAAGGTGTTATCAGAAGGGTGGTTATATTGGCTGATTTGAAAGGATATGGTAAGACTAGAAATGCGGCTGTTGAAATTTTAACAATTAAAGGACATTATTAACGCTGCTATTGAAATTTTAACAATCGTATCGATATTCGTAAGCCTTTGTAAAGATATTTTAGAAACTTGTTCCTTTCTGTGAGATCTTTATTGGCAAAGATAGAAAAAAGAAGTGGATATATCCCGTGAAGATTTCGCAAGTTAAATACTTTTTCTAAATACATGTGGAAGGATTTATATAGAATGCCAAATTTTTACAATACGCCTTTATATATCTGTTGAAACGAGATATTATCGGAAATTACACTTTAATCGAACGGATATCGTTGGTAAATATAAATCGATTATCTTTCGTTAGGATAATTGAGTAAGATCTTATATGCACGCATATCCTCTCAACGAGAAGTGACGACCTTGGTGTTCGTAACTTGGTAACAAAACCCGACCTCGCGGGATGCACCGAGGAATTCCATTCAACAGGAATCCCAGCGATGCGCTCGCCTCTGAAAGAATCGAACGTTGCTTGTCCCGCGGCTATGTCCTCGACCCTGTTTCGCACCATTTTGTCGCCACTTAACCGTTGAAGTCATCGCTAAATCGAAACAATGAAGCTCTTATAAACATAGAAGAATAGTTACAAAAAAGAGCTATTAAATCACCATTGGATAAGAACAATACGAGTATAATTGTTTTGGAAGTTAATTGAAGGCTTCAGCTAGAATTATTTGACAAAGCGTCGCGACAGATGTTCCGACGAGTGAAACGAGCGACAGATTATCGGATCAGAGAGTCCCGTCGATTGGTATTTATTCCATTCGTTTGTCCCCTGTGTTTATCTCGATTGAACGACTGCTCCGTTGCTAATACGATAATTCTTATCGGGCGCCTCTCTCGAATGGACGAAAATTAGGCCCAGGCGCGCCGCAGCGAAATTTCGATCCTTGTACATACACGGTATCAGTCTGCATCGTTTGTGAACATGATCTCGGTAATCGAGACCGGTCCAAGTCCTGGTATTACTATTTTTAACGCAAAAAATCCATGGATCCGTACTGTAAGCGGACACTGGCAGTTTGCCGTTCGGACATTGAATGTGAAAGCTATCGTTAACGCGAAGAAAGGGGCGAGTTCGAAGAAACGAGAGGGAGTATTGAACGTTCACTTCTAGGAAAAGTTCATTTAATTCGACGTTCACTTTCGAGGAAGGTTTGATTCGCTTCATTTAAACTAAAATGGAGGAAATCGTAAGGAAGTCGTTTATTGATCGTCGCGAGGAACAAAGAATGATACAGGATGGAAATTTTGAGTGATCAGAGGAAGTTATGTTTTGTGCAGAGTTTCCCAAATTTGGAGACAACCTGTCTGCATCTAGGGGTTATATAAGAAATTCTACTAAAATCGATATGTAACATTTAACAGGAATATCATAATTAAAAATAAATAATATTAAATAAATAATAATATTAAAAATGCTCTAGAATATTAAAGATCTCTACGAAAGTAAAGAAAAATTTCAACACTCTATCGAAAAATGCACAAAATATGCGTAATATACAAAAATACATAACTATAGTATTTTCCATTATTTAGTACCTAGTTAAAATAATCTTCTATCTAAATTCGGTCTTTTTATTTATATTCCTAAAGTATGAACGTGCATACACATTCCCAGTCTAATAATTATAGGAACAAATAAAATCCCGCAGTTAGTTATCACTGTGTAATCTAGCGCATTAGACCTTCTGATAATAACAAAACTTAACGACACTGTCTCCAATTGCTCATCGTATTAATTAGTAGAAAGACTCGCCTGTATGAAGTCTCCATAACGTTCCAACCTTGACCCTAACCACCCCGTCTAAGACGTGTTTTTCCAAAGTTCCCTGATGGTCGATCGTGATGAGCCCGAGGGGAAAAGGCGGTTCCATCGACTGGATCGGATCCGTGTCACAAGCATTATACACGCGTGTACCCGCGTGCGGCGATCGCGCCTGATCTCCTCGGCTCGTTTTCCACGTGGATGGGCATGAGCATGAATCATCTGGTAGGTGGCCGAGCGTTCACACTAGTCGGAAGGACGAGGAAAGGTGGCCGGCTTTCGAGCTGGCGTGGAAGCGGCTAGTGGACAGCTTTCTCATTAGAGACGAGGCTAGTTGCACGGATCTCTGAAATTCCTCACAGAGATGTTACGATTATTGGCTGCCGTGGCGGCACGAGAAAAGAAGAGAAAAAAGGGGAAAACTAGACGATGGGATATGGGAAACTGAAACGAGGACTGAGCTCGGCTGTTTCATGGCAGACGTTCAGGTGCCGTCGTTTTAATATGAAAATATTGCATTTTGACGAGCGCCAGGCTCGCTGAGTCAGTTTTATCTGATTTTGCAACAGGACGTTTTGCAACATGTTATAACACGGCTGTGACTAAGATAGCTTAAAGCCAAGTAGTCGCTGATTTGCTTAAGAGTCGTTTTTACAGGTTTTAAGCGGGCCGTATTCGTATGTAGGAGAAATATTAGAAATTGTTGTTGGATCGCATACATGTGTGTGTTTGTGTGTGTGTATGTATATATATTTGATAGGCGACAGTTGAGAACTCCAAATACTTGATAATTCTTACAGATCTGCATATATATATGTATCGTATATATATACGTATATATACATAAATATATGTATACGTCTATCAAATTTCATGCACAGCATAAAATCAATTTTGAGCATTTAAATAATGTCCCTGCTTAGGTCGCCAAAATTAGAGCTTTCAAAATATCACAATTTATACACACATATTTCTACCAACAATATACAAGCCCTCTTTCTTGTTCCAATAATACAAAAATGTAAGATTTCAGAATTTTCAGATTTAGAAATTTCTTAAAAATGTTTACAGGTTTGCCTGTACTATAACAAATCTATTGTCAGACATCGTACAAATACTTAAAAAGGTGATGGTCTATTAACGATATACAATAAGTAAGAAAGACAAGAACGATAAACACGTTTCACAGTTCGATTTGTTCACCTTCTAAAAATTTAACTCTGATACAGGTGGGCGGTGTTATCGTGTAAATGTCGTTGGACTTTCCCGGCATATTAAAACTACTTGTCTAATACATCATCTTGTCAAATTTGTAGTACGTACCTATACAAAACTTTAAATTGTCAAATTGTCAATTGTCGTTGTCAAAAATCGCAATTTACACCCAGACAAGCAAATAAAGCAGAGCGAACGATCCCGAAGAGTCGAGAGGAAAGATAATGCGGAGTATTGTCCTGAGCGTGCAGGTTTCGCATCTGCTGGCCGGAATTCATCAGGATGGATGGCATGGTTATTGGCTGCAACGAGGGAAACAAGAAACGGCCGCAAAGGTGAATGTAACAAAGAGGGAATCAAGAGAACAAGTCACTCCTGGACTCGTAATTACCCATTGATCGTTTCGATCGACTCGTTTCGTCTATTTCGAGACCAACTTTTTTCACTTTGTGATTTCTGCTTTTCTTTGCCTGTGAATTTTTTCTTCCTTCCACCCCCTTGATCGGACCTCTCGCAATCGTCTTCGATTCCCACCTTCTTCACCTTGCTACGTGACCGTTCGTTCCGTAGTTCTCGCTCGACAGCTACATGTCGTCTATCTTTAGCCGACTTCGTGGTAATTACGAGGAGACGTTGAACCTCTGTCGCACGATTACGTGCGCCAAAAGTGCCGATTGTCTTCCCGGAGTTACGTGTGACGACGATCGTCAGTCGATCGAGAGTAAACTGAACTGAAATATCGATGCTTAAGGTACGATCGAGGGGAACAAAATAGCATGAATTGTGTGAGAAAAGGTAAACTATATGTTTTGTAAAATCAGGCTTATTGCTTTTAATGTTACGTGTCGTAGGCAGGTTAAGAATCTTGATAAATTCTTTCTGAATGATCGGTTTTGTAGATAGATGGTAATCTACAAGAGTTCTGATCAAGTTGTTCAATTTTAGAGCACCTTATTTTAATTTATATTCTGCATTTTACGTGACAATTGAATATGATATCGAATACAAATAATATTGAAATATAAATCCAAAATGAAGTAAGTTAAGTCTAATCCAAGCGCTTGTGATCACCTAGGATTCAACAATAATAGTTGAAAGTTACTCATATACTCGTTACTATATATTAAGAACATTGATTTGTATGTAAAAAATTTGATATTATATATTTTAGCAGCACTAAAACATTTCTTTTAAAATCACATCAATTACTATGTCTCTAATCTTCTTTAAAAATCTAACTGGAGTACCCTGTATGGAAGAATATATCTATTTCCTTAACTGACGATAGTTGTATCTTTCGTTTGTCACCGATAATGCGCAGAAACACTACTACTCATTATCAAAAATACATATCTCTTATATTTCCTTATCCTATAACGACAAAAGGGTCAAACTGAGAACCACTGCTCCCAACACTGCACGTTAACCAGGGACGTTAGTAGATCCTTAATGAGGCGTCGATTAGATCGAACCGATATCGAGGATCCGGAGGATCCACGAAGCATCGCGATGACGAATCGCGAAATACGACCTGGAGAATCTCTTTGTGGTGCAAAAAGATCACACTGAGTTCTGTCCTTCTTCCTCTTGCTCCAAACTCCGCATAGCTTTAAAAATCTTGTTCGAGCTTGTTCTCAAACAAAATTCATCGTTCCCGATCTCATAAAACCGTCAGCCCACGGTATATCGGAATCTCTATGCAACCTTGGCATCGCTGAAACAGGACCCTGAAACGATCGGTGGGCCAGGATCAAACGTGACAGATCATTAATTGCATTTATTGGAGCCGGCGATCGAAAGACCACTCTCGAAGCGTGGGTCCACGAGGATGAAACGTCGAGGAGGTCGGCGTAGGTCGAGTCAGGAGGAAAAGAAAAAGACGTCGGAGAAAGAGAAAAAGGAGTATCTCGAGGCCTCGAATCGGTTGGACCCGGTTTTCGTTCGGCAGCTTTTACGAGTCCGATCGCGGCGTTATTAGTAGGACGCTTTGTGGTACCTGTGTTCCTTGAGTTGGACCCTCCCTGCGGTCGGTGTTTCGCGTTTACAGGTGCACCTTATACGAGATAGTCTTTACACGATCATTCGAATAAATTAGACAATGGTCGGTTGGAGGGGATAAAACGGGTTTCAACGGTGAACGCCGAGATTGATCTTCGAGTTTCTCTTCATTACGCTCTGCATCCGATTAACCGACGATCGAACCTCTCGGGAATGCTACAGAGGATAGGAAACGCGTTAATCGTACGGAATGGTAATGGGAATGCATCGAATGGCGCTAGCATGGGGGAACCAAAGCGCGTTCAGACGTAAAGATTTTGTTTTCATATTTATAAACCCTTGGGATTGAGACCATGGGATATTTGTTGTAAAAGAAAGTTTTAAACCGACCTTCGGGTAAAACTCCTTGACGATGGATTCCCTATTTTATATTGACTAGGAGGCTTTTATAGGGCTCACCAGCAAATGTGTAAGAAATACAAATTTACATAACCGGTATTTCACGTTATGAATATTATTTTTGCAGTAATTGTTTTTAATACACAAATACAAACAAAGAAGGATGCATAATTGGTATGTGAAATTATTCGACGGATCTCTGAATGCTACAATCTTATAAACGAAGTAATATCAATAATCATGACTTGACATCTAAATTCGATTCGTTAAAATAATTTTTTTCGCAACTTTATGCACAATCCCACGGTTTATGAAGAAGTATTTATTAAGAGAATAATGTAATAGATATGTATACTAAACGAGATAAAGACTAGAACTTACTACAAAAATTATCATAAGAACCCTGTGTGAATGAATACTTCGAAATTTACAGTACGAGAATTAACTCCTAAAAATAGCTACTAGTTCAATAACATATGTACTATACCGAATTTTCTTCAATTTTAATTACACGAGCCTAATATGTACTTTATGCAAATAATAATTGCTATCAGTCAAACCAGTATGAGTTCCAGTGATCGTTTTCGACGTCCACATTCCTTATTTAATTACCCAAAAAACAAAACCAGCAGATAAATTCCAACAAGAGATAAAATAAAAAGAAATGGCGATTTAACCGCGAAATAAAGCAAGCTGTTGATCGTTTATACAGGGTAGACCCTTTCGCCGGTTCCATTCGTGGTTACTGTTATTGACATAACAGACGAACGAGCACGGGAAGTCGAGGCGGCTTTCGATTCGATTTCGAGGGCAAATCGACAGCCTGTACTGGAAGATTGCCCCTCGAAATAACGGGAACCAACTCGTCAATACTCCGCAACCGTTCCATCGACGACCGAGTAATTGGCGCCGTAAAGAAGGCGCGCGAAACGCGCCATGAAAAAGAATTCTCCCAGCGGACGGTCGAGAGTTTCGTGATAAAACAGCGAGATCACTTGTGCGGCGCGACAACGCGTCGTCCTCGTCATTCGCGGATTAGCCGGCAGGAAGAAACGGCCCGGATTTCGATCAAGTTCTCACGAGGCTGAGGCCATTTTGACGGACGCTGCAGGCACGTCGATACGGAGGAACGATCGGAACGGGCGTAAAACAATGCGGCAAGAACGTACTCAGAGAATTATAACTGTTTTCAAAATCGAACAGACAAAATCGTAATTTCCGCTGAATGTTGAAAGAAGAAGTGAAGAGAACGAAAAAAGGATCTGGTTTTTTGTCGAACAGTAGATTGCTTCAAGTTTAATCGAGTCGAGCAACAGTCTAAGACTATTTCTATGTAATTGTTTCTATGTATATCGAGTAGTTTGCAATTGGTTTAAAAAAATTTTTCCTGGATGAACTTCTCGGTTTTGGGATGTAGTTTTATACCTATACATATCCGAATTTTGCAGATGTGTGAAGAATATGGAATTATAGATCGTTGGAATTATTTTAGACTTATCTATTTCGCGATTGTCACAGCAAGTAGCCTTATTTAAGGAAATAACGATCACAATGAAATGTTAAAAAGTACGAGCTTGGGAAAATTTGTTTGCTTATCGTATTTATCTCTTCCTCTGACGTCTTACCTTGTGATTGAAAGTAAGGAAGTTAGGTGGAACACCGTGTAAAAAGAATAATTAGGTCCATTCACCAAGTACAAATTAAGCAATTTTTAAAACTATGCGATGGATGTCTGACTAGTACAAGAAAATTCCATTTCTAGATTTGAAAAGAATTTTTTTGAAGTTACTTATCTCCCATTACATTACTTTTATACAAATACACAAATTTGTTCGAAAGAATCATACGAAAAAAGTGAACAACTCGTACATGGCGAATTACACGCCTTCGCTCATTACATTTTCTCCGCCTCTTACAAACCTCGCCGAAAAACCAAAAGAAAAAGAACCCGGGAACGAAAAGAAAGACGAAAAAAAAAAAAAAAGAAAAAATGCAGTTGAACGAAGATCTTCGAAAGTATCTACGTAGTAATATTACTCACGGAGCCCCGCTGGAAAAGGTGTTTTAAATAAACGTTCGGGGCAGCATATCGGATACACCTTTGCCTGTACCAACCTGTACCTACCTGTCTGACTGGCCGACGTTCAGCCGAGAGCCAACGTACGCCGGTATCTGCGCTAGAATCGTAAAGGCACGAGTTTTACGAGCCGTCCCGTGAAATTAATACACGTGTCTCGCATTCTCTCGAATTCGGTGCCGATTATATACCCAAGGTTCCTAACTTCAGTCCACCGATGTTTCTCTCCTCTCGTAAGATATCCCCCTCTCACCCTTCTGGCTTTTATTTATTTTCCAGTTTCGGGTTACCTACTTCTCCTTGTCGTGGCCGGCTACTAATTGATCGCCGGCTAATCCGAAATGCAACAGGCAGGGCCGCTCATTACCGTAATGAACAATAAAAGAGGACCGTACCGCGTAATGAGCCACGTCTCGCTGTCCTGAGTCTGCTCTCGACGTAAAGGGTTTTCGAGGCGGAGACGACCGAACAAGAGGGTGGAACGGGGCTACGTTGGTAGGCGACTTCCATGTCGACCGGCTGAATAAATGAGCCGGTGATGTGGGTTCTTGCCACCGTGTTGGGAACGAGCGCGTCCGGATACGTTTTCGCTCGGCTCTTAAGATGCCTGGCGTTATCGTCGCGAATCAACGCGATCGTGCAACAGCTTCGATTCCGCGAACCGCGAGTCCCAGCTTGATGGCTTCTTCCTTTACCTCTAGTTATTGGAACGCGTCTAGTGGAATGTACAAGCTTGCTGAGAAACGGGACACCTAAACTTGTCTTGTTCGAATACAACGAAAAATGTGAAAAATAGAAAAGCTTCTCTATTTGAAATGGGAAATTAAGCCAACTTTGTGCTTGATTTTATCTTCGAAATTATTTGGAGGTGATAGATAGTATTTTAACTATGTAGCACTATATAGTTTTAGGCTCAAAGTATTATGGTTCGGGGCAAGACAATGTTCGATCGATGTAAACGTATATAATTTTTAAAGCAACAGCGAGTTGCTGAAAAGATTGGTTTATGATGGAATAGTGAATATCCTTGAAACAGTCAGCATGAAGAGAAGGTAATAATTTAAGCTGTACTTACGACTTTCCTAGGATTGACAATGTCATTATTTATACTAGCAATAAGTGCGCGTTAAGAAACGCATTTAAAGAATAGATTTTAGAATGTTCATAAAATTCTTTGAAAAAAGTCTACTTTAACATATAATAATGATATATCTGTCATCAATAAAGTTTATTGCGAAAATCTAACGCGTTTATTCATGCCCGCTTATTTCACACAGATATTAAACTAATTAGGAAGTGAAAATCGCGACGATATCTGTACAATAAGCATAACAAGAGTTCATTACCATATAGAAAGCCATACGATTCCTAATAACCAGGTAATAATGATTTGTACCTATAACTTACATGCTTATTATGATCCGGCAATTATGAGTATTATAGTTACGTGAAGATATCTGTAATTTATATACAACGATACCGTTTTCGAGGCACCGCTTCGAAGAAGAAGAAGAAGAGGAAGAAGGAGAAGAAGAAGAAGAAAAAGAAAAAGATGGAGAAGAAGAAGGAAAAGAAAAAGAAGAGAAAGGAAAGTATTTTTACGTAACGAGCCGATTACCGGATCGAGAGCGTAGCCGTGCCGGATCGTTCCGTTAATTTTCGATCGACGATCGTTTTATATCGAGCAACACGACGACTTACAGATGTAAGAAAGGGTATCGCAAAGATTTTCTGCACTATCTCTCAGGGGCCCCCGATGGGCTTTTATTGCCTTCAGATCGAGAACAGATAAAACAGTTTCCGAACCCTTTGTTAATCTCGCTGACCGATGATTTTGTAACCAGAACGATCGTAGGCGTAACCGAGCCGATTGGTGCCCGTAATTGTCTGGGACGCGGAATGCTCTGACGGTTGTTGCAACTTTTCCAGTCAGCAGACGCTGGACTTGGCCCGATGACGAAATTGATTCAACCGTACGATTCCCTGCGCCCGTTGTGAATCCTCGTCTTGTGAAACATTGATCAAGAATATATCGGTTCTTTGGTAAGAAATCGATCGTTCGAAGGAAAGAATCGTATCACATCGTATCGTTGCTAAAACGAAGAAAAATGGGAGCAACATTAGCAAACTTGTCGAACGCGCGGAAGCGTTTCGTAAGTCCTGTAATATGTGCCACGAGACGTCACAATGAGATAAAGCGTACGTCAACTACCTCGACGGTGAACGTGGATTCTTAAGGTTGCGTTTACACAGTCGGGTCTGTGTAAAGATCGCTACATTTTAATTAAAATGAATCACTGTTAAAAAGACACCAAAGATCAAATGTATGATGCTAAATATTATGTAGAATCGTGAGAGTTTACTTAGATAGGAGAATTGTAGAATCACGTACCCATCACGTACTGTATCTGTATAAGGTGTCTTATGAATTTTTCAAATTTCTAATTAGAATTGAAGAAGCTGATCGGAAGATAGTCAGACAAAAATTTTAGTTAGGTAGTTTTTATAGGATTTACTGCCTAACTATGTAAACAAACCTTAATAACCGGGTTCGAAGACAATGGCGGGACATTTCAGGGAACATAAAGTACCCACACAGTTCTCCTTGTAGAGAGTTTAAAATGGGTGGCGCAACGGATGCGCCTAGTCAGTTTCCGTCTTTTTAGATTTGCGTATTTTCTTCGCGATTAATTCCCAAGATTTAATAAATGTGTTGGACATAAATAGTGGCAATTGCAGGAAGTAAGATAAGGAGAGCGGTCTTCATGAAAGTAGAAAACGTGTAAGACGTTAGTTACTTTCGCGATGTTCTGGCATCTTGTACAAAATAACTGATACTTAATCTATGTACCATTCCCGAAGATGTTGAAATTAAGAAGATATAAGAAGGCAACCAGCAAGATACTCATGTACATAAATATATTGTCATAAAATTTTGTTCTTAATAACTCATGCAGGAATAGCAGCTAATAAAAGGACCCTGCTCATATTTCCATCTAATCGTTTCATCAAATTCATTCCTGATATTCTCCCAGATACCAGAATATCTCCTTATCTTCACCCTTTAACGAAACGCTTTCCTCTTATCCCATCATCCAAACTGTCTTCGAACGTCCATACGTCAGAATTTAGTGGCGATCACGATCATGCCGTAACACGTTCCCTCATAAACAGGCGTAAGCTTCTCGTTAACCCCATTACAGCGCGAATACAGGAACAAAGCGATCTTTAAACGAGAAGCCGATAATCCCTGTGTAGTTTTAAAAGCTCGGGTAAAGCTTCGTGAATATTAGACCGCTACAGATAAGCAGATATGGATATAATGACGCTCTGGTTCGTTTGAATGAGCTACGTACGCGTCTATTCGAGGATGCTAACTAAGATGCTATCTAATGACCCCCGCTGTGTCTCCATGATGTATCGATCCTATATGCCCCTGTCTCAACCCCATCGGTATTTGCTTCACCACGAATCGTTTCAGTTCGCTTAAATTCATTGGCCAGCTGCTGCTGGAACAGCGACATCGACACCACAGGTGCCTGTTCCAGAATCGTCTAACAGAGAGTCCCAAGACGAATCTGGAATTTGGAAGCGGGTCAACGACAAACGTCCGGGACTACCATTTATGGGACTCACAGATCCGATGAGAGATTGACTGATCGATGGGTGACGCGACCGATGATATCGAAGCCAGATAAAACTGGTATGACGGTCTGGTTGCGCGTGCAACGGTCCTGACGACCATTCAGGGATGTTGCATGATTAACGAGGAAGACGAATGAGGGAATCCGCGACGTTTAAAGAAACTTAAGTGAACGAGGATCAAATTTGAAGTCGTAAAGAATAATATCGCATGTTAGGATCTATGTTAGAAGAAATCTCAATAGGTTACCTCCTAGTGCTCTTTGACACATACGAGCTTGCGTTGTATACGTGATATCTGAGTAACTTTCTAGCAATCGCAAGAAATATCATTTATTCTTATATAAAAATAGAAACGTGTGAATTAGGCTTCTCATATCATGACAATGTATTCGCGTCAGTTAATTCTCGTTAACTGAAAGTATCGAAATGTTTGGAAGTTGAAAAGATAATTGGAGAATTGCAAAAGGGGTAAATAAAAATTAATCGAAAAAGGTTAATTGTGAGGTATCATTTAGAACAATGATCTACATGGTTCATGTTCTTCAGAAGGTCCCTTTAAACCTCTGGAGGGAGTCACGCATGATCAGAGCCATTAATGACTCGTTAATGGCCACGGTTCTTCTACTTCAAAATTATATCAACGACGAGAGTCACGATTGCGTTGCGTTCTATCGTTCCGTCGGTGGTCCACAGTCCCCGGAACACGTGAGACAGCGTGACACGATGAATTTGTCACGGGTTTGGGTCACGCTACGTGCTTCAAACTACTTGTTCCGTCTTTTTTCTTCGTAGCTCTCTACGATCCCTCTTTTCTCACCTCGACTACCCACCGCGAGCACGTGCGATAAATTTCTCAAATACAGTTGCTTTTTATCGTACCTGTGGAAAATACTAAGCTCAAGCTCATCCATGAAACTGTGAGATTGGAACGAGTTCGATTAAAGACTGCCGCGAACCGCGCGAAGAAACTCTGGCTCTTTCATCATTACTTTCTTTTTACTGAACAATTTCTTGCTACCTGAACAAAGTATATACAATCATAATGCTACAAAAAATATTCTTGCACTCATTAAGATTAGTTACAGATAAGAAAATATCTTTATGTCGAACTCACATTAAATCAGTTTATTTAATATTAAATTCTAAATATTTCTTAAAAATGGAGGGAAAGTGATTTATTTGCTATCACAAGCGACCAAAACGTCTTTTTTATACTCTGTGATACTTTTTTTCCTCGCTTAGTTATTAGTGCGTCGGTCTCTACTTC
Organism: Bombus fervidus; assembly: GCF_041682495.2. Classification (NCBI taxonomy): domain Eukaryota; kingdom Metazoa; phylum Arthropoda; class Insecta; order Hymenoptera; family Apidae; genus Bombus; species Bombus fervidus. The sequence goes on along the minus strand of NC_091527.1, from coordinate 2,909,460 downwards.
AACAGCTTCTAAGCATTTCCAATACGTATCATACTTATCGAATTACTTAACAGAAGACACCATCCGTCGTACCTTCCCTGAAAAGTAAAACATGTAGCTACTTGCGAAACTAATTTGTGGAAGCTGAAGACGTACAAGGTTCACGGGAAGGATGTTGAATATCTATACGACACACATCGCACTTAATGACCCGTGGAATCGTCCAGACACGATTCCATTTCCTACTTTTGACCAGCAATTAACAGTTCTCTTGGAGCGTGCTCCAGTCGTGTCTTCCGCTGGTGGATACTAAATTACAATCACCGATAATAAACAGGAGACCGTTCCTATTAATCCGACATTTAAAGCTAGTTTCAAACGAAAGATGTTGCAAAAGCGGCTCTAATTTGCCTCTGTAACATTCCCTGTATCCATGAACATTTGTAACGACGATCAACCGAACTCTTTCATCCAGAACACTCTCGATATCGCTTCAGCCTTCTGTGGAGCGCAATATTTAATGCGTTAATAGCGACATGGCTGCTAAACACAGTGCCTTTAACCTACGGTAGTTATTCTTGACCACTCGATCTTTAAATCGTCTTATCTTTATTTCGTTTAAAAGATCGCGTTAACTGGTCGCGAAATTATTTGAACGAAAGATGCGGACACGACATCGACTAATGGGAATGGGAAATTGCTGGCAGAAATCACGCTCAAAGCTGATCGTCTGTATGAAAGAAGCGTTAAATCAAAACCTCTTAAAGATCGTCACGGTTTGCGGATCGAGATGAACGGCTCGAAAATCGTTCCTTAACCTCAGCTTCTTTTTCACGGCGACAACGTTGATCGTACACGTGCTAGGGTAGGATCGAGTGTATCAGCTATCTCGGGGGCGATCGCCAAAAACGGAGAGAAAAAGAAACTACGAGCTGCAGAATATCGGGATACAAAGAAGAATCGCGGGCAAGGGCATGCGCGAATCCGCGCCTAATCACGAGTTTAACGCTTTTTACGACGTCTACGGACCTTCTTTTGCCGGAGTCGATCGTTTTCCCACAGTCAGCACGCTGGCTCCTCGCTCGGCTAGAATCGTGGCGGTTCTTATCGCTTTTTCGTCCGTTGCTCCTTTTTCTCTTACGTGTGTCTACGACCGTCGATCGTTCCACTTTACACGATTTCGCGGCAAACCACCGAAACACTATTGCTTACTAGGAAAGAAAGAATGATCGGGAAAAGAAGTTTCGTTGAACGATCCAAAAGTTATATTCTCGGCTTGTTAGAAGACACGCAAAGTCAATTTTATGATATCAGCAAAAAATTGTAAAAGTGAACTACGTATTAGTACGACAATGGTACACGTGTTTTCCCAATAAAATTATATTCTTTAATAAGAACAATGTTATAACCTAAAATAGAGCGGATTTAACTCTTTCTTTAATAGCAAAATTCAACCACTATTAGCTACACTGTTAAAAAAATTTGTTAATTGCTAAATAGTTAAGTACTTAACAAACTTTCTATTCCAACCCAGTTTCCCTATAAGTTTATTTTTCTTACAATTAGTTGTGTTATTCTTCTAGCAAATCGACGATACGGTTGCTTGATCGATCGCTTCGCGTGTCGAGCTATGACTCAAGCCAAGTAGAGATAAACATTTCGCAAGTTGAGGGGTTTTTGAACGATTCGATATTAAACCGTCCGATCGATGCCCTAGTTGCACCGAGCAAGACATAACCAGTTATATGTTCCGTATGATCCTGACTAAATTCTGCCCCACTAAATTCTATCTCTGTCATCCTATATCTTTTCTGTATCCTATACATGGATGTATATTTCAGACCAAACGTTGTTTTGATTCAAAGCTACTCCAACAGTACTGATCGAATTATGTAGCTATAATAGAGCTACCAGTACCTTACGCTTACGCTATCTTTCACTCCACATCTTCAGCGGCACTAATTAAAAGCTAACGCCGTCGTGTAATTGAAACCACCGATTAAATCGTATCACACTTTGAACAACCAAGAATTAGATCCAAAGGTGAGAATCGATTATACCAATCTATCGAACGTCCGGTAGCAAACTTCGATCTCTTCTCGAGTATGCACAGTCTGTCAAACGTCAGATACCCTATAATTATCACTTTACATGTTCTAATCATTGTCGTTGATATCGTATAATTAAAGATATAGAGAGTCGTTGTACAGGGGATCGATAGATAAAAATCGATCGAGAATCAGTGATCGCGTTGTTATCGAGCCTCTGGCAAATAATCCTTGCTTTTTCACTGAGATCTGCTTTTCTTGCACGCATTCATTCGTCCGCATGATCGAGTCCACGCCACCTTGATTTTATCGTAGACGCGTGGAAATAAATAGCTTACTCGAAAGAGAAAGAACGGTCTGTTTCAGATTATGTAAGTCCACCTTGATCATATCGTTCTGGAATCGTTGATTCGTATTTTAAACTCCTTTTTCTTTTCTGTCGTGGTTTTAGAAACGCGTACTGATCGGGGATACGTCGACTGTGAAAATAGGAACGATGAGGTTTCTAGAGTTCCACGAAGATCCATGGCCGTGGTAGACAGCCGCGTCTAAATCGTAGGATACGGCGTCTGAAATTTTATGCGATCGCGTGATCACGCCTCCTCCACGTTTTCACGAGTCCTGACTTGGATGCAGCGAAACCGCTGGCTTCCTTATCGCTATTAGAATTACCATTTCGCGCGAGTTACATGAAGAATCTCGTTCCAACTATTTTTAATCATGTTTCAGGCATATCTTACATTGAAGTGCCACTTTTTGCAAACTTAATAATAATGATATAATGGTAATGTGTATATTAGTTTAAAAATATTGCAGTTCATATCAAATGAAATAAAGAAAATATCCGAGGAAGTAATTAAATCTAAAAAAATCTTTCACTTGAAACTTTTTAATGAAATTTGCGTGTTGCACGAAAGGCGACCTAGTTATTTTTAAGAAAATTAATATAGAATATCGAACTATTTTTGTTGTTAAAGAATATATAATGAATCAAGAATGTTCAAGAGTGAATGAGAAAGTAGAAGTGCCAAATACAGCAGCAGACTGAGTCGGAAGTTAAGGAGGCAATGCGATCATTCTCTATGGTTCTTAAGCATTAGCAACAAGCAAAAATGTTCTCACACCGACCACCGTACCGTGTTTGTAGACACTGGTCCTGTGAACGTATTATAGTCAAGTACATGGTGCGGAGGACCACGGGCTGTATAACACATAAAACGGGCGCATAAACGAGATGCTATCGGAGTTGGAGGAGGTTCCGCGTAATCTATCCAATTATCGTTCGATCAGAGCTGTATTCGTGATTGTTCGGACCCTCAGCCACCGGGAGAGACTTGACTGCTATGAAGAACTAGGGTTGTCTGTGCAAGAAATGAACACTCTATGCAAAACGACGTTGGAGAATGCTATTATTTTTATGGGAACTTTAACCTTAGGTGATAAAATATAGATTCTACGTTTAGAAAATAAATTAGTACTTCGTTGCTGAGATACCTTGTCGACTTATCTATCCTACAAATTTTTACATTATATATAAAATAATATCGAAACATTTTTAAAAATACTTATGTTAAATAACGAAACGCTATATTTCGGAAATAAATTAGTCTTTCGTTAGTTGGCTATACTATTTTCTTACTATCTTCTATATTTTTCGCTGTATAATTACTACAATGAAGACAGGAAATAGAAGCTTACTTAAGTCGAAGCACGATTACATAAATTAGATGTTATAGTAATACCACTAATCATATCTGTTCCCTTGTAATTAAAAATGCTGAAAAATAATTCTGCTACTAATAACCGTGGCTACTAAATTTACAAACAACTCTCCCTCTTTCCTCAAATACATTAATCATCCACATCGTCCCTATTACAAATCTCCTGTACAACGTAGCCAGCCACTCGTCGCCATCTAGTTATCAGCAATTTATTAGTTATCGAACATAGAACCACTTGCTTCTTCATAGGTCTCGATTCGCGATGTGGTTTCACAGGGTGGGGTCACCGAAGGTTGCGCAACTCGTGGCTATTGCGCGGCGGTGCTGCCTTCCACACGATTGCCACTTTAAGTGCGCCATAATGGCAGTGGGCTCGCTAAGAAGAACGCGATCTTAAGAAACGGCTCACGGTGCCTCGGCACAGGACTCGCCGTTCGTCTCGGTTTCGCTTGGTCTCTCGTGAGGTTGCCTGTCTCGATTGCTCAGGGCCCCGCGGATGCGGATCGCCGTTGGGCCTTTCACTAAGGCCTGCGGGCTACGGGTCGCGACCTCAACGTGGTCCACTCCCTCTTCCCTTCCCACCCCCTGTTCGTTCTCCTCTTGCCTCCTTCGCCTCCTTCACCTCACTTCATCTTTCTCCGTCTTCTTCTCTTTCCTATCTTCCCGCTTTTTCTTTTTCTCCAAACATTTTTACCTCCCTTCTCTCTTACCTTTGTGCTTTACCTAACCCGGCTCCCTTTGCCTACTCGTTCTTCTCCGGCTTCACTCCGGCGGCGCGGCGGCGTCTCGTTGCCTCTCCTCGCGTCTCGTCTCAACTGTCCAGGATCCTTCGTAGTCGTCTATTCTTAGTCATTCTCGTTAGTAAAACCCAAGACGATGACCAATAGGAGTTCCCGACGGCTTAACTTCACCCGCTGGATAGATGCATCTCTCGCGGCTATCCGGATAGATTTGGGTTATCGGCGGTTAGGAGGTTCGGATCGGAGGTTGACATCGCGGCAAAGAACGGGTTCTTGGGAATATAAGAGAGGAGGACGATATACTGTTCGTGAGGTAGATGTCGACGTAAGTTCCCGCGACGTTCCCGCGAGAAGAAGTAGCTTGCCCTGATTTTCGAGGCGAGCGCATACATAGATCGAGCGGCTCGTGATCACGACCTCCGCGATCGGAAGAGCTTAATCATGCGGGAACGTGTAGAGTCCTATGCGACGAGTGGTATAACTCCGCGGAGAGAGAAGAATCGATCGTTCCACCGTAGGAATCAGGTACCCGGTCAAGCCACTTAATTTCTCCTGACTACGATTAACCCACGTTCCACTTCTATTCAGTAACCGGAATTTAATCGCGCGTTCATCGACGAACGCACAGGATTACGTGAATTTCTTAGCTACCGGCACCGTACTTCGACTTTACTTGCGCTTCGTCGCTGTTGCCTCGTTAGGGGAAACACTTGCGGCTGTAATTAACTTTCCGCCAGCCGCGGACAGAAGAATTCATGACGCTGCGCGATATGATTTTTGTCATCAGCTCCGCTACTACTTCCTAACTGATGTACGTATCCATCGATGAGCTCCGTTATCGTTGCGTAACGAGCTTGAAAACGCGCGAGAATACGCTTCGTCTGTAGCCAGCCCGACCGCAATTTCTTCAAATAATCCGAACGCATCGGATATATTAATTTCACGCGGCTGAAGGGTACCGCGGTAATTTTCAAATTACAAGTTGCCCGCAGGCGAAGTTACAGGCTGTGGCCGTTCGAGGCACCGGCCTTTAAGACATTGTCTAAATAATAGTCTAATGGATAAGGTATTCCATGGCTGAGGCCCAGTCGGTGGTGCCGTTTCCAAGACTTGCACCACTGGTGGTTACACTGGCAACGATAGTCTATATTCCCTTACGACTAGTTTCATTCCCCTTTAAAGTGTTTTAGAGGTTCTCGAAGTGGGTGCTCGGCCGTTTTCTCTAGCAAACTGCCTCTCGTCTCTGGATCCCGGCTTGCACTTCACTGGCCGCTCAACGGTCGTTGCTAACCCGGTTCTTGAAGATTCATCCCGTGTCTCGTGCCGACGTGGCTGGAGCTCTTATGGTTCCTGGTAACGATCTTTTCCGATAGGTTACACGATTTAAACGCGAGCTGCACGTGCATACACGGCCCAGTGCGGCCGCATAATTTCTAGAACGTATTATATTTACGCGAGAAACTCGAACGATCGTTGAACGGAAGTCCTTGGTTTCTGGAAAAAGTGTTCGTATGCAAAAAGTGTTAATTTCATTACGAGATCCTTGAAATCTCGTTGGCTGTCGAGGATCGAAAGGTCTCTCAATACAAGGAAGCTCAAAGCAAGGAAGCTCAAAGTCGAAAGAATTGACACTAGCCATCGTTGGTGAAGCAAATAATCATCTTCTCGATATTCTTTCGATGGTACGAAAAGAAACGCGACGCTTCTCTGCTGAAGAAGCACGGTAACGACGAGTGGAAATCATAACAGTTACCTTCCAGGAATCAATTGGATCGCCGTGGTAAAAACGGATTTGTGGTATCGAATGACGCCAAACCGCCTAAAAGAAATTCAAACATTTTCTATCCGCCTTTCTTTGGATTGAACAGTTATTCCAATGCCATTCTCTGTCCTAAACAATCGTACTTGACAGCATGTTACAGCGATTGCAATGATTTCTTATCCAAGGTTGTTCGATTTTTCCCCCTACATTTCTTTCACTACAGCCGATAGTCCAATTAAAATTTCTGGAAAAATATCAGGAAACCTATGGAGTTCGTTCACATCCGTGTCTTTAGCGGCCGAACAAAATTTCCCTTTAGAGGCGAGGCTGAACGAATTGACCTTGAGATAAAAACTGCCCAATTCATTTCGCCGATAACTTTTTTCGAGCGTTCCGACGAAAACAATTGTTACACGTCCGAGTTAACCGGTTACGAGAGATCGTCGTAAAATAAACGTCGGGGTTAACGCGATCATCCTTTCATCTCTCGAATATTGTAGTGACTGTTGTCACGAGTCACGGTCGTGACTTTGCTCATTAATTCTGTTAATTTGTGACGCAATCGAATGAGAATCTGGAAGTGTTATCTCCAGATGGATATATCCTACACACATCATAGCGTTGCTCTTTCCACGACTACTGTGTATGAATGGATCCAACAGTCGGAGAGAGCGAGTCGGTGAGAATTGCATAACGATTTCTCTCACTTTTTTACTCCTCTTTTTCCTCTCCACATTTCGTGAAGGATTACCATACAATGAAGTACACCGGTGAACGTCTAGAATGGTAGCGGGCTCAGGTTTATGACGTTGAACAGTGTCAAGCGGTAAATAACTGGCTGTTAATTTGTAGCGGCCATCTGACGCGCGGCTTAGCGCGTTTACTTACGGTTTCCGGCGAGCAAGAAATTGCGCCGTCCGATAATCATCTGCAACGTTATCTGGCTTACGATCACGGACCGTGTCCCCCGTCCGATACGGCTAAATTAGTTCTGGGAACGCGATTACCCGCCACCATGCAAATTGAAATAACATGGCGCGTTACGCCCTCCGTATCTTCCTTTATATGTATATGTATACGTCCGTATGTATAATATTCCCTTGGTTAACGTTATTTTCGTCGCCTAATTACGCTTGATAACGTCATGATTTTAATCGAGCTACTCGGATCTTGATTAAACGGTGTGCGATAAAAATAGATACATGACGTGGACTTTGACGTTGATTCTTAATTCGTTTCACGGTAGCACGTGTCTTTTTGTACAGAACAAAGGAACCAATCGATATCGGAAGATTTATAAATGTATCGAACGAGTCAGAGACACGATATTAATCCTCGAGCTTTTAATAACCTAATAAGATCATTGGTAGCAACGATAACGACCATCCACCGATCGTGCTGCGAAAGGATCTCAGAGAACCACCTACGGCTCTTTCATCGTGGTAAAGACACGCAGCAGAACAAATTGGGGTCCGCTGGGTTGTTTGACAAATTTCGTCTAGCGCCGCGGGAGAGTGCCTTCTAATATCCTCCCGGTTGATTCTTCCTTGTTCTCCGGCATCTCCCACCCCCCTCGCGCCTTCTTCCCTGCCCTCTGTTCCAGCACAGTTGGTTCGCCGCCGCCGGCCATCCTTTAGCATTCGTTGCACGACCACTTTTCTCCTGCTCTATGAACAGGTCCGTGTATTTCGTCTGTACTTGTGTGCAGAAGAATCTGCATGTGCATGTGTATATGGATGCGCGCGAGCACGAGCTCGAGGAACGTTCGTACTGGAGCGTGCAATGCATACTAGCACGATAGGTGGTAGGACGTGGAGGATGAGGCCTTCCTTGGCTCTGAAGAAGGTACCGCTATCACCCTCTGACCTCTGGAGGCGAGCGAACGAGGCCTCCTTCCACTGGCACCGGTAATTTTGCCTTCGGTCCTGGCTTCCTGGTGCTACCCAGATCTAGATCATCGAAAATCGGAGAAGAGGGTCTCCCTGATCTCGCGAACCTAGCTCTTCACGCTGAAGATCAACGTAGTAGATCGATTTAACCAAAGAGACTCCCTTGAAACTCTCTTGTGCACGCGATATTTCGATCGCCAAACAGATTCGGAGAGTCGATAGTTTGCTTCTGTCCTTTTATTTTTCTCTTGCCATTTGTCTGGGATATTTTAGGAGGCACTACATTGTTCTGTAGACAACTCTTCTATTAGGTCACTTTACGGATGTTACATAAAGGAAGTAAATGTTCGTTGGTCTTAATGAAAGGTGGACCCTGAATGGGGACACTCACGGACTTTTACTTGGAAAACGGAAATCGGATGGCAGAACCAGGGAGTTGCTTCGCGGACTTTTCTCCGTGGGAATGGAACATTTACGAAGTGGCGTGGAGCAGAAGCACTCGCATTCCGAGGTAAATAGCGAGCGAGCCGACCGGTGCAACAAAAACATCGGACGTTAGGCGAATTCGAGATGAGAAACCGTTCCTTTCGAGAAAGAATTATTCAAATTGCCGATGAACCCGCCAGTTGGAACAGTATTCCGCGGCGAGCACAGTAACAAGTACGTAGAAGCGGTGGGCGCGCGCGCGCGAGCAAGCCCAAGAACAACTGGAAACGGGGAGCTCTGCAGAGGAAATAATGTCGTGGGATTGTTTCGCGCGCTATCAAGGTTTCAACGAGTTGCTTCGAGGCCACGCGTCCCTCTGAATGCTGAATAAATGAATGCACCGCTGGATATCGGACGACAAATGATTCGATGGATTATAAAATATAAATTGAATAAACGAACGTGAATAAGTATCGAGGCAAAAATGTTTAAGCTGTTGCTAACTGCATTGCAATGAAATAAAGATTCTGTAAGAAAATACGATAAAATACTAGATATATAAAATTCTCCTAACTGAAAAGTGGAAATATAAACAGAAAGAAAAATTTCTATTAATGTAAGAAACTATATATGCTTCATGTAAATAACTAGCTATAGACGCTACAGCAACATTCCGCAGTGCGCAATATTTTCTGAAATACCCTAATATAATACTATATCCTCCATGTTAAAATTAGTAGCAATATGTTAACCAAATAATGTTGACTTACCAATCATAAACATGTATTGAATGTACAAATCATGCCTACGGTGTTCGGATCGAAAATCGATATGTTCGAGGATAATGATCAACATCATCCATGTATATTATCCATGTATGTATAAATGAGCGAATCGTTTGCGTGTACAGGCTCATCATGGATTAGCAAGATGACTAATCCCAATACCGGACATCGGGACAAGGGTAACCGCTTTCGAGCAATACCGAAATAACGGTTATCGGCGAGAAGGCAAATTAACCTGACTGGATTCGAGACCGCTACCGTGGAAAAAATCGCAAATCACAATGGTCGATCCTTAAGTGGCCGCACAGCATTTAATTTCACTCGAGCTCGCCGTTTTCGCTATATAATTCTGATCGTTGATACCGAGCCGCGAACAAAAGCAATCCCGCGAGAATCTTGAGTAAATAGCAGGCGTGCACGTCCTCCGGTTTCTACCACGATTTAATGGGAGTCAACATTATAACCAGGACAGCGATCATGTGTAATTTCTTTATAGAGTCCGGAACAGACTAAAATGTGTCAAGGAATTCGAATCGTATGGTTGCGGAAACTGTTACTTATCGTTTTCAAAGTTGTTGGATATATGAAGTTATGATCCTGTTTCACGATGTGTTGCAGAACTTTTTGTGTAAATTTTATAAACGCACGGTGCTATTTATTACGGAACAAACGCTGAAATCTCTCCTGGCATCGCATTTAAAATCGTGCAAAAGTTTAAGATTATAAAGAGAGAAAACGAGTATCTTATATAATCCCTAACAAGACTTCGGCAGCTTGTATTATCGAAGCGTAAAATGTGTTTTTACTTCGAACCAATTAACTCTTCAATTTATATACTGTACAAACTCTCTTATATATTACAGACAGAATATTACCCGAAGCACCCTTCTTTAAACACTCCATATACCTGCTGTACCGATGCAAAAATAAATACTATTATTTTTTTTTGGAAACAAGCCGATAGTAGAACCGATACCATGAGAATTTTAATACCGTTCTAAAAAGCAGCATGAAAATTAATAACCGTGGCCATAAAACGCAATTAAAAACAGTGGACGTCTGGCGACCAATTTTCGGCTTAACAAGCCCCCTTTTGAGGCTAAATACGATCAAATTAGTGTCCAGCCAGTTCGGTATTTATTTCCGGTCATCCGGATGCCGGTAACCGTTCGCGCGGATTGCGGCCCGCTTGGATTCCCAAGCAAGCGAGCAAGAAATGTCTCCCAATCCCGTCCGGAAAGTGATCATCGTTGCCTCGAGTCGCACGATTAAGGACGCCATTCCCCGTCTCCCTGGTCTCGCGACCGGAGAAAAGAAGCTTCAAAAACGGCCTGGTCGAGTGTCATCGTTGCCAGGTAGAAGATAAAATCGGCCAATCTACACAGAGACCTCTTTTCTTGTCTCTTTTTCTCCTTTTCTAAGGTGAGTCGATAAAAGGCGCTTTATACGAACGTTACTCTGTCCACGCGGTCGGGGACAGTGAAGAAAAGAGCAGTGACAAGAAGACGACGCGTTTCGAACGGTGTAGAAAGAGAGAAAGAGATGTTCGTTCGTTTTAATCGCTAATCGCCAATTACCTGGAGCGTCCCGCGTCCGAAACCCCCAGAAGCATTTTAACGAGCCGCCGTGTCGCCCGGTCCGGAATTTTACTTCTGCCTGGTCGGCTTCCAGAGCGTCTTCCGAACCAGAGGCCACAGCGCATTCACGATATCTCTTCTCTCTCAGCTCTCGCTTTACAAGCCTTCCTCGACCATACGACTGGGTCGCCCCTTTCCGGCTGCCTCGATCTTTACGTAGGATTCGAGTCTTCTTTCACGTGTGTGCGTGCGTGCGCCCGTACCAATTAGCGCATATTTCGGCCCTCGGTGTTCGGCTGGTCCTAACGTTGGCCCAGTCGGTCGCTTTCGGTGGTCAGAGTCCAAAACAGAAACCGCGGCCACGGAATGGAACGAATCGTTCCAAGGTTGTTGTTTCACATTTCGGCATCTTCTGAAAGTCTTAGCTTCCGAGGAGAAAGGAAACTATCGCGCGGTTCCTATGGCTGCAGGTTGTAACGGACGTAAATGGTCAGCTTGTTCGTGAATAGGCGGCGATTACGGATTATCACGGACTGATGAGAAAGAATAGGGATGTAAAAGGTGTAGAGCTACCTGGGATTACGCGATGTTTCGGATACATTCGACGACACCGAGTAGCGGGATTATCACGCGGCTAGCAAAAAAAGTGACGGTTTTGCGACGAGGCTTCCCTTTAGATTTTCGTAACGGTTCTGGCAAGCTGTTTCACGGCGCAAGATTAAGTATACACCACTGTGGGAGCTAAGTAATAACTGCCAATGGAATTAGAGACGCTGTACGGTCGCGTATGCTAGATGGGATATACGTGACTATACGTCGACGCGATTTTTATCGGTAGACTGATGATGGGATATCTATAGACACGGAAGCGAAGTATAGGAAGAGAGTCATTGGTGTATCGGTGTTTAGATTCCCCTTGGAGAAAATTGTCGTAAGAGATAATCCATCGACGCGCTAACTCGATGATGCTGAGAATTTGTAGGAATAAATAGATACATGTATAAATTCACCGATGTCATCAATCATACATCGTACTCGCGATTCGATTGTTATGCATTCGATCTGCCATTCACTTTCGACGTACTGAACCTCCAAAAATTGCCGGTATGAAAATTATTATATACATATAAAATATCATCCTACCTCCTGGATCTTCCGTTGATGCTAATTATTTTCAACACCATCCAATTCCAAGATGTCCTGTTTCGGTGGTAGCGACGATCAAATCTACATGGTCGAAATCCTGATTCACAAGTTGACGTTGACAAAGAGTAAAATCAAAGACATCGGTGAATATCCAGTTACGGTGAAGGTCTCGTTCCTTGATTTCCCCACATTTGAGATTACGCGGGATGACTTTTACTCGGTAAAACCACCACCACCAACCGAGGATGGAACCTTATACTTCATGATAGGCAGAAGTTGTCTGTTTATCAAGCAACCGAAACACCTGGTAGCAGAATTACAATCAACTGCGATGAAAGTCGGTGTGTTTCGCCTTGGGGACACATATCCCATTGCTGAAACCGAAATAACGTTACCTGGTTGTTTATGCGATCAAGTAGCGATGGCTCAAAACGATCCAGAAAATCTGCCAAAACCGTTCAAGGTAAAAGGTAGTTTCAATCTGCTGGATCCTGGCGAAAATCCTTCAGGAACATTGGAAATGGAAATGAGGATGTCGTGTTTCGGTAGCTCGATCATGACTCACTATGAACTACATCCTAAGTTCTTCGCCTTTAGGAATAAGGACCGGGAAAGAGAGTTCTGCGTTAGACGCTTAGTACCATCTAGTTATCAGGAAGGCGTTGCTAAGAATATTTCGGAGTATCCGGATAGAACGACTCTTGATGAACTGAAAGGAAAGGCAAAAGAACAACCATCAAAAAAGAAGAAAGGAAAAGGAAAGGGGAAAGGTGCAGAGGACAGAGGGCGAGCCAGATAACGGCTTTTAAGGAATTATTTATAAGATGATCACCTGATATAGGAATTCTGTTAATATGGGTTGCCATGGTAATCATAAGAGGCACATTAAATACAAAACTGACCGATTGGCGTGGTTAGGTACATAAATTTATTGGCCATAAAACGACCACAAAATTAATGGCGCGTTTCGGCTAGTCTCTCCAGAATTTCCCGCGGGTTCGCGATTCTTTTCTAAATTCCCGTGTGCACCGAACATCGAGCAAGACAAAACGGAAAATGGCTCTAAAAAGAAAGATTGCAAAATCGAATGAGGAACAGCTCTATATGCTCGAGGTGTTCGTCGACCAAGTGACTTTAAGTCCCGAAATTATAGACATCAATAAGGATAATTTACTCGTATGCGTGAGATTCGTCGATTTGCCCGAGTATGAGATAAGTGTCCCACAAAGTAAAGAAAGTGATAATAATAAATCACCTGGAGATTCTAAATTTGGAAAATCGTGTTTGTTCGCCAAGACTCCTAATTCCCTGATTAGAGCTATAAGATGGTCACCTATGTATTTAGACCTGTATCGTAAAGACGTTGCTTGCTCAAACAAAAATGGTGCTTTTTTGGGAACCGCAAAAGTGTCTTTGCCTACTTGCATGTGTAAGCATGTGGTTGCTTCACAAAATGACACTAACGGTTTATTTACGCCATGTACAATAAAAGATTCGTTCGATGTAACCGATTCTAGTGGGAAAACGTCTGGTAACATAGCCGTAGTTTTAAGATTATCGTGTTTCGGAAGCAGTATCATTGAGCAATTTTCTCTGAGCGGCAAATCTTTTATGCTGGAGGACTCACCACTTCAAAAATTTCTATGTCCTTATATTCTTCCAGAAAGTTCAAAGGTCGAAAAAGATCCGAAAGATGAAAGTGGTTTGGATAAATCATTACTGAAGCGACCAGGCTCTTCTCCACGTATTCCAATGGACCATCCCGCTTTTAAGACTCTAACAATGGCCGAAAAGCTTAACGATCCTAAATATAGAGAACTGATATACAAAGCCTATCCAGATGAACCAACGTGTAGCTGCTTGCCCAAGGATCGTTCGATACATCCTATGATATGTCCATCAGGCTGTACTTATCCTTGCTGCATGAAATTAAGAAATCCAGATATACTACTCAAGGACGAGAACAAACGTGTAGAGGATCCATTAGTCAATACTTACTGCGTGGACGATACCCTGCCTGCGTTGTACGTTCTGAAACAGGATTCTTCATCTAGTAAACCAACTAGATTGAAAGGCGGCGGAGAAGTAGAGCAGATTTATCTGGGTCCGTCTAGTTTCAGATGGATTAATTACGATACTGATCATCCCTGGTACAATGAAAAGCATAATATGGAAAGTCGACTAGAAGGTGGCGGCGAGGATAGAGATATGTCTAGCTGCAGCTGTTCCGGTGGCCCGGTTATGGTTTCGGCACAAGCAACTTCTCGAGATAACGACGTAATTCCCATCTTCGACGCTTGCACGCCTCGTATAACGTCGACTGGGGCGACTCCTGGTTGCATTTGTCCTGGAAAAGATGCCAAATTTCCTAAAGGAGCTGCTAAATGTATGAAATCACCGTGTTTGGGGATAGATTGCTTGATTCGAGCTTTCAAAGATGCACAAGACTTTGTGGATTCCATTGGGAAAGTACCAGGATTGCCAGGACTCGGTTTAATGGATCCATCAGAGAGTCCTTATTTTGGTAGAGATATCAACAAAGACTACGTGCCTCCAGATCGACTAGCGTCGAAGAGGAAGATACCACCGGGGACTTCGCAACCAGCAGTAGCAACAACGGCTCCTACTTGCACCGCTCCCTGTAGTATCAAACCTATGGACGATATGCGTTCTCATGTTGTTGCTTACTCGCCTTCGATTGTACGAGGAATCGTGCCGCCTCGGTTGGGAATCGTCCGCGAGGCTATACCTGTTTTACCGGAGGCCGGTTTACCAACCGCGCCTGTAAAACATAGGAAGAAGGAGGAGAAGAAGGACGAGAAAACGGACAAACAGAAGGAGCTCGAAGCCACGTCGTCCGCGCTGATGGACTCGGAGGTGGGTCCTTGCGGTGAACCGAGATGCAAATCGAGGAGAAAGAAGCCACCAGATAATGGCAGCGCGACCCAGAGTAGCACTCATGTCTTTTCTAAAACGCGGACCGGTGTAAAGCGTGCCACCGCTACCGCGCCAAAATCTCGTCGTAAAACGAAGAAAGGATCCAAACGGGACTTGAAACGCCGTAGTCCGCACTCAAAGCAGGACAATCTGACGGTACACGCATCAGTGCATGATCAGCACCATGATGCTAAAACGGTGACTCGACAAAGTGCAAGGGAAAGATCTCTAGGACCTGGCGGTGATCGCTATGTAGCTGGATCAGGTATTATGACCTCGCAACCGGCATTTCCAGTCAGCAGACGAGTAATGCGATACGTCTATTTCGTCGGTGATTATTATCCTGGGATTCACTTCGGTCACAGAGACTGTATCGACATACCCATGAGAGTCCCGGCTAACATGGGTTGGTTATGGAACACGATGGACACGGCGGGAAAATTGAAGCCGCGCATTGGTTGGAGACCGGGTGCAATTGGGCGCTATTTGTACGAAATGCTGCAAGATGCGAAGGATATTTCTATGGATGAAATAGAAGAAGAAAAAGCAGGAATAGAACGAACTGATCGTGCTCGAGCTGACCGAGGAAAAGTCGATCGTGGAAAAGCTGATCGTGGCAGAACCGATCGTGGAAGATTCGATCGCGTAAAAGTCGATCGTGGAAAAACTGATCGCACAAGAATAATAGAACGCGCGAGATCAGCACCTTCGCGGCCAAAGAGTGGCACAAGAAGACAGAGAGCCGGAAGAACTATGAGTTACCAGTCGATGCAGAAGCAATCGAAGATGGAGGGAGAAGATGAAGGATCGGGATCTCCACCGACTTTACATATTCATAGGAAAGATGGCACTTACTATGTAACGATGTATCCCATTAGGCAAGAGACATCTGCCGAGCCTCGTTTGTCTGAGCCAATGAAACCGCTGCAGTTTAAAATCGTGAAGAACAAGGACGATGCTTCTATCACGTCTAGCTCGACGGCGTCTGATATGGAGATCGAATTCTCTCCTCCCGCAGCTGTAACCAGGTATCGTAAAAAGCCTGATGTTGTTCATGTTGATACTCAGGTTCGTCAGCAGGAAATTATAGACGCGTACAAAGCGGAAGAGTTTAGGAGAAAGGCTAGAAGAGGACCTAGGAGAGAAAAGAAGTTGAAAAAAGAGTCATAAAAGAGTGAAAAAGAATTCGTCTAAAACCGACCATTGAATAGTGAAATTTGGAACGAACGATATGATTACAGCATAGAATAGATAGGAACTATTTGAACAGTGGTAAAGAGTGTTAGAAAGAATACATTAATACCGCTTGATATATTCTTATCTTACCTAACACAGATAGTGGAATGATTTATAAATGTTACTTGAACGAAGCTATTCTAATGCAAGTTTGAGACTGCGCATTTCAGTTTGGTATCGAGTGCGGCATCTGCAGGTCTTTAGCGCGCATGTTCATCGAAATATTACCGACAGGAGTTAAACGGTTGAATTAAATAGAATAATCAGTTTCTATAGCGCGTAAGAAATGGATATAAAAGCACAAGAGAAGCAAAATAAAAATATACGTCGAAGAATACTCGATGTGCAACAATTACGTATAGCAGACTGTCCGTCGGATTCACCGTGGATCAGACCCGTTCGGATATATTACCAACAAGATGGCGAACAGAAAGATTGGGATGTGGTAAGAGCACATGATGGTGTGAGTATAATTATCTTCAACATCAGCCGAAAGAAACTAGTGTTTGTTCGACAATATCGCCCAGCGTTCTTTTATACGTTTCTTCCGGAGAAACAAGGTCCGGTAGATCTTAAACAATATCCACCGTCACTGGGTTTAACTTTGGAACTTTGCGCCGGTATTGTGGATAAAGATAAACCACTTGTCGAGATTGCGAAAGATGAAGTAAGAGAAGAATGTGGATACGAAGTGCCAACAGAAGCCTTTAAATATGTCATTACTTTCAGGTGTGTTAATGGCAAGCATTTATTGAAATGTTAAAATTTTGTTGAGTAAGTTGTAGAATAAAAAGTTGTCAATACTTCATTTCGTGATGTAAGAAATAAGTGAAATGTCATAGTGTCTGTATACGCTCATGTGCTGTACCTTTTTATTCTGTCCATATGTAGAAAATGTTTTATTAAAAATAATAATAGTAATAACCATAAATATATGTCATTTGTAATTTGTTATATTTAGTTATTTATTTTATTATGGGTTGATTATAGGTATGTTTCCACTTCAGTCTGCAAACATACACTGTTTTATGTGGAAGTTACAGATGAGATGCATACACATCCTGGTAAGCTTAATTATAAATATATTTGTTTTCAATATTCCTCTATTTTTAAAATTATACTAGAAACAACGATACAAGCTTTAAATAAATTTATAATGTTCAATAAAATGTTTTTGAAAAGATCTTATGTCTTTTATCCTTATAAGTTTGAGTAATTCGTCAAATTAAAGGAGGGGGTGCTGCATCTGAAGGTGAACTGATCGAAGTGGTGGAACTAAGCATCCCAGAAGTAAAAGAATACATCAATTCTGAGGAAGTTCAAAGTCCACCTTGTTTATTATATGGTGTCACCTGGTTTTTAGCTAACAAATCTCAACACTGTTCTTAACTTAGAATCAAATATCTTTCAAACTTGTTCAAAATAAGTATTACTGATTGGACTCTAAATAAAAGGATTATCCTTTAACTGAGTTTATTTACAAATAACGTGTATGTACATAAATGAATGTAAGAGAGATGTATCAAGACTGGATGAATTTGCATAAATTAACATGAAGCTAATGCTCAGCCTCATCTTTTGTGAATTGGGAACTAACCCAAGCAAGGCCCCATTTTAAATTCGTTAACAGAAATTTCAATGCCTTGGTCCATTGTTCTTCTGAATTAAATTGTATTCTGAAATGCAAAACATAGAATACATTCATCAAATAGATATAATTTAAAAAATCATATTGATATAAGCATTAGTTACTTGATGGAGTAAGAGTTTCCTGTTGCAGAATCTTCTATCTTTCCACGATCCATTCTATATGGAAGACAGAATCCACTGTCTCCTTTTTCCACTTGTTCTTTAAATTGTTGCAAACAATCAAGAAACGCGACCATTGCTGCATCAAATTTTGTATCCCATAGAAATTTAAATCCTCCACTTCCATATAATGGTAGTTCTCTGTGTTGATCTAAAGCTTCAATATAACTGTGATTACCAAATGGCACTAAACGAAAACGTTTAAATGTGAGATTCATTTTTCTAGCAAGAGCTGTTAATAGCAAAGTGGTCTGTCCCCAAGCAGCGTTTATTTCACTCCAATCTACTGGTGCACTTGGTAATCTACCTAACCGGAAGGAATTTATAGTTCCAAAGTGTCCTGAGTGCCAAATATGAAATGTAGCGTTGAAAACGTTTGTTTTCTTCAGTCTCTCTAGTTGTGAAGCAGCATAAGCTAACTGACACTCCAAGCTAAACAAAATTATTACTGTTAATGAAATAGAAATATGAAAGGTATATTTAATGCAACAACATGTCATTATTACCTACGGTATTCATCTTCTGCTAATATGAGATCTCTTTTGTGTTTTGAATATTCCTTCCAATACCTTTCTTCTTCGCTTTGTAACCTTTCCCTTTCTCTTTCTTGTTGAGCTATAGCATTTCTAGTTGCAATTTCTTCCTTTCTCAATGCCTCTAATTCGCGTATCATTCTTTCTTCTTCAGATTTCACATCTTGCAATTCTTTTGTGAGAGTTTCCATTTCTATATCTTCATGACCCTGATGTTGTTGCTCTATTTCTAATTTCTTTAAGTACTCATTATAATCTGACCATTCCCCTTCAGTCATTCTCAGTTGTTGATCCATTAATAATAAAAGACTATCCGTACATTCATCACAGAGTGGATGATCAGCACAACTACTACTACTAAGGATATCAAACAATGTTGCCCGTACCTTCAACAAATAAATTCCATTAATATTTCTTGTAACTAAGTAGTATAAATTTTAAATACCTTTAAATGATGACTTAAACTTTCTGTTTCCCCAGAGTCCCCAACTAACATGAATCCATTTGTTCCATTTGCAGATTCAGTTAATTTAAATGGTGGCACTAAATGTTCCATACTTCCACTTTGGGGCTCTAGCTCACCCACCACATGTTGTTGAATGGGAACTATATTAAATTAAATTAATATAAATAAAATATTGATGGTATATCAATTGTTTTAAATAATTGAAAGGGATGAATATAATCACTCTTAAGATATAAATAAATCATGAAAAGTCGTAGAATAGCATAATTTAAAAATACTATTAAGGGGAAAAAATGTTATCTCATTTTTGCTCTTAATAGAGATAAAATAAGCAATGAAACTTATAAAGTCATATAGTTCGAAATAGAAATTACCTACGTGAAAGTTCGGCTAGCGTGTGTTCTCCGAGATGATAAAAACTTGGATCTAGTCTGAGAGGTTGTAGACATCGTTGACACGCAAAACTCACATTACTTTTCATATCAACCATTTTGATGTTTGGTTATTGAAAAGTAACTTCGGCTTCCGATGAACTCGGTACACTATTTATAAATACGCATTTGACGCTTGGAAGACAGGGTCAGCTGATTTTACTTCTAGAATCTTCCGTAAGGAGGCGCTGGTATCTGCATGTATTTTCTGTTTGGCTTATAGAATTTTGTTTTTACAAATAAAATTAAAACAAAAAATGCTGGAGAAAATTATTAATTATAAATTATATTAAGAGAAATATAGAAAGAAGCACACAAATTACGTATACTTTATACAACAAACTTTTATTGTACACAAATATCACAGGAAATTAACATTTAACAATAAAAGAGGTAAAATTAATATTTTTATAATTTTTAATTTAAATTTTTTGTCTTAATATTATTATAATGTAAAATAAATTTAACAATTTTCAAGAAAATACCCCTTATTGAACTTTAAGTAACCAGGTTAGCCAACGTTTCCAATATTATTCTAAAAATTAGAACTGGCCGGAACAAAATATGTGCGTCATCTAGCGGTAATTCATAGAGTAGTACGAAATTGGTAAATTAAACTGGTAAAAATATAAAGAAAGATTCTCTTGCTATGTCCTATGCTGTATTTAATTATTAGGTTGTATCGTTGGAAAGAAAATTACTGGTTACTGCATCTCATTGCAACAAAAAAATAATATAAACATATGTATAAAGTACAATTACAATTTCCTACTAATAAATAATTTTATTTCATATCAAAAAGAATATCGTTTTTAATTGTCTTCTCTGTTCATTATTCAACTTCATTTTTTTTAGTTTTAAACAATGCACTACGAAAATATTGGGTATATTTCTGATCTTTTTCAGGAAATCCTTTATTCGTGTACGTGTATGCATCTTCTAATGAGGAAAAAGGGAAATGTTGAATATTTGTCATCGCTCCTAGTCCCAAACTTTCATAATTCGTTGACTATTAGAATATTTATGACGTTAATATTTCAATTTTTCGCGCGTTTGTGCGAAAGCAGTCGCGTGCCATCCAGCCAATAAGGATCGTCTAGGCGAAACTCTAACGCGGCCAATCACTTTGCTCATGAAAATTGATGCGTCAATGTGTTATTCCGTTTGAGGTAATTTCGACTGCATAGTATTTTTCTGGATATTTTATTACTGTTTATTGTCTATTATTATCCTTGTTTAATTAGTACATGTTTATATAATAGTTTATTGGACATTGTTATCACAAAGTTATACATGTATATGTATAGTTTCTCGTTCCTTTTCCCTTAAGCATGTCTTTCATACTTTTATTTTTCAATAGCTTCTGTCATATGGTTCCGAGACAGAATTTGAGTTCGTCTATTGTTTCTTTTTTTTTGTGTAATTAATTTCGCTCTTATACATTTGTTTTAAATCTTTGATTTTCTTTCCCATTATACGATTTAAAAAATTATTTTGAAGATGTAGAGGGCGCCCTGACAATTAACAGTCAATTCGGTGATTTTGAATACAGATTTGCTGACGCCATGATTTATTGTAATAAAGGCAAGAGGTATAACGTATATGAATTACTTTTATTTAATTAATAATTATTTTTAATGAACAAACATGTAATATATTTTATATACAATTGATATATGTACATACATACCAAATATGCTTTTCATGACACATAATTCACATATAATATAGTTAAATTATAAATAATTTTATATTTCATTCAAAACGTTAAGATGAAAGTGGAAAAGGTTAAAGAAATCATCTTTATAGTTCGAAAATATTGAATCATTTCTTTATTTTAAATTATTTTTTCGTTTCAATCTATATTGTAAAGTAAAATTTTGAATAGTTTAAATACAGTAGATTTTTATACATTATAGATTTTGCTACGTTACAACACGAAAACCATATAACTTTCTCGTTTTGCTCCGTTTCACACGTAAATTCTCTAGTGTAACATTGCCACTGATACTTTATCAACAATCCTTTTAAATGCTCAGACACAAACATTGTCGAATATTTATAGAATATCACATAGCTTATTTCTGAAAAACACGTTTCGCTAAAAACAAGCAGGTGCAGTACAATTTTTGAAATCAGTTATGTTATCTTTACGCTGTTCTTATATATTTCACGCTATACAAAGATATTTTATAATATTTACAAATAGTATTTTATATCTATTTATATCTATTTTAAATGCATGTAACATTGGTTATGTTAGTTCGTAAAATAAATAATAGTTAGTTTTGATAGTTTTAGGAAAAATAGCAATACTTTTCTAAATAAAGGTTAAATTACTAAGTCCTTGTTATTTTCAGAGAATTTTTATGATCTTGCGCGGTCAGTAGAATCAGTGTTTGCTGCCTAATAATATTTTCAATTATATAATTTATATAATTAATGATTTTTTTAAAGAATTTATAATTTCTTTAAATACATTTTAGTAATTGTAAATTTAATTAGAATTCATACGCGAAATTAGAGTCAGTGTTTGCCGATTTGTATAAATATTTCTTTTAAATGTTCGCTTTCGGTATTAGAATGAAAAAGTTAAAAGTAAACATTTTGTATAGTTGCTACTTCTATCATGAGGCCAATGAGTCCTTTGTGATGACAACCTTTCTGCTACGAGATCCAAAGATGTGAGTATTTTTTAATATTGTACTTTAATTAATTCTATTTTATTACTATTAGGATTTCAATTTTCATTATTATTATCATCATTAAAATTTAGTTGTCACAAATTCTCAACTAAAATTTAATTTTCAAGTAATTAATATTAGTTTGAGAATAGATTGTAATATTCTATGTTTTGTTAAAGATTTTCCACAACCACTACCACGAGAATGGGCGGTTTCTCTTTGATGATGGTCTGCGCGATATTTGCTCATGGGCTATTGCAGTATTGAAGGCAACGTTCTTCGTATCTAATCATGAGTTGCATACATTTTTATTCCTCCGATCGTACAATCATAACGTACAATAAAAAGTCCAAATCAGTACGGATGATTGGTTAAATCATGTAGATTTTATGATTTTATGATGAACAGAATTTTAATGAGTATAGTGATTGTGGGACTAGAGAAACAGAAAACATTATGTAAGCGATTTATCATGTACCATCGCGAAATGCAATTCAATTACTAATTAATTAATTTTTATGCCATTCGTGAGATAAAAGTGTTTATGTATGTATATTGTGTTACAATTTTCGATTTTAATGCATATAGTTCCAACGTGTTCATAATATGAAACGGTAAAGTTAAACTGTGGTAAGGTCAATGGTTGATATAGTAGGGAACTGGGAACTGGGAACCGGCTTAGATATACGGGGCAGCACAGATGATGTATAGAAGTGTGGTGATCGGCGAAATACATACGAATCGATTCGAAACTAGGAATTAATAAATTTTGTTATATCTATATAACAGAAGATCTTAATAGTATCTCCATTATTAATAATTTATCTTTGTGCGTGTTAGTTCTCATTATTTTTTAATCATTTATTTTATTATATTAATAGTACTGGTAATATTTATTAGTATTATATTATCGTGTTATTATGATTTTTTATTATTTATTAATAATTTATTTAAATTAATCATTTCGAAAATAAGAAATTTTCAAACAATATACATATTATAGCGTTCGTCGGTATGGTAGAAAGTAGGTTGGTACCACACACGAGTTATGTTGGTACCATCCTCACAATAGACATATCGACGCACTGTTTTTCACGAATTTTATAAGAGGGCAGTAACAGAGTTCCTGGCTGCTTCTGCCCTCTGTACGCGAGATCTTTGAATACTTTTAATTGAGAGAAACAAAACAGATGATAAAATTTAGCATACATTTTTTAAATTCATCATTAATTCCATTATTTCAATTATTGTATAAAATTCATGTTTCCCATAATGGAAAGTGGTATTTTAACTCCGAACTGCTTGTTCCAAAGATTTTTCCATTTCATCCATTTCAACAGACAATTCTCCTCATTCTAAGCAGACATCCAAACAATTACTTGACCATTCTTCTAACTACCATAGTCTATCACGCAATTCATGAAATCTCTCAAGAAAGAATTCTGCAAAAATGCAACGAATCTGCCTACGGTTAATCTCCGTGTTTTCCAAACTCTTTAAACTTAGCGAAAAAAGAAAAGAACATGAAAGGAGAAAGAAAGAACAAGCTAAATCCCGAACATGTCCACGAATCCAGCGGCGTTTAAAAAGAAGCACGATATCTGTCGGTAGGGCCACGCCCGGTCGCCAATCACAGCCAGTACCGAGCTTCGACGTGGATCCTTTGTGTCCTCCGGACCCTTTTAAGT
Source organism: Bombus fervidus (assembly GCF_041682495.2). Lineage (NCBI taxonomy): Eukaryota > Metazoa > Arthropoda > Insecta > Hymenoptera > Apidae > Bombus > Bombus fervidus. The sequence continues at coordinate 2,885,603 of NC_091527.1, read as the reverse complement.
CCCTCTTTCTGACTCTCGGGAGCCCAGGGACTCGGTGGCCATCTCTGGACGTCCATTAAATACAGAAATGAGCCTTCCAAGAGCGCCACGAACGGGTCGAACCAGATCCTCTGGTCGGGGCCCCGACCATCGTAGGAAAGAACGAACCGGCAGAAAATAAGAAAGTGCAAAAGAGAAAGGCTATAGGATGAAGAAGGATAGAGCCGGGTCAGACCGGGCCACGTTTAGCTGAGGTCGCCCCGGGCCCCCAGACCATTAACAAGGAGCGGAGCAATTTATGGACCGGCTCGCTCATTTCCACTTTATTATTATTTTCTCATCTCATAGATGGTCTTCTGCATCGTTTTGTTCCGTTCGTTCCCTCGGCATGCTGTTCCTCTCCACGTCGTAGCGGTCGTTCCCTCTTCTGTTTCCGTTTGGCCCTCTCCTTCTCTCCCGGAATTAATACCCACGGCGGAACCGGGAGAGCCGGTGGCGCAACACCGGAGTCGTCGATGAGCCTCGAATGGAACTCACAGCCGGGCAAAAAATTGCGGAACGCGAAATATTATTGCCCGGGACCGCCTCTGCTCCCTCTGCCCCGACCAACCGTCGATAATACCGTATAGCCGGCCGTTCCTCTCTTTCGCTAATTCCACCGAGTCTTCCACTCTCTACCCCCGGAAGTCTTCCATTTTTATCTTTCTTCGACGACCGCGATATCGCAATTATAACGAATCATTCGTTATATCCGATACAATACGGAATGTAATAAGCATCATGAGCTACATACTTGTTTAAAAAGCAATATCCTCTAATCGTTAACAATCAACTTCTTTTTACCATTACTGTAAGAGGGCTATATGTGCTAGTCGATTTGTAACATTCGTTTGTTCAATGTCAATCGTAATGATTAAACGTTTGCTGTCCCAACGATACCCAAGAGTACGCAACCGAAGGAAAGGATCAAAGGGGTCAATTCGGAGTCGGCGTATACGATCGTCGAACACCGTGGCTGGCGAGGTACAGAGCCAGCTCGACGACCGTGCACGTCGTTCTAAGTAAGTAACGTTTCTCGGTGATATAACCTCGCGTGACGGTGTGCCAACACTCGCCCCGATAAATCCTCGGTGCGCGAGTTAATTTTAAACGGTCACGACTTCCAGCGGCGATGACAACGCGGTATACGCCAACCTTTCCCTACCGATAGTATACCGTCAGCATCACCCGCGGCCCGTTCAACTTCTATCGGCCACAAGCTCGAAGATGAGCTCTCCATTTTACGACTGGGGGCCACGGTGAACGCGCGGACGCACGGTTGCTGAACGAAATAGGCGGCTTTCGTTGCCTCTTCACCGGAATGGAGGTGGACCGAGTCTCGCAAAGGCTCCGATCTCCTTTACCCTTATTTCTACTTCTTTTTTTTTTTTGTGTGTTATTTGTTCAGTCCCTCGCGGCCAGTCGAGCCTTCGTTTTCGCTGTTTTCTATAGCTGGCTCGCCCATTGGCGCAAGGGTAGTTGTTATGAAATTAGCATGAGCGATCGGGCCGAGGCTACGTAGGTAATCGCTTGCAAGGCTCCACGTTGGGATTGGATAAGCCGGTTGGAACCGGATGCTTTGCCCTGTGCCGCCAATCGTGAGCCCGAGACGGTACCATCGCCACGTCCCATTGGCCTGCAACGATTTACGAGCCTTTTGCCCCCAACGTCTTTGCCCCGTCGATGAAGAAGATCTTCCACTCTTTCCACGCACCCCCGTGTGTTCCGTTTCGGCTTCTTCTTCATTCCACGTACGCCGTTGCAATTAAGAGTTCCGATGTCTCAATGGAAGCTGCGTGCCGAGATTACACCGCGGTCCCGAGCTGTGCATCTCTGAAAGACCAGCTCGTTCGGTTAACTAATTGCGTTCATTAGGCGATGTCACTTATTGAAGGATTCTTTCGATCGCGGCGGGATTGTATCGCGCCGGGCGAGAATTTTTTGAGACTTTGACTGACGCACCCGATATCCGTGTGTTATGGTTCTTAGGTTAAGGATATTACAATAGACGCGTGTTCCGCTGAACTATGGTTTTGACGAATAAACCAAAACGATGAAATACGAAGATTACGGAGGAAGAATACGATGAGTCATATTTCCTATTTTTCTTTACAGAGAAGCAGCTTTTAAATTTCGTTCGTTTTTAATGTTATGTCGTCGTGTTTCTTCGAATTTTTTAAAACATTGTTTGTTATAAAATTAAGATATCAGAAACGTTAAAACGTTGCTTATGTTAATAAGTATGCTTTTGACTTCTGCAAAATTTCGTCAACTTTTCAGCTATTTTTAACATTCGTTTAATTTTTAAGCTACGTCTTTAGGCCAGAACAGACTTAAATTTCTGATAAATTCATAAAGTCAGTTCATCGGAACACGCATCCACTGTAACCACAGCCTTAGAAACGAATGTTGATCATTTAAGAAGCATGATGCGTATTAATGCAATATCTGGCCTGTTTTTAATTAACCCTCTGCCACGATGTTAAGGGCGGGGAAAGTATTTCGATTCGGACAGAATTCCTCGAAGTTCGTCGCATATATTTGCATACAGAAAGATTCAATTACGAACACAGAAACGCTGCATCTGTTAATTTTTTTCCCAACTGGTGGCAATTTTATTGAGACGTGTATTTATGCCTCCTATAATTAAAGCAACGATGGGCGACCGTGTATTCTTCCTTATAAATTACGTAACACGTTCATTTGTTACTCGTTTCTTATTCCATGTCGTACCACCTATGCTATATATTACTTTGCTGTATTGTATTAATTGATAAACCAGTTAGGGCAACTTGCCAACCCTATATACATTCTATCGTACAATATCCATATTGGTTCTTCGTAGAAAAGAAATAGGAAACTTTCTTGCAGCTACACATCATACCTTCTTAATAAAAGGGCACACAACTCGAGAAACGTATTTTTCCAACACGAAGTACTTCTCTAACATTCTCGTTCAAAAGATTTTTCTCCCTGATAAATTCTACGCACCAAATGGTATGACATTACGTTTAAATGTAAATACGTTTCTTAATCGTGTCCGTTTCGGAGCAACGCATTCACTAGGAATCCGATTTTCATCATCTACGATGTTGTATGTTAACAAATAAGTTTTATACGACACCTATCTGTTTCTATCTTATAAAACTTCGCATATGCAGGGCATAGGGAAAAACGTAAGTGTGACACTCCTTGTCTTCCAGAATGTTAAGTCAAATACAATAATCTAAACCAAATAACTTGCAGCTTGTAAAGTTTGTTTCCGCTTTATAAGTCTGTCATCGTTGTACAAGAGGAATGTAATATCGAAAGTTTGTATCTTGCGACTCGTCAAATTCCACTAACGACATTACTTAGATTGTGCAAGAGGCTCCAGCTAGTCACGATCTTTCTACTTACAAAAATGCCGAACTTTCTCAAATAAAGCGATACGTTTATCAATCTCTCGGCAATTAAAAGGCAAAATCACGAAGGAACGTTGCTCTCGCCCCTCTCGAATTCCCATCGTTCGTATTTAATTACATACATATCAATAATTAGAGGGCAGGGATGGCGAGCGCGCGACGCTCGATATCGGTCCCGTGCATCGGCCCTCATCGTCCGATATTATCGTCCAACGAAACTAATTACACGCGCCGTGGCCCGCAATTAATACGCGTCGCGGGCCTCGCGAATCCTCCCGTCGGAATTGAGTCGTCGGCCCTGAACGGATTCGTTCCAGCGCTCTCGTTTCGAACGAGAGCCGAGATCGGTTCGTCCGGTGTTGCAGGCCTGTATTCGACCCTTTTTTTGCGCGGTCCCCGGTGAAATTTTGTGGCGCGGTCCATGAATGGAATCCAGGGGCCGAACGACAGTAGCTTGAGCTGCTGGAGCGACAGAGAAAGTCGTTTGACGTTTGACATGACTCGAACTGACAGCCGCCTTGTGTAAGACAGGAATCGTGCATCGTGAAACCGACACTCTCGGGGTCCGTGGCGCGCCCGTCAGGGGACCAAGATGCGATTTTGGGACCGTCGGGGATGATGGATTCCCGTCACGCGTACCATCCTCTCGCGGCCACAGTGGAAAGCTTCTGCTGGGCGCTGTTGGTTCTTCTTCTTGAGTTTGGTCAACGATGGAACTCGTCAAACTCGTCACAGCGGCGCACTTTACATTTTCTCTTTTACTATTAGTAAAAACGTGAGGGCATTTTTGATAAAATGAATGGCAATGCTTACTTAGGAACAGTTATATAATTATATATAGAGTGGTTGCAGAGAGTATTTTATATTAAGTATTACGTTATATTGTATTACGTTATAATATATCACGTTATTTTATATTACGTTATATTATATTGCATTATATTATACTACATTATATTAAATAACGTTATAATATACGACGTTATATTATAATACGTTATATTCTATTACGTTATAATATATTACGTTATATTATATAACGTTATATTATACAACGTTATATTAAATAACGTTATGTTATATTACGTTATATTATATTACGTTATATTATATATAGTTATAATGTATCATGTTATAATGTATCACGTTATATTGTATTACGTTATATTGTATTATATTATGTTGTATTACGTTATAATGTATCACATTATATTACATTAAGTTATATTATATTACGTTATAAAGAGTATTATATACTTTTACTTTTCAATGAAGGTTTTTTTACTATGTTGCAACATTTCACCTTCATAGTATTTAATTAAACTTTTGTAGTTGTATGAAAGTATATAATGCTAGATGGTTTGAAATTTAATATAGTCGAATCTAATTGATCAGCATGTAAACGTCTTAATAAATGCAATTGAATGCAACTACTTTTTTAATGTTTTCATTGTAGATTTATATTTTTCTTAATTAGAAAAATGAGTGATTGATCTTGATGCATTTTTGAGATATAGTAAGAGCTAGTTCTGTGATACTATGTGTACTTTCTGCGTAGTTGGGGCCGGGTGATATACGAGGTATTGAAAAGCATGAAAACGGTGGAAAGCTGCGCAATAATAATTGCATTTGATATTTTAATGAATTATCATATTATTGCATATATGCACCGCATGTATCAGGTAGAACTTGAATAAGAGGATTCTCTAATAAGATCGTGCGATAACAGCGAATTGAATAAGCGCAAATGACATGCAATAGTACTTCGTCACCGGAGAACGTATTCCAAATAAACGTCGTACAAGAAATTGCACTTCGTGTGTTCGTATCTAGACGTCGATCTCACAGGTGTTTATATGATAAATTCATTGGATCATAGGTGTCCAAGAAGGAAAATTGGTGTAACGTTCACACCAATCGTTGAGAATAACGTAATTCCTGGTGAAACCGGGATTCTGCATGGTGTGACGTTATCTGAGCGTAGATCGATTAATTTCATGCTACAAGTTCTACGTTTGACAGCTGACACGACTGGAAGTGACACCCGTTGTTGGTGCACGCGTATACCCGTTCACGCAACATGCGTAAGGAGAGGGAAACATACGGACACGCACAGACAAAAAGAGAAAGAGATAGAAACGAAACGGTAGGGATTGTTTTTTTCCGTCTGTTTGGGACCCCTGGTTGGAACAAGGCCCGACTCGGATGATGGATTCCCGTCACGTAGCTCGTTCGCTAAACGTCTCCGGAGAAATTCCCTCGATACGTCTGATGTGCGTATACGTGCCGCTATAAATGACGTTATTATCGATAATCTTTTATGTAATTCCTTGGCGAATCATTGACTTGCGACTAACAGCTCGTGCGATCTACGACTTCCATGGTGAACGACCAATCGATGTTTCTTTTCCTGCTTTAGGCGCTGTGATATTTAGAAAATGATCTTCCGCAGGTATCCTGCGATACTTTTAATTCGTTTGGATAAGCTACGTTAGAATACTTACTGAGAGGGAAATGACATTTTTATCGAAGTCGTCGTATCTCGGTCTGTTCTTGCGCTTCTTCAGCAATGTAACACGCGATATTTTCACTCGTGCAAGGAAAACTTCTTTTTATATGTTACGCTACAACTTATTACGCTACAACGCTAGTTATTTTTGTTGAGAATTGTGGATATTGGTCGCCGAAATAAATGTATAACACTCACATTACACGTAGAAACGATATTAAAATAGTTTCATATTTATTTAATATGTGATTTACAAGATGTTCGTAGATACACATTGCACGTGTCTCAGCACTCTTTTCGTCTCACCATCTTTTTTACCACCGTGCGTACGGAACAGTTGCATTCTTCTGTTCTACGAGACGCTGCGCACACACGTACTCCCACACACACTCATACTCATATATGTGTGTTACTATTACGCGGCTAATCCAGTGTAGCACGGAAAATTACATATATCGCAATAATTTTATTTAAGTAATATGATAAACGCGCGTTATTTTTATTCATTTAACGAAAATTTGATTCCTTCGGTCACGCAGCTATATTTCAATGAGCGCGATATACTTAATTCGACACGACATATTTAAAAGATTTTTTGTAGCGCAAGAAGTCTCCACACCCTCCAATCTTCCGACCTAATCCTCGCTTCTTCTGACAAACCCTTGACGATCATCAAGATCAAGATTCCTAACGGTTCCAATTCAAACATCGTTCACCTCCTGTCCAGTGATCCACCAAGTATCCCCGTTGATCCTCGAACAGGACGTGGTGGAAGCGGATGTTTACACAGGAGACAAAAAGCCGGCCACAATGATGACGTTACGGTTCCGTTGTCGATCTGTCAGCCTCGCTTACAAGCCATAACGTGCCCCCTCGAATGATTAACCGGTCTTTGGTGATCGGATCGGTCTCGTCGATCGGATGAAGACCCAGTCAGTAAAAAGGAGGCAGAAGATCAAGACGAAGAGAAAGAGGGAAGAAAAAAAAGTCAGAGAGCTGATGGTCGAGTCGTTTTCTCTGCTGAAGGAGCGAGGAGATGGTGAAACGAGACCGAAAACTGGCTCTGGTGGCGAAGATAAAGCGCGAAAGAGCGAATCGTCGAGCTTCCGACGGTGTTCCTGGTACGTGTAAGCATAACGCCGCGAAGGAAAGGTCAACGAACGAAGGAGGAACACGACCAGAACCCCGTGGCGCGACGCCGCTCGATCCAATCGCCCGACAAGATTGATGGTTTCTTAATAACCGAGAAAAACCGGCGAAACGATCGACGCAACGCAGCACTCCAGGTGGTCACAATACGCGTTACCACTGGAACGACATGGTTTTTCGCCGCTGACAAGGACCATTTTCTCTGCCCACGTCTCTTGCTCTCTGGACACCTTTCACAGTTATACTCGCGGTGGTATAACTCTTCGGTTATGCGAAATGGAGATCAATGGACTCGTCGCGTGATAGATTAACGTGCTCTTTCTTCAGAGAACCGTTGTAGATAAAATAGTTTTCAAGTTCTCTTTCTGTCTGTTTCAAGTGGCTAGATACATACGTGTTTCAGAAACGGAGGCTTTTAGGTGTTCCGATACGTCAGTAGTTTGAATAACCCGATGTTAATATCGTGTTTTCTGATAAACTTACACGAGAGATACTATCTTATTATGTAAATTCGTTTCGTAGCTTCGTACTTCGCGTGTCATCGATAATCGTTGGTAATAAATCGAAAAAATTGAATAAGCGGATCAAGTAGATACATTCTCTAAACAGGTAACGTGTTTAAAATCTTTAGAAGCGCGTAGATTCTTTTATTTCAGTGGATTTCTTCCATCTGTTTTACCTATCCTATTTTACCTATCGCTAAAAAGTTAAACTTGAACAGAAATTTGTTTTACCTTCTAAATATCACAAGTATTTTATTCTTGACATTTTCTCCATTCTTAAAAGAACAATTAACCCATTTGTATCGTACAGAGCTACATTAAATTTGTCCTTATCGCAAAATATATTTCTTCTATTGCATATCACAGACACCCTGTACATTTTTCTATATTCAACAACCTACAGTTAGAACATTAAAATGCTTATAAATCTTGCGAAGAATTCAAGCTCGTGTTCTTCGTGTTCACAAGCTGATTATCTCAAGATTATAATCGAAACCATATCTCAGTTTCTGCAAGATTATCGAATCCTGGAAATGAAACTCGGCGACACAAGAGGGATTTCTCGGTGAGATCGTCGCCAAGATCGTGCGAATAATTCGTGGCGCTGGACACCGTGGCCAGGCTGAGGCGCGCACTGTGTTACCCTTTTTTTCGATGGGCGCCGGGGGAATAAGAAGAACGAGCAATTTCGCCACGGCCGCCGCCTACGTCGGTGCTCGAAACGAGCGGGACAGCGAAGTCAGTTTGGTTCTTGTCACATTCTTGTCAAGCGGGACAGCGTGCCACGTCAATCTCCAGCTCGCTACGCTCCACCACGTTGTCCGCCTTCTTCGTCTTCGTGCGGCTCCACAGCACGAGAGAAAGAGAGGCTGAAGCCACGAAGCCTCTCTCGGACGGATGGATGGACGGACAGTCGGACAAGCGCTCGATGCGTCAAAGAAAAATATAACCGGCGCCCCTGACGCAGCCAAACTGCCTCATTAGCCCGGTTTACCCGCGAAAGCGTACCGTTCTGAGACGCCCGGTCGGACACTTGACTCTCCTCGATTCTTCTCTTTTCATTGGTTCTCAATCGTTTGCTTTCGCGTAATCAACAGAGATGAAGATGAGTCGAGTTGTTGAGAGATAGATTAGTGTTCTTGAGGAGCAAGTATAACGAGGATAAAGGAAATGCTTTTAAAAGATATTGCTTCCAATTGAAAGCTGAAGAATTTCCAGTTAGAAAGTTTCCTGACTGCTATTGTCGGAAACGTTCTTTCCATTATGTGCATCTTTCGTAAATTTAATTAAGTAATATCGATATATTCGAAAGTATCCTATTAATTATGCACGAGTCGCCAGGATAAAATGGGAGTTATATCTTTCTAAAAGTAACGATCATATCGTTCTACATATAAATAACAACACGGTGTTTTCGATATTATTCTTCAACGATTATTTGTCACCTGGTATCAAAAAAATTAATCGTTAGTATAAATACCATCGACCGAAGTATCTATCAAAGTAGAGACATCGAGGCTGCACGCGAAACGACCGACAATTATCGAGGCATCGTTTGCTCGATGAAATGGAGCGCGAGATGGTGGAAGTTCGACCGCCAGCTCGTCGCTTTGGACAACCTTCATCGACGAGTCGGGCGTGTAGGGAGCGGAGTGGAAGAGGCCGCCGAAAAATACGGCGGCGAATGGGCCCAATTCATCGCGGCCACCGCGGCCATCGATCAATCCGTACCAAAGAGGGAAAAGGGGCAAAGGGAGAGGCGACTGGAAGAAGGAAGCGACACGATGCGGCGAAGGTAGCCGCTCGATGTTGCATACGGAGGGACATTAATTGACACGAGGTGGAGGCGGGGTAGGGAAGAGCGAAGGAACAGGGTCCCGAATGCTAGCGAAACGAAGGGACCCCGTTCTCTTCATCGACGTGTGGTAACAGAAAGGATACGCTGGAAGGGACGAAAACAACGGGTGGTGGCTGTCGAGGAGGTAGCGATGCAACAGCAACAACGCCAGGAGCAACAGCAACAACGAAGAAGAGGATGAGCACGTAGGCGAAGCTCGTGCTTTGGTTCGCCGCTTAGGTTCGCATTGGTCGCGTTCGAAACGAACTTCCGAAGCAAAGATTGTCTTCCGTCAGGAACGTGATCGTCGATTGTTTTCCTCGTCGATTCAGCTACTGCTGGTGGTTCGTTCATGCGAATTCCATGCCTGTCGCTTCTTTGTTTCTTTTAGCGTCTCTTCCTCTTCTTCTTTTTCTTCTCGTGTTTTATTTTCGTCCTCTTCTTCTATCTCTTCTTCTTCTTCGTCTTATGGCACTGGCTGTGCGTTGTCGTTGTCGTCGTCGTTCACCTTGCTTCTTAGGCACACTGGCTCTTCTGAGGCTGAACTAAGATTTATGCCTGCCGCCAGTTGAGACGTTTGCGCGAAGAGATTGGACGAGATACAGGGGAGGGCCGCTACGCCGTGTGCGCAGCAGAGACACCGCCGGTAACTGGACGATGATAGTGAAATATGTACGGGATCCGTTCGCCAGAGAATCGCTTCTGTACACCTGTAACGCTTTGTAATCGAACCAGTCCGCTGACTCTCCATCTTGCTGAAGGTATCGATGCGAGACGTTGATCGCCGACAGCGAAATTTTGATGCACGACCGACCATAGTTTTTAGGAGCAAGGGATTTGTTTGTTGAAGAATGGTGAATTACAGAGAATTTCCGACCCGTAGCTTAATTATGGTCTTTTATGGGTTATTAAGTAGTAACGATTTATTTTTGAAGTAGTAATGATTACGAACGTTCATGTTGCTACTGTTTCGTGATTTTAGAATAATCTCTACGAGAACGGAGGAAATCATTAAAGAAAAAACATAGTTGTAACACTGTTATAATAAGAACCAACTGCTATGGTACTCATAATAACGTGACTAGAGAATTTATCGTTGCAATTAACTGATTGCTGTAATTTGTCTGCCTCTCTTACTCATGTTGGCATAAATAATTTATAATGCAAATGCAATTCTGAAAATGAAAATACAAATTTTATATATAGTGCAAACTTCACGACTCATAAAGACTAAAATTTATCAGAAACTTGGAAAGTATAAAATTTTAACTCCAGTATGGGAATGATGATTGCATAGTTAAATATTATTATGACCTATATCTATATCTACCTTTCTCGTGGGTGAATCTAGCTTAACCCATCTACAAATATAGCTGAAATAAACCCGTATCGAAGCTTCAAATGTTTAGTTAAAAGAAAAGAAAGAAAAAAGTAGATTCAACGTTGTTCGAGCGATTTCTAACGAAAGTAAATAAAGCTATGATTTTGAAAGCAGGATAAAAATTGTTTATTTAAAACATTAGGAGTATATTAGGATTTTCGAGTCACACAGGTTTTCAGCATTTCTACCGTACGCTGCTAGAAAATATTAAAGGATTATGTATGATCGCCTAGGGCGATCGGTACCCGGCGCGCCCGTCAGGACCGTCCAAATAACACGTTTCTGTTTAATTTCACTTTACTACTGTAAAATTGCCCGGTAATAACGAAAATGAAACTGCTCCAGCGTGCCCACTAATAATGGTGATCCGTCTCCCGTTTCTTTCTTCCGTGGTACTGTCTCGAGATCTTGCCGACTAGTTGCGGTTTTAAAAAACCCTACCTTGGCTGGAAACTATCGCCGTTCCTCTTTTAAAAGAACGCTTCAACTTTTATCCCCATAATTTATCTCTTCACCGAATCTATCAAGCTTCTGTTCACGAATCTTTCATCGATTTCAAATCTTAACTTACGTGTCCCCGTATGTTATTCCATAATGTTATCTTCGAAGCTCCACAATTTCTAATCTAAAACGTTTCATCGGTTTACAACAGTACATATCCATGTAGAATTTAGCTACAAGAAGAAGAAAAAGGAGATCATGCAACTGGTCTGGGAATGGATCCGCGGAAACGGAACGAAGATTCATGCAACGAGGGACGATCGTCGTGACAAGCTGCCAGCATTCATCAGCGAGCTGCCTCCACGCAGAACGACGCGATTTTCATTAAGATCCGCGCGTGCCGTCGCGTCGCCTTTCCTCTGCACTCGTCGTAACGAACTACACACTCCGCCCAAGCGGTTATTAAATCAGATCCACGGTAAATAACGCGTTTCATCGTTTTCCCTTTCCCATTCCCAGGGCCGTCCACCGTCTCGTTTCATCTCTTTTTCCCCCTCGTCTCTATCCGCCCATCGATCTCTTTCCCTCGCTGTATCTGTATCTATAATCGCACGGTGAACCCGGTCTCGTTCGTTTCGTCGCTAATTATTTTAATTGGCCGGCGCACATTCAAAAGAGATACTAAGAAGAGGAAGGTGGAAGGTTCCCCAGCGGTGAGTCCACTTCGATTACCGATCAGACTCTCTCTTCCTTCTGTTCGTTCTTCTTCTCTCTGTTATTCCAAGTCACCCCCACCTCCCACCTCGTCGGTTCTGTCTCACCCCGTTCCGAGCCACGGAATCGCTCGTTAGCATATTGATTGGCGATGACGGGATTTCTCGCTGCGGTGGGCCCGCCTCGAGAAAATTAAATGGAATCGCGAATTAATATCGCCGTTCTAGTCTCCGCGATCGCGATAACCGAAGAAGGCGTCCTTGGAGCCCGATCGTAATGGCTGAAACACGGCGACAGCCGACTCGTGGAATCTTCGCTTCCTTTTGAAAGGCGAGAGTCTGACACGTGTTGCTTCCTTCTAATCGTTTCGAGTGTAGAGAAGAAGGGAGAAAAGAAATTTCGGTGCACTAGTTTCCGACGTTCATTTTCTCTCTAGAGTTTACTCGTGCCGAGGTGGCGTTGGATAGCGAATTTAGAGGATGCTGCTTCTTTTCGTTCATTGTATTTTTCAGTGCACCTGTCGTACTGGAAATTTCCTTCCAGTTTTCGTCTCTCGTCAGTTTCGCCTGCGGTTCTAAAGATAAGCGAAAGTTTCCCAGAAAATTTCATGTTCCTTTCTAACACCGAGCCTCCTAACATTTTAGGAAACTAATTTAAGGAAAGTTATTCAGTTTAATAAGTTGGAGGAAAGCAAAGACGAATAGGTAAATTGGTTTTTATTAGCCCTTTAAATGTCTTCGATGAGTGAAGATATAAGATTGTAGCCATAATGATATCGTATTTAGCTTTGTCGTCCTTCTCGTTTGGAGAGAACAATTTATGAAAATGTGCCCATACTTGAATTATTAATTTCCAGCTCAAGATCTAGAAACGAGTTGGATTGCAGTTTCTATATTAAACTACCTATTTATCCACTCTTTTTCCTCCAATCTATTACTTCAATAACTACTGCAATTGCCGAAACGAGTGTAACGTAATTCTCGAAGAAAGTTACAGATTCTTTGAAAATATTATGTTTTCCACTTGGAAAATTTGAACACGCATTACCTCGATCTTGATTACTCGTTAAGCACACTCTTTTACGCGAATGGTCGACGCATCACTGTCTGTTGATCGAAATCGATTCGAGAGTCGCCGCGGTGGTACACGTAGGAGATAGGAAAAAGAAGCAGCGAAACGATCGGGGACGCGGAGACGTGAACGAAGGGAGGAGGGAAGGGGGTGAAAAGCGGCGAACTCCCTTTAGGCTTCGTTAGTCAGCCAGCGACTTATCAAAGAGCAGGCCTCGGCCGATACAATGGCTGAAAATCCTGCAGCGTTGCTCTTCTGTAAAAGATGGCCCGGCTGTCTCGTAAATTCACCAAAGACCCGCACGGTCTGTTTCTACTTTGACAGGCAGCGCGGCTCTATACGTAAATCTGGCGCTGCAAACTTCGACGCTATTATGTTTCGACAGGGCTCTCCGTTCGACAGTAATCGATTACGCAAGCAGCAGACACGATTATCGCGTTTCTTTGTTTCGCCTCTGGTCGCCATCCTTGTATTTCTAATGAGAAACAACACTCTGCTAGGTGATTGTACGTTGTACGATGGTGAAAGGTACGTTTGGTATGCAGAGTTTCTATAAATGCCTTTATCGAGATACGAGTTATTAAAATGGAAATTTTTAATTCAAGTAAAAGTCGTCTGAATAGGTTCGTTCCTATCGGTGAACTCGTGTAAGGTTTTTGATTTCAATTTTGTAAAAATATCGTATCCTTGTTGTGTTTCGATGTGCTTTTGTTAAGCTTATATTCTTAAAAAATGGTTCAAGATTATGTTTCTGTACGTGCTACTTCGAGAGGAGTAATTATTTCAAGAATATTATTAAATCAGTGAAAAGTAGTTATGTGTGCTTAAAGTTTAAAGCGTAAAAAATGTGGATTGGGATAGGATTATTTATTATTTGGTTGAGCAAGAAAATGGTATGTTTCATAATAATACGTTTGTTTATAACCGAAACATTTGGAGAATTAGAAAGGAATATTTCTTTATGGTATGCTGAGCATCGCACGTGTCTGCGTATGAAGGTACGGAATCTACTTGCGTTATATGTTTCAAGCGTAGAGCAATCGTATAGGAACGAATCTTGGAACATTAATCGTTTCTAATTAATTTAGAAAACATTCTAAGCTGACTAACAAAGATTAAAAACCGAATTACATTTGCATCCTAAACGGAACATTCAGATTCACAAAATCTTCTTTTTATCTATGTTTTACTCCTATTTTCTTCTAAAGTCGCTACTCATCGCGCGTCCCTTTGCCAACGGGTCAATTCGACAAAAAATGCAGTTGTCTCGAAAGAAAAAGGAAAGAGAATAAATAAAAGAAAGAAGACGACACGTGGAGAAAAATCTGGGATCGATGCTATTTTATGTCGTATCCGGACAGATACTGGTGTCACTAGGAGTTGTGTCCGGTCGCAGGTCAGTCGCCGGAGACGTTAGAGGGGATATCCTAGATCGGGAACGACGTTGACAGGGCTGGAAGCCTGGAGGGCGGGTGGATCGGGCCGCGGCGTCGTTTCGCGAGCGTCGTCGTTTATTTTGGCGAACGCTTAAAACATTGTCCCGTTGAAGGACTGCTGCCGCTCGTCCGGCGAAACCTGACTCGCGTTCGAAACGGCCGCGCGCGGCGTTTCATTTATTCAAAGTAAGTTATTGCGATCAGCCCGGCCACTATATTACCGGCCAAAGACTCCTCTCCTCCGCCGTCCATTTCTCTTTCCACCGTTTCCGTCTCTGTCCGACAACCAATCCCGCTTTCACGGTCGGCCTCTCCTGATTTCCAGGTAAGATATTCATCTAATTCCCCCCCGATTAGCTGGCCCCGCGGACGACCGAATGGCGATCCCTGGTCGCCGCCTATATAAGCTTCTCAACCGTTTGGACAGCTACCACTAACTTCTGCGTGGCTGGTCAATCCGTTATATCCCTCGCACACGAACGCGATCCTCGACTCTAGGACGCATCATCGTCCCCTTACCAAGCGACGGATGTCTGTTTTTCTGCACACACTTCGTTAACGCAGCCTCCCCTGTTTACTTCTCTGTCGTTGATTGATCCGCGGATAGATTTGTCCTCGCAGCTTGTAATTTCTGAATTCCCTGGTGTTCCTGGGTGGTTTATACGGTTCCGTGGCGGAAGGAGACGAAGGTTTCAATGGACGATGGCAGGTTGAAGTTGACAGAGTCTTGTAGGAATCCTATTGATGACAAGAAACTTTTTGTTGGAGGAGTAGAAGGTTCTACATGTTATGGAATATGAAAATATTTCTCACATGTAAATAATATAATTTTAGTGGATGAAGGTTGCCTTTGATGACCGACGACTTTTATTGAAACAGTAGTAAACTGCGCGCTTTTATAATGAGAATCTAAAATAACTGGAATATATTGAAGCACACAATACAATATCCTATAATTAGTCAGCTGATCACTTAACCTAACTTGTTACCAAAAAATGATTCGTGACATACAATGGTACCAGATACACGACAGTTTCGCTATATCTGTTGATCTTCTGGAGAACCTGCAATGCTGATGAACACGTCTTACACGCTAAATCGTCAACTGGCCTTAACGACATATGATCAAACGTGAGAGCTTCAAATTCTTCGTTCTTACGATTAATCCAAGGTCAAAATTCCGAAATCTTCAACGACTCCGTTAAACAGTTTCTAAGGCTTCGAGCGATGGACGGACGATGATCCTGGAGAACATCAGGAACGGAAACACAATGGTGAGCCGGACGGAGAACGGAGTCGTTGGAAGTTGTCGGATCTGGCCGCTCAGTATGCCGGTGCGCGTTGGTGGAGGACCCCTGGGAAATTTCTTGACAACGGCTGCCGCGCAACGTGGGAACAATTTGCAAGCCCATGGCGGTTCCGAGCCACGGTTCGTAACATTCCTAAGCTGAACGGTAAACGGTTATTCGGGACGCGTCCTCGTACGTGCATCTACCGCGTATAGAAAGAGAAAGAGAAAGAGAGAGAGAGAGAGAGAGAGAGAGAGAGAGAGAGAGAGACAGGCTTTGTATCCCTCGTGTGACGCCGAAGACGCTGGCTGGAATTCCGGAATTCGTCGGCGAAATTCCATTCCCCGCCAAGCGTCTCGTGCGTTCCGGGCTCGTTCGTCTTTCGCCACGGAAGACGCTTCTCTCTTTTGTCCGCGCCTCGCGTTACGGAACTATGCTGACGTACTCGGAAGAAGAATTCTCCGGCAAGGTACTATTTCTCTCAAAGCCGGTAAAATGGCGCCCCCCTGTCCCTGCTTTGTCGAGTTTCCGCGTGATTGCTGTCAGAAAGATGAGAGGAGATGAGAATCATTTTCGGAAGTTATGATGTCTCGGCTGGACATCAAGGTACTTTAATTTTGAGAGAAAATTGAACACCAGCGCTGGCCTTGGAAGTTTGTTGGAAGAGATTTTGAAGTTTCTTCGTACCACGTTTGTTACGTCCTGATGTTAACGTATTGTAACATACGGTAGGAGCAGGAACTTTTCTTAAAGAATTGATCGAGTCAGGATGTTTTTCATACGCGATGGGACAAAGTATGACGCGAAAGATGCATCAATGAGTTTGTTCAGAGTTTGTAGTCTGATTAAAATAAGAATTTACAGGTCCAACTCGAGGTGATTTGTTATTGAATCTCGGAAAGAGACTGAAGGGAACAGGGGATCCAGTTTAGATGAGAGAAAGATGAAAAAATCGAAATTCTTTGGAATGGATATCTTTTGGGTAGTGACGTTATCAATTTGAAAATTGTAGGTTCGAATGTTTTCTTTCTACGAAGAGTTTCTTCTCCTTAACCTTGTTAACGAAGCAAAACGTGAATTTGTCGATAGATCTACATGAACATCGTCAATGGAAATATATTTCACTCAGAGTTCTATACATTTCTGATTGTCTTCTTTAACTTCTCGATGCAGGAATTGATAATAACGACGATCGGAACCACGATAGCTAAATTGGAAGGAAATGAGAATAACATGCAATATCGTATAGGTGACAACGATCTTCATGATACCTGACAATTATAGTGATAAATTTTACACGTATAATACCTGGTAAACAAACTCTGTCAGCGATAAATAACCCATTCTTCCAAGAATGTAACCAGTGTTCACGCGATAGATCACATTATCATTCCTGACTCGCATCAGAAATACGATCTTTGATTCGGTGTTATCCGAAGAAAGGAGCAGATTTTAGGCTGACGGTTACGCGTGGATAACATGCGGGAAACGGAAAAAGAGGTCTGAGATGTCGCCGTTGCCGTTGGCTAGGAGAATTGTAAACGTCGACGCGGCTGACACGCGTATTTCGAGCACGCGGCAACGAAATCCCGTCGGTTCTATTTGTGGGGTGGCACGGTGATGTTTCACATTGACGGGACGACGAGTCTGTTCGGTTGTACGCGGTCGCGCACGTTGAATCTTCATAGCCGAGGAAAACTCGCCCCTTTTTGCTATTCGAACGTCTCCCGCTAGACGTTCCGCGAATTTATTCCGGACCCGCGCGATCTATCGCCTGGCATCCTCGTAAATTCTGTTCCCGTCGTAGGGGGAATCACGGCCTGATACGATCCTGTTATCGCGGTGATTAAGCGTTCGTCGTGTCTTTCCCGTTTTCCGTGGTTTTCGTTTCGAATAAAGGTAATATTTACACTGGAATTTAAGTTGGTTGTACGTTTGATAAGATAACATCTTAGGAACATTAAAACGAATTTTTTTACTGAAGAGCAACGAAGTTTTTGTTTTTTCGAATGGTAGAAATAATTCGGCCCCGTAAAAATATTAGAATCGAAGGAAATATTACGTTTATAATATTTGATAGTTTTAGCGGAAATCAATTATCGTCAAACGTGACTAGGTCGTTACTATAGTGATCAAGCCAAGAATCAAGTGAAAATGTCTTTTATTTTAGAAAATATAAACAGCAATGTAGTTTGATAAAGTAATAATGATAAAATGTAACGTAGAAAGTAACAAGCGTGATTATTGATTTAACCTTCGCCGTTCGATGGTTAGAAAACCGTATCTTGAGTGCATGCAGCGTTTAATTATTTCTGTGATTGAAGATTGGTAAAACCAAGTTGCGGAAATAATGGCAGGCCATATGATTCCACTGGACGATAAACTATCCACTTAACTGTCAGCTAAACATACTACTATGATAACATTATCACCGTATTATTTTCACGCTTTGAAAAATCTCATAAAACCTGAACGTTACCTTGTAATTTGAGAATTAACACGAGTGATAAATCTTCGCACGTTTTGAAGCAGACTTGTTTTAACGATTCTTTTTAGAATCATGGCTGCGTTTTTAATTGGAGGAGTATCAAAAGAATCGTCACCACGCTAGACCTCGAGAGGGGTGTCGACTATTTCTATGGGAATAGGGTTGGAGGCGATTGTTTCAGGAGAGTCGACCAACCAAAGCAATCATATGCTCGTTACCAGGCTCATATGGGAAGCCATGGTGAATTCACCGTTTGTATATCAGTTTGTGTGAGTGACAGATAATGCACACCACCTGCGTGGCCATCGTTTGCGTCTATGCACGCGGTTAGTTTGGTCAAGATGGCGATCGTCAGGCCTCTCGTGCCACGAGCGTGTTCATTATAGCGACCGTGTACCTGTCTTGTTACGCGAAAAATAACGCGTGAATAATAATCTCTCATCGTTGTTACGCGTGAAAGTGCTCTGTCCTTTGAACGTTAATTAAACGGCGTCTCTCTGCTATTCTAGCGGTTATTAAACCAAATTGAACTACGTAGATTTACTCGGCAAATATTATAAATTACAAGTTCCGTATCTTTAATGTTTTTTTAAATGTGTTTTGGCTGTTTGATTATTGCGGATGGAATAGTGATTAAACAATTATGATGATCCAAAGGCAATGCCTTTTAAAATTTTTTAATTTTGATACATGCGAGGGAAGTAACCCTTATGAGTCTGATAGAATATGTTTTGAACCAATTTTTAAGAAGATTGTTAGGTTGCTACAATTTTTTTTATCGTTAAAAGCCATTGAAAGATAAGATCTCGTTATAAATGGAACGACATACGAAAAAATAAAATTAATCAATATTTTTGTAAATTCAAGTCTATCATAGTTTTTATTATTATACATTTAGATGCGTTACTATCGCCTTATTGTATTTCTTCCTTTAAATCTCTACAAATCGTGAAGACACGATAAAATAGTATTCCCAGTACAGCTTATCCATTTTTATTCACATTCAAGGTAAAAAAATCTCGGACGATCGAGCGAGTATCGGTGCTCTCGAAAGTATAAAACCTCACCCAGCCCTTGACAGACGAACAAATTGCAACGAAACCTCGAAGCACATTTAAAACGACTTGAATGGCGAAACCCACATCGATCACGCGAATAGTCACGCGAACGTTGGGTGGGGTTCTCGAGAAAAGTGGCGGGCCCTTCGTAACCAATGCGTTGTTACCGTGCCTCGAATTGTTACCGTAATCCGCAACCATTATGGCGGGCGTTCGTAAACCCTCGACCATGTGAACGGTCAACTCGAAGAACTCAGGTACACCCACTTGTTCGTTTTGAAGTTCGCGCTTGATTTGCGAGGAATCGCGGTGTCCCAGTTAGATGTTGCTCGATAGGAATTTATGGGAACGATTCAGCGGCCGGATACGAGCGAACACTGGAATGGTTTTCGGGAAATGTCGTCAGTGACGCTGGAAATATGGAAAACGACACGCCGATGCAACTCGAGTAGAAGTTGTCAACTTTCGGTGCATCGATCGAATTTTTGTTATCAGAAAGGACTTCGTGGTTTCGTTTGCAATATTTATCGATATTATACAGAATTTATATAATATCAATACGTTTTTTAACTATAGTATATATTTCTATATACCGAACACGGGAATAACTTGAACTTCGTGTAAGTTTCTCTTAATGATGTAGAAATTTTCTTTTTTAAAAATGTCTACGAGAAGTGGAGTCTAATAATACTTGTATTTTCGCTACTTTTTAAGATAGTTTTACCTTAATGAGATTTCCAAACATAGTTACGATTTAATCTTCTCTCCAGTACACATGATTAAATGTCAATTGTAATTTCATTTTCTACACCGTACATATCTTATTCTTCAATTGACTGTACACAGAATATTACTTAAATTCCTAATTTACATGAACTTTTATTTCTGACCAAATCTACGCTTCTAATGCGTTCTTCGTATAATAAAAACGTTTACGGCGTACGATCTGCTGATTAATTTAAACACTGGAACCGTCAACCGCTGGCGAAAGTCGAACATAAAAGGCAAATATATCGGCGGCCAGCCGAGAATACGAGGATCCAAAGTTTCGACATCGCGCAGCGATTAAAACAGGCCGACAAACCATCCCCGGGCCATCAGCGCCGGGTGAAATTACTGCGGGGCCATTAAACGAACTTTAGCAGCGGCGTTTCACGAATAATCGTGGCGCGTGCGAAGAAGGTAACGGTGCCGGCTTCATAAATCCGCCGCTTTTTCATCAGCGCGCCGCCATCGTAATTTCGTGGGAAGGGTGGATACGCGCGGGGCGGAAGAAAAATTCGGGCAGATGCTTCCACGACGAGCCTCGCTGAATATGATGGCCTCTTTCGCGGGTTCCTCGTCCGCTATCGGTTTCGAGGAACTCGCAAGGAAAGCAGAGACGGGGGCCGCCGACAGAAAGGGAAACAACGGCCGAGGGTGTAAGTAACGAGTTCAGAATTTCATTAGCGGACGAGCGGCGAGATTATTTTAAAGAGATACGGAATTACCTGATTAGCGGGGAAAAAGTCATTAACTCAGGCGAAACTAATTAACGCTAGGCCCGAGAGAAGCCGCTGTTGGAGCAAGAGCGAGCCTTCGAGACCGCGACAGAACTTTCTCGCTTCTCTTTCTTCGCCCTTTTTCTACTTCGGTTCGTGGATACTTCGAGATACGTAGAGATTGTCCTCGCGATGGAGACTGATTCTCTTGTTCGTAGGTGATATCTAGATGAAAACGAAAGAAGTAATTTATCCACGCGAATGAGTTATTTATATAGTTTTATAATATATTTGACATGTAGATGGAACGTTGATTTAATTCAAATTAATCTGGTGATAATTCCGAACTTTCTTGGTGGTCTGCAGGTCACGATCAGTTAATGTTTCAACGCAACGTATTAAGAGAACATTTACGATCCCGCAGGAAGGCATGGTCCGTGGAGCACTTCGTCAGAACGCTTGCTTAAAGGAAAACGTGTAACTATGCGTCCATTATTGCAGGTCGGTGTGAATTACGCAGAACGCGTGGTTTCGTGCGTTTATCGAGAACTAGAATGTTGAAGAACCCTTGTTGTTCCATACAGTAACGTGCCAATGATATCACGATTGTTACATTGTATATAAAAACTCACTGAGATCAGACTTAATTTCCTGCTGGTTACTTTATGATTTCCCCATGATTCAGATAATCAGAGGCAACAGACAGCGGCGTGGCTCACGCCTCGACGATCCAATTAGTGGGAAAACAAATACGTTACGCTTATAATTAGAGTATCGACCGCGACGAGATTTTTCAATCGAGATCTCCTGTTATCTCGAAGGGACTGTATCATTGAAGAAACAATAATGCTCACTCAACGCTTTTATTCGAAGGAACTAGCGCGATAATCGGTCTACTAGGGTAATTATCAAGTTCCAAGCGGATCCTCGCGAGACGAAGCATATCAAGGCATATTAAAGCACAAGGAAAGACTTCATCGGTTGGACGGGGCGAGAATAAAATTAACCCGCGTCCCTGAGTAGACAGCATTATCCTGAGTACGGCGATTCATAACCGTAACAAGATTAGCCGGGCTCAACCCTACCGTCCGGCTTTTATTGTTTACACTTCCCTTCTTATCCTACTTCCGTCAGGACCCTCTTCCTTTTGTCTTCCTTCGTGGTTCCTCGCTGTCTCCGCTCACCAGGGATCCTAGGTGTTCATCGAATCGAGTTACGAATTAAGAGAAATGATCACGCAGATGATACATAGCAACGTGAACGAAGGTGACTGGAGAATTTAATGTTGGTAGTTTAGAAACGCTTCCTGTACGATCCTCTTGCACGATAATTTACCAAGTAATAATATTGGTAAACTGACAAGTTATAAAAGTTTCTAGATTTCCCTTCCTGAATTTTATAATTTTTCGTCGAATAAGATAATTACGGAATTTGTAATTTGTAAATGAAGTAAAATGAAGCAGTTGGTCGACTATTTACAACCTTTCAGAACCACATTTTTTGACTTTGAGAAAAATTTGTTCTGATCAATTATTCGTATAATAAGAACATACCTATCTCTTCTGATATGTTTGTAAGAAGGACATAATGAAAAAAAATTTGCAATCTTATTAAAAACAAATAAGTTTATTATGTGGTTAGTTAACAATCTACAAAGCACAATGTTAGGCATACGCAATATCAAAACATAGAAACATAGACAATAGAATAGTCAGCGTATTTAAATGGGAATTTGAACAGGACTGAATGTAATGGTACATACATTCGTATAAATGCAACGAAGTATAATACACGCTAGCTTCATCATATCTCGCTTCCGTCTGTTAATAGTGAAAATATGTAGATCTGTAATGTTCTAATTCCTGGGCATTAATAAGGTATTCCTGAACTCTTAGCAACGAGTGATTCCAGACGTTCGAACAGTAGTACGCATTGCCAGCAGTTCATTTCCATAAATTGTGATCCATTAACGATGTTGCGTAGTATCTGATGCTAAACGGGAGGAATAATTAATCAGTTGCCTCCTTTTGCCTCTGCTCCTAATTACCAGTCGCGTTTTTGAAAAAGGTAAAGCAAGAGAGGAGAAGAACGTCGTACATCTTGAAGTTGGGAATTACACGAAAGCTCGCGTTTCTCAACATTCAGCACGACATTCAAGATCTTTCACTAATTATCCCTTAATCACGGTTTAACGAAACTATTGTTTTGCTCCCTTTTTCATGGGATAAATCTGAAACGATCCCACGATCATGTTGAGAAGCATTGTTAAGTTTCAAGTTAAACGCTATCACTTTTTCTAATAGTAAAATATGTAGTTATTTTTCTGACGATTATAATAATGATGGTATTTGTGATGATAAGTTTTTCTTTATGAATAGTTTGATACGAAGTTAAGGACTCTGAAAAGCGTTATGAATTCATTCATTAATGTTTGTTACCCTTTCAAAAAATTCACCATGTTAAAAAGTGATGCAATGGTCCTAAATATTCTTGATTCAGATTTTTGTTTACTATTTTTTCGTTACAATGACGATCTCCCGGAAACTTGCATTTATTAACTTGCATTTATTTATTATTACTTGTATTTATTATTAAGTACTAATTAAGGAAACATACGACTAGAAAACAATTATTTTAATAGTTAGAAAATACTTGGTAAAAAATCTAAAATGAAAGAATAACAGAACCTACGAAACGATTTAATACAAATTGTATTATAAACTGTGTTTTTAAAGAAGAACTATTGAAAGGAGGTCTGGCGAACAATAAGGCATATGTTATACATTCGTATTATCGTTAAATATTTATTCGTTTTGCGACCGTAAACGAGGAAGTATATTGCCCGCCAGTCAGGTTTCGTAATTCTTCGACCAGTCACATCCGTTTCGTATAAATATCTGCTATCTGATTGAAAAACGACTGTTTCCATTGCTTTTGAACGCGTGTAATTCGCTAATTAAATAAAGATACGGGCCACCGCTCGTGCCGGGGAACTGCACAATTTCGCGCCGTATATCGCACTGCTCTGCTTGCACCGATAAAAGCAGCTGCGATAACAGGAGTACGAACATCATGGCTGACACCCGACACAACAGCCGCACGTCCATCGTGATCGCGATTGTCGAGAACGTTGAATCGTTTCCGTGGTTGGTCCTTGTTCCTTTCTTGTCTCTCTTTGTCAGAGCTGGTTTTTGTAGCGAATTAAGACATCCGTGGTTCGCAGGTGTGAAAAAAAGGTAAAGCATACTTTATCAAGGACTTTGAGAGAAATGATTACTTCCTTCGAAACCTACATCCAACCTTAGAAACTCTCGCATTAACGCTCGAACCTGTCTGGGAAAGTTGCGATCCTCGTTTCTTTTTCGTGGTAACGTGGAAATGGATATACAATGTAGAATTTGGTCGCTGTTATCACGATCAAAGTCGATGGTGCTTTCCTAGACGGGGATCCGCACAACGCTACCTAATTATACGAGGTCGTAATGAATCGCGGGGCGTCATCAGGAATACGTTCGTTAACGCAACGAAAAGAACTCGCTTCTTCACGCGAGGCAATTATCGCGTTAATAATTTATCCGGCTGAAATATTCATAGATGGTTGTTCGATGCAAAGATGTTAGCTCGAGGCGGTGGAGAACGAGAGACGAGAGAAATAGAGGGTGGGTCTCACCTTCTTCTTTCGCTTTGCCACTCGGTTCGAGGGTTCCACCAGGAACCACCTTTTACCAAGCTAATGCTCGAATAAAATTCCGCGCTGGCCGTAAGGTCAGCTACTGATCATCCCCTCTAGGGGTGTTCGTTAAGCGAGAAATTTTTCGAATCTCTTCGTCGCACCCTCATAAAGTTTGCGACTAAAGCCGGCGACAAAAATCCTCGGAGTTATGGCTGAGCCGTTTTAACGTGCAAAGCATGCAGCTCGTTTTTAGCCGTTCGTGGAAGCTCGAGAGGGTTGTTCTCCATCTCTCCTCTGTTCTAACCCCTGTCTGCTTTCTTCTTTTTTTTTTCTTTGCTCCTGTCTATTTTACGCCGCTCCTCTTTCTACGGAATTCGCTCTCTTTCTCGTGGTCGCCTTCGTTTCTCCCGCGCATGCAATTCCCATGCATATTTGCGCTGTTCTTTACGAGGTACATTTTTTCTCCCTGTCATCGTCTTGCTGGATATTCGGGAAGGGATACTGCAGCAGCCAAGAAACGTACCTTGCTCTACCTTTCATGCTTTTAATCGTAGCGGATCTTACCAGAGAGCGAGTAGTAAAACGTGATGATTATTAGTTGAAACATTGACTGCGAATATTTGATAATCATAAAGGATTTATTTATATTTTGTGAAATCTCTTTCTAAAACTTTTTCGAAGTCTTTATACTTTGCGAAGTATAATTCTATAAAATCGATATTCAGATTTACAAGCATTCAGATTAAATAACATGTTTCGTACCAAGTAGTGTTTATGTTATTTGACAAAAGTAAAACATTTCACAGAGGCGAATGAAAATATTGTTCGACGTGTTGTTCAAGATGTCAGATATTTACCCAATCAAATATTTTAACACTGACTTTTCTGGTAGATTTAATATTGCTACAATTTTGCTATTATTAAGACAATCACTTAATACGCGTTACATGAGCGAGCATAGATTGTTCTCAATTTACTCAATTATTTAAAACATTGATTCTCGTGGATTCAGGCTACAATACATTATGCGTACACAAATATATTACGCGGCCATTTTCGTGTCTTTTATTACAAAGACACTTAATCGTGTTCGCTATTAAAGCGAGTAAAAATTTGCGTACTGAGAGGTTAATCACCTGAAAGAGCCAACTCGAGACGATTGATTCTGCACATTGACCATAACGAATACCATTAACAGGAATCACGTTCAACTACGTCGTTCACCATGAATTACTGACTTTGATCCTGAAAGTACACGTAGTATATCAACGAACAAGCTCTCTGATGATCTGCATCCCTCACGGTTCACGCGATGGTCGATCGACGGCGACGATGATCGTGATAGTTGAGCGTGATCGTTATGCATCGATGAACTCGAGAATGTAACTTCATCGTGGCTGGCAGGCAGCCGGGCATTCCGGGCTGCGTTCCGAACCGGTTTCGCTTTACAATATAACTTACGACGGCAGAAACGGACGGTCGATAAGCTGATAAACAAATCTGCTCGCTACCGAAGGAACGATTATTCTTCGACCCGGTCACGAGTAGGAGGGAATCGTTACCACGCGAAACTGCCTTTTAATCGCGCCAATTTATTGCCCGGTCGCGTTCCATTTTAATTAATAAAAACGTAGATCCGCTGAAAATGCTTGATATCGAGCGGTAGTTGAAACAGACCGAGAACCAACAAGGGTACAAACAATTTCGTCTGGCTATCCACGTTTGTATCGTAATCCGGCTTTCGTGGCAGGGATTAATTAAAAACGGATTAACCGGTGTCTTGCGAATTCGTGATGTATTCCTGGCTATCGGTAACTACAGCCGCTCCATGCCTACGATATAATTTTATATCGCGTTCGTGTAGACGTTAATGTTCGCATTTAGAACCGTACGTTTGTTATGTACGTAATAAATAAGGCAGTTCGTTGCGCGTTGTACGACGAAATTGCCACGACTTAGTGCCTAGATTTTTCGGTTCCCAGTACGACGGTGAAAGCTTGTGGAAAAATGAGCGAGTAATCGAGACGAAGCCGATGCGATTTCTCAAACGATGGTGTTGCGCAAAGTGGAACGAATACCTCGTATAAAACTAGTCGAGAAATATTAAGACTCTTGTTTTATTTGTTCAAATTCCTCCGGACGAAATGTGTTTTCTTTTATTAACAAAATACACGTGCCTCGGTGAGAGTATCAATTTTCTCGAGCCCCGATCTTTTCGCAGTCTCGACAGGTATACCGCGGTAGTCAGTACGCCACTAAGTACATAAGAGCGCGAGCCACTGGTGTTGCAGATCGATACGAAAGGAACCGGGGTCGAAGAAACTCGTTACGCCGAAGGGACCACAAAAATCGAGAAAAATCCTTGCGACGAAAGCCGACTACGTCCGGCAGACGGTTAAGGGCCAGTAAATATCAGGCCGCGTCGGCTGCACGGAACACGATGCAAGTTTACGCTCGGTCATATACGAACCGGCACGTGTAACAGGAAACTTACCTTAACCTCTTCACCCTGCCACACTTATTTCGTGGCTGCAGCCGTTTTCATGGTCTTGGCTAGTAAGCGATTTCGAGAGAGACTACCGGAAGGTACTATACCGCGGGTGTACGAGCCATGTGAGCACTCAGAAATAGAAGCCGCCGCGCTGTCACTGTCAACGCCTAATGAACAATATATATAAGGCGGCGAACAGCCGGCTAAGAATCCAAGATGGCCACCTGCATCCCGAAGGATCGCTAGGGAATCCTGTGATTACATTCCATGCCTCTACCTCTACACGGCTTGCCAGCATCCCCGTCTCGCACGCTTCCTTCGAAACCATCCTCCAACCCGTAAGAGCTTCGGATCTCCCTGGGACGTTATTTCAAGGGAGCCGAGCGTCTTGGATAGTTTTAGAACATCCTGGAGTGACACAGACACAAGGCTACTGGGTTCGCAGGAAGGGAGAGGTTTAATAAGACTCGCCAAGCTCGATTTTACGTACACGTGTAATAGCGAAGAAGTTGTACTTTGATCAGAGATATTTGCTGTGAACAGTGTTTGTTAGAGATTCGCAGTTATTTAGTTCGTTGTTTGTTAGGTCCGGGTTAGGTTTTCTTCATTTCTACGTTTCCGTCTATCATCGAAATTTGTTGTCCTAGGATAATAAAAGCTCCAGCTTCAAAATTCCAGTATTTTTCGAGCGCTGTCTTAACTTAATGCTTCTTTATTTTGGAAGAATTTATTCTCATTGAATAAGTCTAAATATTTGGAAATAGGACAATTCGTAAGTCTACGTTGTAAAATTCGAGAATTCGTCATGTTCATCTTTCTTAATTTCTTTTATTTTGTCCCAGAGTTCGAGTAATCAGAAAATAACTTAGTTTTGTTTCGTGTATTATCCTCTTTACTACTTGTCAATGAAATAATACCGTCGGTAGCACTTTCTAATACTCTAGTATCCCGTATATTCTCCAATAAAAAATCATTAGTTTTGAATTATACGAATCGACTTTAAACTGTCTTAACACTTGAACATTCCAAATTTGAAGTCGTAAAAAGAATTATATAAATATCTGAAATAATATCGTGTTAATTCTTCTCGTTTAATATGTATAACGTTCGATAAAAATTTGAGACAAAACAAGTAATTCTGCGGATAGTAAAGATTTCGAAGTGGTATTTAAATGTCAGGGAACAACCTATTTTATTGCATTTTTATCGCACAGTTACATAGAATTATACCTGTCACAGCTGTTCACGAGCGATCGTGGTCTAGCGATAGAAACCTCGCGCACGAACTCTGTGACAGCGTCGGGGTCGAGGATCCATCGATCATCAGGGCATTACGATCATTTCGACGTTTCCGTCCCACGTTATACACGCGGGACAATATATTCCCATGTACCTTATTCGATCACGACTCTCGTCGATCGCAAATCGTATACGTTGATCGCGGCACGTTTAAATATCTAACTATCTGACAGTCTCGACTTTCGAAAAATAATTTCCACTACGAAATCTTAATATAAATACATAAGAATAATACATTTTCGTGTTATCGACCGACTCGTTTTATTAGAAAAATATTAACAAACCTTCAACATTAGCAAGCAATCGTTCAACAAACGACTCTTTTACGACCGGTCGATAAATTTTCATGCTCTATTGAACGCGATGGTTATTGGATCGTAATTATACGCGCAGGTTCATACATTCTTTATACTGATGGAAGGTTCGCGGCTGTATAAACGACATAATCCTCTGAAAAACAGTAGATAAGACGTCACATGAACCTGATAACGATAATCATGCATTAACATAAAATTATTGCGAGTCGAGCTGTTTCTCTAAACTGTCTGGTAATAAACCGTATAACGTAGTATTTAACAGCGAATAAGGAAATTAAGAGCGGAACGGTAAGTCGATATAACCGATTAAAAAGCGTAACAGAGACGTGTATTTTAACGAGGACGCGTTTCACGCTGCGACGAAATAATCGATTTCAATTTTCCATCGAGTGGGAAAGAGTGCGCGTAAGAAACGGTTGTTGCGTAATTTAAGTCGAATCTATTTCACGTTTTATTGACATTGGCGTCGATGCCGATTCCGTAGCCGCGTAACGTTTAATTTAATGAACTGTCAATAACCGACTCAAATCGACAGTCAACTGCGGTTCTTTTTTTTTCTTTTTTTCTCCCTCTCTGGCTGGCGGAATCTGCGAACATCGAGCGTTGTTTATGCACCAACGAGAGGTAGATTACATCTGCAATGGAAAAAGATATTCGATGCTGCAAATTACGTGTCAGTGTGAGCAATAATTACTCGTTTGATGAGCATCGTTCGGAAACGAAAGCGCGCGTTTTATTTCCAGACAATCGAGAATTATTATTTTATCTTCGTTGATTGTTACATCGATATGTTGTAATAAAAGTATCGTTGTTTTGCTCACTTAATTTAGTCATTCCTTGGTGGGTAATTGATTGGTCGGCTACATAGAAGAATTTTCGGAACGAGTTCCATTACGGAAGGCGTTGTTCGATTTACGGGTTCCGCATCGAACGCGCGATATTTAATTTCACGTATATAATAACAAATATAAAGCCAGATCGCGGTTTCGAGTCATCGTTGCCACTGTCACGCATGATGAAGCTTTTCAATTTCACTCAACAGATAACACCGCTATAAATATTTCGTATCGATTAAAACGGAGGAAGGAAAACTGCAATCAAAAAAAAAAAAAAAAAAAAGAAAAAAAATGAAACGTAGGAAAAAGAGAGGGAAAAAGAATAAAAAAATTACATTACTCATGATAATCACGGGCGTATCGACGTACCACTTTGCAAATTGCGTTCATAAATATTCATCGATAACGTTGGTCCCGTATCGAAAGCGGGAACCGTCGAAAGCGCACGAAATTTATCGATCAGCCTGCTCGATCTCGAATCGACTCGAGATCGAAACGTTTTATCCCAGTCTTTCTTAATGCCCCCGAGATTAATATCGGGACAGTAGAATGGAGAGAAATTTTCATCGTTGGAATAATT
The DNA here is from genome assembly GCF_041682495.2 of Bombus fervidus. Taxonomy (NCBI): domain Eukaryota; kingdom Metazoa; phylum Arthropoda; class Insecta; order Hymenoptera; family Apidae; genus Bombus; species Bombus fervidus. The sequence continues at coordinate 2,855,628 of NC_091527.1, read as the reverse complement.
CAGATCGAATAACGTTAATAACTCAATAACCGTATAATTTTGCAAGTCGCAACGCATCGAAATCTTTGGGAGTTAATCGATTAAGCAATTAAAATCCTATTTGTCTCCTGACTTCGGAAATTCTAAAACTCACACAATGATATTTGAAGCGTCTGCATTTTTTAATTTTCCAAGGTACTTATCCGCGCATACAAATCTATAGGAGCTATAACATTTTCCAATTCAAAATTATCAATTACCAGTTCTATCTTTCTCGGATTTCACAAATTCCGAGGTATAATACTCGAAACATTCGAATCCAATACTCTAGTTGAAAATTTTACGACTCTCTAAAAAAAAAAAAAGAAAAAAAAAAGAAAGAAGAAAGAAGGATAGCGTGCCATTCAATGCATACGAATTGACAGTAATTTAAATCAATACCACAGCAGTCGCGAAATACTTCAACTTTAAATCAACGAAGATTAGCATATCGAATCGCTATTTTCTATGCTCCAACTAAACCCAAAGAACTTGAACGCCGGCGCACAGTCTACCAGTTTTCATTCATATCAAAGACGTTGCATTATTGCGTTGAAGCGACGGTTGACTTTTGCAAACTGTGTAACCCAACAGCATAGCGAGAGAGAGAAAGAGAGAGAGAGAGAAAGAGAGTGAGAGAGAGAGAGAGAGAGAGAGAGAGAGAGAGAGAGAGAGAGAGAGGGAAGAAAGGAGTGACGAAGAAATGAAAAAAGAAAAAAAAAAATACGTCGATTGCGCAAGGAATCCGTTCGCTGTGGCATCGACTGCATGCGAAAGTCGGTTTCGAACTGTCCGCGCGTTTTACGCAATACTAATTATGCAAACGAGAAAGGAACTCACTGGAAAAATGCACGCCGGGAATAATAATGCTGTCGATCATGCTAATGGCGGAAGTGAAGGCGAGGATAATCGTGGAGGTAATAACAATGGCGTACGCGTCTCGCCGCGACCGCTGACTGAGAGCGTAGAGGTGATAAGGTTGACGTTAATGCATTGCGATCGGAACGGTACACGATCGCAAACAGTTTCGTCGTCTTTTCTAGAGTTTGGTCTGCCGGCGATTTCGTAATTTTGAGCAGACACTGGGGAAATGGTTGTATGGCTGTCGTTAGCTACGACTCCGAGTTGACAGTGACACCATTACCCAGGGAATTGGCGTCGTTAATACGCGCCGCCGCTAAATCATGGAAATATCATCGGCGATATTAATCATCCGACTTTTACGCGATTACCTATACGACTATTTCCGATATTTCTAATCTTTGAAGAGGAATGTGGTTGAATGATGGCAATATCAAGGTAGTTTTTATAGGAAACTCAGAGAAAGATCGTTGCTTGCGTCTTGTCATATATCAGAGGTTATTAAACTGACCGAATACGACGCACGCTTAGGAAGAAAATACGAACGCGGTAAAAAGTGGTAAAATTTTAGCGAGGATATTAGAAACTTTAATTAACTTTCGACCCGAACCATCGAGACCTTGTCGTACGTTGAGTGATTTTTCAAGTGTATGCAATTCTTCCGAAGGCGATAGAAATTGCTGTAGTTTTGCTAAGCGTGGGCTGAAGAGTAGTTCGATTAACGCGATCACGTCGCAAAGCTTCACGTTCAGGAATAAATAAGCACCACGTTCCTTTCGTTCACCGTGGCGTTTATTTTACGTTTTCGAGGTAGACGTTATTAGAAAATTCCGGGCGGCGCGCGACTACGCGAAACAACGCGAACAATTGGCCAACTTGGTTTTTGCCCGGCGCCCAGATTAAAGTCGACTTTACGAGCGAGCTTCGCGAGGTAGAACAACGGATCCGAGGAAGTTCATCATCATCAAGTCGCGAGGCACGCTGCGTGACCAGTACGGGACACGAACGTAAAGCGAATTTATACCTTTTACGGCTACCGCTCGTTAGGTCCACGATTCAATGACCTTCGTCCCCAGTTTTCTGCCTCGAAGTTGCCTTTCGACGCGGAAAGCTTCATTGCCTTGGTATCAACGTGACCAGATCGCTAGATATTTTTTGAATGATTTGTGGACTTGTACTGTTCACTCTGATAACCAAGTTTGAATATTCATGGGCGTATCCTGAGCTCCATAATGGACGCAAAGCTCCGATAAATATGGATCACCATTATGATGGTTACTAAAGATCGGTGACTTTTATTACCAGAATATTCGTTGAAATAGTTGCGAAGCTTATTAGATTTTTGATATGTTTTTACAGCAAGTAAACCTTAATTCAATAAACCTTTCGTTTCTGAAATACAATTACCTTAGTTTATGCTAGAAAAGGTAGAATTTACAATATTTCGTACGCTCGTAAGATGTTACGCATCACAATATGTTAATTCATTGCTCTATAATATCGTTACGTATCTTTGGAAATGCAGCGAGATTGCTGGAACGCGTGTACGTGTCAATGGAGAACGCTTAATACGACATAATTCAATAACTTCAAGTGGCCGTATTTCAGAAACGTAAGGTTCGTGAATATCGGTTTATTAAAACATGGAACACGTGTAAATCTTTCTACTACAATATATTATCGAATATTATCTGTATATTCCCTTCGACGTTAACTTTTGTACGGTCGCTCACACCGTTTTAAAGATTCCATTTATATTATATATATGTATACATAACACCATTCTCTCAACTTTTATGTACCTTTTTACAATTTATGGAGTAATTTGTACATACAACATGAATTTAACCATTATCTAGTGCCTAACAACTCGAACATTAGCTTATGTTCTTGCCTAAGGAAATTATTCCTAGTAACAAGCTCTTTGTCACTGATCAATTAAATTAGATATTCGCAGATATTTTATGGTTTTCAAAGACAATATTTCCTATTTCAGATTTAACTTGCATATATTTATTAAACGTCTGTATCACGCGTATATTGTTTATTACGTATCTATTATTACAATCATGCAAATAGAGAAATAATGCGACGCTATTAAATTTCCCAAAATAGATATGAAAATTATCTTGCAATGATTCCTTTACATGGATAATAGACGTATCTGAGTTAATACAGTACAAGACGATGTCCTTTCTTTTCTCTCTTTTGGCAGTAATAACAAAATTCTTATCGGGTAATTTACATAAATAAATTTTATCATAGAAAATGAGATTCGAGGATCGCGTCCATCGATCGAACGCCGACGGAAAAATAGGTTCTTATATAAAAGAATGGTGAGCGTTCTATGAGGTTACGGAGTCTCCGACGTCGACATGGATAGCCTGCTGGTAGCGGTAATTATTCCCCCTCGCGACTTAAATACAGTAATCTTTGAGTTTCTTCGGCGCGTTGTTTATGGTAATCCACCTGTGCCGCTATAAATATTCCTGCAAATACAAAAATTGCAAGGCTCTCCCGCGCCGCGATCGCGATGGCCGCCGCTCACGCCACAGGAAATCACCTGTGGACGTTAAAAAAGGACGAGGCCCGGTGAAACTCGGTTACGGGACGCGCGCGGCCACCTCACCAGTGAAATATTTTCGACAAGCGCTCGTTAAGGGTTTCGCGCGACTATTTTTGTCTGGTGAACGTATGTGTGTAAAGGATCGACGAGAAACGGAAGTGGATGCTCGACGTTCGATCGTTCCGCGATATTCGATGGCATATGCTAATTATCGGGCTATAATTGGATTTATTGCACTGACACGCGATCACCGGGATCGGTTTCAATTGTAATTTCAAATAAAATTTGCATAGCTTCGAGTGACATTCGAATTTAATTTTGTCGCTTTCGACACATGTAGGTACATTGAACGCCTAGTACAAATCGATCAGAAAGTTGATATTTTCGTCATATTTTGAAAATTATAGCGGAACGTTTATCGATTGTTAATTATCTACCTTTTTTTGCATAATTGGAATCGTGTACTCTGTTAAATTTAAAGTGCAATGGCAAGCATGTTCATCATTTAAGTTCTATGTTTATTTGTAATGAGTAAAACTTTTAGAATGTGGCTAGGAACATTCTTTTCAATTAAACTTGCTTAACTCAGGCATCTGTATAAAATTAATTGCGTTATCATCTAACTATCGTTATTTAAGATAAGAATAGATTATTTAGACAGAGGTAAAGATTATATTAAAGAGTTTACAGTTAAACTGTAGAGTTAAACAGTATATCTTATACATTTGCAATAATTTGGAAGCGTCCAAGTACTTATAGCCTTCAATATAAATTTAATTTCATATAAGCATTTGATTTTCTTTCTATTTACCTCTATATTTAAAGAACACAGATTAAGGATCAAATTGAATATCATTTACAATTAGATCATTACGAATCATTACAAACAATTATAAATAATCCATCGTCAAGACCCTATCGTAGACGTATGATCGCTATAGTAGAATCCTCCGATTAATCGTTTGCAACAGAGAATTCCCATCGTCGTTTCTCCCACCGTGGCAACATCCTCTTGCACCACATTCGAGCGCGTGACTGTTAAACTAATCAAGAGGAACGAGCTGCGGGGAGGACGAGTCTCGCGAGCAATGCAAATTACAATTCTCTTTTCATTCGTTCCAGGCACCGATCGTCATTTCGCTTTCCCATTTCGCCCCAGCGGATTCATACTCACGACTCCAATCCGAGACGTCGGTAAATACGTTCGTGCTCGCACGATATTTGCGATAGACAGTCCCTAACGAACAGCCGGGCGAGAAGACAAACGAGTTATTCAGTCGATTATTGTCTCCGCCCACGCCGTGGGCTCAATCCTCCGTCTTCGTTTCTCTGCTTGGCTTTCTGTCTTCTACACGGCTACTCTTTCTCTAGCGTTACCAGGCGTTATCGACCAGCAATGTTAATGTTAGATGAGCGGGGGCACCTGGCGCTCGCGTTGTAGTTATTGTCACGAGTCGCTGAAACTTTAATCGGCTTCCTCACCTGGCTACCTTTCTCCTATTTTCTTGGAAGAACGCGCCCTTCGACCGGCGCGCAGTCGACGCCGCTGTATTTTCACGCGAATATGCAGCCCACGGTGTGTACATTTCATGGCGTAAATTTGGTCTTTGGTGGTCTCGTATTTAGTCCAGAGTGTGAAGATAAAAATCAACTTGTATGGAGGAGAAGTTGTTATTCAAACGCTTGTATAATTGTATAATCATGGAATTAAAAGCAGTTAGATATTTATGAACATGAATCAAACAGAATTAAGTTGGTTCTAATCCTTGCAAATGTGAATGTGATATAATTTATTTTGAAATGAAACAATGCGTAAGAAGGTAATAAGAGCTGTTTGAATAAAGAAATTATTACGTATTGAGAAATTGGCAACCTGAATGGCTAGTTAATATTTATCAAATGGAACGATAAAACGAAATAATAGAATCTATAATTTTATCTATGAGTCTATGAGTAATACTTAAATGAATTAAAGGAGTTTTCTAGCTTTTACTCAGCTTTTGATCATTGTTTCATGAATTCGTTACTTACACAGATGAACCTACTTACACGATATCTGTTTCCTTGACGGATTCAGTTTCAATTTCTATTCCTACCCATTGCAGTACATTATATCGTGTTATTCAATATTAAAACACAGTATATGCAAACGGAAACTATTTCACCAAACGAACTATATTCTCCTGACTATTTTATCATCTCCTAATGTAACTACTCTCTCATTTTCTTAAAAGCTTCTATCTTCTAATAAAATTCTACTTGTAAAAAATTCATAGTAATACTCTCCAGTACTGGATCATCTTAAGCGCATACCATTGCAAGAAACCAACTAAAATATTAAAAGAAATCCACGAAACCACGAGGAACGTTACAAGGAAATCAGCCGTCGAACCAACCCGCAGACTGTCAAATCCAATGATCGAGTTTCTAACTTTATAATTTCACGATGCGTTCCTCCATCGATTACTCTGTTTGTTAATAATCCTCATCGTTGTCACATGATAATTGTTAGAATTTAAATTTTTTAATTTCACAATTTAGAAAGCGTTACGATCGGAGCATACAAATTCAGCTTGACTTAAATGAATGTTAAAAACATCATGACATCCTCCGCATCTATATCAGCAGGAACTAAATATATCAAATCGTCATTTTCTACTTTGTCAAACCATTCTGCCAACTGTCAAATCTAATGATCGAGCTTCTTACTTTGTAATTGCTGGATACGTTCTATCGATCGTCGTATTTCTTAATAATGCGCATCGTAATCGCGGATGCACGGAACGCGTGTCAGACGCTAATTATTCTCCGGGATGTCAGACATTCCGATCCAATTACCAGACGCGAGTCGACAATCGGCCTCGATGCCGGTTAAGTAATCGCGCGTATTACCGGTAATTACTGGCCGCTGGTATCGTCGATTTATCGGGCCAGAGTTTTCAGAAGGTACCGCTTAAATTAGCCTTCCGCATAATGAGATAACGCGGGGGTATCATTTGTCTCGATCTCTGGAGGAACCGAGCCGCGATGCAATCAACCGCGTGCGCGCGCGCTTATCGCCGCGGCCGTATCGTGTTCTAGTGAGTTGTTATTGGATTATCCTTCTTCGGCCGAGTTCTTTCGTTCTCTGGTGATTAATAGCCGCTCTTAACGGCGAACAATTCTGTTACGTATATACGTGCGAGACGCTGGACCGTGGCCTGCTGCATCACCCTTATCGAGCATCGTTTCCTTTGCTTCGAAATTTTATTGCGTCGGTTTGCCCTAACAATCGATTGAGGGAATCGTTAGTGAATCGACAGATGATTCGAAAGAGGTTTCGTTTCTTTCTTCTATTTTAAGTACAGTGTGCGTAATTACAACAATTTCTGATTTTGTAATAGAAACGCGATAAAAGCGTTCAAAGAATCTTCATTCTTTGAGTAATTAATCTATGGTTACGCTTGGATGCGTGTTTTGATAAACTGCAGTTCTAATGAATATGAACAGAGGAAATATATTTATGTATAGACAGATTTTTACGAGTGTATGCATTTTGGTTTACAGATATCTCAATCAGTATCTCAGAACAGACATTCATTATAACCATAGAGCCTTAATCATTTGTACGTGATCAAGATTTAAAAGAAATTCTAGGTATTAAGCTTCTAAATACCTTAATTAATTAGACTTGCTTGATAACAACGTGGAAAAATCGTGATACGGTTTATGAATTAATTGTGAAAAACACGAGTCATGCTTGTGCTACGTATCAAAGGCTACAGCTTACCAACACGATTTCGATTCGTGATCTATTCCTGGATCGAGATAAATAGTCATTCCACTTGCCGCGCATAGTCAGAAATAAAAAATTGTAGACCAATCCACGTTATACTCTATCTACAAGCAACACGGCGAACTACTACAATCTATATGAAACTATAATCTAACCCAGAGTTTCCTAAATCAACACGTACAGATACGAACAACTTCCTCCGACTCGCAATTCGCTCGTAAACCGGTAACTCTACCGCCGTAAAATTGAAACAAGAAGGCCTCAGCGTTTCACGATCAACCGCATCCCTTTTAGAAACATTACTCAACTCTTCCTTTCGTTTCATCCCTTGATTAAACCTTTCTGAGAAAAGAAGAACACGAAAAAATAACGGACCATCGTGCTCCAATCATTCATTTCGTTGCTGGTTTTCTGCAAAGCTTCGATCTTCCGATCTGTCTTCGCGACTGCAGGCGCCACCTAACGAGCCATGAGACCGGCAAACAGCATTTCCTCGTGTTTCAGCGCGAACTTTTGACAAGTACGAAGGGAAAAGTAGCATCGAAACGAAAAGTCACGTCCACCGCGAATCCCTCTCTGACTAGGCAGCAAATAAAAAGCGTCGTTCTAATAATGTTCGCGAGTTAAGTCGACTCGTTCGCGCGTGTCACATTTTTCCGTTTAATCGTGGCACGTACGCGGTGAAGTGGATGCACGAGGGTGGTGCGATCTCAACCACCGTGTATCTGGTGATACAGTGGCGCGAGAGAATATTTCAGGGGATGGGTGGTGGATGGGGAAGGGTGGGACTGTTGGAGCTGGCGAGAATGTAATTATGAAGCGGAGATCTACGGGAGAAGATAAGGCCCCGCGAGCGTGATGGATGTTTTCAGCGTCTGCTACGCGTCTGCTCCGTATTACTGACTTACGAGCTCGCAACTATGGACACCGTTGTCCTTTTCCCTCTTCTCCTCTTTCTCTTTCCGTTGCCTCGTTGTGTGTCGCTATTGCTCTTCCACCACCTTTTTCGCTTAACCACCAGTCTCTTCTTCGTCTCTTCTGGCCCGTTTCTTCGTCTCTTTCCTCTTCTTCCTCTTCTTCTGCGGGTCTCTAATGCCGCCGATATACGCCCCGGCAGTCGGCCATTCTATGTAAATCACGTCGTAAAAGACCCGACACCACCACTGGACCTTGAGGAGGACCGTAGGACGTGTAGGGCCTCCTCCAAAGGACGACGTCGTGGCACGACATTAAAACGGACGACCGCTTTGATCGCAGGGGAAATTAGAGTGCCGTGGACCCGATGCCGGGGTGTGTACTTTGAATATCGATTTCTTTTTCGTTCGTTCTCCTGTTATTCTTCTTTCCCTTTCGTCTTTCTTCTCCCTTTTTCTTTCTTTTCGGTACCCGGTTCGTCGCTCCGTCTCTTTCGTTCCCCTGGATCGGCCCCTTTGGCATTGTTGCCTCCTCGATGGTATTGATATTGCGGTCGAAACGCGTGCGAGCACGTTAGAAACCCTGAATGGCGGCCCTTTATTGATAAGCTACACGGTTCGGGCCAGAAGCCGCCGCTGGAAGATTTATGGAAATTGGATATTAATGTTGCATCGGTGGCGTTCCTTACTTCACGGACGATCACGGAATTCTGACATTGTAAAATTGCCACTGTATATGCGTAATTCTTACTGAATTCTCGTAATGTCGACAGCTAGTTGACAAACCAAACGATGAAGGAATCCCGATAGGTTCCTATTAACAGTGTAAAGGTTTCATCTTGTGAGCGAGACACAGAATGACGATGGGAGCCGCTGGAGAACTCGTCAGAAAGGTAAATCAAATGCTTTAGACACTGGGGATAGGAGAGCTCGGATCGGAAGTTCTAATTATCAGAACTGACAGACGGAAGGAGCGTTTACGAGAAAGTGTCGGTGTCGATGGATTTCTGGCGGCGAGGATAGGGAGAGTGCGTACAACCCTATTAATCCTAATTTTTCCGCTATCTTCAGGTTACTACAATGAATTAAATCCTACATCTACGATGCATCTAAATCGCATTAATCCTTCTCAACAGTTTCAACAGCAAAGTTCTTTCATCACCGTCAGAGTTCTAGACACGCGTTTCCCGCGAGGAAACAGCGCGGGAACGTATTGCTGGCTATCGAGATTGAGAATCTATTCTGGCCACATCCCCAGAAAGATCGGCCAGAGGGAACGAAATATTCCAGCAGGCAATTGCCGGTCGACGAGGAACTGAGTCTGCCCCACATACGCGCCGCTGTGTGCACCGGACAAGTTCTCCGGGTCCCGCCCAGGTCTGCCGGCCAATAGTCATTAGCTGGGCCCATTAAACCCCCGGACGTGTACGCACGCACGCAGTCCGCGGGGCCACACGGTACACCGTGAGCGGGTACGCGCGTTTGCACGAAGGCGGTTTCGACAGTGGTGCACGAAGGACAGCGCTAGTCTGCTGACAGAAACGATCGACAGGGACGGAAGAGAGGAGGGCTGAGCAGAGGAAAGGGGGAAGGGTGTTGTCGGAGTGCAAAGAGAGGGGTGCGCTTGGTCATGGAAGAAGGGTAGGAAATGGAAGAACTACGAGAAGAAGCGCGAGAGAGAAGGAAAATGGAGAACGAATCGTGGCGAACAATTTTAGACAGCTGACAATACTATTGAACGATTGTTACGGAGATCTAATAGATTTCTATTTGTGTGTTCTTGTAATAGTAAAATGAAGGAATGTTGCTTGGAATTTTGATTGTTTTCTATATCGGAAGGTTGTTAAAACGGTTGGTTAAAAATAGATTAAAAGTAAATTGGTAAAAAATCGCTCAAATGGTTAATTCAGATGAATTTTTAATTTTCGTCTTTGGGATTTTTAAATGAAAATGGATCATCAGAAGTTTGAATCGACTTTTGTCCAATTCGTTTGAGTTTCTAAGTTGCAATTGAATTCGTACTGCGATTCTATAGTTTCATTTCATTAAATGACGTTAATCAAGATACCGAATTCTACTTACTAGCCTGCCTTGATTACGAGCTTTCTTCATCTACACACTTAACAAATCATTCATCTGCTGGAAATCTACCAAATCTGAATATCTACCTTTTCGTTTCTTTCATGCAACCAGTCGCGTTACCTACTTCATCTATCAAGTTTGTGCACAATCGTTTAAATCTATTTAATTACATTTGCTTCGTATCCGCGAAGCGAAAGTGAGAACAAATCTCAATAACAAAGGAAAAACTTCACGCTGTGATCAATTAAACAACGCAAAACGAACGAGAAACCGAACTAAAGAATGTTTGAATAGTCTGCGTAAAACCATTTACATCTTGATCTAGGAAAGTTGATTGTTTCTACTTCATATCTGCAGAACAGAACTGAAACAAGATCCACGTGGATAACGAAGAAAAGTCTGCGCGTTGTAATTAATTAAACAAAACAAAACGAACGATAAACCAAACTGAAGGAGTATGTTTGGAAAATGAAGGAGAGAAAGAGAAGACACGGCGAGGGGCACGTTGGAATGGCGTGTTACGTAGTCGTTGGCTCGCGATCGTCCGGCAGTTCCGGCGAGGCGAAACGCCAGCGCGGCGAGCAACTTCATGGTTAGCGGCAGGTCTGGTAGCGTCTCCCGGTGAGAGACGGCGAAAACGGTGGGGGATCGTGTACAGGAGGTAGAGGCGGGCCCGAGAGGCGGCTTTAACGCCCGCCTTCCATCGACTTTATAGCGGCTGATAGCGGACAGCGTAATCAAACGGCACTTGCCGCGACGTCGAGCGTTATCGTGACTCCGCGTACTCGCTCGCTCGCTCGCTCGCTCGTGCGCCACCGTTTCTGGCTGCCGTAGGAGCAGGGAAGTGGTGCCCGTCGACGTGTAAAATGAGCATAATAATGGCCGAAACTGAACGCGACCGGAATCGTGTGCCACTGGTCCCCGCTGGTTTACGCCGCGCGTTAAGTTACCACGCTTACGAGCCTCTCGTAACTCCATCGTGTATGGAGCGATCAAGCTTTCGCGCGGTATCGCCAATCTTTACGAGGTTTTACGATCGTTTTGGGGCGTGACTTCTTCGCGTGCTTCTCTCCGACGCTTGTTCGGTTTCTTTTCACTATAGAATCGCGTTTCATGGTCACATGAGAAACGATACTCATGCTCGTACTCTCTGATAATCTTAAACAGCCGCGACGAAAGATCGATACTTTCAATTAAAATTAGAATAGAATTTCAAATAGAATTGTAAGCACTAGGAAGCTCGATAATACACGACACTATTGACACCGTTTGAAGTTTCAACACTGTAAGCACTCGAAACACTTTCACTTTGGTTGAACGTCGTAAAGCTGTTTGATGGATCTTGGTCGCGGGATTCCGCGAATCTTGTGGGATTCAGGCGCGACAGGAAAGACGGTGAAGACACTTCCGTGGCGAGGTACGTCGCCTCCTGGCATCGTGCGAGGAACTGCCGCCAGTCTGCTGCCGGCGTGAAGCAGAAGAGGCAGAGCAACGAGCGGATATTTCAGCTGCCGGCTCCTGCTGAGATGCGGCGATTATGTTTGTCCATTAATATGCGCCGAGACAAGGCAGCTTGGTCCTTTATCCGCTCGTCTGTGGCGCTCAGTGGGTCTCTGGGTCTGCGGGTCTTCTAGGGCCTCCCGGTACGTTCTATCATTTATCACCGGGCTTTCACGCACACTTTTCGTCCTGCCCTCTCGTTCCATGCGAGAACGACCGTTAGTCTTCCACCAGAGACCGGCTTGGAAACGAACGACTCTTCTTTCTGCTGTCTGATCGGGAGTCTTTGACTTCTTCTCGAATGTTTCGGTCGAACGCGAGCAACTTTTATTCTAATCGCCATTGATGGATGTAAATTTGTTTTGTGCAACGTAATTTTACGTTAAATATTTCTCTTTATTTTAATGCGACGGAAAATAGTTTAGACGACCACTTTGATTTTGATGATTGGCTTGAGAAATTACTTGATTTCTTTTGGCATTTTCAGCCGAATAAAAAAGATTCGTTTAGTTAGCGATGCATCTAGAGGTCGTTTCGAATGTTTCTCTATCTTCTGATGTAGTGTTACATGATTCACGCGACAGTTCTGTTATTGGTTGCTGTTCGTTTCTAGAAACTCCATCTGTCGTGTAGTACAGCAGAATTCCATTTCTACGTATTTATATATTTGATCGCGAATTCGTATCGTTTGAATGAGAAATCGTATAGTGGTAAGAATGTAACGAATTTCAGTTGTATGAGTTATTTGTCTCTCGACAAATTCGCATAAATAGGCAGCTCATTGTACAGAAAAATCGCAATATCGTGAACACACAGTGTACGATTATTTGCAATACAGTTTCCGGGTTGAATACGAGATTCACAGTCTCTAATGGATCAAACTTACTCAGAGTTCAGTAACGAAATCCACCAATAACGATATTACAATAACAAGCGGATAATTCCTTCCGGAAGTGGCACGAGGTATCGCGAAGACGTCAAGAGCTGTCTCCTTGGATGACGAGCGGATTTCGAGTATCATTCATTATTACAGCAAGTAGCCTGTCGTAACGAGACACGGCTCTCTTCCATTATTCCTTTGCTACGTAGCAATGTATCTCAAGAATTTTTCCACTTCTCCCTTCCCATTTGCATACATTTTTACCATTTCTGTTCGCATAAATTTCTCACAAAAAGCATCTTCCAATTATGCTTATACAAGGCAATAATTCAACCGTGCGTCTTCTATCATAATAAGGAGGAATAAAAGCTAATATCTTCCCTTTCAAAGTCACTTGGAAACGTCGAATACCAATTTACCCTCGATCCCTTGATTCCTCCTTCCAGCTGGCGGAGCTCCGCCGGACGATTCTATAATTTGGAAAAAAACGAACGCCCACCAAGCGGGACCGGCCGAATCGATCCAATCAACGGGGCCAGTCGGTCGAAATTAGACCCGAGAGGAAGCTCGTCTCCTAACGAGATCCATCGTTCCAGGGTGATCACAATGAACGGAGGCGTCCAGAGTCGCGGCTGTCAGCTATTCGTGAACGAAACCCGGGTTACCAGGATATTAATAACAATTCCTGGTCGGTTCCACGGCTGGGTCCGGCCGGTGATTTAGTAACTCGTCGGTTAACTTGTTCCTTTTTTCCCCTTCCTCGGATACGGATAGAACGGCGGGGCTCCAAGAACACCGCGTCAATATGTTAATCCACGGAATATAATCCCCTCGATACGAAAGAGGGACCGAGGTTATTAAAGCTCCCGTAGGTCCTGTCCTTGTCCACTGGAACACGTTATATACCCGGTACGTCATCGTAAATATGAAATATCGAAGCCCGGATCCACGAATCGTCGGTTTCGTCCTGGGCCACGAGATCGTCCAGGGCGACGATGATCGTTTCTAACGTCTCCACCTCCTGCGTTCTTGGCTATCGTTCTCCTTCTTTCTTCTACGCACGCTTCTCCATCCCTCTTACCACTCTACGCTGTTGCAACGTGACTTCCATTCGACTCCTATGCCAATTAAAAATCTTCCTTTCGGCGATTTTACGAGAGAACCAGAGAGAAGAGAAGTTCTCGAGCCTAGCGAGACCGTGGGATCGAAGCACGAACGGATCCTCTTCTTCTCTATGCTTCTATGGAATTACCGTCGGGGACGAGGAAATAATGCCCTCCACGTTCTCTTGTTGCACCACGATCGGCTGGAACTCGAGGACTTTTGTCCTCGTTAATTCCAGCCCGGGTTTCGCCGGTCCTTCCTACGAGCGAGCTGGCGGCTTGGAAAAATACTTGCGGACGGTTTCTGGACGGTGAAGGGGTGCAACATCGTGTAGGATTATGGTCTAGGAATATTAATGGGAAGGAATTTGGACGCTGAGTTTTTCGGGAAATTATTAGGGATATACCATGGCTTGAAACTTGTTTAAATTTTAGATTAGGCTTAGTTAAAGATTAATGTGAACTAGGTGGTTTAGTTCGAGGGGTGATTTTATTACTTCGTAAATGATAATTTATAATAAAAATGAAAATATATTTTTTTAACAGAATGATAAGGGTTGGAAATGTTTATACGTAAGGTGGTTCTTTCTAATTAGCTACAACTTTCTTCGTTGGTTACGACTTAGTAGTAATATCTCATTGAACGACAAAAATTCAGAGGATCGAATCGAGTTTCTGTCTTCCATTAAGTGATTCGCTGCGATATAAATGAAAGTACGGCCCGACTCGTATTTCTCGTGGTGCAGTGAAAGAGAGAGAGGTCAGGTACGAAACCGAATTAAATCTGTGCCATTAGCGGCAGTATTTCCCGCGTGTTCTTCTGTCCATTCACGATCGTAATCGGGGATTAAACAAGAACGAAGCTCGCGATATCTGGCTATTTTGTGCATTGATCGCGATAAATTGCGCCCGATGTAATTGCATCCTTTTCTTCCATCCTCGTCTCCTCGTTTCGACTGTTAGAGACGGTCGAAGAAAGAAGCGAAGCCGGTTGAAAAAAAGTCAGGAAGTGGAAGAAGGAGAAAAAGAAGGAGAAGTAGGAAAAAAATTGCAGCGAATGGAAGAAAAAGATTGCGATAAATTGAAGTGCAAGAGGAATTTGAAGCTCGCCGAAGAAAAAACTGAAGCAGATTCGGTGGCAGAAGAAGCGATAAATTAAAACGTGGTAGGAATTTGAAGCTTGTACAGGCGGGGGTTGAGCAAACGGTAGTAAGTAAAGAATTAAACGGCGAAGTACAGGCAGAATTACAGTACAGGGAGAACAGTAGGAATTTGTAACAAATTGATGTACAGGAAGAATTTGAAACCTCTGAGTAAGGAGTAGAAGGAGCCACGGTAACAGGTACTGAAAAAGTACATTAAATTTTGTATTTCTTTTTATATTCTGGGCCCTTTCTAATGCTCTACAGCGCTTTAGCAAAGAAAAAGAGGCATTTCTCTAAACGTTTTTCAACATGCATGGAAACTTCACTTGGAAACAAACTTGCATTTTTTAAAATTTATTACCATTGTCATTGGAAGTTTCAATCAGAAGTATTAAGCGACAAATGTAAATTTAAAACTGGTAGTAGCAGCAAAGAAACTTTCTTAATTTCTATAGATAAGAGTTGATATCCTTCCCAAGAGAAAAGGTATAGATTCGGAGGATGATGGCGACTGCGTGATCACTGGTGCATTCGTCAATCATGCAAAGATCGAAAATATGAAAATCGGAAGAAAATGAGATTTTTTCGTGAGGCAGCCGCTAATTTCGCGTGCCGCGCAATAAAGCGTCGTCGAGTGTATCTCACGAAGCAAGCACGGTTATTTATCGTTCTGGAAATTGCGGAGTGCTTCTGCAGAGTTAATATCGTCAGAATATAATTCTATCTTTATAATGACGACGATCTTTTCTCGCGGGCGAGTCCAGGCATATTACCGGTAGTTTATTCTCCACCCGGGAAATTTACACCCTCTGTGTCCCTATGGTGCTCGGTTCTCCGTTGGAATTTTCGGTAAACAGCTTCTTGTTACATTTTAATTATTCTTCGCCCCTTTATCGCTCCACTTCCTGCGTCGTGTTGTACAAATAGGTACCGCGTTTCTTGTAGCTTGAAACAGGGAACTCATTGTGCTTTGCCTCGCTCGAAATATTTTCTGAATATTCTATTTGCGATTGCGAACAAGTATCAAATTATTTTCCCGTTTTTCTCGCACTTTAGACCATTAGATCAACACTTTGCCTTATGAATCTTTCTATGGCTACATACGTCAACGTTAACTATTTACTATGCAATTTTTTACTATACAATGTTTTATACAACACGTATTATTTACAATCGTTGCTCTTCCAACAAGGTAAATTATCTATAGTATTCGAAGAAGAATCTTAGCGTATAATTGTAATGAGAAATTCTTTCGGAAAAGCAACTCTTTCTTTCGTATGTTGTTCAAACTTAAGAACCTTTTTAACGACACAAGAGAACACGAAGGAAATTAAAACGGAATTACAATTGAACTGTCAGACAAGTATATTCTATCTCCTATTCGACGTACACGTCGCAAATGTGACTACATTCTGCGTTATAAGACGAAGACGTTAATCGATAAATTTCTACGCAGAGAAAACTAGAGATCTACACAATACAAGAACAGAGACAAGAATTTCTACTAAAAACTACTTTTTACAAAACGATGTTAAACCCTTTAACACTATTGAATTTTAACAGTTCAACAAATAACCACCAAAACTCCCACGAAAGCATCGAAAACTTGCACCTCGTCGTCGAATTGAACAAATGAGAGACCTATATGGGAGGAATGTCCGAGCATCCCCGCGAGACAATTCCACCACTCGACAAAGAGTAACCATCTAACGTGGCGAAACAAGCATGTTCGCGATCCCTTAACGAGAAGCCCGTCCCTGGAGTTTACCCTGGGGCCAGCGTCCGTTCTCCGCTGGCACGATTTTATCTTCGAATTCCGTAACTCGATAAACAACGTCGAGATGTCACGGCAGGTCCTGTGCGCTTCTTCTGTTCGAAAGCAGGGCCTCGTGCAGCCCCGTGTCTCATAAAGATCCCTCTTTATAGCCGCCCCTCTCGTTTCCAGACCGCTTTTATAATTTCCTTTTTGAAAAATCTCCGAGTGGAGCCAACGGCCAGCGCCGCGCTGCGCCTTCTGCCCCTTTTTCTTTTTCTCTACCTGTTCCTTTTTTTCTTATTTTTTCTTTTTTTCTTTACATTGTTATTTCACGTTCGCCATCTCTGCGTTCCGTCGATTCACGATCCTGAGCTTCCTCGTTTCTCCAACGAACGAAGATTTCATTTTTTCGTCTTTCCTTGATGGAGGATCTGTATGAGAGAAAGAAACAAAAAGAGAAACGATGCATAGAATACGTTCTTTCAATCGAGGATTCCTCTCCATTCACGAGATGCTCGAACCCAAGTTCCTTGTCGCGTCGTTCGTCCTACACTGTCGCGATCGTATTAAGATGCGAATTCGGAGACGGCTAGCCTCGTTGATCCGAATTTATTGCGACCGATCCTTGCGGATAAATTCCAGTCTTATCGGTCGTACTCCTCGCTTCTTCGTCTCGGTGGAGGAAACTTCGTTTCTTACTATTTTCTTCGTCCTAGACTTCGTTTTGTGTTCCTCCGACGTAGGTTTCTGTTCGTTCTCTATTGGTTTGTCATCGATATCTTGTTTCCATTTGTTTTCTCCTTTTAATACCAGTATTGCAGTTCTTGAGAGGTGTTTCTCGACTTTAGTTCGAGGCCTTTCATTCTGGAACCATATTGTGTATCCACTATCTAACGTGTTCGATTTATATATTTATATCGGTAATTATAATTACGATGAAAATTGATAGTATATAATAGTATCTCTATTTCAGACGTTCGATGTCATGTAATAGTAAATCTGTTTAAGATTTAGGTTTTAATTTCAAGCTACAAAACTCAGACGCAGATAATTGTCGTTTCGAATAAAAATATGTTATAATACGTATAAAAATGATACAAACAACAAAATATAGTCTGTGGTGACTATTTTGTTCCGATTCTCTATGTTAAATAAAAATTAACGTATTGGATGAAAGACGTCAATATTCCACTTGTCAGTGCTAGAACGACCTGTCCTTAGTAACTAAAGAAGCAAACAAATCTGAAATTTTTAACAATCTTAAATATTAACCGATTAACTTTCATTAGTACTTGGCAAAAGCAAAAGATAATTCTTTCATCAATTACAGAGTCACCTTTGCTTAACACCTAGTATAATTTGATTTGTCATAATCCCAGGCGATTTCTTACTGCTCATACGAGACATAACTCTCGGTTAATCCCATTCGAAATCCGATCTGAAGTGTTCTCGCGAACAGAAACGTTGAACGTTGCCCCTTTCTCCTGGGAATTTACGTCGCGTTACTTCCAGCGATTAACGAAGAGGTACCCCAAGCAGCAACGACGCGTACAAATTGCAAGCAGCAACATTATAATAATTCCTCCCACCGTGATACCGGGAACTTCGAGTCCATAAACACGCAGGAGACCTGAATTTATCCAACGATTGCTCGAAACGCTTCTGCATTCTTCGTTCGCTTGAATTCCGCGATTTAACCGCGTGACCTACCGCCACGAGAACGCTCGTCTCATCCTTCACTTATTTCTCCGCGTTAATCCGTGATCGAGACGCGATCCAGCCGCGGAGAACCCACGCGTCGACGTCAGGATCCGAGTCGATTGCAATTTCGAAATATCAACGAAAGAACGAAAAGAGAATAAAGTGTGCATATTTATAAGTATTTATAAGTATTTGTGCATTTCCTTATCTATTATAACATTTGATGACTCATCGAAATTATCAAAGGAACGACCAGAAAATAAGAACTTTTTGCTTATGCAAGATGATGATTCACAGTCCAAATTTGCAGAAATTATCTGCAAGAATCACAAGGGGAAAAATAAACGAAGATTGATCTATGTATTCACCTTGGAATTTTTTATAACTGAATTCCACTGATAAGATTTGGAATAAATTATATGGAAAATTGATAGCAAAATGTGCCTAAATTGGAAGGTGATTTGTGAAATCGTTTACCGTAGAATTAATAATACAAAAATAAAAAGCGAGAAAAATACTTCATTTTATTACACGTGATTCATCAAATTGTCATTACAATACTAAAAATACTTACAATCTTAAGTTTCAAATAAGACGATAATTCTTAAAGAATGTAACAATTTTCTGATGATTACATAAATTTATTTTCTTTCCTTTAAGTGTTGTGATATCTATGAATGAAATTTGTTCACGAGGAGAATCGATCTTTCGGTGACGATAAATAATTACTCGGAATGAGGTTCCTTCAGGCAAATTTCGTTCATGGTAATGTGCGATGCTTGTATGGTTTTTAGCGCGGGAATGATTTTTAATAAGCACCGAGGTAGTTTGATTAATAAACGTCGATTACGGTTCGTACAGCGGCCAAGATCGCCGGCATGTATCGCGGCCAGCTTTTGATTTACAGGCGAATTTTAGCTTTAATGCCTCATGTTGAACCGTTCTCCTCGCGATGATGCATACGTCGTTTGGTTAATAAACCGTTTCACCGAGCAAGGAATCGTTTTTCGGGAAAAAATGAACGAGATCTTTCTTGATAGCGTGCCCGTATTTAGGTGGAGTAATGTGCCTAAAGAGGATTAAGCATGCTAGAAGTAAACATTGAAACTTTCCTTTGATGTTAAAATAATTAGAGGAAAACTATTTCCAAGAAACGAGAAGAAACTCACGAAATTAGTACCAAGAAAATTAAAATCCTCCACTTAGATTTCGTTTAGCGTTAATACGTAAAGAAAAAGAATTTTTAAGGATATTTAAAGGAAATTTAAGCATTTAAATTTAGATAAGTAATAATCGTCTACTCGGGCTTCATTTAACGTTAATTACTAAAGAAGAAGAATTTTTCAGAATTTTTAGAAAGAATTTAAGAAACTAACATCAAGAAAATTAAAATTCTCTGTTGCTAAAAATGAAGTATTTTCGTGGGTTTTTAGAGATAGCCGAGGAAACTAAGACGAGAAAAATAATAATTAATCAGTTGTCTGTATAATTGGCAGGAATATCCATGGACATTATTCTCGAAGGGTCTCGATTGAAGCGCCCGGTTTTTCACCCTGTCTGTTTCTCTTTTTTCCAATCGATTCTTTGCATCGCCGACTCATTATACACGAAATTTAGTCCTTCAAATTTGTTTCCTTGTACTCAATTCGATGATCGAGCTTCGCTCTCGCCAGTTACACGTAATCGTGCTCGAATTCGCCGGTGAGCACGCATTCGACCGCAATTTGCATAATTCACGTATCAACGATCTCGCTTTATTGCAGCAAAGAGAGAGAAGAAAGAAGCGACGTGAAAAGGAGGAAAAAAGATCGAAAGGCTTGATACTCGAGGTTATTATTCCGTCTGAACGAGAATCCTGAAAGAACGTGCGGGCAAATATTTAAAGCGCGGTAATATTCCGCGCGGCGCACGCATGAAATCGCACGAGGAATAATAAAAAGGGACGTGTTCCGATGTTTTCCATTTTGAAAACATCTGTATATATACTGGCTCGTTAGTGATGTACCTGGACGAAATTTCAGTTAAATTGGAGTCGATCCGTTAGTCGTTCGTGAACACAAGGCGTGGTCCATGTGGAAATCTCGATTTTCGAAATGGTTATTCGTGTCTTATTAATTTTTTCGTCACCATTTCGTAAGAATTTTTTCCTATTACTTCCTACAACTATGTGATTAAATTTTTACTTCGTACCAAAATCATACATCGAGTGTGCAATGACAATATGAATTTTGCTATTCATTCTGTTCGGATGTTTCTATAGCAGAGTCATTTAAATCCTCGTTCTTCTTAAAAACTCTAATCCTTCGCTTCTGTTCGCTATTAACATATGCTGTTCAGAAATTTTTGCTTTAAAAATTTCCTCCGTGGCATCGATAACATCTCTTACAAAGTTTTAGCAAGCTCGAAAAATTAAACGTATACAATCAAAGGATATCAAGCAATAAGAGTACTGCTCTGATATTTGAATTGCATTTATTCGAAGAGAAAGAAAGGTATATATTCAAAGGTGCAAAGCTTTATACTATGAATAATATTATAACCAACTATGAATTTATAGTACGTTTGAAAAAGTGATTTGGTTCCCCATGAGTTGGTTTTTGTTCGTTGATTCAAATTACTGGAAAATAGGGCTTCCTTCTTATCGCAGCAGTCCTTTATATTCAATTATATTGTGCATTCTCATCCAGTACAGTATCACCAATACTTCCAAAAGCTCGTAATCAACCGCATCCTTACGTAATATCGGAATCAATTAAGCGGGAATCCGTGGTTGCATCACTTGATCGTGGCCGTTACTAAAATCGTTCGTATCGTCGACAGTGGTGCATGTTGCATCGTTTACACAGCCTCACGCTTGCTACACGTGCACGTGACCGAGCACGGAGCGCACGTCAGTTGATTTAGTGTCAGATTGGTCACGGGTTGTCGCCTCACCCTCCGATCTGCAGGTTCTCTCGCTTTCTTTCCGCTGCAAGCCGCAGCCTCCTTCTCCGACTAGGCCCGACACCCGCAATATTTTTTCGATTTTTCCCTATCCTCTTTTTCTTCTTGCTCTTCCTCTCGTTGGCTTCTTTTAGTTCCTTTCTCGGGCAGTTCGTAAGGGCGCAGCCCGGGATCTTTGATCACCCCGCCGACCATCGAGAGCGACCTGATCATCCGCGGTCTCGCGTCGAAAAGAAACCGATCCCCCGACGCGTCTTTTTCCTTTTCTTCCATCTCTTCTTCGAGCTTGACTTCTTCTTCTTCTTCTTTCTGGCCTCTCGTACAGCTCGAAGGAGGCCTCGGATCATTAGTCGAACTTTCTGCTTCGTCAGAGAATCCGGCGACGGAATTTTTCGAATTGTCCACGACGTTTGTTTACATGGTTGGCTGGGTATTTTGTGAAAATCGTACACTGCAACTATGGACGAGGCATATTTCGTATTAATAATTATCTCATTAGAACCTGAATAGAAATTTGTTTCATAATATCATTATGCAAGTGTAATAGACAGCTGGTAAAACGATTAGGCTTTTTTTTGATAAATCCGGCAGAATCATAAGGATGAACACTGTATATTCAGCGAAAGTGTTATTATTTATTCAAATAAGACCAAGTAGTAACGCACGACGTTGAACGATAAAGAATACTTCCTTTGTTTCTGCAACGTACCCGCTGATCATCTTTCCTTTACTACTTTACTTTATTTTAGGTATTTTGAGTATTGTTGCACATCCTGTAAGTAGATTATATATTACAATTTCCCATAAACACGTTTAAAGTTACTACTTACAAGCATGAAAATTTATCGCATAGAATTGGCAGCTTATGATTTACGAAGTCTCATTAATTGAGTTCTGCAGTAGGAGACAGGAAACCGGCAGAAATTCCCAGGAAAGGTCGAGTTACAAGAACAGTAGCATGATGTTGGTGCCGAACCCTCGTTACAAGGGCCATAATCACGCGTGTTTCCAAGTGACACCGACGATATAACAAGCGTTCGGTGACTTTTATTCTCGCTCGCGCGAGAACATCGTAATCTTCGGGGCCGGAAAGTTTGTTCCGTCGCGTGGCCTACCATTATCGCGATTAAACGGTCGAAAACGTTCGTAACTGCTCGCACGCTGCAATTTCGTGGTGCACAGCTGTGATCCGTTCACGGACAGACTGCTCGTGCCGTATTCACCACCCCGTTTGCCCTCGTCCGCTCTCTCTTTCTCCTTTTTCCCATCGACCGAGGCCCGTTTCTCTTACTGCCTCCTAATGCCTAGGTGTGGAAATGACTTGTGGGATCGGCTGGTAGCGGAATGGCAGAAAAGTAGTACTTTCGAGACGATACCCTAAATCATGGAATCGAGGGAGAACCGTACAACCGGTTTAGCGTCGGAACAGATCGTTCTACTCTATTTTTTTAAACTCTTTTCCGTTCATCGAGATTGCGACGATGTTACAATGGTGTCTTGTACAGTGATAAGAGAAATCAATGTACCAAGCGTTTGACACGGTAATTCGAACTGGTTGCTAACTAGATATCAGTGGAAGTCATTTGAGACACGTGAAAAATGATTTACTGCTTATGAAAATGCATTCCACGAGATTAGATGTATAGAATTTGGATAGTATATCGAAAGAGCAGAAAATCCAGGAATGTCTTGATGTTCATAAGAATTGTACATTCCTGAATATAAAATCGATGAAAGTCAAGAAACACATTGCACAAGTAAAAAATCGTAAAATGTATCCTTCATGGATATTTCTGATTTTCAAATAAAATCTACGAAACCGAGGTAATTCGTTCTGAAAACAAAGAATCAAGAACTGAATACGGTAGAGTAGAAAGGAGAGCGTATTTGATTTTTTTCATTAGAAACCTGGTAAGATCTACTTTTTCGAACGTTCAGGATTATCACAAGTACCATAATTAGCGTTTCGATTATACATATAGGTTTGTGCTTGAGTAAAAATGTTCAGTTACATGTTATAATACTTTGTATACTTTGTATACTGCTTCGTATAAAGAAAAGCAGAAACAAAAGCTAATGAACGTTAGGTAGCCAGGTAAAAGGTATTCACATATTTTGATTAATTAAAGAGACACGCGATGCTGAGTTTACGCTTTGAATACGGCTTTTTTCGTGGGCGGGCAAACGCAAGCGTCGAGACTGAATGGCTGATGAATTTTTGAAAAGCGAGAAACGCAGCTAACGGTTTGGATGGGTCGTTTAAATGCGAATGCGGGAAAGATGAAAAGGAAATACGCCGCCGCGTTCGTCCCCCATTTGATCAAATAAATACCTCGAAGCTAAAAAGTTGAAATAAAAATTGAAATAAAAATTCCATCTCAGTCGGAATTTTTAATATGAGAACGCAGATGATATCCAATTATGGAATTCGTAAAAACTCGCGACAATCTCAAAATTTAATTATTCAATTTTTAAGGCACGAAAGAGTGATTGTCAGGCAGAGTGGATATTCGAAGTGTAGCAAAATGAGCGAGAGACGTCGATGAATGAAAAGGAATTTTTTAACCTGGCGTTTTGTTAATTGTAATTATGTCTAGGTAGGTGGCTAGGGGCGAACGTTAACGAAAAACGTCTGGGTCACGGTGGGGAATAGAATGAGAAGAAGGGGGATGACGGCATGACGGACAGGAGGCGTTTCAGGGCGGAGAAGGCGTTTCCTCTCGTGTTCACTCGTTCACCGGCTGTTCCACCGTTTCCTTTTTTTCTCGATCCGTCAAACCTACCGCTAACTTCACTTCCTTTTTTTCCCAGAAGAAACGAGAGATAATCGAACGTGTCCAGCTCGTAATCAACCTTTAAATCTTCGTTCGAAAAGCCACGAACATCGTTCTCGTTCGAGCATATCGTTCAGTGCTCGTCAAAATAAACGAAACCGTAACGATGATACGTCGACGAATCTGTCGATCGTGAACTAGCTGGATCGTTCGTGATTCGTTCCATCGTCCATCATAATAGGTCAACCAGAAAAGTAAACGTCGCAACGACAATCTGGCAGAAGTTCCCGTGAAATAACGGTCCGCTCGCGAATGAAGGATGGATGGGCCGCAGTCGGAGATCGCGTGACAAATTATCAATAACTCGAACCGTGAGTCTAGCAAAAAGACACTCGGGCAAGAAGCGAGCGAGGAAAAGGAAGACTAATGACGAGATTGATGTCGGCCGTGGTTGTACGAGCGTTGTAAAAGAGTGGCCGACGACAAGCGACGACGACCGGCTGAAAAGGATCCCCGTATCACCTTGCCAAACAACTGTATATCATTTCGTGGTTCCGTCGCGGGAGGACCGAAAAAATCGCTTCTCGCGCTCTATTTCCCGCCTGGATCTATTTTAGGGATTGTATTAAGAGCTCCGAGTCGACATATCGATTTAACACTGTATTTTTCAAAGAAGCTGCTCCTAGAAATTGGTCGAGTACAAAATACAGTATAAAGATTTTAACGGAAAATACACGTAAGACAAAGACAAAAGATAAGACGTAATATGTGAAAAAAAAAAATAGAAGAATTTCTATGACGCGTATTTAACATCGGCATTTAATGAAAACAAAACTTACGCGCCTTGTGTCAATTTTGAGATTTGACAAATCGCTTCAAGCAAGTCTAATTTCGTTCGGAAGACGCTTGTTCGACCAGTAAACTGGAAATGCTAGAGGAAACGGGAAGATGAATGCAAATCTCCGATTCGACGTAGATAATACGAAATCGTTTTGAAACGGCGAAGCTTGAGAGGGTAAGAGGCACTTAAGGCTGGCTCGGTTAGAGTTTCACTTAAACGAGGAGTTTATCCGAAACGAGCTCGTTTCGCGGATTAAAGCGTAACGCCGCGGACGGAACTGTCTGCGGGGCCGCGAACAGATGGCAGAAGACGAGGCAGTCCGCCACCAAATTGGCCGGTAAACGTAACAGGCCGCCATGTACAGCGCGTATAATGAGTATGCACGGACCGTGAAATAATAAGGCCGCTTACATGGATGCGGAACGCCGCGCGTTCCCGCGAGAAACACGTCTGTGCGCGTGCTGCAATTCGACGAAGATTTATATGCGATGCTCGCGGGAGAATGGTCAAGAATGTCTGTGGTCCAGATTTCAATCGTGTCCTGCTAAATAACGAGAATCGTTTAGGAAAAGGTAATAAATCATTGGAGGGAAGAATTCTCAACGTTTCTGTGGAACTCGGGGATGAGTATTTGATCGAATAGTAGGTATATTCCAAAGGCCATGCAATGGAATAATTTATCGTCGATGATTTTTATCGCGAGAAGGTTTCACTTTTCTGTGGAAGTAGCTTCTTTCAGAAGAATGTGCGTGTAAGCCAGAGTGACTTTTTTCATAGGAAGGTGGAAGTCTACGGCTGCGGTTGAGATGGATGCGTGTTTCGACGAACAGTCAAAAGACGACAAAGAATTGTAGGAAATAAGAAAAAATCGACCTACTGGGGGAAATTCGTGGAGTCGTTATTTATTATTTAATATTTACTATCGCGTAGATATTAGACGATCGAAGTCATCGTGCTCCGTCCTCAACGACACTTGTTCGACTACGACTAAACAAAACCGGATCAAACTCCGCAATTTACGGGCATTCTCTTTTTCTCTCATTAAATCCTACACGAAAGAAGGCTGGTAAAAAGGAAAGGGTAAGAACCGCGAAAGGAAGCCCGCGTACCTCGACGCCAATACTCCGGCTCCTAAATACTAATCACTGAGCCGGAGGCTCCACTCGAGGGAAGAAGTAACGGTGCGAGAGAAGATGGCGAAGAGGAGGAAGGAGTGGAAAATGAAGCGGGAGCACCTTCTCGTAAAGCAACGGAGAAAAGAGCAGGATGATGGAAGAGGAGAGGAGAAGGCAGCAACAACAGCAGCACGGGCCAGCAGTTGGTGCTCGGCTGTATTTTAATTATACCGCAGGCTGCGCGAGAGCCTCATCCAATCTCGTTGGCCCTCTCTCTTCCTTTCTCTGTCCATCTTTCGTTCTCCACCTCTGTGCCTTCGTCGGCCTCCTCTGGTTTCGCAGGCCAGCCGTGGTACACCACCGAAATGCGAACAAACAAAAGCAGAAGAACCGAGGACGGCCCACCGGCTTCAGCCCCTTCAACCACGCTCGTCTCGCTTGTAGCCTCTGATGATCGTTACTAGTATTTCCTTCCTTCTCCTTTTGGATAAGGAACAAGATACCTTTTTATGCAGAGAGAACTACTAGAAAAGCGGACGAATATCAGAACGGAGAAGGAAGGCTGGATGATGGCTCGGAGAAACGACGAGGCAGATAGTAAAAGTCAAGCTCGATGGGCGGTGATGAGTAGTTTAGATCCTTTTATTATTAGGGACACCGAGAAGTGGAGAGTCCTAAATACTTCGAGACTACTTCCGTAGAAGAAATCTAAAATTTGATACTCCCGCGAAGTTAAAGACTTGCGTTCTTAGAAACGAGGAATTGGAAGATAACAAATTGGAAAGCTAAAGATTACAGTGTACGAGTATTCTGATAAACTGTCTTTCTGACGAATCTGAAGATCGAAATGCAAATACTCTCGAGTCTTCTATCTCGACGAGTTCCATTGTCCTAAATTTAGTTGTTCAAAAAGCCACACCGTTTGCGCAATCGCCTAATACATTCTTAGAAATTTAGCTGTGCTTTATTTGCATTAGGGCAAGATGGATAGAATTCTTTAACTTGGAATCTCATGCTTCCGAAACTTGCTTTCATGAATCATAGTTCTATTTAGAAATCGTAATAGTATCAAGAAATTACAACGAAAGCTACGTAATCGTTTAACAAGCGAGTGTGCTACGGCGAATTTAAAACATCTTTGATGTTCTGTGGCCGAAACGCAATAAGGGATCATCGATCCGTTGCAAGGTAGAAAAAGAAACCGATATACCAATCCCCTTATGCATCCGAAAATTTTTCATTGTCGCGAGAGCTTGCTCTGGCTGCTCGGTTCATTACGCATAACGAAGCGATGGCTCATATTGATGCAAAGAGCACGCGGCTGGCCGCGTGGATACGCTTCACGCCGGCAGATTACAAATTACGATACCAACCGTCTCTTTCGTCTCCTGCACTCCTTCACCCTCCTCGTTTCTCCCCCTCTTCCGTCCCCTTTCTCCTATCTTGTCGTGATTCCGTTCGCCTTCGTTGACAAATAATTAATATTCATTACATATTAACGAAGCTATCGCATAAATCGCAGCACCCGCGGCAAAAATGGTGGCAAAATAGCGGACGAGCTGGCGGATGTTCCGATGGAGAATGGAACATAGTTCCGCGGGACACCGACAGATGTAGCGAGGAGTATCGATTGCAGCGGAAAAGGACGAGCCAGCAGGTTGCGAACGGCGGTAGAGAATGGTACTTCAAGGTAGCAGAAGGCAGAACTGGATCTCGAGGTGATAAATGAGAAAATATCGTAGAAATTGAGGAAAGAACATTATAGAATTTGAAGAAAAAAAGTGGAAGAGAAGAATTTCAGAAGTTAGACAAATGTAGTTTGGGACATTTGCCAGATTGAAATTATTCTGTGGAGAAGGAAAGAAGTGTTGTATCGTTTAGAGGAATTTATTGTAACAGAAGGACGTGGAAGATGAAAAAATGTTTTTGAATGTAAGGAAGGAGGAAATTAGATAAGATTTTGGAAAGTCAGGAAGACGTAATTTCCCGACGTTCCTTTGATCGGAATAATCTTATGAAAAATGTGGGAGATATGAGAATGTGTTCTTAAATCTGAGACGAACATTTGGAAAGTTAAATATAATTTCTGATATCGATTTGGTTTTGCGAAGAAAAAGATACGTAGAGATTTCATAAAATATGTTGTATAATTTAAAGAAATTTATCGTAACAGAAAAGAATCTCGATTCAATTTTGTCACCTTGTAACCAAAAGATATGATTTAGTGCTGAAGGATTCACACGGTTTCTTTTAGACTTCGGTAAACGACAATCATAAAACAAGCTTATTGCACGATTTCAACAGACCTGAAGCTACAATATCGTAACAAAATATGAAGTACA
The DNA here is from genome assembly GCF_041682495.2 of Bombus fervidus. Lineage (NCBI taxonomy): Eukaryota > Metazoa > Arthropoda > Insecta > Hymenoptera > Apidae > Bombus > Bombus fervidus. Next base: position 2,827,312 of record NC_091527.1, on the reverse strand, counting down.
TAAATCACGGAAATCTCAAACTTTTTTACAACATCTAAACGATCGTAGTATCGTTTCTCAACGTACCGTGAAAGGGATCGACAACACGAGATCTTCACCTGTCTTCCCAACTTTCCCTCTCGAAGCGACATAAGCGTGAATACCAGAGTTAGGCTCATTTTTTTAAGCGATAAAGCGTCGTTTTATCGGCTCGTTTAAGGGTTATCGTACAATAAAAACGGTATTATTATCAGTTAGGCGGTAGGCAAGGTCAAGGGCCAGAGAAGAGAATAGAAGAGGGTCGAAGTCCTACTCTTTGGAAGCGACTTGTGAGAAGCACGAGTGACTTTATGACTCGTAAAAAGCTCGAGACCTCTATTCTTCACCCCCTTTCTCTTTTTCACATTCGATCCTGCCTTCTTTCATTGTCGAGGACACATTTCCTTCGTTTGTACGAAATCGCAAAATTCGAACTATAACGGAGGAGTTTTAACAATGAAAAAAGAACCTTTAGGTCTGATACATACAAGTATGACTGCTAAGCGTGCAGATATAGAAAATATTTTCAAAGTAACATAGTGGTTATGATATTTATCAGTAAAATTAATCCCCACTTGGATCCTACTCTTTCACTTTTATACATAAAACTACAAATTTGGTTAAATGTCCTCACCTAAATAATTATCAGTCCAGTCGTAGCTAATATGAAAAAAAAAAAAAAAAAAAACGAACCAAAACTTTCTCAGAATTACTATTTATTTCTATTAATGATTGATAAACAAATTTCTCCAACAACCCAAAAAGATGTTCAGTTTTCAAAGTATTAGATATTAGACTCTTAAATTACTAAGAATCGTATTAATAGTATTCAAATAAATAAGGATCAGGCAGTGTCTCAGAACCGTCCTGTAGACTGAGCATGTCAATGGGTTAATTCTCTAGAATTTCGAAATGCCTATAATTTCCATTTCTCTTTATCGTGGAGCTACGTCTAGCTAATCTCGCTGGCCACGGGGACTCGTCCAGGCTTATTTAGAGATTTTCAGATTAGATACGCGCTCAAGATCGCTGGATATGTCTCGCCGTGTGGCAGCCTTTAATTAACTCTTCCGCGATTTTAACGGGGTCCCTCGAAACATACGGCGGATCGTATCTCCCGGTGAATTCTGATGCGAAATAAATTCAGAGTCGAAAGATCGTGTGGTTTCTGAAGAATGTCGCGAAGATGGAAAATAAAGATTGCGCTCCTCGCTGCCCGCGATAATTGCTCGCTGGGAACGCGACTTACCAACGAGCGACGTTGATGAGTTTATATGAAACGTCTGGAGCGGAGACTTCATGCGTAAATTCTGGTCGTGTAACAGGGGGAATTGGGTTAGTCGACTGGTTCTGTGATATTCGTTCATTTAAGCGAGATTGATCTTGTTTTCTCAAAATAACTTTTTATTGCTTGTTGCATTTCTGATTCTTACTTTTTTTTTTTTGCTTTCTTATTTCAACTACCTCTTTGGTATTCGCAATGTTATTTTCTCATTTTCTACTTCCCACGAATATTACCGTTTATTGTTTGATACAAAGAATAATGAAGTCGAAGTACCATGTTTCAAGGTAGCGGAAGCTATTCTTTTTAATATCATTATTCAGACAATGTTGTAAGATTTCAAACATACGATTTCATCAAGCGGATAATATATTAATACTTTACAGCTCACTGACATTGCTGTAATGGAATTGGCAATATGAAAATTGTTTCTTTTATTTTTCTCATTTAATTTAAGATGCTTCACTGTAAACTGAAGAGTGTGCCAATGTACTTGGTCAATCGTATCATAAAAATCTTGTGAATGTAAAAGGTTAATAGTAAAAACCTTCATTAACAATGCTTGACTACTTCACGTTGATTAGATCCAAGTTTGATTGATTTATCTGAATTTTACTTTAATATAATCTTGACTACTATCAAGTGCCACTCGTTTATTAAAATCAAGATTAAGTTCGCTGGCTTTCTGTAAATACACGAGGCAAAAGTCAAGGGAGCTTTAAATAAGCTTGAAGCGAGAGAGGAAGGAACAAATCGCGGAAGCACGAAAGGGGAACGAATTAATCCGGGTGTAAGTGGAAACGCGTGTCCACGCTGTAAGAGGCACCGTTTGAGCATTGACCCTGAGGGATTTGACAGTGATCGATCGATATATTTCCCGGACAGCCGGCTTATTTTCAGAATTCATAATTCATCTAGTCGGTGTGACACGTCAACGTTCGCTTTCACCGGCGTGATAAATAAAACAGGCAAGGATATCGGTACCGACGAAACGTACATAAGTGCTGTGTCAATGGCAAAACGTTGACTAGTCGGTGGACAACCACCCGAGATTTATTCCTTCGATCGGATCATTGTTTTCGCGTCGTAATAAATTTATACGTGTAAACACGATGATTTATCCTTTTTTTTTTTTTTTTTTTTTTGCCGGAATTGGACTGCTTCTTGTCACGAACCACGTTCAAAAAATTGTTTCTTGTTTTATCGTGAAAAAACGGAAGGAAGAACGTGCTTTATCTTCCCATGGTTGTATCGAATATTTATCGACGTATAATTGCTACGGGACTGGATAAACATTGGAATAGTCTTCTCGATCGAATTCGAAGGGAAGTTGTCATTTCGAATTAGTGGAGGTGAGGCGGAAAGATTGATCGTTGCGAGATTGTTGCAAGCTGGCAGCCTTTCGTGCGATAGAAGCACAAGCATCTGATGTTACATTCTTAATGACATCCACGTTTAACCTTCCTATCTGACATTTTGCCTAACCTCCGTCGACGTTTCTCGGAATCGCAAACAGCGTTTGGCGCAGTCGAAGGTTACATACGTCGCAAATGCTGAAGCGCGCTGAGATATACGCACGGTGCTTCGTGCATCGACGCGACGCTATAGTAGAATAAAGTACGATTCGAATAATTAAATGCGAAGACAAGAGGGTATAAATAGCGTCAAATGTTCCTCAATTACCATCAGAAAGGAGTTCCATCGTATAGCAAGTGAATATTAATTTCTTTCGTAATTTATTTAAGCCTTTAGAACTCTCGTGACACTCTCTTGCAAAATCTTTTAAATCATAGGTTATAAGTTATCAATTTCATTACCTAGAAACACGATTAATATATTCGATTCTCAAAAAATAAATGATTCACTTTCATAAGTCTATCTATCGTAAGGAGCTGTTGTAAACAATAACAAGTCGTAATGTAAATGAAAAAAAAGCTTTTTCACCATATCATTATTTTTCTTTACTCTCCTATTCAGAGACTTGATAAATGTGACTTTTGAACGACTCACACGTATATCTTGACGATTCGTCAACTGTGCAGCTTGATAGAGGTTCGACTGACACATCGATAGTTTATCATAATTTATTATTGTATCCATTTATTGGCAAAGCTGATCGAGACACTCAAATGTCGCGATTATCATAATTATTCATAACGATAATTGAAGACCACAAGGATAAAACATGATAAGCCACATTCACAATCTTTCGTAGAATAGCAATTTTAAAAATGAACATGTTGTCGATCAATTCCACATCACCAGCTATCTTTTCATTACTTTTCAAAATTAAATATTCTGAATATTCTGAATTTGAATGAATTATTGAATGATCTAAGTTAGCCACAGGGACATTTAAGAAACATTAAAGACATTATTACATATGCAGACTAATATTAAGGGAAAACTTAAAATTGTTTTTCGTTTCCTAATGTTATCTATCTATCTACGTTTTCTAAAATGTTTTATTACTTATCAATCATTCTAAAATATCTAGAAACGCCGGTCACCGGTGACCATTGTGTCAACATGTTAATGGATTAAAAAAGCATGTTTCTTCCCAATCTTCTTCCGCCGGATCGAACATCTACGGAGAAAAAAAAAAAAAAAAAAGAGAGAGAAAAATGGAGGGTCAGAACAAGAGTTCGTACGGAACGATATATTTTTCCGCGTGCAACGCGAGACGTTCCGCGCGTGTTGCGTGCAACCGCGACGAAGGCGTCTCCACATTGGCGGAAGGGCTGTTTGAGATCCGAATGCGCGATACGTCGGCGATAACGTTTATGTAGCGTGGTTGGTACGAGCGGTCTGGCGCGAGCAAACTTCCTTCCAGGTTGTACCGGAAACTCATTGTAAATCTCGGTAGTCAGCGAGGAGGAGCGAGGACGGGCACGGTTGCTCGCCGCACGCGGACCCACGCCACGGTTTCCGTGTGCCGTAGCTGAACACGATAACGTGCGCGCCGCGGCCGGGATTCCACGGGCTTTCTCAAATATTGAAGTTGGCCCCGATCTTCTCTGCCATGCCGTGGCGACGGGCCACCGCCGCCGCCTCCGCGCCAAAGGTGGCGTCAACGCGATCAGGAAACACAGCTGGCGTGCCTGAATTAATCGCTGTAAATCTTGCGCGACACCGGCCTCTCTGCTTTCGTCGTTCTCTTGCACGCTGCGGCCCGTCATTCGCACAGACTGAATATAGTGTAGATATTTAACCGGTGATGCATGTCCAACGGATCGACCTCCTTCTGCTGGTCCTTCCTCTTCTCTTTTTCTTGTGGAGAACGATTGGGTTCATGGACAAGTGATTTTGGGACGATTGGTTTGATTCTTTAACGGTACAACTCGAGAGAAAGAAAGAAAGAAACACAGAGAGAAAGAGAGAGAGAGAGAGAGAAAGAGAGAGAGAGAGAGAGAGAGTAAACTTATATGCTGCTAAATTTCAACTCTTAAATATCATTGTACATGACATAATCATTAATATTTCTCTTTCATAAAAAAGTGTAGGTGTGCTTTTTTTGCATCTGATATCAGAAATTAAAATCTTGACGATGAAAGGATAATTATTTCATAAGTTCATTTGTCTGTGTCATTTCATTACACTGTCAGAAAGTAACACCGTGAGTGTGAATGATACGAAGCATGTCAAGTTATAGGATGCAGTAACTATTGATTGATTTGTTTGAATGAAAGTTGAAGATCTACTTTTGGGTCCCTGCGGTCTGGATGATAATCATCTAATATTAAGTTCACCGATTCTTCTTGCCATTTATAATTTTCTCGTTCAGCTAGTAGAACTAGAACTTCAGGTTCAAGTAAGTAAACTTAATCGAAGGAAGTTGGTTTAATTAAGCATATGAACTAAAATTTTGTTTTAATAAATGGAATTCTATTGCATTTACGATCGTAAAGCTGGTCTTTATGTTTATGTAGTATAGTATTGTTTATGACCATTCCCTATTAAGAGACGTCTAATTAAAGAAGCCTTGTTTGTTGAGACTGCCAGACACTGTTTAGTATGTCGCATCTTTGAGGGTTTTTTTTCTAATAGGAACATGTCGCAGACAGGAGTGGTCAGGCATCAATAATTCATCGACCCTAGGACGATTACTTTCTTTTCTGCACTCTCAGAAACTCTTCAGACTTCCACGATATCAAAGAGAAAATAAAAGTATGAAGGAAAGAAACAACGAGATAATCCTTTATGTGTTTAACAAATTTGAGTTTTCCAAGTTAGTGACGTATAGGCAGTGGACGTGGGAAGGCTGGCGCGATAATTAACCGCCTTATTCCGTATACCGGGTACTGGGCACAAAGAGGAAAGAAGACATTGAAGAATGAAAAGCTCGGATGGCAGTCGTATAAAGAAGGATTTTCGATTCAACGGAGGGAGAAATCCTTATAAGTTGACGCGCCTTGGATCGGTAATCCCGGCTATCTTGGCAGAAGGACGACAGACCACGCTCTCGGCGTGCACCTCTGATGCACCTCCCCCGGCTGCTTTGCATACTGCAACGTTCGCTGACGCACACGGCCGTATGCAAAGTTCTGACGAGAAACAAATACCAACTAGTCCGTGGATGTTCGAGAGGTGCGTGCACCTCATTATAAAGCAGCAGCCGGATCCGCGATGAGATGATTCGAATTTACGGTAGCGCGCCGCTGGGTTTCTTCGTTTTTTCCACGCTGGAATTCGCCGCGACCTTTTCCACGCGGAGACGCTTCTTTCAAGCTTTTGCTCGAACAGCCGATTGTCCTTTGATTAACGTGCTCAGGATGTGCGTCGCGTCCTGCTGGAACGGGTATGGTAACAATGTCGGGTAAAAGTCACGGTTGCTCCTGAGAATTTGTAGCGGCCTCGTCAATTTCTTGCTTAGCTCGCGAGAATAAGGTATCAGGAATTGTATTAGTTTTGCAGATTTGAGAGATGGATTGTGTACCTAATTTGTCGGCAAACGTACATGGTATACCTGATCCTACCATTTGATGTATCTTAATTCTTCTACTTTGTGTCGTCGTTCAATCCGATTTATTCTTGATTTACATTCTGTACCTAATTTTTGTAATTTATTCGAATCGCCTAATTCGCTTGATTTATCTGATTCGTCAAATGTACCTTTGTGTCATATCCTTGATACGATTGTCCATGTACAACCTGCTTCGTTTGATTCACCTAATTCTTGTAATTAATCAGCTCGATATCATTGTTCTTGCAACATTCGTTTCGCCTTATTCACCTGATTTGTCTAATTTATCTAATTCATCTAACTGATCTACTCGGTACGACTCTTACGCGATTCATCTGAATATCTAGATATATTTAATTCACCTAACTGAACGAATTTATCTTCTTGATGTGGCTGTCCTTATATCGCTTGCTTCATCTGCTTCACCTGACTTTCCTGATGTACTTAATTCATTTACCTAATCCGTTTGACAAGACTTGTTTCACCTGTTTCGATTAAATTACCGCACAAGCTTTCTACCGCCTTTCGATCTTCCGGCGTTATCTACAGTTACAACCAGAGAACGCTATTATGTTAGTCATGACAGTGCTAAAACTAAGAAGATTTATCTAAGAAGATATCGACCGGTTCACTCGTTCAAATATCCAGGTACCTGAAAGCATCCACGGAATGAGCAGTTTCAGCTACCGCAGGAGTCGTTTGCGAGCGTTGTCTCGCGCTCGCGCACGCGAGAGAGAGTAACCTGCATCCTGTCGCTGCAGTTGGGTGCATTCGTTGCCTCTCGACCTCCTGCAACTCGATCTCCAGAGGAGAAAGAGGCCGGGTAGATCTTATCGCGGGAAACGCAGCCGGTTCGACGTAGCAGAAAGATAAAAAGGAAAAGGAACAGGGTGTTCGGAGAGGACGAGAGAGGGGAACGATCCGCGACATCCCGGTAAATTAACTCCGTTTGCTTCGTTCTGCCTCCCTTCGCGTCTCTGAATTCTCCACTCTCGTTTCGCCTGTTTCACCTCTCTTCTCTTTTCTCTCCTTCCTCGTACTTCTCCCCGATTCTACCGCCTCCTTCGTTCGCCTCGTGTAATTACAGAACGCTTTAAATACTCGAAATACCTCCATACCGTCGGCGACGGATTTAAAAGTTACGTGCCGCCGAGATCGATAAAACGCGCGATCCATAAATTTCCTCCTGGCGAAATCTACGCTCCTATCTTGTCCTTTATCGTGTACCAGGGCAGAAATGAAGCGAACACATCGGAGACAGAGGTATTAAGTTGACGCGGAGAGAATAAAATATCACGATACAGAAGATTAAAACGATCGTCGTAAGACTTATCTCTGAAAGACAACCCTTGAAACTAATCTCTGTTCGAACGAATCGCTTTCTATCTCCTGAACAACACGACAGATTAAATAAAGCCAAATGAATATCGAAACGAATAAATAATTCGAAATAGTCGCATATATTTTTTTCTTCCCATACAGAGATTCAAATCTACTGTCAAATTTTAAATTACTCGCGAAGAACTCTCTCGTATCTCAATCTTCTGTATCTTTAAAAATTTTATACGCGTAACACGTGTTCTTGCAACATTGCAATCAAATTTCCATGTATTCTACTACCATGTGTACCAACTCTTCATGGGCATTCTTTGCTTCGCCCCTCCAACTTTATCAATATTCTGAAATTCGCTTGATTTTCCACCACTCGTCATACACACGAATTTTCACTGCCACAAGGTCCACGAACGCGGTTGGAACCACGATGCTCATTACCACTGCACGTTGCTGGTCTCAGAAACGTCGCTGGCCGCAATAGTGGAGGCTGTAACTCAATGGTCCCTCGACCTAGCGACCGTGAACCAACTGCTGCCGTGGCCCACGCCCACAAATATATATATTTTAGCTTCTCGACCTATGCGGTGGCACAGTAAACACACTTCGACCACACGGTGCACCGTACCTCGACGATATCCAAGAGAAATCCCGGAGAAATCCGCGTGATAACTAACCACGGATTAATATATCGTCTCGTCGGGTCACTCGGATATTGCTTCCACTGGTAGACGATCGATACTTCGTCTAAGTTTTTGCGCTTTCGGTGACTTCGTTTCTCGTCCCTCGGGGAGTTTGCTGGAACAAGGGGGCGGGTGGATGATGGAAGGAGTTGCCGTTTTGGTTCTGTGAAACGGGAGCTTGAGAAGGGTTTGACTTAGTTCTCCTTACTCGTTCTCCTTCGCTCGTGCTTCGCTAGATCTTGAAATGTCCGTGAATATTTCGCTGTTCAGCAAGTGCAATAATACGATTTCAAAAAAGTAATTTTTTAGAAGATGAAAGAGACTAACTTTATTTCGTTAGACTTGCAATTAAATGGCGAAATAAATGTTTGACGATGATACTGGCTAAAAGCGAAATAATTGTTGGTTACTTCGTTTCATTGGAGGAATTATGTGTTTAAGAGATCAAACGTCTCGATCTTGTAATCAAATATTTCTTCGTCTTTCTGTCTCTTATAGAAAGGTTTATCTAGTTAACTAAATGGAAACAAATCTACTCTAAAGAAGTAACGCGTTTAGTTTGTCCAAAGTGAGCACGAAGTCTCTAAGTATTCCAGCTTTTGCCCTCAAAATTGGCTGCAATGAAAAGAAGCTTAAGGTTCCTGTCCTCGAAACTCGGAGGAAATACTTGCGCAACCACGATCACGACCGCGACCGTTCTCTTATAGCTTCTAGTCTCTGTCGGTTAATGGAGTTTGAATATTTATTCTCCGGTTTGGATGTCCCTTGATCGAGCTCTTTCCGAAACAGTTCGCCGAGCATTAAGCATAGCTGAAATTAGCGAATATTTCGTTTGCGTGATAAAACGTTCGCTAGCTGCCTTCGTTTCCCAGCTCGACGAGAATCGATGGCGGCGATAACCGGCGTGTTCACGATTCTTTCGTTCGCGTTCCGTGGGAGAAAGGAAGATATCACGAAGCGTTATCGGTGCCGCGCCGCGGGACATCGCTCGAGTTTGCGAAACATCGCATGCAAAAATATTCAGCGGCGAGCGTCTCGCTGAGATCCGTGAATTCAATCTACCGAATGATTAAACATCTCACTCCGGAGAGAGATCAGCCCCGGAGTGCTCACCAGTGCCAAGACGAGAGAGAAAGGAAGAGAGAGAGAGAGAGAGAGAGAGAGAGAGAGAGAGAAACAAAGAACGAACGAGCAAACGGAGCAACAGGGAAAAAGAGAAACGACGGGGAACTCGTCGGGGGATGGGGAATATAGGATGAGACAGCCAGAAAGGCTCGGGGTATTCCTCTGCGAAACTTTTTCTTTTCTCCTTTCCTTTATTTTTATCTCGGAAACCGACCGCGTCCCCGTACAAATTGCCTTTCGTCCCGCTTATCTCGCCGTGGCCCCTCGTGCGCACATATTTAATTAGAATTAATGCTCGAGCCGCGTGAAAATTAGCATCGTGCCCAAGCTCGACTCCGCTCTCTCCTACCATCGCCACCTCTTGCCCGTGTCTTGCCTTTCTCCCTGGCTCTTACGTCATTACCGGAAATAACCTGGCCTCGCAAGGTGCGAAAACCCGAGTCGTTCGTGTGCGAGTTCCACGGCCGTCGAGGCCCACGAGGAGTGGCCAGGGGTCGTTAAAACTTGGAATCCTTATCTGGCCGGATCGCGGACCGGTGAACGCACCTTTTGCCTCCCGATTCCATCTGCTCTCTTTCTTGCTTTTACGCATCAGCTACGAGTGGCTGATCGGCACCATCGTTGATGGAAAATTCGACGGTGACTTGTTTGGTGTAATTTTGGTAGATGGAAAGTTCATAGGAAGGAAAGTAGGAATTACCGTCAGTAATCGGGTCGGGTTGATTGGGACAAACTATCGTTTCACGTTTAAGCGGCTTTTAACGTAATTGGAATAATGGTATAGTCGTTTTAATTCTGTTCTGGGTAATTTGTTTTCGACCATCAATTAGCAGCTCTGAGCGGTAGATATCCAAGCTTTAATTTTTGTTAGAATACTTTCAGTATAAAGCTGCTATATTAGAAGGCTATAGGAAACTATCGTAGCCACCTGTAACCAAACAATGCCAGTTGAGGATTAAGAATTTTCTATGAAGTTAAATTATTGTTTCATACTCGATTTCTCCAATTATTTTGAATATTCTTGGTAGAAGCAGAAATGATAAGCAGTAATTTGATCGGATTTCCACTGTTACAATTCGTGGGATCGCGTTGGTTACATTACAGAAATTTAACTGGGAGCATAAATCATGCGAAAGTGGATGCGCTTGCATTCAGAGAAGCCATCGATGGTGTACGGCGTGGACGGCGGACTGTCGATCCCTCGTATCGCGATCGTACATCCCCCGGGGAGGGAGTCAGGATTTCGCGGGAATATCTTTTCCTCCTTGCATGCTACGATTTTCGAGCGTCGGACATATATTATATTCGGCATTCAGCTTTTCACGCGAAAATAGCATTCCTCCCTCGAGTCCAATACGATAACTCAAGCTCGTTGAAACAACGTTATACACGCTGCTCTTTCTCTAGCAAACGCTCGCTCGAACTTGCGTATGTATCATCCGTTTGCCAGACTTTGCATTAGAAACGAATTCTCATGGATCATCTGTCGAGGTCACCCTTAATCTTTGAATTTGAATATCTGCAGAGAAAAAAGCGACGCCTTCTTCCACAGATTTTAAAGCATCGGCAATATTTTGTCTTCTTTATATAGCTGGAAACTCGTATTTCTGTGAATGGAAAGTCAAAGAATCTCAGAGATCTTTTAAATGTATGTAAATAAATGTATTTCAATAAAAATTCTATAATTGGTGAATCATATGAATAATTTTGACAGAGGTTGTGTCACACGTTCAATGTAGTTGAAAGTTGTGTATGACAGCCTCCATCGTAAATTTTGTCATTATCGTCAAATGTCGAACAGATTACATCACAAATCAACTTTACAATCGATATTTTTATATTCTTATTGTCTAAGACTTTATTATTTAATTGACAAGAGACCACTATATCATACTATACTATGTACAGGTTAAGAAAATATAATAATCAACGAAGAATTTTTAACTTATTCGTATTATAAGATTCGTAATTCTGTTACATTTTTCTCTAACAGATACGTATAGATCACTCATATACTATAGGAGTTAATTGAAGGTAACTACAATGAACTATTATCAATAGTTCTCTCTTGTTTGGTTAAGAACACAACAAAAATTACACGAGACATCGTTGTCACTTCTGGTATGGCCGATTCCGCGTTTCTCCGATGAAAACGACGCATGACGCTTTAATTACTTTCCTTTCCAGACCGGACAGTCGGCCATCTGAAAACTGATAGAACGTCCCTCATCTTTCCGGCGGTGACACACGAGCTCGAAACTAGCTCTTTTGTCGTGCCATTGTTCAGCTTGGAAGTGGCACGATGGGTACGATTCGCCGATCCAATTATCTAGCGACAATGTCTCGCGCCGCATCCTGTAGGCGGAACACGGGCTGACAATCACGTTTCTATCTGGCAACGGCGACGCGGACGTTGCCTTCGCGCTGCCTCATCGGATCCGATCGAATTGTTCGAGCTTTCAGTTTCGTGCCTTCATTCCATGGACGAACGAGCCGGTCGCGAAAGTCTTCTACAATGCGAGTCGGATTTTATCGTAATTTATATTCTAATTAGGCCTCATACTTGCGTAAGTTAATCAGACGTAGGAGTAGATTTGGATGGATCGTATTTACGGAAGGATTGTATTTCAGCCTCTCAGAAACCAAACTCATCAACTCTGCTTTCAGTTAATTTCGTGATTTCATTACGTAAGAGTGTTCGAAAAGATAAACAGTTATAATAGTTGGAAAGCGAAATTAAGTAACTTCATTCAGAGTACTATAGATCATTCAGCATGATCGGTTGAGAGTATACGTAGTATCGTCGCATTATATGGCTATAATAATATATAATAGACCACTAAAATTTAGGGTATTTCATTTTATTTTGTATGTTTAATTCTTCGTCACATAGATTACTAGAGTAATTAAATTATCTTAAATAATTGAAAATTAAATAATCTCATATTAAACAGTTATAACTCCCCAATGCTCCAACGATACTACTTAAGAGTTAAAACAAAAAACTAACCATCGAGTCTATTGAAATCTATGATACAATAGAAGGTTATACAACATTTCCTTAACCTATCATCCCTAAAGACATACATCAATCGTAAAACATGAACCACGTCGCTCGCCATTCACGTGCGAACTATCGCATTAATGGCATCCAGTTTGAGAAGGTCATTCACCATCTATCCACAAGAACGCTTCCCGTTCAAAGTAGCATCGTCGATATCCCCGCGTTCCTTTCGACGGCCCCGATGAAACACGCATCGATCGGAACGTGACGTGGATCCGATCTAATTATCCAGCGATAGCGTCTCAGCGTCGCGGTGGTCAAGTGACAATCGCGCTTCTATATCTGGCGAACGATATCGTCCGGTGGTTCTGGCCGCGTTGCTTCGTCGGATCTGTCAGGGAGAACCAATCACAGCGGAGCCGTTCCCGTGCCGGAAACCGGAAGCGAAGGAATCTCGTCTGACGGTGTACGTGGCGTACGTACGCGTACGTACGCGCCCGTTTCGCCAACGCTTCTCAACGTTACCGTGAACGTGTGTTGGCCCACGGAGGGGAAGGATATTGAGAGCGACTCGCATCGCGCTGGACATAATTTCCGCCCGACGAGATCGGAATTGCTAATGACGTCACTACCGCCTCCGCATCATTCAGCAGAGTACGAAACGCTGCCAGGTTTGCGCCAGAATCTCCGTGCCTTGGACACAACCAACCCCCTCTCAGTCCTTCGATGTCAAAGGGTCTGGTTAAATGTCGCCGGGCCAAGGGTGACACGGCCTTTTCTGAAAGTAGGAAATCGTTGATCGATGTGATGGGACAAGATCTGACAGGTAATTTGTGTCGTGAACGATTTGGAGTGGTAACCTCTATTACGAGGAGATTATTATGAGTGAAAGTTCGAAAGATAGAGAAATTAATGAATATTTAGTATTACGGTATCTGTAGGGATGAAGGAGAGATTCGAAATATACATATAAGTTAGTATAGGATGCATACTGCAATGTGGAAATTTGGCTACGTGAGATTTTTCAGAGTGTGATATAATCAAGAAGAGAGAAAAATTTGCATAGATCATCGAAGAATTGAAACGGTGATTTGATAGTCGAAGTGGTGAGTCCCGAGAGAATTAACACTTGTGTTGAAAATTGACATTTTCTTGGCTAACTACTTGGTTGCACATCACTCCCGAACATTAGTCTGTCCTTTGTTTCAAAGAGATGACTCGTAAGTTTGTTTAACTTCCTCTTATTATAGTCGTAAAACACAAATTTCAACGGATCAGCCTCTAAAGCGTCACCGTTGAAGGTAATCTACGTTCTTCCTTTCTCTCACGGTTACGTCTAAATCACGCTTCCAGAGAACAAATATCCTTATTTTATCCTACTACATAAATCGAGCAGCCGTCGAACTAGTCGGCGAGAACGCGACGAGTTAACAGATTAATGTCCCAAAAGTAGTCTATGCCCGGATCCAGGGGAGAACAATGCTACCGAATCTCCCGCGAGTCGGCCGGAATGAAATTCAATTGTTAAGCACGCAACGAGACGTAGTAGATTTACGATCGCGCCTCGATCTTACAAATTCGAGAGCGTCCTACGCTCGCTGACGGCTATACGCCGCGATAAATATTTCTCGCCGTGATCATTGTCAGCTCGATCGAACGAAGAAGAAAAGACAAACGTTCCTGATACTCGTCATCGCATCACCGTTCTTTTCCTGCTGAAACGATTTTATTTCATAAAAACTGTCTCCAGCATGGAGAGCGTCCGTCTACGAGCCGATATTCGTTCGCGCCGCTGTTTCTTCGCGAATTTCAATCGGCCGCCGTCGCTCTCGCCGGTTGTCTTTCTCATTAGCGTCACACACACGCCGATGAGATTTTTCATTAGTCCCACCGATGCATTCCTGTTAGACAGTCCCGTGGTGCCGCTTCGACGCGAAACCTGGGGGCGAGAGCCGGATCGCGAGGGGGTTGTCGCAGTAGGGTAAAAAGAGCGGCGGCCGGAAGGGGTCGGGAGACATTTTTAATTACAAGCCGGAGGTAGTGGCCTCCCTCGCGCTCCAAATACTCGCCGTCAGCTGCCAAATATTTCCGGCGTGTCATTGGATGGCCAGCCCACCCGTCGTTCTCTGCCACCCTCTTAAAACGCTCTCGATTCCTCCGTAACGAGTTCGCCGAATTAGTTTGAATTTCTACGATTCCGTATCACTTGAAGGAGGGTAGACTTCTTTTTCCCTGCAACATGAAACCTTTAACGTATAGGGTTAAATGTTAGATCGCGTTGAATGGTATTTAATCGAATTTGGTGATCGGTAGCAAGAGGTAGATCAGGTTATATTCATGGAAGGCTTTCGTGCAAGGCTCTTGCGCAAGGTTGTAAGTTTTATTGGGATACGGTTAATGATGAATTAGTAAACCCTTTCAGGGAACGTTAAAAGCAAAGTCCCTATGCGTTAGACTTCTAAAAAGTGAAGAGTGGCATCGACGACGAAACATCGATGCAATTTTATCGTCGCTTTACATATTACATATCGAAACGCTTCCATTTGATCGGTCCATAAACCCCCCACACGTTTTTATTCTCCCTCTGACGTTTGGAATATCTGCACGCGGACCTGGTAATTCCCGCGGTAATAATTCGTGAAACGAAACAGAACTGGGAACGTCACCTCGAAAAAGCGTCGACGAAGAGTGACCAAAACGAAAAGAAAGGAAGGAGAAATCGAACAAACGAAAATGAAAAAAGTAGTATGCAAAAACGGGGAAAAAGGAAACGAGAAAACGTAGATATATCGAGCCTAACTTTCATATTTGTACGATCTATATGGTGGGTAGCATGGCGACAGGGGTGAGGGGGGTAAGAGGCGTGTTTTCCCTTCCGCGTGTGCAGTCTGTGGCGAGCGTTCCTCGCACTGGTAGGGACGATTTAATAACGACGCGGTAAATTAAAATGATAGACGTCATCCCTCGACTGGCGGCCACTGAGAGCCCATCAATTAATGGAAGCCTCTACTTCATTTGCCTATAAATAAATAATCGTCGAGTGCCTTCGCTCGTACAAGAGGTGTCACTCTGCGTGGGACGGAGAACGTGTGGAGGTGGAACGATGGAGGACGGAGGATGAGAAGCCAGCAGGAAGATGGCTTTCAAATATTAACGTCGTCTCGTGGACGTCACATACGTTACCCTTGCCCCGACGTTCCGTGTTCGAGCAGATGCGTACCGCTTCTATGTAGCGTTTTTCTCGCTCATATGCGACGGGGACTACATGAACATAGTCGAATTTTGAAGGATTATTTCACTCCTTAAATTAAAGTTATCGCAGTTACAAAAAAAAAAAAAAAAAAAAGAGAGAATTGAAATTTATTCACGGCCATTATAAGACACATTATTTGATAACAGTTTTAATTTTTATAATGTCTTTAACTCGATACGATCCCCAGCAACCCTCCTGCTTCTTTCAACAACTTCTTGTCCACAACTCTTACCCCTTGGCTGTTTATTTGCTTCGTGATCCGAGAAAAATCGTTGCACCTCGTTGAATAAGGAAGGCGATGCGAGCTCAGGTTATTTTAATTAGTTTTTAATTTGTTCTGTAATGGCGGGGCGTCCCTTTATAATTCCAGGTATTTTTACCGCGCGACTCACCCCTTTTCGCTGGCTAGTTCGCGCACCGTATCTATATTCGTCCCGAATAATATCCAGACCGTGAATAGTCGCTGGGTATCAGCACTCTAGGGACGACTACATCACCTGAAACTTTCTGCAACGGGGGAGCCACGAGCCACTGCTAATCAGGTAGAATTAGTTTACAGTTAAAAACGTATCCTTATCTGCTACATTGCCACCATTTTTTATCCCACCGGCTACTTATCTCCTCCTCCTCGCAGGTGATAAAAAGAGGTCGATTAAATATATTAACCCCGCTCGTCTCGCGGATAGACGGCACTTTATCGTCAGCTCGTTGGATGCCGTTGGACACCCTTATTTGCAAGCCTCTAAATTCGGAAAGCGATAGGTTATGAAATTTTACGCGAGATTTAATCTAACGCTCGCTCATAGTAACTTAGATGGCAGAATGAAATTTTATGAATGTAACAGGAAGTCCCGCTTTTATTCGGGCAACAACGTTGGATAAAAAGTGGCCACATCGGATGCGCTATTTCGGTTTGTATTTTCCAGCCGAACCACATTGATGAAGTTCTCCCAGCGCAATAATGTTTAATTGTATCGGCGAGGCTCGCTCGTTTACTCGTGCTCGGTCCCTCGTGAAAAATAATTCGATGCTGTATCGATAACGAAGCGAATGAGCACCTGTCACTCCATATAATTAACAATTATTGCGCCGGACCTTTATTTTCAAAAGCCATGAATAATCGTGAGTGCGGTTTCTGAACAAACACGGCGAACGGAAACTTCGACGAACTTCCTCAGTATCTAAGGCATCTCAACATCCAAAAAGTACGAGAAAGCTCCATGCCAGGCGCAACAATGACTTCGAAGCTGTCGAGATCGCTGCCTCGTAAAATCTCGACGAGGTCAAACTTTCCGACCGGTCAGGAGTTAACCTTCCGCAACAAGCGGCGCGAGTTGCTTTTGCGGCGGTAACAGCAAGGAAACGAGGCAGACAGAGCAGTGATCGTTCCAGAATAACGAGGACAAGGAACGGCCAAGAGAAGTGCCGCACATAACCCCGAAGAGAACGAAGGACGCACTCCGTCGGCGGGTAAGCTCAGGATTTATGGTAGCGTCGCGACGTCCGTCTTCACTCGCCGTGACGACCTTCCCTTCCACCACTTGAAAAGTCCAAGGTGAGAGCGCCACGGGGAACGACGCAGCCAAAGCGACGTCTTTCTTCTTAGCTTCTACTTCTACGCGCACCGATTTCCCTCAACGTCGCAAAATGAACAAAAGAGGTGTCGCTTTATCGTCGGTGTTTCACGAATTTTATGAAGAAATTAAATTATTCTAGTACTAAGTGTCTTCATCTAAATACGTGATTACATTTGCAAGGTGAAAATGGTATCATAAGAGAATTTATGGTACCTTTTATAGTACATTTTATGCTCAAACTCAGCCTATATAAAAATTAGACTATAAACTAGGTTAAAACCTAAAGAGAAAGTCTCATTAATATGTTTTCGAACAATCAGTACGTGTTTAATAATAACGAGGATAAAAACAAAAGTAAAACACATTACTAAAAAAGAGCAGAGAAGAGTATATATTCGCGCAAGAATAATATGTTTCACAAACAAAGACATTAATTTATGTACGGAGAATTACGGCAAATAGAAATTATTCGAGCCTAACAATGCCATCGTGAATCGTGTTTCAAAACTTCAAATTTCTGAAACTTGTCCCATTTCTTCTCAGCGTTTATTTTTCTTCTCGCAATTCCTATTCCCACATATCGACAACAAAATCACCCTCATTACAAAAGGAATGAAATAATACAATTCAACGTACGTGTGCTTTCATCGATCGACACGAAGGAGCGGAGAAAATCGGAGAAAATAAAGAGCGAGAAGTTCCCCGCTTCCCTTGCTCCCACGAGCTTATCATCGGGGGTTAATGGTACGAGCGGCTCGCGTATTTCACGAGCACCTTTCGTGGCGCGCCAGCGAGGCTCCGCCGTGGAAGGTTATCCCAGTGTATATATGCGCCACGAGTATCTGGACTTATGATGGAAACAATTTAGAGGCTTTGGCTGCGAGGCGGACATGTGCGGCGGCCAGATCTGTGCACGAAGTAACGCTCGGCTCGGGGATGTGCTCAGGGTGCGAGCAACCGGTCACAAGGACGAATACGATGCCGTGTGTGCCACATTGGAGGGAGTTAAGCCGCAATAAGTCGAGGGATGAGCGCGAGATGTGGCCGAATCGTAGCTCGCATACTGATACCGTTTTCCCGTGGATGTTACCGAGAGAGAAACGGATATCCAGCAGACCCTTTCGCCATTCCCTCCACTTCCTCACCTTCTCTTTCCTCGTTGCTCCAATGTATCGCGGTTAGAATTTTCAAGTAATTTCAGCAAAGGCCACCCCGTGTGTCAACGATCCGGTCCACAGGTCCCTGTTTTAAGAGGGATACATCGTTTGGTTGAAAAGGCCAACGATACGGAACGAAAGCGACTGCTCTTTCACTCGAAGAGCTATGGTACGACGTTCTTAAATTATCGGAGTAATTGCGGGTAATTCGAAGTTTCGAGCAATTTTGTGATCGACTGTGTTGCACGTCGACGAACCGGTTCTATCGGCGCAGCTCTTTTTGCTCGCCGTTACGATGCGAATGGAAACCGGGCGTCTTTCCGCCAGACTCGACTTAGTTTTATTTACCATCGGATTAACAAATTGTTGTCTTTTTCTTCGAACTACTTGTTCCTAATTTTTCACGTCCGGGAGATATTTTGAACTCCAGTGTATGTGTTTGAATTCCATAGACTATCGCGTCTATTCCTACAATACCGTATGCCAATAACTTTCATATAATAATTTAAATATCATAATTTTAATTTACCATGCATAATCTGAAATTATATGCGTACCATATCGAAGCCGTGTCGTATGCAATGAACGTGTTAATTTCTCATGAAAATATCTGTAATTATACGGGATGAATTTCTAGAAGATTTAGTCACGGAACTTTGAGCAGTCTCGTACGAGCAAAGGCGGCCGCTCATTCCGATATACGTTTGCCAATAACCCCGGAGGCCATATACATTTTTATCCTCTCGGTGCCAGGAGACCACCTACCGGCAGTTTAATACCTTTGCATCGAAACCGGCAGACCGGATAAGCGTCCCGATGCGAGACCGAGAATTATGGATCCGGTAGCCGCACCGCGTGGATCTCACGCGGTACCTTGTCGATCCCTCAAACGATCGAACGATCCGGTAACGACAGCGGGAGCAAGCGGAGAAGCTGCCGCTAACGAGTGCTTGAAACGAAATTGCTCCATCCCAAAGTGGAACGGTTGTTTTATAAATTTCATCGGCGATACTTAATCGACCTGGCGCCATCACGCTGTAAGTTTTATGCGTTTGGCGATAGAGCGTGCTGCTTCGAGGACTTGTTTCGGTAACAGAAATTATTAGGAAGACGTGTTTTGTTAATTTTATAGTATGGAACATGTTTCTGTAAGTGTAATATGTTTATAGGCCCATAAAGTGCAATTACAGATTTCTTTTCTATGCTATAATTGTCTCCTTTTGTAAGCGTGTTTTAAGAAATTTACAGCGGCGTACGAAAGTGTCTTTGGGATTGAATGTATTAATATCGAGTAAGGATTTCGTGGAAAAGATTTCTTGCACGGGTTTGCGTTGGTATGATAATTTTATGGTTTCATCTGTACATTTACAATACTTTAAAGAAGAGTTTTATATATCAGATAACCACGAAAGTCGTGTTATTTTTTCGTGATACAATGTAACAGAATTATTATATTTATTGAGTTTATGGTTCCCTCATATTAAAGTGCTTTTTCTTATAATTAGTGGGAAACAAGCTTAAACATATAGGTTTTACAAAAACCTCATAATTTTTAGAAGTGATGCTTTCATAATTGCAAACACAAAGATTCTAAAGCCCATTGTTTCGACAACTTTGGTAGTTCTAGCGTAAGTTGTCGATTTAATTTCCAACAACAACAAGTGCAAATCTTCACTCACTCGCCCCATTTTATCCATTGACTTCAAAATCTTCAAAAAACAAACCAAATGTTTCCAACATTCATTATCCATCACTTTACATTCCTTTTGCTACATATGTTCAGTAAAAATACCTTGGTATAGCTAACACATCGTGATTCTGTATTGAAACAGTGAGCATTTCCTTGATTCCATTATTACCTACAAGTAGTACGTGTAAGATTACAATTATTCAATAAACGTCCATCGATTATTGAGTCCTCGAAACATCAATATCATAATTAGCAACCCACGAAGATATCTACTGGGGTTTATGTCCCTGTTAACGCGGTCCGGGATCAACTTTAATGTCGCTTCGCGATCTCAGCGGATCGTGACCGCGGGTGCGGAGGATCGAGATCGCGGAAACTTTGCCATTTTCCGCGAAGCACAGCAGGTGGGGCCGGTGCAAAACGGCACTCGAGCATTCCCCCAGCCAGCAGCTGGTAGCGTCAAAGTGTCGCAATGCGGTACAGAAGATCTCATACGTGTTTTATAGGCGTCGTTGTGTAAACCCCGTATCGGTATGGAACGTTAGCGGCAGGGACGAGCAGGGTGAAGAGAGTGAGAGAGAAGCTGGTCGATGGGATGAAACCGCGTCTACGACGATGGAGTCCGTGTTCCCGCGGAGCTGTACGGGACGAACTGAAACGAGAAATACAGTGGCTCACGGGGTTAGATACGAAGAGGGTGGAAGGGGAGGCGGGCGACGGGATGATAGCGAGGTCTGATTACGTATTTACTAGGAACGGAGGCAGAAACGGAAGGGAAAATTCGCTCGGTTCCGCGGTTCCACGGACGGCTGTGCGACTATTTGAATTATGCATGGACACGGCTTGCCTACAACGTGTATTGTTTGCGCTACCCGATCCTCCGATTCTTGAGGCTTCACCGTGCGCACGTATGACGTCGGGCGAAACATACCCGTGGTCCCACGGTCGTCGTTGAAGTTCGAATTTAAATTCGGCCCCGTTCCCGCGTTCTTCCGCGGTCACGCTTGTCTCTCGTCTTTACGCACGTCGGGGATATTCGAACTGCCCAGCAGATAAAGGCGGTAAATGCATTTTTATCAATCTTTTGATTTCACTGTCATTTTATGGTCAGAGAAGAGTATCTTGACGGGACGTAGCTGAAAATGAAAACAATTTGTTAGGTCTAAAGGATGTTTCATCCTCCTGATCCTCTGGTTCCGTAAGGTTATTTTACGTCTATAATAATTTCGGTTAGATTGGGGTTAGGTTGCTTGATTTTTGAATATGCAAAAATATCATTCTGCCTTTTCTCTGTCATGCAAAGGCGGATTGTAATAGGCGAAGATACAATGCTAGAAAATTGAACGACTTATAAGACACCAGTTGGGAATTGATATAATTACTAGTTGGAATTTAGTTTCTCAACCATTATACAGAAAGTCTTCGCGTCAAAGATCACCGTGCAGAACCATATTCCCGAACACAGCACAGCTATTTTCGGCCTTCTCGGTCGGTTCCACTCTTCCCCGTGTCGCCGTTAACTTATCCCGAAGAACGTGGCGCGGTCGCAACGTGAAACAATGCTCGTCGATAGCCGATATCGAATCCGAAATGGAACGGCGTAGTGGTGGCAGCCAGCAGCCGGAGCTTGCACCGTGCTATTGGAATTTACTGCTTCGAATTTCACGGTGCACCGCTTGCTGGAATCGTCGGAGAAAGCTTTCCTTGGCTCGATTCCTCCCTTCTTCTGTCTCCTCACCTCTTTCCCTTTACGCTCCACCCTCCACGCAGTCCGTGTATTCCTCTTTCAGAGGAAAGAGTTTCGCGGGGCGACAGTTTAAAGTGCAAGACAGAACCATGGCGCTGTACATTAGCATTCCGCAGCTGCAACGACGTTTTTCACCGGGGCTTGACAAAAAGAAAGGCACGCTCGTCCGCGACGATCAACCGCGCGAAACTGTTGCGAAGGATGGTGCGGGGATAATGTCGAGAATCGGCTGTGAGGGCTGCAAGCCACCCTCGAAGGAAGTCGAGGAATTTTGCAGCTTTCGCAGAGTGTTCGTGTGCCCGTTCATTTATCATTCTTTTTTCTATAGCGACGTTTCACTTGGGAAATTTAACGTACACGCTGTAAAATTGTTGCATTTGTGCGTTTAAAGCCGTGGTCAGATTTATTAAGTTAAAGCTTGAAGCAAACGGCCTGAATTCAAGTAATTTGAAATCGCTTTGCTGACGTTGGTCGGCTGAAAGTTGGTCGGTTGGTTGGAAACTGGTATTTTATTTGATAAGAAATATTCTTTTAAGTGTCAAGAGCAGTTGAGTTTCTTTTTATCATAAATTGTAACGTTATGAGCTGATGTATATTTTGAGTACCATTTGTAGGTATCCAATACTTGAAAACAGATTTCTTGAATTCAGATTGCGTTTAGATTAAAGCGACATGGATTCAAGTAACTTGCACACACTTAACCTTACACTTACGCACACACATAAACTTGAACGCATGTACTTTAATTTAAGTAACATGAATAATCTGAACAATGCTTTACGTTCGTGGAAAGTACACCTCTAACAGGCATTTTAACTTTAACTATACATAATAAATACGTAATAAATGCAGATCTGCAAAGTTTATATCAAAAATCTTGAATTAACGAAATTTTCCATGCAGTAAACCACCATATAATACTTGGTATAGCACGACACTAACGTCGGTGCAACCTTAATACGGCAAACAAGACAATGTTGGTATAACCCGTTATGCAAATTTACTATCCAGTGATATATATTACGAGATACAATCAATGAAAAAAACATTGCAAAGCCATAAATTAAAACATTTAATGATATCGTAATAGTGATTGATATATCGCAGTACCTATCATTATACTGCTATAAAAAGCTATACATGTGCATAGAACGAAACGAGTCTACTCCTCGAACTTCAGATTTCCTTCAAAATAATCTCCAAATCCAACTCACTCCCAAATTCCACACCATCCTGACGAATCTGGTTCCTCGAAGACGCAGGAACCGCGGGTGGTGCAATTAAGCGCGATACACGTTCGTCGAACGTGCACGTCCTTTAATTTTCCTAATGGACATTATAGCGTAGCGGGGCCACTTAGCGTGACATTTTCATCGGGAGATTTCGTGGGATAAACACGCGGCAGTCCCGGCCATGAGAGCCCGGAGTAATGCTTGCGGTTCACGAGGCAGTCGCGCGGAGCTTCGTCCTCCGGTAATCCGGCGTGACACATCGCCGATGCATCGAGCTGAACACCGCCGCCGTTGGGAGAGGGAGATGCATTTGCAGCCGATTGTCACGGCTCTGTGTTTCTGGCGAGGTACCAGACGAGGACAGGGACTAAACCGAGACACGAGTACGCGCCGTTCGCTAAAGCGTAACAGAGATACAACGATACAGAGTGGAGAAGGCAGGAGGGGGAAGAGAATCCGTTGTCGCGGCGCGGTTGCCTTAAGTCGGTTGGTTGTTAAGCCGCGAGACGAATTCCCCTGGACGGGAACGTTTCTTGCTAATGCCAACGCCGTCCCTAATCTGCCTTTCGCCTTTCCTTCATCCATTCCGGCTGCATGGCTCGTTCGGGGTCCTTAGCCAGCGGAAAGCTCTTTGCGTGCATTAGCGTGCGCCTGTCATTTGCCTTGTCCATGTTCGAACGCCGCGTGCCCACGGATTTTTCAGTTTAATTTTGGATTTGATGAGATCTCGTGTGGCTATACGTACGTTGGTTTTATATATTCGATATCTTGAAAATGTGATTCCTTGGTGTTCTAGGAATGGTGCATTGCAGAGACGTTCATAATAAAACTGTGAAACGAACCATTCAGAGGACATAAGATGAACTTCGTAAAGTGAAAAGTACAGAAGAGCGATGATATTACAATTGTTTTTAAAATTTATCTGAGTATTGGACATTATTATTATTCGTCGTTACGAATGAATTTATGGAAGTAAGTCATTTGTTTCTTGAGAGCCGAATATTAAGCATGTGATCGTGTAATGACATTAAGAAATTAATGAGAAATAGAGCTAGTTTTGAATTAGGAAACAATTCTAACCGATGAACTAGTCAAAGTTACCTTTCACGATTTAACAATTAAACTTCCAACGTTTTTTCATCGAAACTATAAAACCATTCTGCAAAATGTTCAAATTCCTACAACTTCAACCAACCAAACGAAGATTATCGCAGGGAAGTAAAAATGGCCTCTCGTGGGACCTTATGAAAATTTAGCCAGCAACAGAGTCTTAAATCTCATTAAAACGCGGAGCTCGCCTCGGGGGGTGATCGAAGGGAGTTCTCAATCGAGACAGAGAAGAACAGAAAACTCGCAACGATATAAAGAGAAAAGGTGGAAAAAAAGAGAGAGGAAGAGGAAAAGAGATTCACCGGTTGGCTGACGACGTTTCGAGGGAGTAGTGACTGCAGGGATGCCACCCTAATTACCCTTGGCTCGATAAAAAAAAAACGAATTAAAGAAAAGAATGAGGTGGAGCCGAGGGTGGGCTGCTCGTGACAGCTAGCTAATCGGGGTGTTTAAGAGTCTACATTGATCGCCCAGGCCTCGTTAAAACCGGGCAGAGGAAAAGGCTCTCGCCGCCTTATTTTTGCCAGGCGTGATAATGGGGGTTGAACGAGGCGAGCTGGGTGGCGGCGGGGGGTGAAGCGGGGAAAGGCGGTGCGGGGACCGAACGAAAGAATGCTGAATCGTATGGCCACGCTTGTGATTTACGGGCCTGGGCTCGCGCCACTTTGCATACCGATCGACGAAATCGCGCCCGGCCATTACCGGATGGCCAATGAGGAGTCCACAATGATTCATGTATTACGTGCAAAAAATTGCCGGATAATTTGGCCGATAATTAAACGCGCGATCGATCGGCCCTTTTCTCTTAAACGTTACCATCGTATCTTGGGAGAATACCAATCATGCAACTACGAGTGAAGTGGCTTTCGTGTCTTGCAACATTGAAATTCGCGGTACTTTGATATATTAGGATTCGGAGATATCGTTATGGTTATAACTAACTTGCAGTTGCTCTCGTTTTCTATTCCTACGATTTATGAGCCTTCGATGTTCGCTTTAATTTTCAGACATTATACCTACGTATATATCTATATAGAATCTTCTTAATCCCAGATTGGGTAACTGAATGTTTCAGCTATGAAAATGATAGAACAGTATAATTTTATTGACAGCTGCTTGAAACAAATTTCAAATCTACTATTGAGTTACATACATTTCTTGTAAATATGAATTTTAAAAGAAAATGGGCGAAGAACGCAACATTTCATTATAAAATTTCACAATTAAAATACCTGAAATATTCGTATAAACTGAAATAGCAAAGAACGTTCAAGAGATTCATCAATATCAATTCCAATTATAATTCTTAATTTCCTTCTGTAAAGATTAAACGCACGGTATCATTTTTTCAAAATTTCTCGACAGCGGAACTGTCTTACTCGCCTAAAGCCAGGCTCTTCGTGCCAAGCTCATGCATATTTTCGAGCTATTTCGAGAGTCGAGACGAAGCCAAGGCGGGATCATCGATTTCGACGTTAATAATGAAAAGAAACGAGATAACTGTGCGTCCGTTTCCCTGGACGACGTGGAGGGCTGTCGGCGGGGGAGAATCGTAATTAAATAAAGTCAGCTTCTTCCGTTCTCCATTATCTGTTATCTGAGCGTCACGATACTGCTGCCGTCGTCGTGACGCCGACCGAGGCGCGAGTCCGATATTTTATTTATTTAGATGCCGAGATGAGAAAAAGTAATCAAGGGTGCGCTAATGGATGGCCCCAGCTCTTCCTCGTTTCCACCGTCGGACAACTTTTTGCTTCTGTTTCCTTTGCCCCCGTTGGCCCCATCATCCGCCATAATTACGCGGCGACTGAACTCTTCGCGCGCCTGTCGACTCGCTTCGAATGAATAACGCGTATGAAACTCGTCCGTCTCGATGATAATGACGCGGTTCCATCTACTACTTGTTTGATCCAGCGTTTCTTGAGTATAGAGTCGCACATTGTGATTAACGGGTAATTGCTGGAGAAGGAAATTCGCAATGATGTTTTGCCGAGAATTATGTTACAAGATTAGATGGAGTGTAGAAATGGTAGAAGTAGATCGTACCTTATGTGTCAGACAGGTTTTAATCGTTTTATGATTTTTTTTAGCGTTAGACGGGTTTCAATCTTTTTTGTGGTTTTTTAGTTGTAGGGACGATTTACATAATACCTTCTCTTATAATGATTTATTCTAGTTAACATATATAATCTAGAATAATAAAGAGATAGTTTTACGATAAATTTAAAGGCGAATATAATATGTTGAACATATATAACATTGATGAAACAAATCTGTATCCAAGTTCTATTTCTCCGCTTATATCCATAAGAGTATGAATTTGCATAAACAGCCACATTATTATTAAATATTCGCTTACTGATAACATGTCAATTTATGGATTAGACACTTGCCCACTAACTTGGTTACAGTACTATTTCCTTGATTTAAATCAAACTCTAAATATAATTTACATAAAAGAATAGTATGAATTTAAGCAGAAATTAACCCGTAGATTTTCTTCTTCTTTGCCAATCTATGGCTCCTTTTTTCAGATTCCGTTTCCTCGTTCCCAGTTTCCCGCGGTCGGTGCAGGGACCATCAGATTGCGCTTCAAGGAAATTGAAACATCCACCGCCTAGAGGCGAATCGAGGCCATGATTTAGAGTGCAATTTTGAATTATGCGTTCTCCTATATTAAAGTATTTCGAATGCAAAGTCATATCGCGCGACGCCCTTCTTACACCACCATTTCCGGCAACTACATTCTCTACTATTTTTTTTACGAAAATTTTCTCTCAAAACACGATTCATCGATGCTCGTCGGGAATTCTACGTCGTAAGTTATTAGAGCGGTATTAAAGCGTTTCA
Source organism: Bombus fervidus (assembly GCF_041682495.2). NCBI lineage: Eukaryota > Metazoa > Arthropoda > Insecta > Hymenoptera > Apidae > Bombus > Bombus fervidus. Next base: position 2,800,289 of record NC_091527.1, on the reverse strand, counting down.
GTTTCGATCGAATTGGGATTCGGGGTCGGTATTGAATCTTTTAGAGGGTAGCTTACGATATTAATGTATCGAATATTGGTTGGTCGATATAAATCTATCAATGATTCAGAACGCGTCAATTTCGAACGAGCGAGTCGCTGGAACGTAAGAGGATAAATGAAAATTGATCGAACTTCGGATTCTGATTTATAATGTGAAGAAAAGTCAAGGAGCTATTACTTCCTAACTTCCACCAAGTTTCTTTTTCATTGCCTTATCGTTTCTTTTCCACCTATCCGATTTACCACACTCGTTAAGCGATCAGAGCTATTTTTCTAGCCGCGACCTTTTCACTCTGAGTCGTAAAAGCACGATTGCACCAACCAGAAGATTATTTCCAATAAGAGTATTAATAGATTTTACTCATTTTGTTTTCTTTGTTATTTGGTCGATAATACTTGCCTTCGTATGAATATTTCATTCTATACGTGTATGTATCAACTTTAATCATAATCAGATTTTTTAAAATTCTAATTCCCAAAATATGTTGCGATCTGTGAGTCTTTAAAGAATAGACGATATATCGGTTCTATGTTAGAACCTTTATACGATCCTCTCAGAATTCCAACTGATCAACTCAACTTTTTATCAATTACTAAATTCTATCAAATAAATACACAATTAATATTCAATTATCGAGGGACAAGTCACTTATCGTCATGAGTTCTATTATTACAAAAACTTGACATAAGCAATAGCAATTTCCAAGGTAAATGAAGAAAATAATATTTGTCACGTCATTACCTTTTTCAGCTTTTCAATTTATGGCGCCGATCAATGTGTCTTCTGAACGGTTCGTATAACGGATATGTATTAACAGTTATTTTCGGTACCTTCTCAACCCCTGTTGAAGTATTCACGAGTCATACATTCTCTTCTACGCAACGAACCTCTACTTTCATCCTCACTTTAACCATTTAAGCAACTACAATTTACTCGGACACCCAGCGACGGTATATCCAAAGTAACAACGTGTTTTCCCTCGATAACGCCATAATCCAATCTTCCATCCCACCAGCCTCGACAATCAAGACCCGGAGCAGCTTTTTCCCGTGCGGAAGGCCCATCGACGAAGATCGATCAAGTCTGATGACGAGAACAGGCGTTGAAGAACATCCACGCTCGTTTGTCCGATCGTCGTCGGCGCGATCTCCCGAGGAACGCGAGTAGCCGAAATCGAATTTGTCTCTCGCGACGATCCATTACCGAGCACATCCCTTCAGCCTTTTTCTCGAGTTCTCCGTGACGTCGGCGGCGTAGGAAAACCGGTGCTCGCACACGTCTACACAGGTAGCGAGGCAGGCGACCAGGCGGGACGGGCCATGCATTATGTATAATACATCACGTTATTGGTTCTCTCAGTGATTCCACCCTTGCCAGCCTTATCGTGTACCGCGCCACGGCTCGGCCTAGTAAAACATAAGCATCGGGAAACGATAAATAAGGGAAACGTGGGCCGCATGCCGCGCCACGGTTCCCGCAGAAAGCGTGCGCGGGGAAAATGTTCTCAGTCGAGCCCCTCTTTCTACTCTTTTTCATTTGGATCTCGTGGTTCGGAGAGGGTAAAACTGGTAGTTGTATGGTAGCCAACCTTTTCACAGGGCCACCCTTGGGTCCTTAAGGAAGGTTCGAAAAGCAGAACCACTCGACCCTCGACCTATCACGTATGCACGTTTCATGCCACCCTCTGCATCGCTTACGTGCTCTTTTCGATATTGCGCCAACTTGTTTAGGTTATTTAGGTTGTTTAGATTGCAATTTATTAGAGGAATTTTGTAGAATTGGCGAATGGACGAGTTTGAAATTCATAGGAATGATTCGTTATCGATCGATGTTACCAGAATTACGGGTACGATAATTTACTATATTGCTTGTTTAGTATCATTAGTTAGTAGTAGCTACATAGTGTGTAACTACGAATGTCGGATTTATTAGTACTTGTTAGAGTTACAATTTCGTGTTGTTAATCGACACTATTTTTGACAAATCTGTTTTGTGTAAATATTACAGTTCAGATTAGTTAATTCCAAAATTATCCGTGCATTATGTAGCCTTTATCAATTACAACTAACTGCAAGAAAGAAAAAAAGGTTTTAGAAATTTCTAGCCATTAAAACACTCTAAATTGATTGAACTAGCTATAAACTGCTTCAAATAAACTGCTTTAAACCATACGAAAAGAAAAATAGAAGCACACAGCCATAGTTTCTATTTTCTTTCTATATTATCTGACCCATAAACTATCATCTTTCTCTAAATCCAGCCTTATCCAATGCTCGCTAACACGGTAACCCACATAAAAGGTACCAGGGTTCGCGGATATTTTTCCAGCGTGATTCCAACGAAGCACGTTTCCCTCGAGTCCCGGTATCAGTCAATCGATCATCTCGTCAGTATCGTGACACGGTTGCTCGACACTCGATACTCGTCGTTCATCGGCAGCCACCATGATAGAACAGGGGGAAAGGCGGTTGGTACAACGGCATTCGTCACGTTATCAAGTCGGCCGCACACGCCGCGTGTTGATACACAATTATGCATGGAAACGTGCCGACAGGGTGGAGTCGCCGCGCCGTTCGTTCGCTAGATTCTGCCTGGAGACGTTCTTTCGTAGAAACAGGGGGCTGTCCAACGTTTATCATACGACGTTGAGTGCCAGCACTCCGGTGATCCATGACTCCTTGGAGAACGCGACAGAACGAGGGAGTCAGGGAAATAGGTTTGAGAACTTGTTCGCACAGTGCTGAAGCGTCCAGCTTCTCTGGTAAGAATACGAAATCGAGTGAAACAGCAACCGATGAAGTTGCGTGGGAGACTTAACTCTTCTTATGTGAATTTAACATTTTTACTTTGTTTTTTACAAGTTTCACCGGTTGAGTATTTTAGTTTAGTTGTTTTAAACAACTGTTCGATTACACGAATACAGCCTCTTAGGGATTAAATCGATCAACTCTACATTTTTCTAATTTCTTAGTTTCATTATATAGACATACAATTAGCGTTTTATTCTCAAGAGGCGATTTACTTTCATTTATCGTAAGAGAAGGACATAAAAATGACCTTTTTGTATTTTTTATGGTGGCTTCCAAACGCATTATATCATAGGTTTTATACGAGGCCACGAAGTGTCTTAGTATTTAAAAACAGGAGTATATTAGGTTGTCCAAAAAGTTCCTTTCGTTTTAGAAAGAAATAATAGATGCACAAAATTTATTGTTTTATATTATTTTATTGAATTATGTAATAATAGAACAAAATGGATCATAAATTTCTGATAATAGAACAAAATGGATCATAAATTTCTAATAATAGAACAAAATGGATTATACATTTTGTAATAATTGAACAAAGTGGATAATACATAACTCAATAAAATAATATAAAACGAAAAATGTTATGCATCTATTATTTCCTTGTAAAACGAAAGGAACCTTTAGGGCGACCTAATACTACATATTTTTATCTTATCGCGAATATCGTTACTTCGATTCCTGCAGCTCCTTCGATCTTCAATTTAAAATCAATCTATTATTGCTAACTACGATGGCGGCACTAAACTTGAAGAAACGCGTTCGATTTAAGAATTCCACGACAATCTCCTAAACCTCGGTCGCCATATCTGCCCGGCACGCAAGACACAATAATCTTACCGATGCACGAAACGTCTGCGGGGCACTTTACATTCTCGTGATTTCCTGTCGTTCGGCCATTCTCTCTCCCGTTCTGCATTCATCGACGGATTTCTCCCGTATCCAACAGGCTCTCCTCTCTTTCTTCGGCTGACGAATTTATTGCATCCGAAACGGAGCGAAGATTTCGCGGGACCGTGTGAAAGCGAGCGACTCGCGCGCGCGAAAGAAGCTCCCTTTGCTTGGCCCGGGACGCGGAATCTCATTTAGAATTCATGCAGTACGTACGACCGAGACTCCAGAACAGAGTAGATCGTCCTATCGGGCTGCAGGGGGTTTGGGGGTGGTTCTTCGTGGTGTTGGGAAAGATCCTGAGCGTCGGGAGAATAAGAGAACGAGGAAGGATGGGGACATAGGGAAAAGGAAAGGGGGCGAGGAGGGTGGCAGCGCGGTGACACTCTCATTTCGGGCAAAATTTACAAGCCGTTCCCTCGCGTGCCTCGCATAGTCAGACCTAGTCCAACCTTACTATGTAGATATTCTCAACATAGCTAACGGTCTGATGTAATTCAACGTGCGGCAACTACTATTCGGTACTTGTCTTTTAAACTCGTTTGACGGTGAGCTGAGTGCGGGGTAAATAATTGGATAGATAAAACAACGTTTATTTGATATTGAAAATGGATACTGAATGAATATCAAAAATGGATGCTGGTAGTAATAAGATATATTAACTGAATGAAGACCATACAGGAAAAATATGTTGTTTATTTTTGTTAATTTTGTAACTTAGATTACTTGGTAGTTAAAAAGTAGTACTTCGATATGAAATTGTTATTATTATTACTCGCGGACATATAAGCCTTTAGTATACAATTTTGTTACAAGTCGTTTGTGTATGACAAAGTTCTACTAATATCATACCTGAAGGAGGATTATGAACAGAAAAATCTATCGAATCACAAATTTTATTGACGTTTATTATTATGCGGTTAACGCAATTAAATCGTACGGTAAGCTTCTTGATGCAGTAACATACGGTTTCTTCTGAATGACATATTTAACTTAAAAAGAAACAGTATCTCAGGGCACATGATAGTATCATTTAGCATTTTATGTGCCATCAGTAAATCAAGTATAATGGGCCTGCGACCCATTCGATGGGCGGTTGATACTTGCAAACATGTTACAAATGTAATGCTGATATGGAGATCAGACAGCTCTCGTGTATTCCAAATCAGGATGGATACATAAATAATACAAAATTCTCAAAGTATTAATATTCTTAAAAAATTTAAATATGCAGGTAACCGAAAGTTTCAAATGCTCTGGATAGTTCTATTAACGTGTCTAGTAAAAGATAGGTTCGTCCAGAAAGTGGCGCCAAGATCACAAATATCATTTACACTAAACAAAATGGCCGAATAACTTGATACACTCGAAGATATAAGATTTTTGAAAATAGACAATTAATTAGCAGAATAATAGTCAGGAGTATTCGTCTTCAACTTATAGGAACAAACATTAGAATCTTACGAACTTTCAATACTAGAACCAATAAAATAATGTCAAAATGATTAATTTGTCATAACATAGTAAGGGACAAAAGTTTGTTTCTTTTTTAGCATTATTTATCTTATGTTGTAAATATTTTGGCAGGAAAATTCCATTTTTATTTTTTGTTCTTGATATAAAGTTTATATCGCATGTTGCCCATAACTCTGCTGATAGAGCTACTTGAATTGTAGGTGTTAGTGATGATAATATCCTAAGTAATCCATACATCAACGCCACCCTGCTTCTTTTTGGCTCTTTTCAATAGGGCGTCCTCCGTGTACTCGTCATCCACGAAACACCTCACTACCGGTCGGCACGCAATGATCGCGAACTGCCCTCGCGATACCCCTGCTGCTGGCCACGCCAACGGAATTGTTGCGCCATTATGGAAGTTACGTGGGCGTGCACGATCGCAATTCGCCGCTTGCCAACTTTATTTACGAATTGGATCGGTCGACGGCACGAGAGCAAGGGATCGAGAAACCTGTTCTTCTTCGCGCGGCTCTTCCGCAAGCCAATCGTGAGTCTCAGGTTCGTTTCGCAGCACAAAAGGGAAAATTAACGATTCCCTAACGAATCGATGTTTATTTGACTTCCTCGTGGTATGTACTGCAAGTGGTGGAAGGTTTATCATTGGTTCGGTACTTAATTTTTGGAACCGAAGAAACTGGATGTTCACATATTTTTGTTTGAAGTGTAAAAATAGTATGGAAATGTGTTCAGTATGTCGTAGATGGAAGATAGTTCGAGATAGGAGATTTCTTGAAATTCGAAGAGAAGTAATATTACTGTTTGACTATTAGCGCCTAGAATGACCCATCCTACTTAAATACTCGAAATCATAATATAAGAGACATTAGGAATTCGAAGGAAAGTAACATTACGGCCTGGCTAGTAAAGTTTAATCCGACCTATTCTACTTAAACTGTCAGAATCAGGTATCTACGTAGCGATTATAACAGTTACATAACAACTCTTACGTCCACGACAGATTTCATGTTCTCTTCCGCTTCTCGTAGCATCCTAAATTATCAACTAGACTGTAAATGTTCATATATTTATGAAAATATGTTAAAATATACAAGGTGTACATAAAACAGAAACTATCGAGATTGAAGTTCTCATTATAAAATTTGGGGGATGGAACAATCCAAACAACATTTCTTAAACTGTATTCGTAACTATAAGTCCATAAAGTTACAAAAACCTTTCACAATCTAATAGTACTAAAAAATATCTTATCACATCCAACACCACAAAAATTCCGCTCATATCCGCAACATCTCGACCCATATCTATCCCACGTCAAACATCACCGGAGTCCCAACACTTTGTTCAAGAGCCGAGAGTGCAAAGGTCCTCGAGTCTCGGTTCCAGGCGTGCATTCTGCGTGAGGTTGGGATTCTGGAAGCGGAGACATTGCGGGATAAGGATATGATAGGACAGGACAGGGTCGGGCGGGGAACGGTTGCGCGAGCGTGAAAGGTACGTGTCGCCGCGAGGGAAACTTACATGCATATCCTGAGGGAGGTCGCGCGGCGTCAGGTTGGCACAAGGGTGGCAGAAATTACGGCGTCTCGACGATGCCACTTCCTAAGTCTGGCCCGGCATTACCTTACCGCCGCGTCTAACCCCGTATCCGTGGCTCTCTGCCGCAAGCTATCCTCTTTCAGCTCGCAGCATCCACGCTAGTCGTGGCCCAGGTGTTGCTTTCCAGCCGGTTAAAGCTACTCCGTCGTTCCTGTCTCACAAGGAAACGTTGCCTAGGCCCAACAACGTGTATCGAGCCTACTCGACAGAGGGTGGAGGCGACTTGCACGGCTTCGAGTTGACTCTGCTTTCGCTCCGTTGGAGCACCTGCAACGCCCAGTTTGCCATGTCGCGGGCGAAACGACGAACTTGATGTGCCTTCCGGGCTGATGCAAGTTTCCCAAGAAGTTTTCCTCCGGCTGGTCTTCCTGAGTTCCGAGAAATTTTAACGCGTGGCCCCGGGAATATTAAATTTGTTTAACAAGCTCCTTTCTCTCTTTCTCTCTCTTACTCTAGCTTACTCTTCCTTTCTCCCTTTAATTTGCTGTCTTTGTTCGTAGAGTGGTTCGGTTCTTGCAGTAAGTTTCGGTCCTTCGTTCGAGCCTTCGGGAACTTAAGGGATCGCAAAGGCTGAAATTAAATTTCGTCTAATTAACGACTGCAGACGGGAACGGCCCCGGTGATAACCTCTCCGCGGAGACGTTATTGCCATTCTGCAAATATTCCTGGAACTTTGCTCGTGATTTTATTTCTCGCTAGATGGCTGGATAATCGAAGACGCGCTTATTAATACGATGGAAGAGAGAGAGAGATAGAAAGTTTGCATATAACCGTCGTAATTGCTGGGCTGTTGAAATCTTCTTTATATAATAAAAGTTTTAAAGCTGATATACTTTTAAATGGTTACTTTTAGATTGTGTATTGTAATTTGTAATATAAATCGCGTACATCTCTGTGTATGTACTAGTATTGATTTGAACAATTAATATTGAAAAATTCAATTAATAAATCCACAGCAGAAATTAATCAACCGCCTTTTACATTAAAAATTTTGCAACACAGATACCTGATTAATATGCAATTTTAAAAGAGAATATGATTCATTTCTACAACTTTACTTAATGCACGAATGTGGCACAAATAATATTAAGACAATACAATAAGACAAATTCCAAAAAGTAGCAACATCATCGATTTTCATTATTTTACGTTTGTATGGAGTAAAACCATTGCTACCAACGTTCTCTGCGCATCCTCTTCGACTACCAACCCCCGCAACACGTTCCTCCATACATTATCGCGGACAATTCGCCAATCAATCTGCGCTCGCCTAATTATCGCTTAGAATCCATCAATCGGTCGCGTGTCCCTTTTCGCCATTCTTCGAGCGGTTGGCAGCGACCTCGCATAAAGAAGGAAACGTCGCAACTAATCCGCCCAGTGTGGTGGACAAAGCCGCTCGTCGATCGAGACGGACGAAGATCGTGGCCGGGATATCTTCATCCATATCAATTACTCCGCGATTAGATGGATGAAGATACGGATGCCGGGGGAACCGTCGCGGCTCTTCGACGACAGACGGACTCGCGCAGACGTCCGGGTGGACCCTCGCGGCGAGGACCGGAGGTAAGAGGCCCCTCGTGATTGACAACGAGGCTGCCACGATCGGGGACCGGCTGATTCTTTGATTGAATGCTGTCACTGGCCCGATAAGAAACGGTCCGTTGAATATCTTAATGAGAGTTGCCCGTAGAGAGTCTGGCCTTCGCCTCTCGGAATACGGAGCTCCGTTTGCGTTTCACGTGGCTAATTAACCAGCATAGGATCTATTTACACCGCAGGGTATCGGTCTCTCCTGTTGACGTCGCGAGTTGAAGACGCTGCCAATTAACGTTGGTCAATCGATCTTGCGCGCGTACCGCGACGTACTTGCGGTAGCGCGCTTCGTTATCGCTGGCCAAGTGTCTTTTTGCCTGAAAACGTAAACCGAGGGGGGTGACTGAATCGATCGCTGCAATTAAAGGAGGCCGCGTGTTAATTGATCGGCGAACTTGCGACGGATCGGAACAGGATTATATGGATGGGATGTCGAATAATGGACAACGTGGTGAATAGGTCTCGAAGAATTCTGCGAAGATATGGATTGATGTACTTGAAGTATAATATGTAGATTTCATGTTTTTCTTATTGCAGGTTCGATGGACTTCATATTTTTAAATGAAATTGTGGAACAATTTTTATATTCACAAACAGAGGTTCGAAGTATTGCTCACGTTTTGACGAGTTTTTCAATAATGCTGCGTAAGCCTTGAAAAAACGAAGCTAATAGTATTTTTAATTTAATTTTGATGTTTAATACAGTAGCATCTCGTTATCCTAGCTACAAATTAGGACCATAACTCGCCAGTTACGAAAAGTGATATGTTTCTAAAAAATCCCAAGAATGTTTCTTCAACATTGAATAACATTTGTTTATTCTATATACATAAGAAATACTCACTTCACAAACTCATCTTCAAAATAGTTGTTGAAGGCCGGGTCGTAACTTGCTGTCGCTGTTCTTAAGCCATTCAATCTTAAACTATTAAACAGCGATACCCACATACGCAGTAAACTTTCAATTCACTTATCTTCTCACTGCTATATTCAGAAACTCCATTCCAAGAGAAACTGTAAAATACGTAAAAAACCACACGTTCGGTATTAACGCTTCTTTTCTTTCTTTGAATGGCAAACAAAAGAACAATATGGACAAATAGTCTAATCTACGATCGATAAGGAGCGGACGATCGCGATATCGGTACGCAAAGGCGGGTTTCCAAAGCGGGACCAGCATCAGACAAGAGGACAGGGGAAGAGTGGGAGTAACGTCGGTCGAAGGGAAGCGTGGAAGAGTTAAGGAGATGCGGTGCATGTAAGACGCGGTCGTTATCTTGTCGATCAAACAATTAACAATGCCAGCCGGTAGAAGCGAAGCAGTGAGGAAGAAGAAACCGGCACGCAGGAGATGCACCTTGATCAAGGGGATCCACTGAGTCGAGAGATACCGGCACGGTACAGATAGAAGGGACACAGAGGATCCGATCGCCTGTGTAGGGGAGCCTGGCCTCTCGTCGACGTCTCCTTTTCGCAGTGTTACCGTTAATTACCCATTAATTAGCCGTCCCTTAATTGCCAGTGACCGTGCATGGCCGCGTACTAGTCGAAGGACAAGGTCGAGGCTATATCTGCTGCTCTTTGTGATCGGACACCGTTGCGACGATCTCGTTTTCAGTTTCTTCGATGAAGTCTGATCGCGAAATTACAGTGGTGAAGAGATTAGGTTCGAGGATCTTTTCAATTTTGGAAACTCTGTCGCTGATCAAGTTAATTGTATCTTTTGAAATATATACAATCTGGAAAATGTCTGTAACTTAAACACGTGGGTGAAGAACCAAAAAAGAGAGAAAAGGATGACGAGAGAAGTAATTAGCCCGATTTTACATTGAAATTATCGAAACTGAATATCGCATTTGAATATTTGAGTAAATCTTCGATAAACTGTTGAACCAAGTTCCTAATATACAAGTATCCAAATATTTGTTCATCATACGCTAGTCGCTTTACAAGGTTAATAATAACGAGTTCATATCAAATCAGCTTGACTCATCTATTACATTTAGAGAGGGAAAACACGAATATCGCTGGCTGAAACTATACATCTAAACTATGGAATATCTACAATTTAAGAACCTAATGAAATTCTCCAGAAGAAATCTTTCTTTCCTAGAATACATTTACATTGTCTTAAGTCTTCGATTTCAATTATACGAGATATATCGAAAAGAAAGGAACTATAAATATAGTAGCATTGGCGAAAGAGATATGTCTAAAAACGTATCTCAGGCTCCTTGCTTGAACCTTCTCCATAACAGGAACTCATCATCGAAGGAAAAGACATATCACGACTGCATGAAGAAAGCAAGGAAGGGTGGTCCCACGATACTGGAGATAGTCGTGGAGGCAGAGGGCGGTCGGACTCAAACGGCGAAAAGCGATCGCTTCATAAGTCAACGCCAATCAGGGAAACGTTGCGGTGGAGGCTGGGCGCCGGTTCGGCTCGGATGGAGAAGAGGAAAGAGCCGTGGAACGTCTGGGGGCCGCGAATCGCGGCGCAACAAGAAATATAGCACGAGGGCCGCTATTTCACCCGCTAAAAGAGAACTGGCAGGACGCCCGGTCCGACGAAAGTGCAAGAGAGAAGAATGAAGAGAAAGAGAGAGGCCTGGCAGGATATAATGGCACAAAGCTTCTTTGAATCTTAGAGTCTCGCCGCCCCGCACTGGTCTTCGCTATCGACGATCTGCTGCATCGTATGCAAATCCTCCTTCTTATAAATACATCAGCCTCCGCGGATCTTAGTTGCCCCTCTTTCAGCCTGGGCCTCTCGGTTCTCTGCGTTCGCCTAACCCGCCGTCCCGCTGTCGGCGCATTGACAGTTGACTGGGGGACGCGGCGTCGCCGGTTCGAATGAATATTCGAATCGGCCGACTTTGTGTCCGCGACGGAACCAGAGATTGATGGCCGAGTCGATACGCTGCGGGGTGCTGCCTCCCTCGACAGGATAGCGCGAAGGAAGCTTGGAAATTGCGCGTTCGCTACGTGCAACTCGGTGGTTTAGGTGAGAAGCACGAGGTGGTAAGTGGTTGCGAAGAGTCGATGACTAGGATTTATCGCGCTTGAAGTTTATTGCGATAATGAGAGTATTTGTTAGAGTTTACCAGGGTTTATCATGGGAGTATATTTATTTATTAGAGGAGATCGTAATAAGCATCGACTTAGGTTCAGAAAATTCTTAGAATTTGAAACAATTTAAAGATAGTGTGATTTTACAAAATTAACGTTTTATTAAATAATAATACATGTAGCATTTTTCATGTAGTATTGGGTGTTTTTGCGGGACACTCGTCTTTTCTAATAATTTGTTAAGGTTTTAAATATTCGTCGAAGTAGCTTCTCCAGATTTATTCACTCTTTTCTTATCACAGAAGAGAAAGTTTTGTGAACTTTTTTATCGTAATGAGCGATAGTTGATTCTAATGGTTGAACGTTTCTTAATGTTTTTCATCGAATTTTATATAAAAATGTTTCTCTTCAATCTCCATCTAGAATCTATTTTATCCAGCAGTATTCCATAAAAGTACATAATAAATAATTCTCATTAAATCTCTGCAAATATAAAATGCACAAAATATTATAGAATAAAGCAATCGTTAAAAGCGCAAAAAATTTCCAAGCAACTTAACGTACAGTTTACAAAATTAATAAGAGAAAAGAGAATTAAACATAAGTTTAACAACAAGATGAGAAATCAAAGAGAAAAACAGTTAGTGTTTCCATTGTTTTCTTTTTCAATAACTATTCCCGGTACAAAGCAGCACCCAAATTACCAAAACACTTAAGAATCAATAAACGCTGTGAATGGCCGATTACTTTCGATCACCGTCGAAAATCGTCGTTGTCTGACTGGAATGGCGATTTCGGGTGTCGATTTTTCTGAGAAAGATCGCGTGCTTTGGCAATCCGGTCAGGCCTGCCCCCGGCGGTGCGAACAAATCGTTATAATCGACACGACGTATTCGGTACGCTGGCTCCGTGACAAGATGTGGCAGGATAAGGATGATACGTGTCTCATTGTACGGGACCACGCCGCCGCCACGGGGGCCAGTCAACGAGGGCCGGATGATCGGCTCCATCAAAATGCACCGCGCCTCTTCTCAGCCTTGATTCCCATTGTGGATAGTCTTTCAAAGCCCGTGATAGCCAAGCCGGGCCACTGCCAGGACACCTGCACGCCGTTGCATTAAATCACCATCGAAACACGTCCAAAGAGTTTCTCGCGCGCCTCACGGTGGTCCTCATCTCCATGCGCCCTCGCCGCGGAAAGCGGACGGACACGCGCCCGTTCCTCGGCAAGATTTATCGCACCCGTCAATGAACGGGCTACTCGAAGGGGTGAGTTCGGTGAGAAAGAGCTTGGATTGGTGGATGAATTGTGACGGGGCGAGTTTAAGGGTTTTTAGGTGTAGAAGAGTTATGTTAATTGTTATAGAACAATATATATTGTGTATATATTTGAGCTACAGGAAATATTTGCACACTGTTGTATTTATTATTTATTTATTTATCATCGGGTTAAAGAAGAATACTTTAGTGTACAAATAAGTATTCAATTATTATCATCGTGAAAGATAGGAAGATACGAATAAGACGGCATCTAAAGATTGTATGTGAACAAGAAAAGTCAAGGACCTCGTAGGTGTCATTAATATTTATTTATTTATTTATGGGTTGAATAATAACCCTTTGGTGTACAAGTAAATATGTAATCATTATCATTGTCTATACGAAAGCAAGACACGAATAAAACCCAGCCTAAAGGTGGTATGTGAACAGAAAAGGTCGAGAACCTCGCAGATCTCATTAATATTTACAATGATGCAGTTGATACAACTAAGAAGACCATAAAGAGCATTATATAATTCTTGTATGAGAAGGAGACGCTTTAAGTCGGGCTGAGAAACATACAATTTAAAACAGGATTATAGTATTTGGAAGTATGGTACAGATAGTGTTACAGTATTGAGAATCTGGTTAACTATGACCAAGCGTATTAAATTTTGTATATTTTTAATAAGTTTTATCATTAAATTAAGGATCTTATAACAAAAATAGATATTATAATGGATATTAAGATTGTATAATTCTTCATATTTTATTTAATAAAAAATGAATCTATCATTCTTACAAAATAAACAAGTCTCAAAATACGTATATGTTAACATACACCTTCGTTTATTCACAGTTTAGTTTGTCCATTTTCATTTTCAATTTGTAAGTTTCCATAAATTTCTACACGTTTCTCAACACCATATAAATTTACAAACGTTCTAACCATTCGACCACAACAATTTTAATCTCATCAAAATCCGGAAATCAACGTGTAATACAATACCACATTGCATGATAAAAAAAAATTATTGTGTGTTGCGAAACAGAGACACGAAGTCACAATATACACGTATAATATGTTACGTTATTACCATAAAAGGAACAGATATCGGAGATCTTGCAACGATTAAAAGATACGTTTGAAACCCAGTCTAACAGTTTTCTTTTGGCCGTGTTTCCCGGGGTGAAATGAATTACTACGGTCTGCGTAGACAGGCTCGTTGAACGCAGGAATTACGCGGGCCAGCATTACGCCATGTTACATCCACCGTATTTCCATATTTTTAATTCTGCCGCCGGTGTAACGAGAAAAATGTTACCTTCGCAATTATAGATAACAAATGGTTTGTTTGGTGGTCGGCACGTTTTTCGGGGATGGACCAACACGGACGTAGCAGGCGTGCACTGTCGTTTTGTTCCCTACAAACTTGGGAACGACGGAAAAAGGGGGACACGGCACGGCGGCGGCCCACGCGCAATAATGCTGGCCTGGAAAAGCTGAAAAAGAGGGCCAGAAGGGCAACCATTACTTCCGACGTTTCGCGTCCAAACGATCGCCATTTGTCTCGTCGCAGCCGGTATTATGCAAAGAGCCCTCTGCCATTCGGTGACTCGGCTCGTACTGCTAGTGAAAGTTATAAACAAACGGCATGCCTCCGTTTTTCTTTTCCTGTTCCTCATTCGCCATCCTCGTCCTGTCATTCTCTATCTATTCCTCTCTCTCCCTCTTTCTCTCACTCTTGCGCGCGCGTAGCCGCCACCAAACCGGAATACGTTGGTGACGTACTGCGAAAACAAGGTCAACTTTCATCCCCCGAATTTATGAATGTTTGAGAATTTTTCGTCCGCCAGTGCGGGAATTTGTGGCTGGCGTTCAGCCCAAGAATTATAATCATTCCTGCATCATGTCCACACCGTAGAATTATGCAAATTCTTGGCTGCTTCAGAGATGAATGAGTTGGATTAAAAAGAATACGAGGTAGGCTGACTGTAGCGTGTTCTTTAGTTTGTCATAGTAGAATGCTTTTAGAATAGTTTTTGAAGTATTTGTGTGTACTACGATATTGGGATATTGGAGATTGAGGTTCTGGCAGGTTGAAGGAAATTGGACAGGGATGCTACGTTGTAGGTGTTCGTGATGGAATTTTCAAAGTTATAGGGCGTACTTCTGTTCGTACCTTTCGCTAGCTACCAGCCAGCGAAATACGAACGTGATCGTATGGAAACGCGGGTCAAGAGGTGACCAGATGAAGGCGAAGACAATATATGCCCCCAGTGCTGCTGGACAGAGACATCACAACGTCTGGAACGTGAGTATTCTCCGCGGAGGATCTTGGAGATACCTTCAATCACGATTTATCGTCTCCGATATGTTCTACCCTTTGGACTTTGTATGATTTCTAACCTAAAATATACATAAAGATTTCTATACGAAGAAGATATATACATTTTCTTCATAGCAAAATATATCTTACTGTCTTGTTAGCCCAAAAATTTGTGTTTTTTGCAAAAATTCTGCAGAAATTTTATTAAAGTATGGATAATAAAATATAGTTGGAAATAAGGACAGAAATGACACATAATAAAGAAGTTATATTTCAAAGATTCCACGTTGGATTCTCGGACGAAATTTCTATTGTTTTCGAGAAACGACGATCGCTGGTGTTCCTCGCCGAGTGGACGTATAAAACGTGCAGGAAACGCAGTAGTGAGTCGGGTTACGTGGTAGACGATGGTCGATCCGACGGCCATTAGCTCTGGGTAAACAGAGCCATACTTTATTCGAGGGGCGTCACTCTTCCTCCAACGCGGTTCCGCTCCTTTTTGCCCCGAAACTCGTAATGTTCTGTGTCAGAAATACGCTCAAGATCGGAACGGCAACGGTGTTCGTTTTCGCGTTTAAACGCAAAAAAAGCAACCCCTTCTCGGTTTCCTCTCTATCATCCGTAAGGAAGTATCTCTTTCTTCGCGTCGATCGTGCTTCTTGCCGTTATCCTCTTTGTTTCTGGCGATCGAACAACTTAGGCCCATCTCTGGTACTATTACTTTCGAAGAAACGAAAAATTTAGATCGATTACTGCAGAAAATTTATCTTATGAATTGAAGTAAAGAAGTTTTGTTAAGTCGATCAAATTTTCTTTTTTAAGCAATTCTAATCGATATTCTAGTTTGTAGGTCTTCTAGGTTGTAGGCAAATTTTTATTCATAAAATATAAAATGGAATAATAGACATACTTCATAATACGATAACAGGTTTCCTCGAATACGGTTGGAATTTTCTTATTTCTTACAGGACATATAAGGACAGTATACATAATCCTGCAATTTGCAGTCAAATTTTCACATGACACCATGCATCTCAGTTCATTCGTGTATTCTTCATATCACTTCTTATCGCACACAATCAATCACATTTGGGACCAATACTTCTAAATATTCGTTCAATTCTCAATCCACATAATTATGAAAACATGTTTCTCGAATACCAAGAATATTTTTTAAAAATCTCACCTCTTTTTACTCGGAATTCTAAGAATTATCGTCATCATAGGATCAATATTAATTTAATTCACAAATTGTGTCCTCCATGATTCACTCACTCGTAAACATCTTCGTCCTCCTTCTCTCTCTCTCTCTTTGTCCTTTCCTCTCTCCTCCTCCTCCTCCTCCTCCTCGTTTGCCTCTACCTCTCTTCCGTGGCAACTCCTTGACTTGTAAATAAAATATCGTAGTCACGAGGAAAAAAAAGCGTCATGTAACAAGATACAAGCGTCATCGGATGACGGCGTCCGCGTCTGCACGGAAACAGAGGCCGGAGGATCAAGAAATACACCAGGAGCGGAAACACCGCAGACGGCGGCGTTGGCGAGACATGGTGAACAGTCAGACGAGAGCGTCGATCGAAGAAACGACCTTGTCGATCCACGACATGCAGACCGCGTCTTCCCTTTCGCGGAAACTCGTGGCACGCGAGGAGACGGATTTTACGAGGAGGCGGACAAAGTAACGCGCGCAGGTTAATTGCCGGGAAGGGCAACGCACGGATAATGGCCGAATAGCAGGACGGCAACGCGTCGAACTTTCTTCGAGGGCGCCTTCTCATTGCGATCACGTGCCTCCGTGCCTTTGCTCGTCGCGTCTTATTATTTTGTTGCATCCTTTTCGCCATACCACGCAGTCGAAGATCGGACGAGTTATGATTTAGGAATAGGGAAATAAAGTTTTGCTTGTGTGAGTTGTTTTTTAAAGAGATTGTATAACATGTTCTAATTGGTTGTTCGATTGATGGTACCGATTAGTCTCGATTTTAGTTTCGATTGGTTAGAAAAATTAGTAATGACAGTATGATGTTCCTTCCTCGCAGTTTGACTGTCAGTAGATTTAGTGCGCGTTAATCAGACATAGATGAATAAAGCGCTGAGAAGTTGATCGATTCATTACAGGCATTGTTTTTTTTTTTTTTTTAATTTTGACTGAGAACTTGTGATTATTTATGCTATCTCTTTGTAATAAGTAAATTTATGAAAACATATTACTTGTTTGTTAATTAACGAAATTGGCAATTTTATAGGAAGTGTATTTGATTGAATCTTATACTTAATTCGTATAAAAGTAATCCTAGAATTATACAATTTGCACAATTAATACTTCATTTGATTGTGACTTTCTGTTAATATTTCTAATTGTAACAAATAAATCAATAATCTATAATGTAGTAATAATATTTGTATCTCATCTTCGTAACTTCCACACTATCTCCACGATACTTAAACAAGCACAGCATCCATCGAAGTTTAACCGAAACCAAAAAATTGAATCTCAACCATCATCTCCACAACACCTCATCTCTACATCATCCGAAAACACTTTAGACCATCAACAAGCAAGACGACCCAACGCCACGATCCCTGCAGAAACCTCATTATTCCCAGAGGCCTGTGGTATCTCGTGCATGGTACGCGCCACCCCCTCAAGCGAGGTTCCGTTGAATCTGTCGGAAAGTGGCTCGTCGATACGTCTTTTCGCGGGGGAAGCCAGTCACCGGGATGGCGATTCACGTCGAAAGCTCCAGCAGGGGATAAGGCCGTGGGCTAGGGCCGTTTAACCGGCGATAAATCCCGGCGTTGGGCTTGGAACAGCCCTGCGGCAGATTCGCGGCGGGGAAATATAAAAAGTCGATTCCGCGGCTGAGCGAACGAGTTCTCCAGGTATCGGGGGACCCCGAAGAAACCCCGAGCAAAGGAGGGGAAAAGGAGGACAGCGAAATGGTGGTGAAGCGGACAGAGAGACGATGGAGAGAGGAAACGAGTAAAAGACGAGGAGGAGGAGGAGGAGGAGGAGGAGACGAAGAAGAAGAAGAAGAAGAACAGGAGTAACACGGAACAGGGACAGTTTGTGCGCGACTCGAAGACGAGGGGAAAAGAAAAGGACCAGGCCTCGAGGATAAGGAATACGCTTAGTGGAGAACGGGGCCACAAGAGAGGAGGGGAGGGTTCGTTAAATATACGAGTGTATTGAAATTCCGCTTGGAGACGGAGCGCGATGGGACCCGGTCGTTGTGGAAGGACAAGATCGCATGACGGCTCGAGGGCTTGGGAGCCTCCCGCTGTTTTGAATACGATCCACCGTCCGTAAGTCCTCGTGTTTGCCGCGTTGTGTGCAAGCGAACCGTCCGTACACACACCGGGTCCGTCCTACCACGAAGACGACAACGACCCGACGCGACTCTCCGCCACGCATACCGTCGTCCACTCTAATTTGAATGTAACAACGTTCCGTTCGCCCGCAATCCGATACCATCTCCGAGAGTCTCTCTCTCTCTCTCTCTCTCTCTCTCTCTCTCTCTCTCTCTCTCTCTCTCTCTCTCTCTCTCTCTCTCTCTCTCTCTCTCTCTCTCTCTCTCTCTCTCTCTCTCTCTCTCTCTCTCTCTCTCTCTCTCTCTCTCTCTCTCTCTCTCTCTCCCACCCCAGGTTACGACGAGTACCTTCCCTTCGCAGCAAGATTCTCCCTCTGCCTTTCTTTCTCTCTCCGCGCCTTCCTTCTACAGCTCGCGGTGTCCTCTTGCTACATCCGCCGCTAAGATCGCGGACAAAGAGTATCATTACTGGATCAACGATGGTTCCGTGCTTGGAAAGGTATCGATGTCGTAGCGGATCTGTAGTTGGTGATAGTTCCTTGGTGCGAAATTACGAAGGGGATGATTTTTTATGCGATTGAGGGGACGGTAGTGTATTTTGATTTGTATGGAAATTGTTAAAGATTCTTCTAAATCGGTACACGTATCGATTACACGTTAATTCTCATGTAATATAGTTGGTTCATAGTTGACGATGACAATTTTTTTTAGATTTTTTGGAAACTTAGGACGATACAAATAACAAAATTAAGCTCAAATATAAACGTCTCAGTTGACCAGTGGGACCAAAGATTAAGTAACGTAACCTAAATTCTTTGCTTATAATGAAGCAAACATACTAATTGAGAGGTAACATCAGTTCATGGGTACTCGTAATAATTCACTTCCCGCCATATTTTTGCTAAATCAATCTTCATAAACATCTTGTGGTACATTTGCTCGGTGAGCAACCGATTTATTCCCATTTCGTTTATCAAGCTGTTCCTGTTATTCCCGAAGCCTGTAAAATGAACACGTGAAATTATACAAGCAAAAACGAATCGAAAGTACCATCTGCAAGATACAAACGTCATTCCGCAACGGCAAAAACAAAACAGGCAATCGTCTGTTTAATACAAGCCTCGGAGCATCTAAATAAAACGTGTGTAATGCCCGAGCTTACCGTCTCCCCGTACGGGTATAATATCCGATTACAGCGTACAAATACGACAGGTACCGAATTAAATGCACGTCGATTGTGTCAAGCAGGCCGTCTGTACGAGCGGAACGTTGCACGAATTTACCGTAATGTTGCCTGCAGCGATTCATGTCAGCCGTTCAATCGGGCCGACAGTCTTCGTTTCTCTCGTAGTGCTGCTGCTACGTATCCCCGAAGCACCACGGGGAAAAAAGACGAGCAGTGGATGATGAAAAGGGTGAAACGCCTCCCCGCCGGGGCTCGATCGTTCATGACAATATTCGGTTACACATGGTCCCGTGTCGCCTGGCGAATACGTTGTTGTTTCCCGTTGCGATGGAAAATTACCTGGAGCGTTGTACGTCACCTGCCTCGTCCTTTTTCATTCCTGCCAGCCGATCGGTCGAGCCCAATAGACATGCGTGTTCTCAAAACGTCGGCTGAGCGTGAAAATTCCAGTTTATTTTTCGCCCTATTTCGATACGAAGTGACAGATAAACGCTCCAATTCGTATAGACAGGTATAAACGGTGTAACGCGATTAAAAGTTAACGTAAATGAAGCGAAAGAAATTGAAGATTAATCGATACCGATGTATCTTACCCGTGGAATTATTCCAACGCTATTCACGCAAAGTCTCGACTAGTATCCTTACATTCTAAGTGGTCACGATAGTTTAGAGCAAATTTACTTTCGATTTTGCGATATTTTAATTTCTCTATATCTCATATGATAAATTCCATTTTATATGTGTATATGCGATGGTTTTTGTTATACGCAAAATTAAATAATTTCATCTACACTTTTATGGATCATTTACTATTCAACGATACGAACGAAGAAAACCTTCTTTTAGTTTATGTTCTACGTAATAAATTCCATTGATGACACAGAATAGAAGCTATGAAATGAGATGTCCTAAGATGGAACAACTCCGTTTAAACTCTTATCCACAGAAACATACAAGTTACATTTCCTATCGCTGTTATTATTCAAATTAGCGGCTGACATATGTTGTCAGTTTGTGAACCACTGTCCCAAACTACACGCGGATCCTCTCCGCCCGACAAATACGAAAAAATTCGAAAGAGCAGCAGAAACACGGATTGTTTACACGATCGGGCAGCCGGGCCGGTGTTTGGTTATATTACATGCAGAGTGCGCGATGACGGGGACGTGTCTCTGGATGATTGACGGACGACGGTGCACCATGTCGCATCGCAATGCAGGACGTCGCCTGGCTTCCCGGTAGCCGCATGACGCGAATCCGCAAGTTCTGCTGTGTCTGTGCGTGCCCAGAACGGGAGAAAGAATGGGAGAAAGATAGCGTTGAGGTGAGAGTGCGCCGGACACAGTGTGGAACAAGGGAGAAACGAACGTTGAAAAGGGAGATCCATCGTGAACGATTGCGAATGCGTGGATGGTTCGGTTCGCGCCGAGGCAAGGACGATCCCTTATCTTTGGATGGCTCCTCTTCTACGAACTCAAGGGCTCCGCGCCAAATTACTATAAATAGGCGCTAATCGATGCGGTGGGAAAAACGAACGGACGTGGATCGAATACCAGTCATCTTCGTCGAAGATGGAACCATGATTTGCGCTTAAGCAATGAGAAGATTTTGGTGACTTCACTTTCTTGTGATGTCAGATTTGGATTATCGTCGACTCGTAGGAATTATTTTTTATACCATTATCGATGGAATGAAATATATTAACTGCGGAGTAAAGAAAATCGAGTTTTTTAATCGCAAATATGAATCAGAAGCAATCCATATTTGATCAAAGAAATAATCACGAACTTCGTTCAACGTATGTGAGAGTTTATAGGGCACAGTAAATTTTTCCAGCGAATATATGGAGCCAATTAGAAGTCGACCTATCTTCTACTCTATTTTTAAAAAATATCCTAAAATTTCAAGGCCACTATATGCTTCAGGTGTGTTGATAAACGAAGTGGATGGATTTTGCTTAACACATGGAAGAATTCATATCATTGAACAAATTTAAGAATGTTAGATCGCACAGGAAGAAGTGTCTGCTCGTGATTAAAACGAACTATCCTGTAAGAGGATATTCAAAGTATTCTAGAACGATTCGTTTATTGAAATCCTGTTACTTTAATTTCCAATGTTACAAGTAGTATTTATGTTGATTTATCAAGATACGAAACGATATTTTAAATAAAGCATACATGAAACACGATATATAGTAGATTCCCCGTGACCACCAATAATTCCGTGGCAAACGCAACATGTTAGCTCGGCCATGGTAGACCGAAAACGGTCTGGTTCGTGGCATCGTTCGCGGGAGATACAACAATTGCCCCGATAAATCTATACCGACGATAGGAATCTTCCGGCCGGCTGGACCGTTGGTGGGCTGAATATAAACCGTGACATATTCCTTTCCGCCGATGGAGAACGTCGACGTCTACCGTTAATTAGTTCCTGACAAGAGAGCCGTTTCCCCCCTGTTACCTACACCCTCGTGCCACCCGATCTGACTCCCCACCACCATTCCACCAGGTTCCCCGTGTGTCTGGAATCGCTTTTTTGTCGTTATAAAGTAACCGAACGTACGTACGTCAAGCGACGCCACTAGACAGGGAGAAAAGGCCAGTCGATTGGTAAATGGAAAATACGTAATCCGGCCGACGGGTCCGCGGACAGCCGAGGACAGGCTTCAGAAAATGAGTTTGCCAGCAGCCTCGCATCGCTGCGTGTAACATCAAAGAAGTCCAGCCTCGTTCGTTGGACGTGCACGTCGTCCATACGGATGTTTTACGTATACACGAACGAACATAGAAAAATGTGTGAATGTGTGTGCGTGTGCATTGGAGGATCAGTGGATCGGTGTCGATTGGGACCGGATTCTGGCATCGGTGTGTCCATTCTTTGTCTCGAGAATAATAATTATCACGTCCGTTTGGCGATTCTTTTGCGGCGACGATATGTAGTATCGTGAGCCACGTGTTCGTCGGGCTAGGCAGGCAAATTAAAATCGGTATCGGGCACGGCGATATTTCACAGGCCGATTGCATTACAACGACGACACTTGTGATTGGTTGTCACCCGGGCCTTTGTGTATTTTTTAAATGGCCGATGCGACTACACTTTAATCGTCCGCGGCTCGTGTTGTTTCAGAATGCCCGATCATGACTGTCCTTTTCTACTGCGCGTCGACCGCGCTCCGCTCGCTGACTTTTCCTCGATACATGGAACGAATGTTGTTTCCTTTTCTCATGTCGGGTAATTGATTATTAATTATGATTGAGGATGTCAAATGATAAACGACGTTGTCAAAAGTGATAAAAGTGAAGTAAGATTATAGAGAGGCATTCATTGTAGGTATATATTTAGCAATCATTTTAGGACTTGAATCTTCTGCTTTGCAATGTGTTTGCGTTAAATATAACGCAATGAAATACATTTGTAGGTTTTCCATGATAATTAAGATCGCACGAAAGATTGACTAATCATATTCGAGTTCGGTTGTCAAATTAATATTCGATTCCGATGGAGGTCGAAGGCACATTAATTGCTTAAAAAACACTCTTGACATGCTTTTAAAATTATTATTCCGCGAGGATCCAGTCTCACTTGTCAAAAGTTTCTGCTTTGTAGACGTAAATTAGTTTTCGATGGACACTTGGGTCTGAATTTAACGTCGTGAATGTTACTGTATCTGTCGACGATAGCGACAATTTCCTCTATTCTGACAATATTATCCTACATAATAGATAAATGACAGCTAAAAGACATTCCAAAATGTAAAATTCGACGTATAGAGGAACAATGGAAATCCATCTTGTTCTTTGATCCAAAACAATTCTAAGAGATATTATATTGATATTTCTCAGGAAATAAAGACATTCATACGTTAATTTTTAGGATATAAAACACGAAGACGATGATTGAATATGGTTTCGAGTGAAAACACGGATTGCCTTGCAAACAGGTTAAAAACATTCGATACAGCTGGAGAAATTCTATACGGACGACGAGATTCTTAGATTAGATGAATCACCTTCGACTGAAAGAACCGAGCCTCACGGAGATAGGATTCCCGGGTGAAGAATTTTAAACCCGTTCATTTAAGAAGGAATGCTTCTGTTACGAAATCAACTTTATCTACGTATCCAATCAATTGAATAATCTTCTGTCGACGACTTATCAAATTGTAATTTCTTTGAAACAGAATCTCCATTTATCTCTGACAAAAGTATAGATAGAAAATTTAGATAGAAAATTTCTAGATAAAAAACCTTATGCCTCTACTCGTAGTGATTTAGCGTAGATGGAAAATTAAGATAGGAAATATTTAAACAGAGAATTTCTTTACCACAGTCGTACACAAAACTGTTAATTTCACAAGAAGGAGAATCCAAGATTTCTTGGCGGAAATCAGATGCACAGACGATGGAAACTTGGTGGAGTTAACCGAGCAGAACGTATAACGTTACCGGAGCTAAGGAAAATACAACGTGGACGAATTTCTTGAGAATCTCGCGTATGGAATACGTAAAGGCTTGGCTATTGGAGAACATTTATTTTCCGGTCGAACGTAAATTTGTTTAGGGGTGGACATCTAAGGGACGAGTGGTGGCGAACGGTTCGCCGTTACGGAACATTTGCCGCGAAAAGTGCTTTCAACGTAGCCGCGTCTTCGGTCGCCTTTCACTTCCGGTGATCCTGAATTTCGGCGGCGTCACGCTACGAGAAAGAGCTCGCGTTTCCCGTAGATAGTTCCGCGATATTTTTCACCGAGCCGGCTGAAACGAATCTGAACAGAGTGGAATGTCGTATCGGGAAACGATATCCGACGTTATTGTAGTAGCTTCGTGGAGGCAGCCATCAACGAGGCTTTTTGATATTTGTTAAAAGCCATTTCGCGAAAGATCCGTTACGGAAAACAATCTTCTTGTTGGTAAGTTTCAGTAGCATGAATTTTGTTGTACGGTTTACAATCTACGTGTAGGATAGCTATAAACTATCTATAAGAATAATAATTAATTCAGGATCAAAACGATGCTGAACGATAATATCACAAGCAAAAACTAACTGTTATTTTTCTACGATTCTACGAGTTATTTATTAAATTTATAGGATGAGGATCGTCCTACGATGGAACTTCCATATACCACGCTGTACATTTTCATTTTAGTTAATTCAGGAACTGCGTTAGGAACGACTTTACAAAAGGAATACTTTAAAGATAGAAAGAGATATTCAGAGCTACCGTAGTGGAGTTCCTTGGAGTTCTGTGAATTTGCATGAACATTATAGTATCCTAAATGGAACCAAAGGTGTGTAGTAATAAAACACCTGTGAATCTGAATCTGTAACAAGTGTTTCACGAATATTAAAGATATACAAGTATGTAGTAATTCCAATGGATTTAGAGGTGCATTAGCTACAGCTGTTTGCAAATCATAGCTATTCATTAACAAAGTTTCACTTATTGAGAATCGACGAATAAAAAGTTCAAAATCCACCGAGTTAAAGATTATAATTATATGAGAATTATTATTTGGAAAATATCATTTTCGGAAGTGGACATCTATTTTATTAGATCATGTAACTGCAAAATCTATCTTCAAAGGATCCCCATACCAAATATATTACCGTATATTCTATCAAAACTTTGTGTCGACATAAACATAACCTAACATCATTCGCCGGTACGAGTAGACCATAGGCAACTAAAAGACCGGTCGCGCCGGCAATTTTATCAATCAGAAATCCATAAGGTCGCTGCCGTGGGTTACGATATAATAAAACGAAGCATCCTGACGGACCACAAGCCGGCACCGTATTTATATGGGACTCTCTGTCGTGTGGCCTCACGTATGGTGCACAGGCGTGTCCAACCATAGACAAGGTAAGAAGTAAGGGCGAGTCGTAAAACTTGGCTATCCGGGCGACATAAGTTCACGGTGTAACGTGACACGTGAACGAGAATCTCGCGTCTTCGATGACGACCACGGTTTCGAGCTTCTCTCCGACCTTTGTGAGACGCTTTTAGATCCGAGTACTCTTCTCCGACACGAACACCGCCATGGTAACGTCACGGGTCGCTTTTATGAGCGCATCATCCGGATTTGTGCTTACTTAGGAACCGCTACCGTGCGCTGCCAGTCTGACCGTCTATGGGAATAGAGATCTTAAACGATGCTCGTTCGTGAGAGACCGAAATGGTCGTCTTTATCGTCACGATTATGATTTATCTCTCTTCCTATTGCGTGAAGTATCTCTTCCGGAGATTGTCGTATGGTAATATGTGATGTAGAGTCGAGCCTCGAGTTGAATTCAAATAACTTCGAGTCACTTGTCAAGCTTTCTCAATTCAAATTTTTATTGCAAAGTGTCTCCTCTAAGGATTATCGTATGGCAACAAGCAATATAGAAGTGAAGTTTTGGGTCGAATTCAAGTAATTTCAAATTAAATTATTCGTTAAATCTTTTTAAGTTAATTTTCTATGGCGTAAAGTGTGTTTTATGGAAGTTATCGAATAGTATAATAAGCGGATTCGGATCATTCAAGTCGTATGAATTCAAGTAGTTTACCTTCAAGTTTGGTTTTATGCAAACCAATTTACTTAAGTGCAAACGATTTGAATTCATGTCACCTAACTTTAGGTCGCCTATAATGAAGTATACTTCAAAGATCAAAATTCGTTTTTGAGGAACTAATATAAGCAAGCAGAAATAATATTTCGTTACTTACCAATCTTCGTTTCTTTCGAGTCAAGAAATAGTTGAAAGAATATCAACTTCGTTTAAAACTTAGAAGAAACTTAAAACTTCGAGTTAACAAATTGATATTAGTAAAGTAATTTCAAGAGGTTTGAAGTCAAGTGATTCCAGCAATAAGAACTAACACAGAAACTTGAAAGGGTGTTTGAACTTAGATAACTTGATTCATATAATCGAGACAATGAGAAAGTTATGGTACGAAGGATATTTGTTGAATATTTAACCAAATAGATCAAGCAAGCATACGACTTTTTCATAAATCAACTACGAATGAATAGAAGGATCCTCGAGCATTCTTCTCGGAAAAATATTATCCGAAAGAAATAAATTGACAGTGGATACAACAGGGATGAGACACGCGCGATTTATCCGAGTGGTAATATCAAAGAAAAAGAGGAGAATTCCGCGCAGATGTATCTCTCGCGGAAATAATAACCATGGCGTTATCGTGTTTTTATCGTGCATCGACGCGCTCATCTTCAGCCAATAAAAACTCCGCCGAGTCCCGTTCTATTAATCAACATGGTCACGCCCGGTTCCGGTCCGGTCGTTTTCCATAAAAACTTATCGCACGGTACGTAACGTTTGTTAAGTGATATCCGAGCAGCCTGTGGCACAATGCACGACGTGTAATATTTCCGCCCCGTGCCAAACGCAATCCGCGCGCAGTAAACATTCATCGGGTGTTGTGAGTCCGACTAGAGGAAGCCTTGGCGAATTGATGGATTCTGAACGGGCTAGCTAG
The DNA here is from genome assembly GCF_041682495.2 of Bombus fervidus. NCBI lineage: Eukaryota > Metazoa > Arthropoda > Insecta > Hymenoptera > Apidae > Bombus > Bombus fervidus. Next base: position 2,773,233 of record NC_091527.1, on the reverse strand, counting down.
ACGGAATTCCGAAATTATAGATTACCGATTAGATATCACTTTGAATCGATAATTTCCCGCGTAAATTGTAATTTTTTACTCCTCTAGGCGTTATCTCTTAATTCGTCGATTTTCTTAACTTGTTTTATTTCTTCCACATTATTTTGTCTTTATTTTAATTGTATTACGACACGATAAAATTTTCATTACAATTTCACTAACTGTTGCGACAATAATGACAATTTTTCACATACAGTTTCCGGTAATAAAACTAAACTCCATGCCACTTAATGACGTAAACGCAAATATTTAAACAAATCCACGAATTTACACCTACGCGAAATAGATGAACAAATTCCAATCACGATATTTCATATTTCGTTCGCCATCGTTTCACCGAAATTGCCCGCAGAAAAAAAAAACAGGAGAACAAAGCAGGAAAAAATCTCACGGACTGAACGAACGTGGAAACAAACTCAAATTTTCTATCAAACCGTGAAATCAAAAATACTCGGACGGCAAGTGCTGGCCGGAAACGACTCGGCAATCATTTAACCCTGGCCCCACGGGTTCCCGTGGGCTAAAGCGGCCGGGTGTATCTGCAAATAAGGTATCGATGGCAACCGGTTGGCCTCGGCACGGCGATCGTTCGGTTATTCGGTGGCGCGCTGCAAATTTTGCATTTGTCCGGAATCCCTTCCGGCCTTTTTACGCGGCCAGCGCGGGATAGCGAAGAGCGAACGAGCGAGCGAGCGAGCGCGAACGCGTAACGGCACCCATAGGTACACACACGTCGCCGATTATACGGCGACGCCCCGAAATCGCAGGTCGGTCATTAATTTCGACGCATAAAAATCAATGAACAGCCCATAAACAACGCCGCCCGGTGTACGCGCTCTCCCATTTTCCAATTTGCAATTGCGAATCGCGTTTTTAATTATAACGAACACAATGGCAGCCATGCACCGAACGGCACACCATCCCCTGCCCTCGTGCAGAACTCGTTCTACCCCTCCCGAACCAGCGTGGTTCCAGCGATTTTTCGCCGTCTCTTTCGCTCCGTTTCGTTCCGTTCCGTTCTCCACCGTTTCCGTCTCTTTTCACCGATCTTTCCATTTCCCTCGTTCCCTCTGTCCCCTCTATCTGTTTCTCTTGTTCGCTCACGGCACAAAACGACGCGACCGGGAATGACATCCGGCTGGTCTGTCCCACCCCCCGCCAATCCCCGACACATCCCTTCGTTACCCAGCGAGATATTCCGTTTTCACGATAATTATTGTCGTTCGATTTCTCTCTGATTCTATCCTTCTCCGTTCCTCCGCGCTATTTTCTGCGGATCTTCTCTGTTTGTTTCCATCCCCGCGCCCCTCCCGTCGATTTTCCAGCCTCCCACCAGCGAGATTCGTGTACCAAAAATCGCAGCCAACGCGCGATAACCGTTCGTCCGTCGCAACGGCAAACATTTTACGCGTTGATGTTCTCCGCCCTTTTTCTTTTTTTTCCCGTCCTTTTTTTGGCGCACGTTTTGTCCTCCTTTTTTTTCCTTTCCGTTTTGTTTCCTCTTTTTCCCCACTTTTTTTTTTTTGTTTTGCTGTTCGATTGTTTGTTTGTTCGGTCTGTTCTCGTCGAACCGCGCAGCTTTTTTTTTTGATCCTACGCCCCGGCCACCCCCTCGCGATCGCTCTCTTCTACCCCATTCCGAAGCGTTTTTACGAGCCGTAAGTGTTTCGAACGCGGACGCAGAGTGAATTTTACAGTCCGGTAATTTTTCTGATAATGTCTGACGATTAATTCCAGACCCCTTCAAAGCGCTTTTTTCTCCCGCGTTTCGCCCCCGTGGAAAACACCATACTTTTCGAAAAACGATCGTCGTCGTTTCGACGACGAAATCACCGCTGTAGTTCCATGTCGACTTCGTCCTGCTCCTCTCGTTCTTCGACATCTCGAATTAAATATATCCACCTGTATATAAATATATATTACATACATACTATACGCGTATCTTCGCGCGACGTTGATGATTGGTTTTGCTTCGTGTCAGCAACAAACAACACCGCATGCTTCGCCGAGATTCTTGGAAATCTCACGAAAAATCGCGAAACCATTAATGACACGCACTGACGTCTATTCGAACGTATTATCGGCTGGCAATTGTTCGGTAATACGTTGCGCATTTTATATTCTACATACGTCATACGCATCAGCGAGCGCGGAAATTTCAACGGTGCCACCACCCAGCCCGAGGGGTTGCACACAGCGTCATGACGGGGGTGGCAGCAGGACGCAGGCGGGGAGGGCGCGCACCGGTGGACGGAAAAGCGAATCAGCTTTCAAATAAAAACGTCGAATTCACACGCGCGGCCGCGTCGAATGCATCCTCTATAATTTAAAACGGCTACCGTGAGCGTTGAAGCATCAAATAAAAACAATCGCGTCGCGGGGATATGATGTAATGAACGATATCGGATTTTCAGCTAATTTTTAATCGCACCACTGCGCCCTCGTTGGAACCAGCCGCGGCGCGGAGGCAGCGGCCGGAAAAACGCAGGTTTCTCCGATCGGTTCAAACGTTGAATTTACATCGAGCTTCGAACTCGTCCTCGGCTTTGTTTAAATATTTATGAAATTCTTTGTCCCAACCGACTGATAATTCTTGCAAACCGTGGGAGTTTCATCCCCTTTCTGTACCGCGTATTGTCGTGTAAATTTCTTTAATGTATATCCCCCCATTGTTCCCGATATCGCGAAATCGATTGTCGATGAACGAGTAAATTTTTCCGCAAAAACACGGCAAAGACAATTAAACTTTTTATAGGTTCAGTCGTATATTAAACTCTACGTAGCTGTTAATGAAATAGATACGAATTAATATACGTAGATTATGTAGTGTCATCTCCTTAACAAAGTGCACAGGGCTGGACGAGAAACAAGAGCACGATGCCCTCTGGACGAGGAAAGGAAAAACAGAAAAACGAAAAATCGCGAAACGTCGTGGCATCGAGCTTTGATAGAAAATATCTGGAAAGAACAGTAAGAGGCTCTTCCATTTTATTTCCTCTTTTTTCTCTGCGGCCATTCGAGGGGGACGCGGAATTGATTAGAGGGCGCGTAAACGTCGCGCGTAATTGACGGTGAAAGAGAGGAAAACACTCTTTAGGGTGTTGGCACGACTACTTCCGTGCGACGCAATAAAACAAAATACCGGCTCGCTTTTGTACCGGCGCGATGCTACGGGCTTACGCAGCCGTTAAGAGTTAACGACGTAACGATTATGTCGCCATCCGGGATAATCACTATCGCCACCGATACGAATCTTTATAACTTCAAACGCACCGGAAAACACGCTCCAGAGGCACGCCCCCGGGAGTGTTTCACGGTGAAAATGTACCAAATGTCCGTCAGTTTCCGCGATCTGCGGGCATTTTGCCGGAAACGAAATGCCATCTCCTCTTGCTTATTGCTAAAATAATTGCAAAGGGAAGAATACTTTATTCTTTGTACGATTATAATATTGGAAGAGCAGTTCTGAACCTATTATATTTCAGTTGGCTTTTAATTGAGTGAGGTTTGATTGGATGAAATTGATCGATTAACTTTACCGACGGTGAAATTACTTTGGTGAAATGTTAGAATAATAACAATTACTAACTAAAAAAATGTAATTGAACAAAAATACATATATAAAATACTTGGAGCAAACTCTAGGATGTAGAATTTAGATGGTGAAACGAATTTCTATTTCAGCCTCGCTTCTTTAGTTGTATTCATTATTAATTTTTATTATTATTTTACATTGTTGTTAATCATATCACTATTACTCACGAGTCCTACTACTGGTACTAAAATTCAGAAATTTTCATCGTCAGGTTCAACTTCCGTTCGATGATCAGGCTGACCTCTGGCTGATTCAATTAGGCCTTATATTAATTCATTGACATTTTTAGGTTATCCCACACCAAATATATTTCTTTAACCAATAATACGTTCCTCCTCGTTGCCTGCAATTGTATTTATCATCATTCTACTAAGTTTCCTACTATGTTTTCATAAAACTCTTACCATAAAAAGTTGCACTATTTTAATCTCAATTTTCAAAGCCAAACCAAGTATTAAATAATAACATAACATCTTGGACACCTTTATGCAATATTTGCTGAAGAAATAATTTTCTTGAAAAATTCCGTGGACCCTCGCTGCTCTCAATGGACATCCCTTAAAATCTTGAAGCAAAGCCTCTCAAGGAAAGCTTGAAAAGTCTGGAAAGAAAATCCTGAAAGCTATTCCTAAATTTTTCACTAACCATTTCCAAGCTTATCAGAAGCTCGCATGCTTCAGTCGGCGCCAGACTCTGCCAGATATTCGTAGAGCTATCAGTCGCCGATTACAGAGAGGAATCCTTGGACGTGAGCGGAACTGTTGACTTCTCATTTGTTTTCTATTTCTAGCGGCGATGTAACCGGTCTACGTAGCTACATAGTGACTTTTCTTCGCCGGTATAGGTCGGCCAGAGAGGTATAAGGGTAATCTCGTGGGGTGCCCCGGAGGGAGTTTCATATAGAGGGCCGCCGCGGTGTGGCCTCATATATAAGGATTTATCACGGCTAAGTCTCCCGTATATTGCTACGTACCGAACCCTGCTTCTTCGTCCACGAGCTTCGCTATATTCTCTCTCGTTCTTCTCTTTGCTCTTGCCTTCATCCGTGCTTCTCTGTTCGACCAGTCTAAACGCTAGATCTGCTGGCCTGTTCTTCGACCTGATGCTCGGGCACCGAGTCATCTTCTGGCTCATTTCTAGGCTCGTGATTTTCTACCTAGATTTTAATTTGATGTTTGGTCTTGCTCGTTTTTAAAGTCGTTTAATTTTTAGACAGTAGAATGAAATCTTTATTGAGTACGTATTACGATAATTGAACTTATAAACTTCATGAATTAGAAGAACAAAACAAGCGATGGTATTATAAGTGTTATTCTTTAATATTCACCATGGAATTTATTATTATTTATGATGTCTGTTTGCAATTAATAGGTTCGTAGAAGTGAATCATTTGTCTTTTCAAGGAGTTGAATGCTGGTTATGTTTTTGAGCAATGAACGTGAGAATTTCACAAAAGTAAAGCTGGTCAATGGTATTAAAGTTATGTTTACTATATAGGAGGATTTTCGTTTAGTTGATTAAGAAAATATATGTGTAAAGTTTAGTGTGGATATTTGAGTAGCGTTAAAAGCTTTTTCTTTATTTGTTATATATATTGTAAAGAAAAGAACAGTTGTTACATTTACAAGCAATGAACATAAATAGGAAACCGGTTCACCACGCTATTAACAGGTACACCATAAAGAATAATAATGCGGCTCAGCTGACTCCTCGCGAACCTCATCAATCTGCGAGAAGTTTGAATTCTAGATGATAAATGCGTGGCTGTTCAAAAGAGTTTCGCTCTGCTGTTTCTTCCAGACTTTCCACTTCCGAGAGAACTTTTCTACGAAAATGTGAATATCCCAAGAAAGTATTGCAGTAAGATAAATAAAATTGTTTATAATAGACTGCGTTATTTTTTCGTTTCTATTCGTTAAATCGTAAAATTCGTGTTATACATATACGTATGTATACCGGCATGGCCAATACTCACCTATTGGCACTTTACTTATCGCAGTCATTAATCTTCAGGAATTGAAGCTACATAATGACGTATCACATTCATTTTCATTGCCAATCGCTTACTATAAACAAATTTATTTAGTCTCCTACTTATCTACAATTATTTTCCTAATTATGTATTACAAAGAAATGTAATTGCTTTTTACGTCGGCACATTTGAATAGTCGAAGATATTTGCATTTACTATTTATCGACAGACTCGACTTTAGTTCGCGTATCATTTAAATTTATTCTTCTCTGTTGCAAGAATCAATAACAGCATATGTTCTAATGTAGTTGCACAAAGATTATTAAATTAAAAATCTAGAATAATCGCTCACAAATGCATTACAAAACTACCATTCATCAAAGTGGGAACACACCCTCGGTTTGCAGACTACACGATTCCGAGGTCCACAGAACAGGACGCATCCAATTGGGAAAATAAAGTTATTTGGAAACCGCGGCGAGGGCGCATTAGGGGTTCGCCGCAAGTACGGGCCGATAAAACCTTTACGGGTAACCATGACCTCTTCGCGTTCGCGGGACATCCCATGATGGCGCGCACTGGGATCTAGAACATCTCTGGTCTTTTCTTCTTTTCTTCCCTTTTCTCCAGCCAGCCCGCAAAATATCTCCTCGTGCCGTTTATTCCGAATCAAATCCTGGATCCACTCGTATGACGTCGCTTCCGTTCCCTCAGGGATTTCAACGTTTCGCCTCCTTTCCGCCTCTTCCGCCAAAGAGATCCGCTGTCCTCTTCAAGCTCGCTTATTCGCGCGTTCTTTCACGAGGGGAGGAAGCTTGGATCGTCCGGAAAAGTAGGGTAGGTTATCGAGAATTTTCCGCTGTTTTGGGACCGGAGTGGCACATCTCGCGGGGATAAAGGATACTTTCAGGATGTCGGTTTTTAGGCAACCATTGTGTTCCAACACATCATCGGGATACGAATGGGGTGAGAGAATGTGATGAGTCACTTTACCGTATCGTTGAACATTTCTTTTCTTTTTTTTTTTTTTTTTTTTTTTTGTGAGGAATCGAAAGATGTTTGGAATTATTTCTATCGAAATAATATATACGCTCGTTCATATATAACTGGATGCTTATAATAATCGTATAGGATAAGGATAAATAAACGTTGTAATTATAAAATGAAATTAATATATTAAGAAGGAAGCTGTAATATGTAACATTGTGTTTTATATCTGATTTAAAAAATTCATTTCAATGAAAATTGTATTTGAGACTAATATGCGTCTATTCATAATTCTTATGAATTGATAAACTCCAGAATCTTGAATATTCTACTGAATTATCGATCTAGTTACTCAGCACAGTAGGGCTGTGCCATTACTCTACAACAAACTATCAACATTTCTAAGAAGAAAGTGATATAACAACAATTTCTCCTATCGGATGTATCCTTACTAAAATGCAATAAAATCACCTTAAAATAAAGAACAAATTACCTACATTTAAAACCCGTATAGAATTTGAATAATCCAAGTCGCTCTTCCTCTAAAAAGAAAAACATTTTACCTATCCGGAACAAGAAACTCTTCCAATATCCGTTCTCTGGGTGGAACGGGATCGTCTGAACGTTTAAACGAAATAATCCGACGGAAATTCCCTCCGTCATCCGGAGTTTAATCGCGTATAAGCGCGCGTTCCACGGCTCGTTCCGACAATTTCGGAATGTCTCGGCCGGTTGTGGCAGCCGACGGAATCGCGGAATTCCTCGTAGGTGCTGGGACCAGGATGTTTCGGCGGGCCGAACAGCGTCGTCGTCGTCGTTCTCTCCTCGTCGCATCAACTCGCGCGGCCACGGCATCGTTAGCGGCATACCTTATCGTTTGGAGCACGGAACCCAGCCGTTTGGAATGCGCAAACACCAGTCCGTTACTTGCCAGGGTCTTCCTGCGCCCTACCATATTAGACGGGATAGAAATGGTTGTCTCTCGTTTCGGCGAGTTTACACGAGAAGATTGACAATGGGGGAACGCGTGAATCATCCCAAGTTTCCGCGATTTATACGGCCGTGAATTCATTCCCCTGGATGGGTCTCGTATATTGGGACAAGTCGGTTTAGCTGCGACGAGAAATTGGTACTGAATGATTTAGTCGAACCACGCTACGTCCCTTGGGTCGTTTCGAACCTTAACGTGTTCTTTTTCGTCGTTAAAAAGTTCCTTAAATTTGAGGGAAATTTGAGAGATAGAAAAGTTGAACAACTTTTATATTTTGTCGTTTCAATATGGTATTACCGTTGAAATATTTAAGGTCTCTTTGTCTGCGTTGAAACGAACAAACGATCAGGGTAGATCAATTTTGGGAACCGTAATGACGGTAACGGTTTTGATATCGTTAACAAAATACGAGGATGACGTCTGACCATGTATTGTCTAAAATCTCTGTTTCAAGCTACGAGACAAATATCGAAGATGCAACAAATGTATCTATAATCTGTAATTACTCAATGAATTTAATATTACGGTAATAAATAAGTATTCCATGCGAGAATAAAATATTTCAAACGCCCGAGACGAATTAAGCACGAAGTAAAATCGCCGTCGACGTAATGAAATCCAGCCTAGAAAAATCGACCTCGCTCGTGAACAGCTACCTGAAACGAATTTTATAATTCGCCTTACGTAGGAATTATCAACTTGAAAAGAAAGAAAAGAGAATGGGAGAGGAAAATAGGTGAAAATATTAACGATGGGACGTGCTGAAGAGGATGAAGTTACGACCTTGGGTAAGGTCGAATTGCCCTGCAACGGACGAAACATTTCCGTCCGAGCGTGTAAAGCGGCCTTTAGGCAGAAGCTGGGTTCTATCGCAGTTCGCGAATTCCGTCCTGTCATTTGTAACTGTCGGGCTGCTCATTACAATTCCCCATTCCTCGCCTCTGAACTAACCCCCTTCCCCAAAGCCCCGAGCGTCCCAACCCCTCTCCACGCTGCCCTCGAACGTCTCGTTTCTGCAGCGGAGGCAACGAAGGGTTCTGCCGTTTGTGCTTCCTCGCTTTCTCTCTCGTCGTCTCCTCCTCTGTCTCTCCTACCCCTTTCTCTTGACGTTTATGCGCAAACGCAACCTATTTTGCCCCCGTGAAATCATCCCCGCGAAGGCGAAGAAGAAGAAGAACAGACTAATAAAAATATTAATTTTTAATCGCACGTTTAATCGTCTTTCATCCTGCTCGAGATCGAATCCTAATTTAACCGGTTCGACGAGCTGCAACCCTTTATTCGTTGGGGTGAAAGGTTAGGATAAGGGGATTTTATTCTATCGAGCGCGGTAGTCGGCGTGACGAATAATGTTTGGAGGTAAGTTCGTCGCGATGGGGGATTTATTGCGGTCAAATATTGGCGCAAAATTTTGAAGGTTACGCCGGCCCGCTGACATTCTCGTAAATTATAAATATACGAGCGTAACCGATAAATCCCGCGTTTATCCTGCACCCTGCAGATACATCAAAATCCCATCCGATGACTGTCGTGCATGCTACATCGATCAGGCTATCTCTTCGATAAACGTGTCTGGCTGTGGATCAAAACCAAAAGACCCTTATCTTTCTTGGATCGTCAAGAAGCTTCGAGTACAAATTCTTCCGCCCCTCGGAAGTCCGTAAAGCATCGGAAAAAGTAAAGAAAAAGCCCGCAATGATTCCATTCACGAGATACAATACACGGATCTTGAACGAGTCATCCCGGAAAAATATTCCTGACAAAATCGGGATGACTGCTCGACGTTCTTCTGTCTGCCATCCTCCAGCTGAAATCAGCCACCCCCGACTTTGGATCGGCCATTTTCTTTATTACATTCCTTATTTCCTATCCACCAGCCTCTGTAACTGTAATACAAATTCCTATTGTGATTTATGTTGATATCAATGGCAACCCCTCGGTGTCGTGGCGTCCGCTGCTCTCACCCCTGCGTCCCCGTGTCGAAAGGACGCCCTCCACTCACCCTCCTCGTCCAGATATTATGCTTTATTGAATCAGAGTTGTCACTGTTATTGTTGCCTTCTCGTCGCTCTCCCCTGTCCCGCTCGCTTCTTCGACTCATTCGTTCGTTTCATGGCTGCCAGACCAGACTCTCTCTCTCTCTCTCTCGTTCTCTCTTTCTCTCTCTCTCTCTCTGTCTATTTCTCTTAGGGTAGTTTGAAACCAGCCTGGGGTCTCTATGAATTTTATTAATAAAACAACATCGGCGAGCGGCGCCGACAAAGCGACGACTGACAGGCGTTACGCGTGTATCTCTGTTTGGAGCCGACGAGCGTGGAAAATTTGCGCGGCTCCCAACCCTCTCCGCGGAAAGGAAGCGCGTCCCGCCGTCGGATCCCGGTTTTCTAAAGCGGGACAAGCGCGAAGGCGCCGCGCTACTTATCGTCCCCGAGGGCGGACTACCTTTGTGCCACGGTTTCAAGAACCAAGCGCAACATTGTCGGCTCGCTCGCACAAGCTAATAGCTAGTAACCCCGAGGAGACTGGTGATTTTTTTCTCCTCTGGTGATAAGTGACTGGGAAGTTCTGTGAAAATCGGGTTAACCTTGGAATCCTTGGTATTGTTTGGGTTCTTTAATCTTTCTATGGTACGATAATGCGACAAGGAGCGTAACATTAATTATTCTATAATTGTGGGTTAGGCTAATTTAGATTCAGGTAGTTGTTTTATAATTATTGCTACAGATTTAATGAGTATGAAGAGTGAGAATTCTGTACTTCACACATCAGTGTAACAGTAACATCAGAGTGGACAAACAGCAAATTCTTGCTGAGATCTTGAATGTGGCAAGAATGGAGATAAATAAAATGTTATATTCTTTTCTTCCTGTTATTTCTCTCCTTCTTTTCTTCTTCCTCGCTCCTTCCTTTTTCATACCTTCTCCTTTGATTTTTGTATTTTCATCTCTTTCCTCTCTCCTCTTTTACTCTTCGTTCCTTTTTTATTACCCCTTCCCTGATTTCATTCAATAAGGAATTTCTACTAAAATTCTATTTTTGTCTCAGATGCATTAGCATTCAGTTCATAGAACCGGGACAATAAAGGAGAGCTGCTGGAGTATACGCGTGGGAAATATCGTTTCGATGGAATCAATGATCATGCATAGGCCACGTGAACCCCGAAGAATTCACGGTCCTCGGTAATAGAAGCAGGAAACTATACCTGCCGCGTCATTGGCCAACCATTCGCGCATTTTGCTCCTCTGAATGGGATCTAAGAAGCAATACTCCCATTAGCGGCCGATTGAAACGGTGTTCGAACGCGGAAAGCGAGAGTTGGCAGAGAAGGAACGGGCCCAGAAAGGAAGAGGCCGAAACGAAAAGGGAACACGCGTACGTTTACACAGTACACACGGTAACTTGCGTCAGGGGCTCGCTATAAACGTGATTAATGGACACAAGTCGTTTACCATTCTGATACTCTTGCTGCAGTCAGAACAACAAAGTGTTCCTTCACCCACCGTCGACCTTCTCCCCTTGTTCTTTCCACTCAACACCTCCACGACTGTCTGTCTTTTTCTATCGAGTTCATCGTGCTTTCCAGGAGGGGACGCCTTTCATATTTTTGAGAATTTGGTTCGAGGAATAAATTTAGGAATAACGCTCAGGATTGCCAGGAATTGTGTTTTAGACATCTTGACGTTGATGGTAATCGATTATTAAAATAGTTGGTTCTTATTTCTCGTATAATATTCGTATCATAATATAGAATATTGTTTGAAAAATTAATTAGATAAATATAAATATACATAGACGTAAATATAATAAACATAAGAGGACATATATTCGGCCTTCGAGATACAAAATGCAAACAAAGATTACAATTTTTCTATAGACATAAGTTTCAATTATCCTCTGGTGCTAAACGACCAATTACCAAAAACACTTTTCTAAACGAAGCTGTTCCCATTGAATCATTCTACGATATGAGCGAAGAATACAACAGGGATATTATAAAAACCAACTATCGATAACGCAACGAAGACACGATCGAACATTCTCACAAACCTTTTCCATCGTTCGACTAAAGTCTCAACACATCGGATAGCAAGACGAACATCCCTTTCGCAGCCGATGACAACTCGCATGATGTGTGCACATGCAGGAGTATTCTCTCACAGAGGACAGCGCAAACATTCTCGATTTACACGTTAGCCATTCCATTTGGCTCGAATCGGTTGGAAGCCATTAATATTGGCCAGCGTGAAACCCACTCGAGGTTCTGGCTCGCCAACAAGACAGACAACCCTTTGCTCCTGATTCTCTGAAATCGTCTAAATCGGGCTAAAAATTTCTCCAAATATCTCCTTTTCCTTTTTCTTGGTCTCTGTCACCCTATACTTTTCTTCTTTCATCTTCAGCTTCGTTCTTTCTATCTTTTTTTTATATTCTTCTCGTCGTTCGTCCATTTCGCTCTTTTTTCCAGTACGAATCTTTGCTCGTGATTTTCTAAAATCGTTTGAGCTGATGTAAAATTCTGCTAAAAGTCTCTTCTTACTTTTTCTTTATCTCTCGGCCTACATTCTCCTTCGTCCATTTTCGACTTTGTTATATTTCCATCCTCTTATATACTTCTGTTTCTGTTCTGCCCTATCTTCGTCGTTCGTCTAATTCGTCCTTCTTCCAGTACGAGCCTTTGCTCCTAATTTTTCGAAATCATCTGATCCAAGGACGAACATTCCTCTAAAAATCTCCTCTTCCTTTTCCTTGATCTTTCAACCTCGTGCTATCCATTCTCTTATACTTTTCACTTTCTCTTCTACCCGGTCCTCGTCACTCGTCTAGTTCATCCTTTCTCCAGTGCGAGCCTCGAAATCAATAAATACATATTTGTTCGCCACACAGCGCATCAACTATCAATGACACTAATACCATTAGTCGTGATCTGACGCAGCACGCGCGTGTGATTCGTGCTCGTCGACGAAAGACGAAGACAGACACGGTTGAATCTATGGGTCAAAGGGAGGTAGGGCGAGAGTGGCGAGAGAGTGAGAGAGAGTGAGAGTGTGTATATGTATGTGTGAGAGAGAGGGGGGGGGGTGAGAGAAAGCTCCTGTTAGAACGGTTCCTCTCGTTCCCCGTGATTTCCGCAGAGTCATGTTACAAATGACTGCGGCCGCCTTCCATCCTCGTTATCGAAGTGACATAATCGTCCGTTCGTAACGCGCCTGCTACCTCCACGTATCGCTACGTAGGCTAAGTACGCAGAAACCCGAGGCGCCACGCGCCGCAAGACCGACGTCACACAATGACGTACCAGCGTTTAATAATCCCGTATCGTCGTCTCTGTCTATCAGACCGTTGTCGACGGCTGAGCGTTCATTAACTGGGAAATACTGGCCTGTCGTGGTCAAAAGATACGCTGCTACTACTTGCAGCCAAATGGCCGAGCACGACGCACGTAATACGCTCCAGTTAATGCTTTGGCCGATGTTACGTGACTTCAATTAAAATCAACTCGTTCCGCTCCTTTCGGAAGATCGACTTGTGGTTGTGTAACGAATTTCGAATTTTAATTTCAAAAAGATTTCGGATTGGCCATTTTGCCAGTTGTTGCGAAAGGGTTTCATGATTGATCTGGAAAATTCTTGTTAGGTAGAAGGGGGAAATGATAAGTACGAAAGATAGAAAAAGGTGGAGCTAGAATCAAAATAATGGACATAATTTTTAAATAAACAGTGCAAGAGCTAATGTTTATATCGACTATGTTAAAGATTGGTTCATTGTAAGTTCTATCGTGTTGTTATATAAAAAATCTTTTATGATCGTTTTACGGATATCATTCCATACGTAATGTTTTCTTTTAATCTTAAGCTATTTATTTGTAAAATCAAACAGTAAGTGTTGAGATTTCAAAAATGAGAGAAAATTATTGTTACTGTTTTTATGCCACATACGTAATCACAATAATACTTATGGAGTGACCTAGTACAAAGTTTCTGTGATTGAACCAGTTAAGCAAAAACGCCTCTGACTTACAATAAAAGAACATAAAATTCATCCAATTCCCTGCGATATTATGGTAGATCCAGGAAAATCGAGGATCACCGCAAACGAACGGACAAAATCGAAAGGAAAGAAAAAGGGACAGGTGATGGTCGGTGAAATTAATGGACGGGTATCACGTGTAATCCTGTATAGGACAGTAAACAGTGCCGGGAGTCCCTTTCGCATTCTTATATAACCATAAATTATGATCAAAGCCTATGGGGGTCGTGTATTCCCCTCCGGGATTACCAGTGGCAAAACGAAAGCAACGCTGTTACGTTATGCAGTCGCAGACCAGCTACCTTGCTTTACTTCTTGTCATTTTTTTCTACTCTTTTTACTCTCTTTTTACTTTACTTTTCTTCCTTTCCGTTTAATCGCATGGGGAATAGGCAATTACCTGGCACGATTAAAGCAAGCTTGATCGGAAGACGTTTCTAATTTCAATCGAACTGATTTCGCTGTTATCCATACGTTCAAATCACGGTTGATCGAAAAATTAGTTCATGACTTGCTCCGCTAAGATATTGCAGCTCTAGAGAGCTGCTTCTGCTGCTCGTAACTCTTTGATTTTTCGCGCTGTCTTCCATCCGCAGTGCTCCGTAGGCACGTTTTCTATTAGCACAAATGCAGCAAGAGATAGGTAGCTACTGAATGTTAACATACGTCGCTGGTTCCGAGTACACTAAATCTTTTTCTTTTTTTTTGCTACTTATGGATTAATATCTGACAGAATCAATTTAATTACAAATTGAAAGTTTGCATCGTATATCTTAATTTTTGTTTCGTTTTATTTTATTTTAAGATCTACTATCTTCATAACTTTACAAATATTGTTCGTCGTAATATTTATCTATTTAATATTTGTTTTAATAGTTATACCTTTTATTATAGTCGAAGTTCATCAATTATGTAAACCAATTATATGACTGAATTATGTAAGATTCTTCTGATCAAATAATAGGATTTTTTCGCCTTTAACCATTTTCTATTAAAATGTTCCTTTCTGGTCACAAATATTAAAATATTAAAATTATGAAATCTAGGAAACATACTTGTTATGTTTTTTTCTCCTACCTTCGTGTAGAAACAGAAAAATTGCAAGATATACAATATTTTCGTACATTTACCTAATTCGAAGTTCCTGCAACAAAGTGGGGAAATCCACTCCAACGTCGATAATATTTCCTCCAACCTAAAACTTGTCTATCCTAAAATCATTAAGACACGCATCATTAGCTGCCGACATTTACCGAGACTCGAATCCTTCGGACATCTCGTTCAATCAACCAAACGTAACATAAATCACTCGAATATCCCGCGCACATGTTTGTCTAATTTACGTTTCCCCCTCTACCTAACCCTAACGACTGACTGTCTTCGGTTTAAAATGCTAATTTCAAATCCGACAATAAAAAGGGCCGGTGATCCTGTTGATCAAAAGGAAAGAAAAAATATACGAAGCCGCGGCTCACGGGGAACACCTGCTGCTCCCGATCGGGAAAGAGTCGGAGTAAATTACTTGGAACGCGCGGCAGTTTTCGCGAAGGACGATGGTTCACCGGGTAAAGCCTGTGGGAAGGGTGTTGCACACAACGCAAAAGGGTGACGGTTCCGTGTATGTGCGTGTGCTAGGGCCACGCCATCTGCGCCAATCGCGGTTACTCCGTTACGTTAAAGCCCCTCAGCCAGTTTCCAGTTGGCAGTTCCAGTACGGTCGTTTCCAAAGGGTTTCAGAGTCGTAGATTCACTCGGTCGGTCGGCCGCCAGCCCGCCATTACTCATTCCAGCGACGCGAATACACGCCACCCTAGACCGCGCAAACAATTTGTTTCAACGAAGGGGGCCAGGGGGTGCATCTCGTTCCTGTGTGCAAGTCGCGCGAAAGCGACGACGAAATCGCGGAATGAAGAGGCCTGGAATTCGCTTCCGGGGCTGATTTCGCGGAATTTTCCAGGTACTTTTGCGATCAAGGTGAAATCATGGAATTTGTGGCGTACAGTGATGTTTGGCCAAGAAAATTGCAAATCTTGTTACGAGCCCTGCGATTTGAATAGTAGAAGGACTAAGGAGGATTAGGTTGATTAATTAAAATCTATATTTTTGTTACCTTTCAGCATAGTTTAAGGAAAGCGTAATGCATTTGGAAGAAGTAAACGATGTTACTTGTTTATATTAAATGGATGAAGAGTTTAATCAGGGTAGTAAAGAGATACGGAGATGATACTAATGGCTACCACTTTTAGCTAGTTAGTCCATTTTCCCCATAGAAAAATCATTTTATCACATGTTCCTACAAGTATGATTAAAGTTGTTATGGAAATCTCATTATTTGTACATCTTTATAAAATTTTTAAGCTTCTTACAACATAGAAATAATATTCGTTTATTCTCATATTATAATTGTGAATAAGAAAGCTAAATATTCGTATAACTGTTGAATCATTAATATCATTGCCAAGCTTTTGAATATTAAGGAACTGAAAATTACCCAGTAATGGAAATTTTTATGATTTATTCGTACAATATAATTGTATTACCGAGTATTATTATAACTGTTGAATAATTCATGTATTCCTGAAATATTTCTGAATGTCGAGCAAGTTTATAAATCTCGATCTCATATTCAATTGCAATTAAGACTTTTCTAATGGAAGATATATTCGATAGATTTAATAATTTCTGTCATTTTTCAAAAATCCCTCCTGCGAAAGTAATATCAAGCTAAAAGATTATGCATTGTATTTAATATATACATACATACATAAAACCATTCTAAATTTTCAAAAGTCTAAGACTTAAAATACTCGCGATATATTGTATAATATATAAGTTCAAAAATCTCCATCTTAAAGGCTATCTTAAATTCCTAGTAATTCCTATTAAGAGAATTCCGCTTCTGACCTACATCATCACAGATAGACGTTCACCTAAATAATCCAGCTGGAATGCACCAGGAAGCGCAATGTGTCGAACGACACGGACATCCTCAAACATCGTCATACAGCGAGATTACTCCGGCAGTTTATCTTCCTTCCACCCGATAGTCAAGGTGCTTTCGTTATCATCGGCCACGCTGTCGGCGGCATAAATTGATACAGATGCGAGTTAGCTGGAGTTTTTCGCTTGTGTATTCTCCTGGAATGGTGAACAGGGGTTGCATCATCTATGGACGAAATCGTTCGCGAAGGAGAAAGGTTGTCCGCGACGAAAAATGTCTGGATCGCCACAGGAGCGTGATGTTCTTTTGGAATGATTCCCAAACGAGAAAAACGAGCAGGAATCGTTGACCTCGATAAACGCGATCGTTCGTTTGTCCAACTACGAGAAGCAAGCGATTCGGAAAGGTAAACCGATAATAGCTACGTGAACTAACTGGACTTCGCGTGTCGATTATGAGTAAAGTGGCTGGAAGAAAAGTGGCTTTTACAAATTATCATTAGCATCGACTAATAGGAATTTAATGCTGAGAGGTTGCTCGATGTACTTTTATTGGAAGGGTGTAAATTTGGCGGAAGAAGAAATTTTTGACAGCAAGGATCGATAAGAAAGTTTAGTGAAATTTAAGTTGGTAGTATGTACACTCTTGCAAGTACACGTGCACTTACGTATTTGCGAATTTTATGCATTTATTATGCTGTCCTACTATCTTAATGTTATTTTTAGTCAATATTATGTAATATTTAATAACAAATAATATTGATAAAATTAGTGTAAAAATAGGTAAGAGAAAACGTACACATAGGAGTGATATGAAGGTATCAAGATGATAAAAAATAGTTTCAGATGATTTCGTGTCCCGTCGGTTTGTTCTTTACGGTGCGATCTACTTGACATGTTTATGTTCTGTAAAGTTTAATATTTTCATACCTTTAGTTGGATATCAATCATTTAAGATTCATAAACATGAGAGCAAGGCGATACATGCGTTCTGCTGATTTCAGTCTTCGTACGATTTCGTTTTCTTATCTTTATAATAACTTTGCCAACATTATTCGTTAATAAATATCGCTTATGTCATCCAAGAATTGCATGAAAATTACAAAGCAACGTAATCAATTCATTAAAAGAGCTATATTCCTAAGATGTTTATGCGAAATCCGCAAATACATAAGCGTTCAGATGCTTATGGGAGAAAGCGTATATTTATTTGTGGGAGGATAAATATTATATAGTACGAATTAACGAAATTTGAAGAAAAGTAAGATACATCAAGGTTTTATAACGAAAGACGCAACAACCTTTTTGAATTTTTAATCTTACGATATTTTATTCAATTCTTTACACCTTAAATAATTGTGCATATTTGATGAAAAATGTTTTATTTATTTCTTCGATAAAGATTCTAGAATACCGATACTAAAATGAAACAAGGTTTCGCTATAAAGAAAACGCGAAGATTATCAAGAATTTTTAATTACACGATACTATTACACTGATTCTCTAAACTTCAACCGGTTTTAGTTATCATTCCACTAACCATCGTGAAAACATTTTTTGTTTTCAGGTCTGATTTTGGAAGTAGAAAATAACAAACGGTGTCAAAGTTTCGAATGACGGATACGAGTGGACTTGTTTATAATTAGAGTCAGAATCTTCTCTCTCTCAGGGCACGGTTGGATCCTGTTGTTCCTGTATTTTCGATGTAGGCGTTGTTCGAGTGTCCCGTGTAAACAGACAACAAATAGTCCAGGAAGGCCGGATAAGCCGCTAACATCGGTGCGGTCTATGTTCAATGCGGTAATTAACGGTGCGATGTCACATAGGGCCTTTAATCTCCCGGTAACGATTCCCGTGGCCGCGAAGTTCCTTGAAAATTAGCATAATAATATATCGTCGTCTATCTCGGCCAATTAAACGGCCATAAAGCCGGTCGAGCTTTGGCGACGGCCCGGACTGCCACGACGTCGTAGCAGGCTAACTCGGGCTGCAGCTATTAATGAATAGTGGTTCCTCGTCGAGGGTGACGGAGAACCATAAACTTGTCCCTTCGCGACTGGACGATCCTTTGATTTCTCTTTTCCTTCCGATTCCGTCGCTTGGTACACTAGGCGTTTTCGTGTCGCTTGTTGAACGCAAGAATTTAACAGAATTGGCAAAAAATAAGATACTAACTTGTTCTATAATATGCAATACGATTCTATATATAATTGAATAAATACAATATTATCGATGAAATCTTATAGGTTACGAGTTAGAAATTACGAGTGAGAATAAATTCTGTCATATGTTAATAGGAAGTCTGATAATAAAATGAATCAAGTGAATTTGACAAATTATAAATTGATAGTGATTGCTTTATTTGACTTAAAATTACAGAATTGTGAAGGCTATTTGCGCAATAGAAGTCTGTAGACTTGGAATGGAACGTATCGCACGTTGAATCAGTCGTTCTATTAGCTGATAAATTATTGTGCAAGAGGACAGTCTATAAATTCACGTCTATCTTCGCGCGTGTGTTAAAAATACGAACGTGGATAAGGTAAGAAATTGTTAGAATAATAGGAAACATTATACTTAGATTAAAATAAACTTCGCTATTTAACATTTGTCGCTGTATTGTATTAAATGAAAATACGTACGAATTGTGAATTGGTTCAATAATTATCATTATTGTCAAAGATTATCTCGACTTCAACATTTATTTTCACGAAGAAAGATTAAGTATAAGTTCTTTATCTACAGAGGGACAGGATGACAATGCGAAGGTTTTTCGTTTTCAGATCCATCAAAGTAACCGATAACCATCTCGCTATTTCTCAGTCGCCCCATGGGATCTTCCGATTTTCTTGCTGTAGAATCGTTGGAATATTTAGACCACGGCATCGTTAAACGATCGTTAACCAGGCCTCCTTGGGTCGAACACAGGATGGATAGAACGATTTGTCAAGATCCGTGACGTGGGTCCTGAGAGGACTTCCGTTGAATAGCGGAAAGTACCAGGAACATAATTCCGTTAAATCCTACTGTATCGTAATTTTATCTTAGATATACTTCGATCTACCATTAAACGAACTTTGCAAAATCAACATTTCTCCTTTCTTTGTTAAAGAAACAAACTTCATTTGCCACTTTGTTATAAAAATTCCGATATTGGTTTTCAAAGAAAATTAACTTAACAATCACCATAATTGTATCATAATTTTTGTCACATTCTACTGTGTCACAATTTCATCCTGAATCTTGATTAGCCTTCCCTAAACATTACAAGATCAAAATAACGCACCGTCTTCCATTTTTCAGTGCGAACGCAGAAGCTAATTTAAAAAAAAATAGCCTAGTACTCGCACATAGGTAAGAATATTAAGAAAATTCCTTTAAATACTACTCTATCGAAATTTAATTCCGAACGTACGTACGCACCATAGACAACCTTTCATGAATTTTAAAATACCAGAGATCTTTTTCTTATTAGAGAGCACCGACTCCTTCCATCCTTCCCGTGGACAACCAGATTAAAAGAAAGTAACGCAACAACTGGAACGTAGAATTATCGGAAATCGTTGGAAGCAGTGAGCCCGGGGATACTTGACGATCGATTAGCCGGAAGCGACGCCAATCTTTCCGTCGATTTTCAGCGCGCGCCTCCCTCGGCCGCGCTAGTCGTTGGAGGAGGAGAGAGGAGGACCAAAGTTCATTTGCGCTTAATGCCGCGCGATTAATTGCCGGCCGACTACTCGGCGAGAGGTTGTAAGGCCATTTACGGGCGGCACTCGGGCCCGTGTTAGCCGGTTGCCTACAAATTCGTTCGCACTCGAATTCCACAGCGCGTGGTCGCGAGCCTCCGATTTATCGGCGACTTCCGAGCCGAGGGAGGAACCGCGGAAACGGTGGACGCTCTGCACGACGATCCCCGTGGACGACGACTGGACACGAAGCTATTTTGCCTGCTAGGCCACGACGACAGAGCCGTGCTGTGCGAGAAACGAGCACGGAAACCGGGCAAACGTGAGGCGACAGGCCGCGGCAACAACTCGTCCTCGCGACAACTCTTCTCCATTTCCGTCCGACCGTGTTCGAGAATCGAGCCGCAATTAGCAACGACGACCTCTCGTTGACTCGGGGACCCCGATGCGCGAACCAGCACGTAGAACCAGCCACGGAAACGGCATTTGAATTGCATTCGCTCCGTGAGAGCATTGCCTGATTCCCGTGTCTGCCGACGCAAGAAATTGCGAGCGAGCTGTGGAAGGCGAGTTGGATTAAAATAAGGAGGGGAAAGAGAGGCTTGAAACGGGCGTCGCAGGACGAACAGGCTGTATTCCCTCTCGAGAGGGACACGCGTAAATGAAATGGGACCCGGTGGAACTGATTCTTTTCCTTCGAGGAACTCGTGACTGGTTGGTTTATCGGTGACTCGGGTTGGCGGATCTCGGGATATGGTGTGGGTTGGATGAAGGAGAAGGTGGAGCTTGCGTCTTTTTTGTTAGCTGGATTTTGAGGGGATTAGAGTGATGGTACCCTCGGTGTAGCTGTAGTTGCGGCGTATCGAGTCGATGAATGTTCGCAGGGATCGTTCTGAATTTTGTCGTCGTTAGATGATGAGGTGGTATATTTGATGGCACGTATTCTTTTCTCGTTTTATATCTTTTGAGGACAAAATATCGGTTAGATTAATTGTTAATGGTTACAATCTGGAAGCGACGTCTTAACAAATAGGTTTCCTGTTCTTTGATTTCATCAGTTTTTAGATGCTTGTGGCTTTTCCTTTTGATTAATTTAATGGATTTTTAAATTAGCTTTATTATCTATCGTATCTTCAGTATTTTCTACGAGACTATAATCCTAAATTAGTAATCATTATCGGTAGTCAATGCTTATAGTTATTGTTATATGCACCACGTGTAACTTAAAGTAATCACATGGTAAATTCTAGTATCAAACTTAAGAATCGATGTGAATTTCACTTCCGAATAGCCTATTACAACGAATTACTTAAATTGAACCTTCAAGCTTCAACGTGATCCAAAATCTCCATTTTATACTATCAAGCCCCTTTCCTATGTCAGCTATATCCTTCTAGAGATTGCACGCACAATAAAGATCATCCGAGTCGAATAGAGAAAGCACTGTTACCAAATAAAAAAGACGCGATTTAGCAGAAAAATAGAATGACGAAAGAGAAACGCAGAAGAACGGGAAGCAGAGAGGATGAGAGAAAAAAAAAAGAGAGTCGCTTGTGGAAGAATATCGCGCGCAGACGCCCGGTAACGATCGAGCGGCGGCCTCCGGGGCAGCTTGGTTACAACATTACAGCCGCGTGTTTTACAGCTTCGCGTCGCGTCCGCCGGTTCGGCCTTAAATTTCTCGATCGTCGCGACGGTGGTCCGTGGGAAAATTGGCGTGTCGGGGCCGGGACCAACGGGCAAAAAATTACATGAATTTCTAAAGGGCAAAGGACACGGGGAATTGTCGAACGGGCCAGCGGCAGTTGTACGCGGACCCCGCGGCCGCTGTAACGCGATCCTACCGTAATTCACGTTGGTTTTACGCTTTATGCGACACGCAGAACATTGCGCGCGGCGCGCGCGAATTTACGGGGAGGCTACGGCCGCGCTAGAGGCCACAGCTCTGGACAAAACCTTTGCGACCGGCCCCCAGGCTTGATGGACGCCTGGCCGGTATTGGATTAAACGCCTGGAAAAAAAGAGAAAAGGAAATAACAACGGGCAGCCGCCCGAGCAGAGCAGCCCTCCTCTCCCTGTTTCTCCTCTCGCTTTTTCTCCGTCCGTGCCAAGACTTTCCGCCGCGGTTCGCGTCGCGAACGTGCCGATCGCGATACGCCCGACCGGATGGAAGAATGGTAAAATATGCAGACAACCTTTGTGCGCCGAGCCGAGGTTTCTTTCGCGAATACCGCTTGCGCGATAGAGACGTGCATTTTTATTGTTTCAAGGAAGAAGCTGCAAGTATCCGTTGTTATCTGCTGGATCGACGAAATATTGCGATGGGCTGAAGGGAAAGATGAATGAGATGATCGATTGCTCGGTAACGGGTGAATGATTTTGGTGAATGGGTGATACACGCTTGGAATAGGATTTGTTGGGATATTTGTGTTGTTTGATCGTCAAGGCTTAAACCATTTATAGACTTCCTTCTTTTTTATCTGCGTTTTATACTTTTATTTGGAAATCTCGGAGGATATTTTACGAGGATACTTAAGAAATTTCTTTGACGGTTTTAATGAATTCTGATGTGTTAATGAGAAATCGAAGAAACGCGTGGTAAAGTGTCTCATACAATCATACCTAGGTCGTAGCAGGTATCGGAGATGCAAAAGACTTTAAATTTGTGGTTGTTAGAGGGTTATTACGAAAGAAGTCGTAACTTGAGGTTAGGCTGACACTTAATCATACGGTAACATTTGATGTAATATATAAGAGTTCTAAGAAACCAAAAGCCATTACAACAAAAGTTCAAAGTTCGCATACATTTATTTCAAGCCTCTGACAACTTTCATAATTCTCCTATTTTATCGTACCATACTTAATATTATTCTTTTATTGTAAAGCAATCAATCGACCTTCGTTAAAACTATAACCATCGTTACCTGACGTTTACATTGTACAAAATTCATCAAATTTTTATTAAACTAGGATGAAAATTTATCCGCCAACGGCCAAGCATCGAGTCCGTTTTTCGTCGCTGAACGCATAATTGTAAAAATGTCCAGAGCGGTGGGCAGCGGGGTCGGCGGTCGGGGAAAACCATGAATCCGGAATAACGCGTACGATTTTAAACGAACGGCGTTAATCTGTTCTGCAAACTGCGTTACAGCGGAGCGCGCTCGTCGATTTTATTATGTGAACGCGTTCATAGTTAAACGCGCGTAAATTTCGCTAATGTTCGAATGGGGATGCAACGTGTGACACGCGTGCGCCTGCATCGAAAAGTTGCGAATAACCGTTTTTATATTTACACGGTAATCCGACGATAAATTCGCCGCTCTTTTCGCACCGGTTCATCGGTATTGCACGAGCGCGCGCGCGCGCGCGCAAGTTATTTTAAATTTTAATTTCGGTCTGGTCCTCTCACAGCGAAAAAAAATCGTGCATTGTAAATCCGTCAGCGATTTTTCATTAAGCTTTAGCTTGGTCGTCTGAACACGCTTTAAAAACCGCTTTCTTATCGTGCTGAATTCTTCTTTTTTTATTCTTAATTTCACCATGGAAAAAAAAGGAAAACGGAGGATGTATTTGATTGCCATGTAATAATGTTAAAGAAGTGTCGGATGAAAACGGGAGAAATATTTGACAATTAAAATACTTGGAATCGCAGTCGCTCGAATTCATACAGTATAGGTTGCAGAGCCTTACAAAGTTATCCTTGGTCAGAATCCATTGACCACTCTCTTAATTATTAAGTCATTGATGACTTAAGCTTTCGAATGTGCACGGAGAAGGAAACATGTCTGCACATCTGTTTTTCTTCTTTGTATTTTTATAGGGTGCGAAAAGTTTTAAAAGAACCTTAGGAAAACAAAAGTGAAAGTTGGTTTATTCGAAAAATGACGCAATAGGAAATTATTAATTACTCAACTATTTAGCAATGAAACGATATTTCTTCTCTTACGATTTAACTAATATTCTTCAAATTTTGAATCTCTAATAAACTATTATTTTAGAATATTCTTTAGTATTCGAAAAACGCAGATAAGAAATGTCTTAAAAGTTTTTTACGTTTCTTCAAGTAAATCTACTGAGAATGTAAATACTGCTTCATCCATGCCATCCATTTCTAACCCAAGAAGAAAAAATAAATGAATATCAACCCTACGTTAACGCTTGGTCCAAAAATTCCAATAATCCACAGACGAAAACCTCTTCGCTTCAGTCCAGCTCTCGAGAAATTTCAAGAAAGAATTCGAATCCGAATCCTATCTGGACAGGTACGCGCCTCGATACACTGGCCCGGTAAGTCGACCTTTAAAGATTCAATGGCCGAGCTATCTGCTGGGTGGCTGGCTTTTGTACGGAGCCCGCACACGAGTGCTCGCAACACAACATCGGGGACACAGGTTTGCTGGAAAAAGGGTTGAAAGGGTAGCGATAAGAGAGGATGGCTAGCCGGAGTGCACGGTCCAGAGAGAAGAAAAGAGGAAGCGGCTTGAAGGGAGAAGAGGGAGGAGGGGTTGGCCTGGCTAAACAGGGGGTAGAGGCGTCGGGGGTGGCAGTCATGCATTGTATCGCGAGCTTTTTGAGCGAGCCTGCTCCAGGGACGACGCCACGACCGTGCTAGCGCCGGCAGAGGGTGTTTCGAGAGGACGAGGGCACGGGGGAGGGTGGAAAGCGAGCCGCGGCGGGGGTGAGTCGGTTGGTCTGGTGGGCGAACGTCTGTCTGTTGGCTGCCAGCGAGCCAGTCAATCATTACGGGCTGCGCAAGCGCTTACGACCCACCTTCCTTCTCCTCCACTCACCCTTTTCGTCCTTCAAACCCCCTCCCACCGTCCGTCTCACTCTCTCCCTTTTGCTCTTTCCGCGAGCGCGTCTCGCTTCTCCTTCGAATCATCCTCTCGTTCTCCCACGTGTTCACCTCTGCTCGTCCTTCTCTCTCGCCTTCTCTCCGGCTCGTTCATCCCCATCGTTTCCCTCAGTAGCGAGTTCACCCCGTTGCTCCGTGCTACAAGCACGCTACAATGCTGCGCGCCGCCGCCCATCCTGCATATTTAAGCGAGCTGTCTTGCTATGCAGCCACCCGCACCACCTACGCCGACCGCTCGACGACCGTTCTCCACCAACACCGACCCCCGCGCCAACATCCACTTCGCTTTGCCGCGTTCGCTTTGTCCGCCGCTTTTGTACAACCTCTATAAAGAATCGCCCCACGCGTTTCGATGTATTCTTCTAACCAGGGGCATTCTTAAAAAAGGATGCGAAAGTGAAACGACGAATGAAAAAAATAGGATCGACGTGAGAATAAAAAGGGATAGAATGAGAATAAAAACGAAAAGAAATAAGTGCTACGTCCCATCGAAAAAATGTATCGAGTTATAAAACATTTAAATTCTTCAAAAATACTGGTTACTCTTTTAAAAAGCAACACCATGCCCCGACTTTACCATCGAACTAAAACCTCTACAATACACCCCCGACACAGTGAAACGATACGCGTCCTCAGGCGCCACCAGCGGCGAGGATGGCGAAACGGCGAACCGTCGCGGCTTTCCGTTGAGCATGCGTGTAGGTTGGCGGCGCGACGAGTCTGTTCTACGGGGGTGGTGGTTGCGCGGAGAGTATCGGAGAAACGAAAGGGTGGTATAGCCCGGCGGTGGAGAATGGTGATGGTGGTGGTGGAAGCCCGGGGGTTACGTTCTGCCAGCGGGGTGGTAGTCGCGCAAAACCGAGGGTCGCCCACGGCTCCGCTCGGCTCGTTCACTCGCTCATGCTCGCTCGCTCGCTTACGCCGCTGTCGGCTGGCCGGGGGTGTTACCATGGATACGGCGCTCGCGCCTTGACATTGACAAATGGCTGACCGAGGGTGAGCCGAACACAGCGCCGCTTTTACATATGCAGGGACACCCATTTGTCCGCGCAGGGGTGAGACAAGGGTAGTGGACGCTGGCAGACAGAGAAAGAAGCCAGAGGACAGAAAGTGGGGACAGTGACAACGACGACCGTCGGCTACGACCGCCGTGTCGTCTACTAATTCGCGATTCTCTGATCTACCCTGGTCGTGCGATGCGTGTGCCATCCGCGTAAAACGAGGTCGTGAAACGGTTGCAGAACGATCGTTCTCTGTACTCGAGCGACGATCGTTGGTCCCGATACCGCTGCCGTTAGTTAACTGTTAATCTTTTGTAATTGATACGCCGCGCGGCATATCCGTGGAAAATGTTGATGCGACCGCGCGAGCAAACGGGCACACCGCTGAGTAATGAATTAGGGGATGAATTTAATCTTGGAATGGCTGGTTGACTGGTCGGCCTGCACGAGGCCACATCGAGTTTGTTTACCTCGTTATTTTTCGGGACAGGGTGGGACGAACGTGCTTGGGGAAATTCGTGTCACGTATATATTCGAGCTGGTTGATCGTGGAGATTTTCGCTGGAGAAATTGTGTTGGCCGTTTCTAGCGAGTCAGGAGTGCCGGTGATTTTGACAAAATTACTACGTCTCTTTCATCGGCGACAATAAATTCTTTCGATTGAAATATTCGGATTTATTCCGCGTCGCGTCGAGCCAGACATGAAATGTTAATGCGTATAATGTCTCCCCGCGTGGCTCGTTGAACGGAAAGAATGGAAAAATTGATGTTTATTGAAGGACAATAAAGCCGTCCATTATTTCGCACGGTGCTTTCGGTTCTGAACGGAAAGGCTGAAAACGCTGAAAAATAACACCGGGCAAACGTTTAAGAGATAAACGCGTAATTGACACTGCCTCTCAGATCCGATCGTCTCCGTGTCGCGCAACCAAGTTTTCGTGATTCCAGTTTCGCGCCGAGTAGCTGTTAACAATCTTAATGGAACGTGTTTGCTAGTCTGAGATCTTTCTTTTTTATCAAATTAATGGCTAAATCAGCACTTGTACAACAGCTTTCGTTTCTTTTCCATTTTTGAAACATTAATAACTATACAGTGAAATAACAGAAGTTGCATGAACATTCCTGAAAATGGCAAATAAAGTCACTTACATAATGTGTCATCAAGACACAAAACAGATACTAGAATAGTAAATATTTTAGTAATTAAATACACAAAAAGTTTCCATGATCAAAAAGGGGATACTTTTTTTAAACATCATAAAATTATAAGATCTAATTAGAAGAAGAAATAGTGACTTAAAAAAATATGTAAAAACTTCTACGAATTCCCTTTTACATCGATGATATTAATAAACAGAATTCAATAACGTAAATTGATTGAAAAAAATTGCAAATAATATTGAATTTATGCAACATTGGCTTATTAGATTAATCTTATAATAATGCAAAGCTGCTTTGAAGCTATAGCTATCAATTTAACAGATGATAAATAGTCTCGTCAAAATATTCTTCTTGAAGGAGCAGGACATTTTTGAGTTCTGTGGTTCGGTTGGCAATTCGGTACGCGAAGACATTGAAGAAAACAACATCCTAATCGCGTCCCAGGAGAGAAAACGATACCAGCCCCTTAGCAGCGCTCCCTAATAATGACCCTCGAGTTCGTACGGCATAAACGGCTGCCTATCGCGCATTACTACCCCGAAGTGGCCACTCCCTTCTGGCAGGCCAGCCTCGAGTCTAATATCTCATTACCGCGCCACCAGTCAGCCGTGCCGTGCTGCCATTACGAGATTGTTTGCTCGTGGAGCGTCTCGTCTAATGTATTGCCGACTTCCTGACGCGTTCACCCGTGTCTGACGAGAGAACCCGCTCGTTCAACCAACTTTCCGCGATAATCAACTCCCATTCGTTATCATCGCTTTCCAAAGTCTCCAAAATCTTATTAAATCGGAATTTTTAATTAACATCCGATGTCTTCGATATCTTATTTATATTTGGCATTATCTAATTTAACAAAAATTTATGTCGGACAAGATATCTTATATAACGTAATTTTTCATTAAGTTTTCGGTACCTTTGCTTCTACTCAGACGCAAGATATTCCTATTTTCCTCTACCTTATTTTAGGAGTATTTCATTCTATCCGTCAAAACATCGACCATAATACCAGAACCTACCCCCGCAAAGCTACTCACGCGTTACTTCGATCCATCTCGGTGACCGTGCCACCCTCGCGCGCCAAATAAAACGAAAAAAGAAAAACAATCGACGCAGCGAAACGAACTGTCGCGATGGCGAGAAGAAAGGGGATGCCTGGGATCACGATTTGTCTCGTTAGAAGGTGGAAAACGTCGACGACAGAGCGCCGAGTCGGCGCTTTCCCGGCTCTGACGCCCGCCAGAAAGCATCGACGGCAGCGAAAATAATTGGTGCCTTCCCCTTGATTCTCGACACTCGCGTAACAAGGTCCATTTCCATGGAATAACCATCAGCGGTAATTGGCACCTACGGTGGATACGCGGCCCCTATCATATTTCAGAACGAGCACAGGCGAACTAGGAGAGGGTGAGGAGAGAGTGTGGATGGGGTTGGAGAGAAGGCAGGACCAGGAAACACGGTCCAGGGGATGCGACGACGCGGATCGCAAACGCGTGTTTTATACATCGACGGCACCCTTTCGTTTTTCAGTCTGACCGAGGGGGTGACCTTTGCGGATAACAAAGCGGAGCCATCGACAGCTCGCTAACGATTCTCCGTTGCGTCCACCTTGCCAGAATCCGACAACTCGTCGTGCATCCAACGTCGTTCGAACGTCATTTGAGGCACGTTGGAATCTCGTTTAGTTTGGTTCATATGTCGATTGTGTGAAACGGTGCTGACTATAGTCCGACGATTGAGGTGATCGAGAATATTATCATAGTTTTCGAAGGTTGATAAGGGTGTCTACAGTTGAAATATATAGCTTATCATGACTTACCTGCTTCGAGAGAAAGGAAGGTGAATTTTCAAAGGCTGTCGAGGTTGAATTGCCTTAGAGTTGATAGAGTTGACTTGGTTTCTATAGTTTACAGTTTATATAAAGTGGAATCTTGGCTATTTTTAAAGATTGCATGAGAATTTTTTATTGATACGAGGTGAATGTTTACTTTATTTTACTGGATATGTGAACTATTTTTAATGTATAAAAATGCAGCAAAATGAAACTAACTTGATTTGAATATAAGAAAATCGGCCAAGTTCCGTAGACTTCTAGTAGACGGGATAAAAGGAACTGGAGCAACGGCTTGTCACTCGTGATAAAATGCGATGCGCGCGTGATGCTCCAACAAAATTGAAGGACGATTTCTTCCGCGCAGTACTATTCCCTCGAACATTTTTCAGAAAGAGTCTTACGAAAGAACCAATAAAAATAAGAAAAAGGAAAAACAAAGAAAGAAAAACATATTCAAAAACGAGGCGTACGAGCATCACACCCACGTCAACGTATTTACTCGCGAGCACTGTGAAATAAGACTGGACACAAGAGGGCGTACACAAGATGTAGCATTTAATGCTCACGTTTCAAAAAAACACTATACAATGGACACTCTCTAACATAGACCACCTTTGACATCGTCCTTCCTTTCATCGTCATCACGTTGCGATCCGTGAGTGTTTTGAACACAATCGATCCGGGCCAATTCACGCGATTGATCGACTCTGTTCCCTCTATGCCAGAGACGCCGTCACGCGTCTCTACGCAAGCCGGGGACGCGTGTACGCGCGTGTCCAGACACATTTTCTTGTTAACGGATGGACGCGTGTGTGCACGTAATCCCACGTATATGTTAATACTAATATTTTACATCGACAGGTATCAGTTTCCGTTTCACTGTGTTTTGTTCTGTTTCTACGCGTTTCCTTTAGTTCCGTTTCACACGCGTCTCTCTCTCTCTCTCTCTCTCTCTTTCGCTCTGAGTTGCTCGAGAGAGAGGTGAGAATATACGTAGATCGACGCGAGGGATCAACGAACATCCTCGCCCCGGGGATTCTCGAGGGGTCGAAGGAGGAACCACCTCCCGCACAACCACACGCGTATCGTAATTTCCGCGTCGTCGCGCTATCACAATCGTGCTGAAACAACGATCGAAGAAGCGGTGTTTTTTCCCGATTTCACAAATACAGAACACAGTTCGATTCGATTAAGTTTTCTTTTTTTCCATTTTTTTTTTTTTTATTTGTTCAATTTATTTACCGTTCCTCTTATTTTTGCATTTTTTAATCTTTTTTACTTAAGAGTGTCAATAGGTCGTCAATACGCAAACAGTTGAAAAAATCTGATTCCATACCGATATAATAAATTTTTAGCTTACTATACACATCATCGTCACCATCAGCATAATCATAATCATCATCATATATCATCATCAGTATCATCATTGTTGTGAATAGCATCATCATCAGCATTATTTCGTAATCATTTTATCGCCTGATGATCATAATGACGATTAGTGACGATCTTCAGGTGGCCGACAAACCCCGCCCAACACTCGTTATCGCTGTCGTCATTATGATCATCGCCGCCAACGCCGGCGACGCGTTGCTAATATCGTCGTTCTTTCGTAATTACACGATAATTATACATTACTCTTCCTTCTTCTCCCTTTTTTACATTTTCGCGCCATCTCTTCCTTGTCCATCACTTCTTCCTAGTCGCTTCATTCCATTCGCTCGTTCATTCACGTGTTACTTTCATACACAGCATTTATTTCTTCTTCGATCGCACCGTTGTCTCGCTACCACTCGATTTCTTTCAGACTCTTTCTCTCTCATTCTCACTCGCGTTCTCTCGTTGCCCTATAGCCGCTGTTGTCGTCGCTCATAAAATCTTTGTTTTAAGTTTCTTTACCTTCTAACATGATTATTACTTAGATACCTTACTGTTACTTCGTATACATTTTTAAGGCGATGATTCATTCAATTGGGTGAACTTATTTAGAAAACGAACAGCCAATAAACGTCGTCCGTTCGCCGCCGTCTTCACATTCCTTTCATAAGTGCTACAACATTATGTTTTCTTTTCTTTCATTCTTTCATTTCCCTTTTTACACGCCTATACATCTCGCACCCCTTGTATAGGCTCTTTTCGTTAATCGTTCATGCGATCCTACTTTTATTTTCTATATTTTTGTTTATTCCTCTTTCCCTCTCCCCCCTTTACTCTTTTCTTCGCCGCGTAACGCGTCGCCGGGCATTTCCACGAAAATATTGATCGCGTTCTCCGACCTCGGGGGTGGTGTGTCAGCGAGCGGGGTAAAAAGACGGAGTCGTGTTCGTACGCGAGTCTACCATGGACGTTGCACTTTCGCAGGCTGCTACGGAAATGCGCCGACGAGCGTTTCACCGGCGTTTGTTCCATCGGGATTTTCATCGGACATCGATCTTCTTCATGAAAAAATAATTTAATCGTCGTTGTCGTAGTCCCTAGTCGCTGGTAAATCGGGACATTTACCGTGTATCAATCTACTCGAGAAATTCATCACAGATGGAAACGACGGCCCAATGTTGCTAATTTACATTCTCGTTTTATAATTTCATCTGTTTGGAAATTTTGTTTCATTTTGTTTGGTAAAACGATTTTGATAAGGCTCTAGCTAAAGATTCCCATTGAAATTTCTCGTATGCGCGACGACGAATCGGCGCGGAATCGAAAACGATCGACGGAGCGGTCATTAACAAAATTAAACAATATATCATTCAACAAATAGAATTCATAAAACCGGTTCACTCCGTAGGCGATCGTGCTCGATCACGCATCATTTCGTCGACCATCATCCGCGTTCGTCTCCATGATTGTCTCGTATTTGATAATCGATTATGTATTATACGATTGTTCACCGGACGTCGCGAAATCGTCCCCTCTAGCATCGACAAGATCCAATTCGGATATAAACGAAAATATTCCACGTATACGGGAACTACGCTGCTTATTCAGTAAAATGGTATAAAGTCTCGGTCCCGTGTCGTAAAAAGCTCTTACTAAAAACATTGGAAGAATTCGCATCAAAATGTTAAAAAACACATCGTAGCCGCGGGATGATTTCGAACGCGCGAGATTTTACTATTTTCGCGTTTTCTCGTATACGATGTATCCAGGTAACCAGGTCGTCGAGAAATTTCAACCGGGAAAACGTGGTGCTAACGCATTTTCATGTTTCTGCCTTTCTTTTTTCAGTTTTTTATACATTTCTTTTTTAGTTTTCGTATTTTTCGTTTCAAGTGACAGATTCGAATTGTCGAAATTTGGAAAAAAATTCGCGGATGAAGGATCGCACGATCGATTGTCGCATTCGTGAAGAGGAGCTACGCACGCGTGCTCGCGCTCACCGATCGGAAAATCGGTCGCGATGGATCTCGACGAGTGTCGAGAATTTCACCAATTAACCAGGACCTATAACTGACTTCTCTCGCACCTGAGTCTTTCGGTATACGTAGGTTATCATTTTTTTTTTTCTTTCAGTATACTAATACGCCGCTCGACCGTGGCTAGAAAAAAATCGAGCGTCGTTTCGCGTTATCGTTCCGTAGAAGATTGATTTTTCTCGCGAATACAATTTGAAAGATCGTATTTTGAGATCAAACAGGGGTAACGAGAAACGACAGCATCGATTTTCTCGTGAATGTCACGACTCGCGGCAAGAGCAGTGTGTTTACATTAAAATTTTTATACAAGAATTGCGTGTATGCGGGCGTATTGAAAATATCGATAAAATTTGTCTCGTATGCTCTGCGTTTCTTTCGTTCGTTCGCATTTTCTTTTTCCCAAGCCTCTCTCACAGTATCCCTTCTCTTTACCTGCGTTCCGTTTCTTCTGTTATCTGTCGCTAATCGAGTAATTCACTCGATTATCGGCAGGTACCTAGGACAAACTATTTCGAACTTCACGCTATTCATTCTTCCACGCGTTGATTTATAATCGACGTTTAATTTAATTAAATTTTTAACTCTTTCTCTCTAATTCATGTTCTCTCTCCTTTATCCTTACATCACAAAAATTCGCTTCGCTTGTATATACTCTCTGCGCATGTCGCTTCTTTCTTTCCCTCTTTCTTCGATTCTTTTCTACGTTTCTTGTCTACCGGATAGAATTAAACGTTGAATCAATGTTTGGAAAATTATTCGTAACGAAATAAAAATTGTTCACTAAAGAAATTTTCAGCATCGTAATTGCGTCAATTAGTTTGTTAAAAAAATTGTATGAACGACGGGGTAAGTAATTTCTAAAAGGAAAACGGTACGGGAAGGACGAGAAAAGTGTCGAGAAAAGTGTCGAGATTGAAGTGGCCCATCTTATAGTTGCGATTTTATTCGACGATCTGTTTCGAGACAGTTCCAAGGCTCGTTCCATCCAATATACACAGCGATTACATTCACGAGCTGCATTCGTTTCGAGAATCTAATGGCATTTCGATAGATCTTGAATACCGATTAACAGTTTCGTAGAAAGATCGCCGATGCGTCGGACGAAATTTGATCTCGTTTCCAAACTTATTCCTGGAAAGGGAAAAAATTTCAACGAAGATACAGCCAATCTTGGATCGTTGGCAATACTCGAAATTTCATTGATTTTTAATGTTTCTCTTTGCCCGAGGCACAATGCGGTGTCGTTAGATTACTCGAGAATTTCACTGCGGTATCGTAGGAAGTCTTCCTAGAAACTTTTCCACTGATACAGAAATTAAATCGATGGGCGGGTTTTCTCCTCTTTGAAACCAAACTAGAAGGATTACGTCTTATAGGGCCAATTCGTTCTGTTTCGAGACACAGGTGAATAAAAAAGGGCATGACATTCGTCTCGATTATCTTTAATAGTGCTGAATGAAATAAATAGTATCTTCTTTAAGCTCTTGATATTTATTTCACATATATATATATATATATGATATGATATGATATATATATGCATATATAAATATATATACATATATATATATATATCTATATATATATACGTGTGTGTGTGTGTGTGTGTGTGTGTGCTTGCTTGTTTGCGTGCGTGTGTGTGTCCAAAAAGTGACTAATTGGAGAAAGGAAGGATTACAAACCAAGAAAAGACGAGAACGAAAGAAACCAACCAATGTGTTCCAATACGATACTCCTCGTTGTCGCACGTGTTTCCCGATTCAACCTCCACTGTTCGCCAAGGATCTCACTGGTCCACAGATTTTCCGTTTATTACCGAGCCCTTTCACCTCCCCGCGGCGCTGCTAGAGGAAAAGAAAACGACAGGAAAAGAAAGGAGCGGAAAGACGAGAGCGAGAGAAATCTGCGCGGTCGCGGACATCTCTCGTAAAGCCTTGCCAATCTTGAGTTTTCCTTTGCCCTCCTCCCTTCCCACGCTCGCCGCAGTTCAATTAACTATTTATATATATACACAATATATTATATTAATTAAACTTGTAGGTCGTATGTAATTCGCCTGTTTTTAGATTCTCGCGAGTTCCTTTTCTTTCGTAATTATCCTTACGGTGCGGGGAGACGGGGCTTGGGTAATAACGCTCAATTTATGCACGCCTGTGTCTATGTGTTTTCCTCTGTATCGTTGTATATGTTATATGTGTGTGTGTGTGTGTTTACTCGTGTGTATCGTTTTCTATACGTGTGGAGTCGGACAGGTCAGGGAGGAGAGATCTGACTGTGTCATCGAGTAGAATGATGAAGAACCGTCTGATCCTCTCGCAGGTATCTATATTTTTGTGTATATATGTGTATATGTATATACATAAATATATTTATTTATATTTATATATATACCTTTTTCCATATATATAAATATACATATTCCCTCACCAACTGTCGCTTGCGTATACTATTCTCCTTTCTCGCGTTCACATATTTTCGCGCACCATCCTCATGTCTGTTTCGGTGTACTTTATCCGCTTTTGCCACCCGTTTCTTTGCTTTTTTTAACCTATTATTCTTGTTTCCCGCTTCTTTTCTTTTTTTATTCTTTCGATGCGTCTCCTCGGTCCAGTATGCACATCGAACACGGCACAACACACACGAGAATAATTATCGTTCCAAAGTCCAATTAAAACGCTTGCTTGTATATATATATTACAATCGGGGGAGGCGGGGGGCGCACATGTTACTTCAGTGTGTGTGTCTGTTATGTATATATTTATATTATATGATAACTCCTTCCTTTAATTAGTAAATTCATTTATAATTAATAACTGTACAAATTTCAATGTCACCTATATATATATGCAAGTGAATGTGATCGACGCTCGAGTCCGGCACACGCGTCGATTTCATTCTTCTGTCCTAAAAGTTTCTCTTTTGTTCTGCTGCGTCCTTTTGTTTCGTTCGTTTATGTTTCTCTATTCTTAAATTTGTTCCATTCAGTTCCTCACGTTGCCTATATTCTTTACCCTCGCACCCTTCTTCATTATCGGATTCGCATTTACGTTTTGATCGCGCGTACATGCGTATATTAAACATTCGAACCGACTATTTCTCAATTTTCCCCGCACTTATCTTCCTCTCTTTTCATTTTCTAGTAGGCTTCCGAAACGCCACCCACCACGTATCTAAAATTCTTTTCCCTATATATATTTATTTATACACCCATATATATCTATACACATGGAAGCGCATCTGCGCGCGCGCGTTTGTGTGTATATATATATACATATATATATACCGCTCGATCATATTGAATTCCATTCTCCGTAGTTTCTCCTTGTATCGTGCCTTCAGAACTCCCGAATTTTCCGTTTCGTCGCCTTTCTCCGCACGTGGATATCTATCTATTAATTAAATCGGATCTGAGTTCGCGAGCACCGAGTTTGCCTTAATTCTCCAACCCCCTCTACCACTTTCGTTACTTGTATTTTTCTACCTTTTTATTTATCCCGCTTTTCTTACCACTCATTCTTAATGTACACATGCCCGCTAGAAATTGCCTATATCACTCTGTTCGAGGTTACTTCATTCGTAGCCCCCAATGTCCTCTCTATATAATTGTTAATTAATAATAGCTCGATCGCGACCGTATTAAAATTTAACATTTAAATTCTTCGATCACTACAATATTACACCGCGACATTTGTACACAGAACAATCACATGAATTTCCATCGTATTACGCGGCTCCTCGTACTCTCGTCCCTTCAAGCCGCGCGTCTCTCGCCATTTGTTTTCTTTTCTCTTTCTCTCCAGCCATCTTGCTTCCGGTTCCACGCGTACCACACGCCCCGTGTCGGCCCTTCTCCGCGAACGGAGCCTTTCTCTGCTTTGGCGAACGAATCCGCTGTCCTTTGACTCTCTTTCTTTCTTTCTCCTGTTCTTCACGAGTTTCTTTTGCCCCGCCTCGATACTCGATTTCCGAGCCACAACCGGACCGACGGCTGTTTTTCCGCTGCCACCGTCCGCTGGCTCGAGCAGCCGGCACCACGAGCCTCGACGTGCGACGCTGCCGAGAAATATCTCTCCGCTTCCGCGTCGATCACGCCCCGGAGGCGACGAATCGCTCCTCGTTGCCCCCGTGCACCTTGCTCTAAACGCCAACCGGAGCACGCTGCGCTTTCGTCACGCTGCTACGTTTCCCGTTCCGCAAGAATCGTCATTCCATCGCCTACCTTCATTTGCGACTACTGCTGCAATATGACAAATTATACTCTATTAATAAAACCGTTCGTTTTCTACTTGCCCCGAGGACGATGGAAAAAAGTGTTCTTCCCCGCTTTGTATATGCAATTTTCGAAGATTCAGGGATTGTTTGACTATTGACTTGATTGTTATATCCGGAAGTTTTCAAGACTGACTGAACGGTAATTTGAAATAGTACGAGAATCTATGATTTGTACAAGTCTTCTGGTCGGACTTGGCGGAAAAGAGACGATAAGGCCGTGAAATTTGTTAGGAGGTAGAATCGATGTGCTTCCAGGGGTGAAGTACTTTCAGGTTGGTGAGAGACATGAGAGTCTAGTTTCAATTGTACGCTATGTTTATATCTTTTAAAAATAAGAACGCGTATTTTTAATGTAGTCGTAAATTACTTTTTGTCAATAAATGTTCTCACAAGCCCTTGAAAAATGGGACAATTTTTATTGGAATTATTATCGAACGAGAGATATCGTGAACTTTAATAGCATTCAATCTTGATGAAATATTGGAAGTAGTACAGTTTCAATGAAATACTTTTCCCGTTCCAAGTTTTCAAGAATTTCTTTACAATCAGTCTGTTTCTATATAGCCACTTAATACTTTAATTTCTGCAATCAGGAACTTTCAGAGTCACGAAATCAAAAAATGATATCGAACGCAATAACAAAAGCAGTCACATAATATAAAAAGACAAGCAAAGTCCAAGAAATTGAAAATCCTTTCACGAGTTAAGACATCCATTCACGACCTCGCAATATCATTTCCACCAGTAATATCAAGAAATACTTACAATTTCCCAATGATAAGAATGATGTTTCATGTATTTCATCAAATTCAACCCTTTATCCGAGTTTTCATTAACGTTTACCAATTTAACCATCCGTTCGATCTTCGTTTCCGACTATCAATCTTTCCATCGTCATCGAGCTCGTCACCGACTCGATTATCAAATCAACGATGGCCGCCGGTGTCGTGTTCGACGTCGCACGTACAACACGGAACCGGCCGAACTACTTTCCCACGTACCTTTATAAGTGATGTCCATAGTACTCTGGCGGGTAATGGTACTGATTGTGGAAGGTGGGATCACCGGGCGGCCGGTGCATCATGCTCGCCGCCTGTCCGTCCATCATGTAACCCATCGTCGCGTCCGGACTGTACGCCCCGCTCGGACCTGCGGACAATGGCGGAAACACTACACGTTACTACGGTTAGATCACTGTCCTGTAATTGGCGAGGGGATATTGGAAAAGCTTGTTGGATCCCTTGAAACCGTCATTCGCTTGCCGTTTTCTTCCCTGCGGTAAATCCAATGACGTTTTCGTGAATTTAAAAATACGATCCAACGAGCTGTGTATCGTTCTCAGTCAATGTCACGTGCTTACGCTTCTGTTTCTTTCTTTCTTTTTTTTCTTTTTTTAATTTTGGGGATAATAGGGGAATAGCAGTTGATGCGATATATTAGATATTGAAGGGAAGAATCAAAGATACTAGAATCTTTTATTCTATTCTAATCTCTCATTCATTAGAGTAGTTTTATGTACGCTTCTTCTAAATGATTAATTCTAAACCTCGATAACTACTCCGAATCACTAGACGTCTTGCCATAAATTATCGTATGCTGCAAGTTTTCCACGCAACAAAATCTTTATTTGAGAGCGATAATCTACATTTAAACTGCTATATTCACGATTATTCACAGTATACAGAAGGTCCACGGCAAGGTTCACTCAAACTTAATTAACTCCCCATTTTTATTTAAAGAACTACGATAATTTGTTTAAGAACTGAAACGGTAATGAATATTCGTGACATCGACTACATCGACGCGTTCATGTCACCTGAGAAAATTCATCATCTCTGTTCGAAAGATAGGGAATATCCAAAGTAGTGGATTCTCCTCGAGAATATCAATATATTTATCTATCTAAAACAAGATCCATCCCCCACGCAACCTTAATACCGGGAAAGAGGTACGGACCGGAAACGCACGCGACGCCAGCAATTCACTCAGGACTCGACATCGGGGGATTCAATCTTCGTCTTCGTATATCGAAACGGTCGACGCGACGACAGCACCTCTCTCTTTTCGTAAGCGGTAATGGAGCAGGAATCCACGGGAGGCTCCCCTAGTTTTAATGTCGGTATCTTAATGTATATTGCCGCGATAAATCAAGGCCACTGATTGCGTCCTACCCTCGGGCACCAATACGCGGTGAGACGAAGAGCAAATGGGACGATGGGAAGAAAGAGAGCGGTGGCAGCGTCATCTCGAAATCTCGTACCGGAGGCCGGCCATTGTCGAACACTCTTCTAAGCCTTTCTTATGCCAAATCTGGTCGAGCTATCTCCCAGGGAACGATATTGCTCGTGTATGGTCGTTTATTGCCTGTCGAATACGAGCTCGTTTTGCGAGATCCTTTGTGCGGGTCAGGCTGTTGCGTTAAGTCTAGTTTTCTTGGCAAAATACTACAGCGAATGCGAGTAATTGTTCCACGTGTTGATAAATAGCGATGATATATGTATATATATATAGAGGAGGTGTGTTGGGTGCTGGAGATTGCGATAATCTGGATGGATAGCTGTATGCGAAAGTAATTTCGAATAACTCGTGATTTATCTCAAGGGGAATTATTTCATCTTCGCTGACGGGTATTGTAATTTGAAAGTTCGGTATTTAGAACGATAAAATTAACAGATTTTGCAACGCGCCATGTTTATTGCGTGTACGGAGCGTTCTTTGAGATACTTTGATTTTTCTTTAGGTCAGATTCGCTTAATTACAGTGGCATGGATAGTTATTCCCTTTCGAAGAATAAAACGTAACGTACACTCAATCTGTAGCTTCAATTTTTCAATAAGATTCACTAGATAATAATTATGTCTAATTTTTCAGCATTTTTGCATTTTATACGGTACAGTAGCTAATAACAAATGTCCGCTTAAGTAGATACTGAAAAAATTGTAAGAAAAGAGGCTAATATCCTTAAACGCAATCGCAAGATTTTTATCGAAAATTCTCTTACAATAACGAAAATAATTTCCATACAAATTTCGCAACTGATAATTAATCAAATAAGTGCGATATTTATCTCTATATTATTCAAGGAACAGACAATTCTAGGACGTGACGCGCTGCAAACAGACTCCTCGCGATTTGCTTCGCGGCCGTACCGTAAATCACAATTATCGCGAGTGTTTCTTTGCCTCGCCGCTCTCTATCCATCCCACGACTTTTCCGTTTTGCCGGACGCGTGTTTTTCTGCCGCGAATTCCATACTCCGCGAGATTCTTTCGCTCTACCCCACGGAGGAACTCAAAGAATTGCAAATTGACGAGGGAGCACCGACGATGGCACGCAAATAATTTCATCGTAACCTCAATTCCCTCTTCGTTTCTTTATTGAAATAAAGAACCCAAAGGGATGAACCAGCATACCATTTCCTTGTTGCTGCTAAGTGCGACGAAGATGTTGAAGAAGCAATTTATTACATTAAAATAAGTTTGTCATTTACTATATTGAAATAAATTTGTTCACTTCTTG
Organism: Bombus fervidus; assembly: GCF_041682495.2. NCBI lineage: Eukaryota > Metazoa > Arthropoda > Insecta > Hymenoptera > Apidae > Bombus > Bombus fervidus. The sequence continues at coordinate 2,732,947 of NC_091527.1, read as the reverse complement.
ATAATATATGCATTTCAAGAAATATTATGAAAATATGTTAGTTATACTAAATCAAAGTAGTGAAAAGGTTTAGACAGATGGTCAGAATTTTAAGTAACTAGTAGAATGCAATTTAATTTGCTTGAGATAGATGACTTGTAGGATCACCCACTGAGCACTTACTGACACTCCTTCATTTAATTTGAAATTGTTTTGAAATATAGAAAACCCTCTTCTATAACGAATCCGTAAAGCGTCATACATCATCTGCTTTCGTGCATATATATTTGAAAAGATAAAAAGTAGGAATAATACTTAATATATTGCACAAATAAATGTAATATATAAGCTCTAGCCATCCTCTTTCAAAAACATCCTTCATTACTCAATTAATTTTAATTTAATTCCCTAGATTGAATAGAAATTAGGTACAGTATTCTGAACCAATTTATATCCTTCCTCAAAAGATTCCAGCACAAATAACAAAATCATGGTGTCCGATAGATCCTATAGAACATATTCAAGCAACTTCACAGTAACATCAACCAAACACATTCCCAGTAAACGCACACCCTTTCCACCTCTTCTTCATCTTGGATCGACGCGAACGTAACTTTCGATTCGCGACTGATTTCGCGAGGAATAATCGAGAGAAGGGACTCTGTGAGTGCGCTTAACGATGCAATTTGCACACGGGGAAAAAGACAAGAAGCTGACGCGCACAGTGGCGTATTCCTCGAGTACGCGATTTCTTCGAACGCCTCCCGCGCGGCCAATTCCTTAATTTCCCATACTGTGGCCGGTCCTGGACGTCCTGGGACGCCCCGCTGCGTTATAGCGCGGTTTAATCACACTACAAGCGTGCGTCCCTCGTTAGTGGAATATCGTGGCGGCTATAACGCGAGATTACATTCCATGACAGCCTTCGTGGGCAACGCGAAGACGCTCAAAGGAATCGTTCTCGGGCCCTCTTGTTTCATCGAACTCCTGATAATCGTTCCATGCACCCGTGATTGGTGGAAAACGGCTCTTACCGATCCTTTTCGCCGCGGGATCGCACACGGGGAAACGAATCGAACGTTTGTTCGCTCGTCTCCTGTCGGATGCTGCAATCTCAGCTTGTAATTCTCGTTTTTCTCCTCGTTGTTCGAGCAGGATGAGGCGTAAGAGGCTGTAAAACGATCGGTATGCTCGTATGACTTGTCTCGGGTGGATGATTATGATCCAAGTTTTTGTTGAAAGTTGCAGTCTTGTAATGGTAAGTCGATAAGGAGTTCATACGAGAACGTGATTTTAAATTTGCGATGATTCAGAATGATATTGAAATAGGGATCTGTTACTTCGAAATAGAGTCATTGTAATAGCGTAAAAACCATAAACGATTGCGATAGGAACCACTTTCATAGACTAACCGTGATATTGAAATATTTGTACGAAATCAAGGAAACTCTCTCGATAGTGTAAATAACAATGTTACTGATTCAAAGTCCCACTGATACATTATAAAAGATGGAAAGGAATACAGTGATCATATAATGGTAAAGTCAGAGGAATTTCAATATAAGTTATATACAAAAACAATCAGATGCAAAATGATACAAAGAAACGAACTAACACTATCGTATACTGAAACCATGAAATACAATTACGATATTCCACAGCGTCCAGCTCTATCCTAAATAACTTACATTCTCGGACACCCTGTATAACTCACTATTTTGGTGTATCGTAGCTCAAATGACGAAGCCTACAAAACCACGCTATCGACCATCATCGAATCAAGAACAAAAGGATCGATGGTATCTCCAGATCGTCAGGTTCCAGAGTATCTCGAACGCTTTCGTACCTTTCATCGTGCTTTAATACACGAAGACGAACTATCGGAGGATATGATCGCCGCCTTAATGGCACTTCTTACAACGCTTTTGAGTCTCGTGGAGATAGCACTTCACAGTCGTAGAGGGAGTTCGTTAACCGAGGACCCTTCATCACGAATGTGTATACCGCGTTACCTTTCCTCAAGCTTGAGACGTGCAAGCCTTCGAGGACCGATGGACCAATGACACGAGAGGATCACACTGGTAACGAGGAAAACTCGACGCAACGTAATAAAGCTCGCACTTAGCTCGAAGCGTGTTACTAACGCGCGTAAATCCGCGAAGTTTCTCGCCTAGGCATGCTTCGGACCCTCCTCGAAGGGGTTTAACACCGAAACTACGAGTGCAATACCGTGGTGGCCGGTCATTTATTTTAGAGACGCTCCTGGAGGAGGAGGTTAATTGCAGACGCGGCAACTTGCGAGAAAGTATGTCGAGGATGCGCCTGGGAGTAACTTTGGTGTGTCGTTTAAAGGGTCAAGACGATTCAGGCCAAGAATTTGAATCTTCGAATAGCGTTAGAATTATGTTTGTTCTGATTTTAGTGATAATTGTGAATATATATCCAAATAATAAGCAGAATACTTCAATAAATGAATAAAGACGTACATCGATCGTACCGGTAACATGTAATGTCATTGTCTATGTCATGATATTCATACAAGATTTTTTTATCGAACATATTCTACTTTTCAATGATTCGCACGAAACTGCTCCAATTTTCAATCGCACCGCAGTTCTATAAGAAAATGAGATTCCAAGAGGGAAGATTCTATTCTACATTTCCGATTTATTGTATTTTAGACAGAAATTCTACGCGCAGCCAGATTTCCACGCGACACTTTTTCTATATATTGTATGTTGTCCGGATCACTTGTTGAGATATTCACGCGATCTTCAGTCAGTATCATTTTTAATTCTATCAGATTGCTCACTTTAACATACACATTCGAGTACGTAATCACCGTTAATATAACAATAATCGACTGAATGAAATTATGTATATTCGGTACTATATTTTATTACAGATCTATGAAATTAAAGAGAGGCAGATTATTCAAAGCGAAGATCGCGCGAGGGAAGTGTCAATACTCCGTTTCCTTGACGTCTGGCGATTTATAGAATTGAATAATGACTGAATTAGCGACGATTACAAATTGGCCGGCCGCGTAATAAATAGCCAGCGAATTGATTAATAAGGACGCGTTAAACTGTGCATCGTTATAATCGATGATAAATTATGTGAGCCACTGCGGATGCAGAAACGACTGGCGAAATTTATGAGACGGTTCCCCAACCGTATGTATCGAGAGTCGATGAAATTCGATGAAATAAAAAAAAAAAAAAAAAAATTAGGATGGACTATCTCGAAACACGTTTACTCTATCGTTATCTACGAATGAACATCAATATCGTCAAAAGTTACAAGAAACAAGCTGTAATTAGTGGACATAAATTAGGCTGGAAGTAAAATTAGCAATGGTAAAATTCAAAATCTTATCATTACGTTGCGGATGTTTATGTGTTTATGGAATATATGAAGGTGCAAGATCGTAGAGAATGTATGCAAAGAATGTGGTGAATATATAATGTACAAAATTATACAAAATGTCCATAATGTAGTAGCTATTACGATATTTAAACGGAAAAATATATCTCTACCGAGCGTCTATTCGTCTTATATTTATGAATTTTATAATCATAAAAATGTATAAATTTTGCATAAACATCCAGTTTGCTCGTGATATACACATAAATGACAAAATAGTAAATGCCTTGTCACATAATTGCATCGTAGATGCAACGCTATCGCTATCCTCCTTATCGAAAATTTCTGATAATAGACAGAATACATTTGATATTTAAAATGCACAATCTATTTTTTTAGCCCTACCTAGAGGATATACACGACAAGAAACTCGTAAAAGTTTCATCGAACGTCTGATATTCTTCTTAGCGTAATTTTACAAAACCACACCTACACAATAATATTTCAAATACACAAAGTATCTAAAAGGCAAATTTTCATAGGAATTCCACGTCTCTAGTTATTTAGAAAAATGTGATAACGCACAACAACTACAATCTATTGCTCGGCCACGTAACACAACCAACTCGTAAAAGTTAGATCAAACAGCCGCATCACAAGCGCAGTGCGATAGATTTCCTCTCGCGCAAAGTTTCGTCCGCGATTACCTCTGATCAGCGTGCCGGAGCAAACCGCAAAACACGGAAAGACACCTTCGTGCAGCCACTAAAGCGTATCTATTATACCGGCGAAGATAATCCCCTCGGAAACGAGGTAAAACTTCGAAATCCGTTTTGCGGGAGCGTATAGAGGGAGAAAAGGGTTGGGGGTGCGCCTTCTCGGTGGCGCGTTCGCCCGCCAACACGGGAACAACATTAGTAACTTATGGTTGTGGCCCAGCGGCTGGATGGCTGCTTGCGTTTCAGACGTAGATCCGGAGCTACGGAACCGTGGTAAGAGGTCGAAGCCTAGAGAGACCGGCTGCAACCAAGACGAGCGTGGAATCCTTTTGCGGGAAGGGGTTAAGGGGTGGAAGGTGAACGAAACCGAGGCGAACCGAGCTTCTGAACTTAGTTACCCGGCGACACCGTGAGTTTCGGCTGGAGTTCCAGTTCGAAGATCCTGCCCGGTTTCCAGCCACGGAGAGGGCATAACCCGGGCGAGCGCGGCAGCTAGGAGTTTGCCAGGGGCTTTCACCGGCGGAACGCGGTGTGAAAACCGCGGAAGAAGGGCGACCACCGAGCCTGAGGAGAACCAGCCGAGAACCGTGATAAATATGAGCAGTCTAAGTAACAAGCATCAGTTCCCGGGGAGTTCACGCCGTGGCCGAGTCTAGTAACGAACTTCCGGCAAGATTTAAAGGAGCCGGCAAGTTCGACCCGCCCCCCGTGAGCTCCCACCGAAATTGACGACTTAATTAGCGACGGGAACCGACTGCGAGCCGAGCGAGTGCTATGGATCTGTTTTCTTGGAAAAGTTGAGATATGGTGCAGTAGTTGTCCATGTCTTACCGACATATTCTAACGTTCTATATGGTGGAAGATTGTCGTTAGAATTTCTTTTTTCTGCAAGAATATTGTAGTTAATCGCTGATGAATACGAACGTAGATTCGACGAAATTACGTTTGGTCAAACGACTTGACGCACTTGAAATTGAAGACGGAGTGTCTATGTCATATGTATTGTTTATCTAACCTGATCGACAAAAAATCATAGTTAACGAAGAACATTTAAATCTTTCTACTATATGAATGATCTACTTACATGAACCATTTGTCCTTCGACGAATTCAGATAAATGGGGTTATACTGCATATACGTCTCTAATTTCTAATACTAAGTGGCAAACACATCATGTTACTTCGTATATCATCGTGATATACGTTTCTAACATGTACTCCAAATTTAAGAATATCAACAATTTGAGACCCAAAATGGTCCTTCAATAATGTTTTGCTAGAACAGTAATACACATCGAGAGACAAACTACCTTCGAGTCCCGTGAAAGGAGGAAGAGAGAAAATCGTCACGGTTAGTGGCTAGCAGAGGGAGCCAAAATCCTCCCTCTCCCCTTATGCAGCCCTTGTCGTTCACGGGCAAGCAAATTCCGAGAGGTTGCGGAGTCGAGACACGGATAAGAAGAAGACGGGGAAAGGGAAGAGTGATTCGTGGAGCGGAAACCGGAAATGTGCTCCGGAACCTTCAACAATCCCTCGATGAAACTATTGGTCATCCGCGACGCAATACCGGATACGCCGGATCTAATAACTCATCCGCCTGCTGCCTGCTCTCTCCCACTCTTCGTTTCTCTCTCTCTCTCTCTCTCTCTCTCTCTCTCGCGCGCTTTCTCTCTCTTTTCCTAACACTTTTTCCCTTCGACTACCCATGCTGTATTTTTTTCTCTGTTTTTCGCTCTCTTTCTATCTATTCTCTTGTAACGGCGTCTCCCACTTTTTCTCTCGTGTCGTGTCGTCTACCGTTTCCTAGCGCATTGTTCGTTTCGACGACGATCGAAGATAATGTCGTCGGGCGAGGAGAGAATAATATCGGTGTCACGGAGGCCAGTGTGTATTGTGACGATTCCACAATGAATTTCTGCCGAATCGGCGGCGCTACGTCATTGCCGGTTCGTACACGAGATCCGTAAATGGTATGATTAAAACGGCTAATGGAAACAATTCCGGAAACCGGTTGACATCGTCACGGCTCGCTTGCTCGGCCAGCCTTTATATCGTATTGTCAAAACGCGGATCGCGCAGTAATTCACGTCGCATATCGTGGTCAATGTTTGCCAACTGAAGGTTTCCGTTCTTTATCTCATACGATACTGAATATTTTATTCGGTCAAAATTCCAAATATCCAAAATTACGAGCAAGAACCGTAAAGGTTTGTTGGAAGATCCGAAGAGAGCACGTACATTAATTATCTGACATTTGACATTTCATCTCGACTGATTCATATTCCATATAAGTTACTTTCGAAACCTGCTCATAATTTCAATGAATTTTTATATTCTCGTAACCAATAATATATTTGTATTTTCGTATTTATGATATCTACATATCATTTGTATATTTCTACCAAATTCATACGTAACACGGAAGAATATAATTTACGTGTTAAAGCTATTCTTCGTATCTCTATGGTTAAAATAGAGAAACAGTCGAACAAAATAGAACAACGAATCTAGAAGGTTAAAAAATCCGTACCTAGAATCACTGGCTACCGCGACCTTCCTCAAATTCAAGATACAAAAAGCAACAGCTCTATCCTCAGTAAGTCACACTATCCGAAGGAACCCTGTTGAGTGACGAAACAATACTCCCTGGTAGGACTTAAAACAACCTCTCCGGGGGATGTTCAGTGTGATATACGACACGACGTAATTGCAGGAATTTAATCAATCAGAAACATACCCTAGCGCGAGTACACGGCAGTTTCCTAGCCTTGCCAAGCCGAGTTAAGCCTCGAGGGAGTCTCATTTAAGATAAATCCAGGAGTCGGCGACATCGACTAGAACGGCGAACTCGGGTCATCGTTGTCGTTCCGATGATGAAACGCTAGGACTACTATCCTAGATTCACTCTTCTTCTTTTCTTCAGTTAATATCTCCTCTTCTCGGTCTTTCTTTTTCTCTCCTCTCGAGAAGAACGTTTTCTTCTTCCTTCTTTTGGTCGATTTTAACTTCGCCTCTTTCTTCTCTCGTACGTGCAGAAACGTCCACGCGAGAGGGGCGAGCGTGTACACAGAGTGGAAACGGCCACACACAAAGCTCCCCCTGCAGCCCTCTGATATATAGCCCCTTGGAGGTCGATGACTTCCGCTATTTTTCTTCCGCTGTCTCCAGCAAGCAACTTCCCTTTCCTAACGTGCACCCCGCCCGGCCGTTTCGGTACTTTCCTACGCTCCTGCTCTCGGATATCCAGCGGCGGACATCGATCGAGACCAGCCGGCTGTTCTGTTGCACCAGAAGATCCCGTAACACCGACCAAATCTTCGGGAAATCGAGATCACGCGAGCCTTTGTTTGCCCTCGGAACATCGAACAGTCCCTTCGATCGTGTTTCATAGCGCAAATCGAACGACAACTGTATTTTCAGCAATGATGTTTCGCGTTCGGAGAAAGAATATGGCATTTGTGTATTTTAGAAAATTCCGAAGATTGTTTTTTAGCGGAATTTGTCAGAAACTCTTTTTGTTGAATGTATGAGTCACGCAAAGTTTAATCCTGAAGTTCTGAATACAGTATTTTTTAAAGTACAGTGGAGATAAAAGTGAGTAAGCAGGCAATGGGAATAGGTATCGATGAAATTTCATGAAATGCGGCTTCTTTATACAAAAATGTAAATATCAATCTCAATTATTTACTAAGTAATTAATGTGTTACAAGGATATATAATAAATAAAACTTGGCTACTACTACGATAGTTCTAGTCTTTTCTTCTAGACTTTTAAATATTTTATAGTAAGAATGCTCTGGATACAAAAGCAAATATATAATAAAAGATTAAATGTAAAATAAGATGTACAATAATAGAAATTACAAATGGCACCGAGGTATTTTTATTACAAGTGGGAATTATAACAGAAAGAATAGTTTACTTATGACATTCTACTTACTGGCGTTTCATTTATCTAATTTCATTCTGGTGAAAATCATATCATCCTATCAGTTTGTTTTATACCAAAGCTCTTACTTCTTCACAAAAATTTAATCCGCGAAAATGTCACAAGAGAAAAGAGCAATAACTCTAGGCTTCTGCAAACAAGAAGACACACTGTATACCAGAGAGAAGAGCAGTATCGATTCGCCTTGAGCAACGTTCAACGAAGTACTTATTTACGAATGCATAAGCAACCAGCGTTACAAGACAGATTTTTATCGTACAAGATGCAGAGCAATCTTCCTAAAGAAAGAAGGAGAGAGAAGAAAGATAGGAAGGGGACTAAGGGAGAGAATGGGAAGAGGAGGAACAAGTATACGAAAGCGGGACGGGGTAGCAAAGAAGCTACTGCATTTATGGATGTCCTCCCCGTGACAAGCCGAAATTAATTTACCCCCTACTCCAGACCGTCGAGCGTTGGCATATTTTAACCTAGTTCTTCAGCCTCCAGTGTTTTTTTCCAACCCCTCGACCGTTCACCCTCCGCCCTCTGTGTGTTACGAGTCCACATAAATTTCTATCAAACGGACACAGACGGATCGAGATTCGCTAAATCCGCCGAGAGGCGATTCGATAAAACCCGTGGAGCGCTCGCGGCTGACTGGCTCCTTAGTTGACGCGATAAATAATTAATGATCGAACGGCCAGTATGGGCCGAGGAGAAAGGCGAAGGAGAAGGAAGAGCAGACGCGTATTGCTGGTCCATAAAACATTTAATATTTATAAGGTACGAAACGGAGGAGAAGCGAGGGGGCGGCAGGACAACCGCCTGACTCGGATATATATTATCGGATCTTATGCGGCCTATACGGTATTTAGATATTTTAATTAACCGATCGGCTATAAATTATGATAATTAAGGAGGACCAGCGCACGGGAACCTGCCTACGCTGTCGAGTTTCGCGTTGTTTTGTCTGCTCCAGGGATCTATAGACGAGTTAACATGTGCACGACGTATCGTCGTGGATCGTCTCGTCCCGAATTCGGGGATTAGAAACGTTTCTGGAATTCCCGCGTGTCGCTATCGTAGTATACCATATGGCAAATCGAGAGACGTCGTTGGTGAAGGAACGGGATCGTTAAGTTGGATTTTGCGACCGTTTCTTCAAGAGCTACTTACTCGGCCTTCTCGAACGTTATTTACGTTTATGGGAAACGGTTTATGCGTAAGCTGAAGTTGAAGAGAGCCCAGGGAGACGTAGAATCGAGCGTAGAGGCTAGCAAGTTACTTATTCTACTGATCGTTCTATCGTTAAAGACCTCGGATATTTGGTGTTTAATTGTGAGCCAGCAAATCATAATTTGTCTGTAATTTGTTGGCGTATTTAAACCGAATATAAGAACGTATGTAATTCGACGTGCACACGAAACGAGAATTCCTTAAAAGCGCTTTTTAACGTCACTCGAAGGTATCGTTTCTCCCTCTGAATATTTATTAGGAGTCCCGCGGGGAATCAAAGTGGACGTCAGCAAACAGAAAGACGCATCACTCGGCACCTTGCTCGGGCCTCGATTAATCAAGCGTCTGGAGAGCGAACGTCATCCTGTGATTCCTTTCAATTCCACCCATCGTGCAGTAAGAGACGAAGCGAAGGCATTGAAATAATAATGCACGGCTAAAGGTGGACGAGGAATTACGATTTTAACGAGGCCAGCGGATGCAACAGCCCCGTTGGGGGCACCCCGACTGCTGGATTACAGAGAGCATTCTTAACAGTGTCAATAAACGGAGGTTATGAGAGCCACAAACGTCGGAAGTGTCTCTCCTTACGACGGACATAAATAAGCCGAGCAGCGGCTGGCTGGTCGTTTAAATGTCGCGAAGTAACTCCCCGGCCCGAGTGAACTTTGCTTCGAGGTTCGGCTTCCTCGCTGTAATCTGTGGCTGCTTGTTCTTTGTATTCTTTAAGCAAGGGGCTGAGTGCTCTCGCATGTGTCTGTTTGATGGTCGAAGAACATTGATGGGTGTAAAATTTAATTTCTTCGTTGGAGGTTATTGATCTGAGCATTTTATTTTGGTGAGAGCGTGCGGGCCAAGTTGAGGCAGCGTTTAATGAATTATTAGAGAATATTTTAAAATACACTTTTTACTGGGAGTTGCAGAAAATGTTTTAAATTGAGTGATCGAGATATGATAGAAGGCAGTGAGATATTAAGGTAGTGGAATATTATAATGAAACTATTTCTAAGCACCTATTTACTTATAATCATTGTACTTTATATTGTTAAACGAAGTTCACCAACCAAGAGACGAGACGATCTTCTAAGGTGACTTTGTTTGAAAGGATTAGTCAAGAAGTTTCTGTCCTCCTGCTGTTATAAGTTTCTTAAACTACTGGAAAATAATACACGATACTACTAATCGTTGATACTACGATGGACTAATGCATATTAAAGATGCCTAGCTTTTTGTTATTTATACTCTCTAATGATATCTAAATCTAGACTTCCGTCAAAAAAACGCCACATGAATAAAATTACATTTTTCAATTATTCAATTTCACTTTCACAATTCACTATATCGATTAATTTTAAACTAGAAATTAATTCGTTTTATATACTACCAAATATTCGTTGCAAGATAAAAAGGAAGACTAATTCTATTCTTTTCATTGGAAACAATTACAGTGACAAAAATAAGAGATAAAACCACCCTATAATATTTCTTCTAATAAGAAAAAAAAAAAAAAAAAAGAAAATTCTCGCATAGACCAACACACAAGTGAATGAGAAAAGAAGCAAGATGACGCGTAGATTTCATGTCGTGGAATCAAAAAACGGCCCGATGGACGATAGAACGACTTAACAGCCGAGGAACGGCGTCGATGCGTTTTCACGATACCACTCCCTGCCCCTTGCCTGTCCCTCGAAGCGAGCCAGGTTTCTTCCTGCTTGCCATTACTGCGGCGGAGCCTTGATGGCGAAAGTGGTCTAGGGGGCAAACGGTCAACGAGACTCGAGATGAGATAGAACAGGCCATTATGGCTACGCCGATAAGATAGGTCCACCCTCCGTGATACGTAGTAGCCACGGTCAGAACGTTCTAGGTACGGGTTTGATACACCGGACGCGATCCACGGCATGAAAAATCTAGTTGGAAGAGACGAGAATGGGACGGTAGACGGGGGAAAGCAGAGGTGGATGGCGAGGGGGTGGCGGCGAATGGAAAGGGGGAGGACGAAGCGAGGGCGGTGTCCAGCGCCCCCGAGAACTCGGACCTTATCTTTTCATAGCGATCGTGACCGTCCAAGACTTCATTTCCGTGCTCGAGGAGCCACCCCAGCGCCGGTTTATACACGTAACGTAACCGGTAACAAAATGGACCTCTTGGCTCGTTTACGTGGGCACGGATTTCGCTGGAGGAAATTAGTCGACGCGTTGTATTCGACGGGGTAACCGCGTGTTCAGAATGCGGTATCAGTAGCTCTGCGTTATTAGCCGATGAAACGATTTACGGACAAAGGGTATTTCGATCTAACGATAAGAGTAAAGGTCAGCGTATTTTCGAAGGAATTCTTGCGAAGAAAGTGAATATAGTCTTTTATTTTTGTCCTTTCGGATATTTAGACAGCCTGATAAAAGTTTCTAAAACTACCGACGACTGAAATATAAGACTCCTATTCGGTTGAGATGAAACGTATATGAAGAAATACGCAATATAAGAGAGACAAGCTTTAATCTACGTATTTTATAAAGATTTAAAAGAGATCCTGAAAAATGTGCTGTGTCAAATCTATTAAATTTTTATAAGAAATTAAAAATAGATGGTTTTAACCATTCCGGCAGTTTTAATATGGCGTTATACGTACAAATACAGCGCTGTATACTAATGTATAAAAAAGAACTGTAGCAAATCTGTAAAATTACTATGAAAATTTAAGAATTATTTTACCCACTTCCAGAGATTTAATATTAAATATAATGGACATTCGTTTGTTATTCAGAACAGATTAAATGTAACACAGAATTTTGTTAACGATATCTACAGAGAAACTGATGTGCAATGTGCTCAAATCGAGGCAACCTATCGATTCCATCTTAATATCGACAGACGCAGAGAAATTTCAGAAATTGATAGTTTATCGAATAATTCAGAACGGTCAACCTCCGTCGGCTCAATATTACGTTTAACCACTGAAAACTGAGCGCGTTGATCGAAACTCTAATACGACCGGATGCAATTTCCCCGGCTAAGCTGGTTGTGTCCCAGTTCCACTCACCCTCCGGCAAATAATAACATTTCTATAAGTCGGTCGTTTGTATTCGACGACTGGCGCTCATGCACCCCATTTCAATTAACGTATGATGTATGTCGTATAAGGAGCCGTATCCAGCACCTTTCAAACGTTGGGGCCGTAATGCGCGAGGGATCGCCGCTCTAAGTAACTCTATATCACGTCTACGTGACACGAAACGCAGAGAAAAAAAAATCTTATATGGTCGAGAAGGACAAGAATTGTCCTTGATCTTTTAACTGTCCTCTTGGTCTCCATTGTTGTTCTCTGCAGACAATGAAATATCGCTCCTTATTCGTCAAAGAATTCGTTACACAACGTGTTGACGCAGGAAACGTTTATTTGAATATCGTGGATAAAGGGATGTTAATTTTATTGAGACACGATGGCTTAAGATACATTTAGATTATACGTGAAGAGTATAAAGTTTGTGAAAAATAGAACTGGTGACTGGATTGCAAATGGAAGATTTTAAGATATAAAAATTCATAATAAAAAATATCTAAAGTATAATATTCGTTATAATATTTGGTAGATAAAGTAAATCTCTGCTAATAAAAATGCATAAAAATGTAAATCTATACAAATATCTGCAAACTTATCGTAACACGTGTTACTCAAATCATCTTTGTTCTCATATAAGAGAAACTCTAACGATCTTTACTTCCGCGACAATTTGCAAAATATCAGTCATCAAACATTATACAATTAACTAAAGTACCACTTTTTCTATATTCCTCATTATTATATATCATTACGGTCTATTTAATAAAATGACCACCATACTAATTAAGGGTTAGCAAGAGCACCGTACCGCCCAATCTTTCGCCCAATTCAAATCTACCACGATGTCTATATCAGAGCACGAAGTAGTCAGCGTCGGCGCTTCCGATGACGTTCTCGGGAGTTGGTTTGGGTGACGTACAGGGTGTTCGCAATTTCTCCCGATTCCCGACCCTAGGACATCCATTTTATTTAGCGCACCGGTGGACCACGAGGCAAGTGAGGGGGACGTTCGACGGCCAAGGGGCTTTCTCTTTTTCTCCATCTACCGATATCCCATCAGTGCCAGCAGGAACGTTTACAGCGGGCTGGTGTCCAGCCACCGACAGAGAAAACGGAAAGAGACAAAAAGAGAGAAAGAGAGAAAAAGGGAATGAGAGAGGGGGGTGAAGAGAGGAGAGAGAGAGAGAGAGAGCGAAAGAGAGAAAGAAGAAAATAAAGAAAAGAAAGAAGAGAACCTTCTTCACCATCCCCCTTCTCGACGAGTTAGCCAGATATAGAGTGGCGCGGAGATCGAACCGCACCGAACGGGGTGGAGAGAGAGACGAGACGGAAGAAGGGAACATAGAGAGCGTGGGTTGGGGTGTCTGGACCGCTCTCCCGAGATGGACACAGAGAATCGCCATTACAAATTGACAAGCTTGATTGATGGTCAGCGCGGAAGGGACGACGCCAGCCGATCCGCTGGTCGGACGAGAAGAGGAGAGAGAACGAAGGATAGGCCGGGAAGAACGACGAGAAAAGGGGAATCGAATGTGCCAGGAGACCAAGGGGGTTGCGACGGGCCGAAGGGGATGCCGGCCAAGTGAGATGGAGTGGATGTAGTGAACGCACGCGGCGGACTAAACTGGACTCCGCTTCCAGGGACCTTCTCTCTTTCCAACATCGGTCAGATAGCGTTCCGCGTGCAATGGGGAACGATAAGAGGATGGGGACAGGGGGCGCGTTATCAACCGAGACCTCTCAGCGAGTGCGTGACGAATGGTCCGCAAGCTGATTCGCAAGGGGCTGTTCTCGCGGACCGATCCGAATATTCGATGAACTACGCAGGATCTTTGATGGTACGAGTTTCGTTAAGGCGTCTCGATCGTTCGGCTCTCGGAGTTGAAGGTAAGGAGATGGGGTTGATGCAGTGGATAGATCCCACTGATATTCTTTGAATTTTCGCTGGACTTTGAAGAGAGTGTAAACTTGGTATATAACAAATGAAGTCACATCGAGTAATTTTCTGTATACGTGTTTTAATTTTTTCCTATCAGAGTTAAAATAATTTTTTGACGCCATAGGTCCTGCATTTATGTGCAATAGCAGAAATGTCTTCTCTAATTTGTATTTTGATTTGTGATCTTAAGATTTGAAATACTAATTTTCATTTCTTCATCATCCATTCATTTTTAGTTTATACTAATTGTAAAAGGGGAAGAATTTGTTATTCTTCCGCTAATTCGTGAGAACATATTACAAAGCTGTCACCCCGAAATGTGACCATAAAGTTTCTGTCTCGCAATAGTGTCAAGCAGTTAAAAGGATATTAAACATACGTACATATATACGTACATCCCTCAAGAGATTAAAAAGACCATACATTAATATACTTTCACATATCTAACGTTTAAACCTTGCACGAACAAAAAACATCCTACCACGCTCCAGCCAACGATCAACCACCCAAAGCGTCCGCACCAACCCTATCCGATTAGGATCAGGCCGTAACGCGATTACGTCGCACGCATGCGACCAGGCGAATTAAAAACAAGCCGGCCAATTAAACACTAATCGCCGGATGCGTTGCGGTGTCGAACCTGGAAGGGACACCGGCTATTAACAGTCGACGGTCACGGACGTTCGCTTGTCGATCTTTGACAGCATGGGAAAACGAACAGGCGATCGTAAACGACAATCGAGCTTCTGTGAAAGCGAGCGTAGAGAGGAAGCTGAAGACGTCGTGGAAAAAACGAAAGAGCGGAATCGTTCGGTTGGAACGGTTGGTGGAACAAAGACGGAAGACAGTCGACACGAAGCCGACCTTTCCCCGTGATCTATGGCTCTGAACTCCCATATTCTCGCGCTGACCCTTGGCTACCGAATGCTGAGAATAATAAGCAAACCCGGCAATTAAGATATCTTCGACTGAGTCGTCACGGCTAGTCACTGATTCCTTTGCCCTTTTCTTGGCCATCGTTTCTCGGTACGCGTAAATCGAATGCGTCTCGTAAAATCGAACGCGGGTCCGGCCATGTTTATTGAGACTGCGGTGGCAGGCGATTCGCGATAAATCGCGCTTGTCGGGAACGTCTGGCCGGAAATCGAGATTCTCCTGGTACTAGAAAACGCAGATCCTTGGAATTACTGAGAATTTCGTCCTTTTGACATCAAAACCTTTTGGAAATGACAATCCAAGTTACCAAGATTCTAGCTGTGGGAATATTGTTGTCTCGTCTAATGTTTTTTATTTAGAGCTTTCAAAATAAAGAATTTCTTAATTGTTAAGAATACAATTCTAGAAGAATTCTAGGGTTCTAGAAGCGTCATGGTTTTCAAAACTAGCCCCTTTAGCAAACGCTTATATTGGAAGCTAAAATTTTTGAAACAAAAATTTTTTGAGTGACCAGGCAGCATTGTTCTTTTAGCAAATGCTCACGTCTAAAGTTCCTTAATTACCATGCTTTTAGCCCTATGCTGCTCTTTTAGCCAATAATTACGCTGAAAATTTTGAAAATAAAGACTTTGTCAGTTATCAAAATTCTAATCTTCCATATATTACCTTCTTTTTACAAACGCCTCCATTGAAAGATTTAAGAGCATAGAACTTGCAAGTTATCAAGATTTTAATCTCAAACAGGTTGTTCTTTTAATCAAGGCTTGCGCTAAAAGCTTTGAAATACTCAAAGGAGAAAGAAATTTTCTCTTTCGATTAGTAGCACCCTAGTTTGCAAAGGGTGCAATTAATCATCGTCACCATAAAACTCCAATCTTGGAATTCCAATCGTAGCTAGGTGATGAAAAACACTCGACCGACTTCGTGCTATCAGAAACAGCTTGTTCAACAGCGGGAACGAAGGGAAACAACCGTTGGAAGGTTCGCGCGAGCTTGGCCGACGCCTTTTATCGCGGCATCGTTACGAAATGCACCGTACGGTCACAGCTTTACGGTACTTCGGGGCCGCTGTTACGTTTTTACTGCGTCGTTTCACGAGCACGCGAAGGGACCACGATTCTGGCTATGTTGCTTGCGCGTCGTTCGCGCGTTGGCGTCGGGACGTCAGGTTATTGGGCTAAAGGTAAAAGAACGCACGAGAAACATTCTGCTATGAAAGATAGTAGTTATCTGTGCCTATAAAACGATAAACGTTTCATTCAACGAGGGAGAGATGATCAAACTGAGTTTCAAATTCCTTAGAAGTAAACCAAGGGAAATTTTAGGAAATTTTTGTTTCGCGCGATTCTTTTTGTGAATTGTGATAGTACGAATGAAGTAAATTATGATGTGAAAAGTTAATAATAAAAGAATACGTATTTAACAAATTGAACAATTTACGTAATGTGTAGGTTTGTAGGTATAAAGAGTTGGAAGGTTTGTGTAGTCGATTGTTTCGTGATTAAGGGTTGCAAATCTCAGGTGATCTGGAGAAACACTCGTGAAACTAAATTGCTTGATATTTATTTCCACAAGATCATAGATCACGTATGTGAGATTTATTCTAAATTTATCAATCACCAGTGGATTGGATTTGAGATTTTTTACTACGTAATTATAAAATACTATGAGTTATTACAATTTCATTGACTTTGTGTTAGCTATTACAAACTGTAAATATATTGTAGCGTTGATGGAATATTTTAAGAGCAGCAAGAACATTGGTTTACACATCTCGTTACTGTTGCACGCTCATTTCTATAACCGTCAGATTTTTGAAAACGTTGGTAGTTTATTACGAATGATCGGTGGTGTTTTCACGCGTTTCGCCGACACACGTTCCAATCAGCAGATTGTGGAGCTTTGATTCCGTAACGGCCCGTAATCGAATTCAATTTACACACTGACCATCCGATTTGAAAGTGTAATGTAATATTTTAGGAGGGAGTGCGCAGGGAGCAGAGGCGGAGGTCTCTGTTTTTGAACGATGCTCGCAACGTAGAGTTCACTAATAGGAATTGGCGGTCGCGTTCCAAAAACACACGGCTCCCCTGGGTCATAAAGCGACGTCGAAACGCAGAAATTTTACATTGTCCCGCGTACAAATTGGATTGATTCTAAGAAGCGAGAAGGCAACCAGAATTATTGACAGAGCAACCACTGAACGACGCGCTGCTAAACATAAGTTCCTTAGCGAACCTTTCTTCAAATATTCCTACACCGCGTAAATTTCCCATTTATCGTGGAACGTCGCTTACAATTAGTTATGACTCCATCCGACTTTCAATTTTTACGAATATATATATGTCGGGTTCACATTATGATTAGAGTTAGGGTCGTGTAATGAATATTCTCTGGAATTAGCCATCGTTGTTATGCAATCGAGGTAATGTTGATTAGCACAAGTGTGAGTATTACAGAATCGACAAGTAACCGTGGTGATTGGACACTAATGACAATGGTCTTAGGTTCGATAACAAATCCGCGGTCAACAGGATAACAAATATACTTTCTTCCAAAGTCTAAGTCGGACTCGTGATTAAAAACGTGAAGTATCCACTGATCGTAAAGACGTTGTTTTACTCGCTGACGAGATCGCACGAGAATGTATTTTCCGTCGCGGTGATGCTGCAGAGGAAAACTATGATGGGGTGTGTCTAAGGGTACGAGCCACGGAACAGAGACCATTGAAATGCTTACTGTCAAGTGTCTTTACAGCTATTTCTTTTTAAGGAGAGCTATACAATTGTTCTATACCTCTATTAGGTAAAACGTTCATCCCGTGACCGCGGTTACGTTCGGCGACTAGTTGTCGCCTCGAGCCCAAGTTCATTATCGCAAATCTCGGAAAATTATAATCGGGTTAACTTACAGAGATTAAAGTATTGGGGATTTTCTAAAGGAAAGGCCCGCTGTCCTTTCATCTCCAACATATATATATATTATATATATATGTTATATATATATGTTACATTATATATATATATATAAAGAGAGAGAGAGAGAGAGAGGGAGAGAGAGAGAGAGGTAGATGAAAAGACGGGGCCTTTCTGTCGGGGAAGGCCTCCAATACTTTAGTCCAGACTTTTTATTATAGCCGTACTTAAACAATAAAACTGAGAAATAGTTGTTTATGAGTTAAGTCAATTATGATTGTCCGAGATTTATGACAGTGGGCTTGGGCTCGAAGTGACATAACGGGTCACTGAACGTAGTCATGGTCACGGGGGGACGTGCACCTAACACAGGTATAAAGTGATTAAATAACTCTCCTTAAAAACAGAGATTGACCTGAGGGATACAGAGAGATACGGAAAGGAGTATATAAGGGCAGTTCCACTTGGACTGACTCTCAATCCGATAAGTTCGACTAGCCTAGTGAACACGTACATCGAGTTCCTAATTGCAATCGTCATCCCATTGATCGTGTATTCGTTATCGAACCTAAACTCATCGTCACCGACATCTCAATTATTCACTTACCGATATCACTTGTTAACCTTTGCAATACATTCTCTTCAATAAATATCATCTGGTATACAACAACGATGGACAACTCGCAGAAAGATTCATTACATGCCCCGACTTATAACGTTACCCCCGACATATATATATATATATATATATATACAATATATTAACTAAAATATAACTACATTTGTCTTCGATGAAACTGACATTAAATGTACTACATCTTCTTTATAGCAATATCAGAAAAGATGTTTCTATTATCAATAACTAATAAAGAGGAAATTTCCCCTACAACCCCAACAATTCGGTCTAAATAATAGAATACTTGAATTTTAAAACCTTTTGTAGCTACAAAACTAAATAACTATCCACTTTGTAGAAAGAATAAAACGTCCAATTTCCCTTTTATTCATCAGAAAATCGTACGTTCCAAGCATCATCAACAGAAGAGATAAAATCTTGTAAAAAGCTAAAAGACACTTAGTATAAGAAATCAGCAAACCATTCATTTCTACTGCGATCTCAAAGTTATTAAATGGTCCAGGCTGAATTCATCGGTGATATCGTCCGGATCTAGTCTGTAGCTCAAAATTAGTGTAAAATTAGCCGTGCTTACGCACGTCTGCTATGGCAGTAAAGGCATTCGTGCGGTTTTAACGCTACCGCCCTCCTAATACCAGCCGTAAAACCGCGATCCCTTTTAAATCCTTCCCCATTCGATGGTGAGCACGATACACGGACGAACAGCCACTCGAACTATAAAGTATAAAGCCACGACGCATCGTTTTACGACGTACAAGCTGCCTCTGTGTCTCCCCGAATCCGGATTCTATTAGGTTTATATTGTACCCTCCTTGCGATCAAAGAGACACGCGTTGGGGATTTCCTTGCTCGAATGAGTATAAGGGCATGAGAGCCTGTTACTTGGAAAATTGCCTTTTTCTGCTGTGTTTAGCGATGGGAAATAAGGTTCCAATCGGAGGAAGTTTAAAATTGCCATAAGCAGATTTGATTTATTTACTCGAAGGATTACTTTGATTGTGATACTTTGTCATAGATGACATTTGTTTTATTCACTATGTATGTATCCTATTGTGTTCTGTTGTATGTATTTAATATGTATGTATTATATCATAATTATGTGAAATATGCAGATGTAATAATAGAGCTATAAATCACCTGTTAACCAGAGAAGAATTTAATTTATCACTCGGTAGCCCATCCCTTGGACATAACAATTTCTTGAGAAGGATCGTTCTTTATAAGGATTAAAACCAATCTAAATAAGATTAGTTTGCTAACTTGTAACTCCACAAGTCTAGCAATTTCTAATTAAAGAACGATACGGCTAACAGGTTAACTGAAGCGGATAACCGATTTCCTAGCCATTCATATCTGTCAACCTAGTGTTTAACTTTCACCACAGAATGCTCCGACTCTTCATAAACGCCCAAGAAAAACGCCATTACTCCGATACAAACTCGGTTCTCAGCAAAACCGACAAACCATATCCGCTCATCAATATCTTAACCAACCATCGCCAACCACGACAAGCATCCTCCAATCATCCTTATTATCATCAGTCCTCCAACCAAACCAAACACGTTATCTTGCAACTGCAAACTAGAACAAGAACCGCACGCGATCTTCATCATCAGCTTTATTCCTCTGGATTCACACGTTGCAATGAATCGTTATCGAGGCAGAAGCGAAGCATGAAATCACTGATTGCGCTGGTTCCATCGTTATCGCGGGGCAAGAACGTGGCCGTAGCCAGGAAACGAGAATGTTTGCGCGACGAGGATGGAAGCTGGGAATAATAACAATGGGCCGCGGGCCACGCGAAGTCAATGCGGAGCAGCTGCGATTCGCGTAATGAAAGTATGATTGATGATCGAGTCGACGCGCGTCATTAGCTCGACACGAAGAAGCGCGACGACGCGAAGGATGCCAACAGTCTACCTCTTTCGAGACCTTTCTCTCGTCCCATCCGGGGAGATGTTGCAGCCATGTCGCCATGAAACGTGTTCTGAATTAGCGATCTGGCCTAATATAATTCGAACGAGCTCGATGTTCATCCCTCAGCTCCGAGTATTCTTTTACCGCGACGAATGTAATATTCCCCGATAAAAGAACGTGGGAGACAAATGGGCACCAGAGCAGCGATTCTTTTGAACAGTTGCAAGGTAGCTACTAATTTATAGCGATGAATAAGAAGGAAAAAGACAAGCATTAAAACCATCTTATTATCTACAAATACATATCACACATGTCATATAAATCCATCCTGTTATGTATACAATGTACAGCGTAAAGAGAAACGAAGTAGAATACGTAAGTAGTACACAGACAGTGTATCACTTTCTATTCACACAGACAGTAAACGGAAGGAAACAGGCATTAAAATCATCTTATTACCTGTAAACAAGGATTTTACATAAATCCATTATATTAAATCCGTAATCCGTAAAATGAATTAATATATAAAATGTAAATCATATAGAGATATGATCAATGTATTTGATATATCAATCAAAAAAAGAAATATGGGTTACGACTGTTAACTAACGCGACCAATACAAATCTTATCAAAGCCATCTCGATCCGCAAATAATTAATGAATAGTGAAGAGCTTCCACGGAAATTTCAGAGACAATTCTAGATTCGGGGTTTGGAAATAAAACGTTTCAGCCAGCGACCAAAGTTGAAAACCGACGAAGGCTCGAAAGTTGGACGATCCACGGGGGATCAGCAGCATTTGAAAGACACATTCATCTCGCTTCCGTTGGAGCAAAATCTGCCCAGGGGCCTAATGCTTCGGCTATTAAGGTTTAATGGACTGCTGATCGTCCAGAAGCCAAGAGGGAGAACGAACGATGCCAGGATCGAATCCCGGAGGAATCGGAAAAATGGATGAGAACGAGGGCGAATTGCACGTGATCTTGCGAATATTTCTTTCACAAGAAAAGAGTCGAAGCTTCGCCTACCTTTAGAGATATTTCCTGGTCTCTGTGTTTGGTCGAATGGTCCGCAAAATTCACGTGTAACGACATCAATTTCAATTCGAGAGGCAAAGCTCTTTGGGAAGAGACTGAGAGAAACGTTGGTACACGCAAAGGAAAAGGGGTTGCGAAGTGGCCCGTGATCAGGATTGACTCGGGATGACAATCTAACCGTACACGGGTTTCCACTTTACTCTCGATACGTACTGCGACATTTCGGCTCGTTAGTTCCCTCTACCACCGCTCTTTCTCGAACTGGAATTACCCTGACTGTGCACGCATGCTCGCTCTCTAACTGTCGCGATTTGCTAGCGTAACATGCTTCTAGCTAGCCAACGATATTCCCAAGTTAGGAGAGTAGGACTCGATAAACGGACGTGGCTTTTGATTTTGAAAGAAATATATTGGATTTGAATGAAATCGTGGAATGCTTTCTAGAATTTGTTGACGACGACAGTGACTTTTTCATTCAAAGTAAATAACAAAATGTTTTACTAATAACATTCTTAATTTAGGAGCGGATAAGTTGAATAAATATTAATTAATAATCTAGTTCCAGATATAATAATGTAAAAATTTAGAATTTCTTAAAGATACCAATGATTCTTTTCCAAAAAGAAAAAAAAAGAATACTAGAAGCTTGATAAGCTTATGGTATGAAATATAGGTACAAAAAGAATCATTTTTGTTATATTTTGTCACAAGCAGATTTTTCTATCTTAACTATAATCCAACTATTTCGTGATGCTATCCAAGCAAACTAACCCACTCGCGAAACACAGGAGAAAGCTTCCGAGAAGGCAAACTCGGGGCTGGAGCAAACAACCCGTAACTCAGTGAGTGTTTATGAGCGAGTCAGTCGTAAAAATACTCGCTGTATCGAGCATTCTCTCTCGTTTCGAGCGTTTAACCGAGAGAACCAACCCCGATCGCCGGCATGTTAGCTCATCTACGACGAAACAAAGAAACGTAACGAGAGGAAGATCGAAAAAGACGCGGTTCGGGATTGAGTCGAGGGGTGAGAGGCATGTTGACTGCTCGTAAAACCCGGTCTGATCACCGCTACCAATTATCCCGCCGTTATCCGAACGTTATCCGAAACGTTATCCACCTTTTGCCCGACCAGGGCCCTCACAAAACAGCCCTCTTCGCCATCATCCGAATCACTAGGCGAACCCTTGAACCCCTAGAGGAGAGGTCCACAGAACGAAGAGAGCGACGCTACTTCCACGATCCCCAATATCGGGCTAGGTAACCGTTGTTGTCGCCTTTTACTGCAAACGAAGTGATTCCCTCCTCGTAAACGCGACGTCTTTACAGATTACACGGCCCGGAAACCGGAGGTTCCTTGTTTTTCTTTCTCCCTCTTATCGTGTTTCGCTGCTCTTTCCCGTTGCTTGAGTATCAAGGGAAATTTTCGTACACGCTATTAACCCTCTATATTTACAATACGAGTAGAATTTTCTTTTCTTTTCTACTTTTCTCTTCCCTTATTAGAGATAAGAACCAGAACTTATATATATTTCAGGATTTTAGTATTAGTAGAATTGTAATAAAGTACAATATTATAGTGGAAAACAAATAAAATAAAGTATAAAATAAAGTATATAGAAGTAAGAAAATATGTAACTTTAAATTTCCTGAAATATTTTAAAAGAAACTCTGCGCCAAATATTGGAGAACGTAGTGTAAGTTATATACTTGCTAATTAAATTTTCTAAAATAAATTATTCTCCTATACTTTCATCATGTTGTCTAATTTCATATAACATTTTTATTTCGAATAATAAATTCATGATTATTAAATTTTTAGGTCAAAGAAATGCTGCTTAAACAAAAAATTGAAGAATATTTCGCAAAGCGGAATTAAAGAAGAGAATTCGTGTTTTGTGATGTATATCTACTCGATTAAGATTGAATTCGTTTCTGCAGGGGAAAAATGACACAGTACAGAGATCGAATTCGAAGTCGGAACGTTAACGAGACAGAAAATAGAGAGGTCGGATGAAGTGCACGATTACGATCGACGATAATCGAGTCACGGGGGATAATTGCCTTCCGCCAAAGAAACAAAACGAGCTACCGGTTAATACGGTTCAGATTGTTCCTTTATTGATAAATGATCAAGGTGCTTGGAAACGCAAATACTTCCGAGCAGCCGAAAATTACATAAATCGCACGGACAATACGTCGCGGTCAATTCTTCGTCAAATTACGAAAGAAGAGATGAATTAACGGGCAGCGTGATTGTCAGTTCTCAAATTCAGTTTCTCATAAATATCTGGAATCGATGTTATATATAAAGAAAAATATATCAATCTAATCATAAATCTAATCATATGTCAAATAACTGTCAACTTGAAGTAATAAAAATGTGTTAACAAAGATATCTAATTATAGAAAAAGGGAGTATAATTGATTAACTATAATAGATTCAACTACTAATTAGACTACTTATTACGAAAGAGAATAACATTATTGTAAAGTATAAAAAGATTTTTCTGTGATACAGAGATTAAAGAATATTATAAATCATATAATAAAGAGTAATATTACTTTATGAAATTATAACATCTACGTTAAACAACATAATAGGTAAAGCAATGATTCTAATGGAACGATCTTAGGTTAATAAGAGATATCGAATTCGACGAGCCCTTATAGCTAGGTTTCCTTCGTTACAACGCATCGATCTACGTCAAGCGATAAGGACCAGGAGTGTAACCCTCGTGATAAGCCGGATAAACGTATCCGTGATGCATGCCCGGCACAGGTGACATGAAATTATACGCGTCTTCGGTGTTGTATGTGTGTATGTAAGGGTCTGTTGACAGAATTGGGCTCGTCTTACCGGCTCGATTGCTCTGGTCGATCATGGGCTGGACGATTCTACGCCTCGCATTGATAAACCTGTAACAAAAGAAATGTACCAATTAGAAATGGAATATACAATCTTTAGATAATCAATAATTCTATTTAATTTCTTCTTCTATTTAATCAGTTGTCTTAAGGTTTCCTTAGTGGTTATGTAAAGTGTGTTAATTATAAAATCATATATGCTGCTATAAAATCATAATATCATGGAAACTATAAAAACATTATGATTTATATTTATAATTCTATAATTATATTTGTAATACACATTGAAAAATTGCAGGTCAAGATGCAGATGAGATTTATAAATATTATTACAGATATATCGTATTTTTTTATTAAAACCATTAGATATGGCGTTGACTATGAAATATCATAAAAATTAAATATACATTTAATGAAGAAACATTTATAGAAACAGCTGAGTGCAAGTCTCGTCATACAGGAAAAAGTGTCTATTTTAATTATCCCTTCGATATACGTATGAATCACTCAGAAGGCAACCGAACAATTCTACTTTCTGTAAAAGTTCCTAATTTCAGTAGCAAAATATAGATCAGAAATATGATCAACTTTTTTCATTTTCGTTAACTCCGACAAGAAAATCAACAGTTTCAAATAATTTCATTTTTATAACCTCGAAACCCATTTCTTCATTTCCAAACAAGATCAAAGAACATTTGCCAATTTATCCACCACGTTAAATGCGAACTATACATTAGCTTGCTGAAGAAAAATAGCCTCAAATAAATCGGTAATGCCACCAATCAGCGTCTAACGTCGGTCATTTAGCTGCTTACGGATCTCCCCGTAGCAGCGTCCTTGGCAAGAAATCTATTCCGGTAATCAGAGATAACGATAACAGTCAGGTAGCCAGACGTATTCATGACTCATTATGTAGATCAGTGGATCATGGGCAGCGGGCATTAGGCGATCGGCGTGATAAGGTCGAAAGCTCGGTCAGAACGCGCATACGTACGTCGATGTATCGTTCATCTCAATTTGGCCGGCCGGGGCGGTTACCGTCGATATTTCATCGGCGTAAGGTCGGTAATTGTCGGACGTAATTTCCGGCCGAATCGTGTATGTTAATTTGACGAAGTGGCCGAGCGAAATGCACGCCCGAAAGAGAACTACAGGTGCGCGCCGCGATGACCGGAATCGAACTGTCCTCGCTCCATCGATCACATTTCGCCCTATATCTATCTTCTGTACGAAATTCTTGTTTTCTTTTTCAGAAAGAAAATTTTTTTTGGAAATACAGATCAACAAATAGCTCGTATAAAAAGACTGGCAAATGGATACAACTTCTGACTGCGGAAAAAGATAAAGCTTAAAATTTGTACAAATCTTTAAAATGCAAATCTTTTGTATCGCAAATGTTTTGTATTTTGTTTCTAATTCCAATGATCATAATTTACTCGCTTCTACCGTCCTATTATAATTCTTGTGTACTTTTAGTGAATAAAGTAGTGGGAGAACATAGAGTAATAAGTTTCTTGTATAGAATAATGAAAATTACAGGTGGATGCAATTGTTCATTGCAAACTGCAAGACAGTTAATTAGATTAATCTAGGTCAATTCATCATAATTCTCTTGTTTTTATCATTCGTTAAAAATTATAGATATTTGTAGTAAAAAATCGGAAGTAGATTAGATTTTTACCCATATCTATGGACGAGATATCTCGCGTATTACCATTTCCCTCATTATGACGTATAACCAACGTATCGCAAGATACCTCACCAAAAAAGTGACACATTTTAATTCCTTTCCACGATTTAATTAACAATCACATCCATCAACTGTCCCAAACACTTCGTGAAACACGTTCTCGCAGGATCATTTGTGTAAACCCCAACTAAATTTTTCAAAAAACATCCTAGGGGAGTATATTCTCCTCTCCATCGCTTCGCGACCTATTATCTAGCTAACAGCGAAGAAAAAGGAGGCGGTGTGTTGTCGGCGGAAGACGGAGCAACCGGGGCCGACAAGAAGAGAGAACTACCGGGATCCTCGATACGTCATTAGCCACGGTGAAGGAGCTTCCGTGCGAGCGCTTTCCAAACAATAGATCTGCGGTCTATTTCGAGTTTGG
Source organism: Bombus fervidus (assembly GCF_041682495.2). NCBI lineage: Eukaryota > Metazoa > Arthropoda > Insecta > Hymenoptera > Apidae > Bombus > Bombus fervidus. Next base: position 2,706,299 of record NC_091527.1, on the reverse strand, counting down.
TAGAGGTCCAACCTGAGAGGGAGGTTGCTGCAGGCCACGAAGAGGGAAACGAGGAAGAGAGGGAGGGCGCAACGGAGAAAGGAAGACAGGCGAAAGGGCGTACGTCAGCCGACGTCAGCGTCGCGGCGCCCTAATGGGCGCAGACGCCGGAAGTGATTGGGTTTCTGCTCGACTGACTCGGGAGCACACCCCTCCTCCTTCTCTCATCGTGGAAAACCATGGTTCCGATGGGCAAGAAGAGGGATGAGCGAGAGAGGAGGAACGCGGTAGCAGCTGCAGCCCCTCTTGTTTCGCGTCGCATCATTCTTGTTCGGCCTTACGCCTGGCCGGCTCCCTGTCCGGAGTCTTATGAATAATAATTATTAAACTCTAACGCTCGACGCAGCTCGGCCAGTTGCAAGTGGCCGGACCGACCGGCTCGAAACTCGCGCGTAAGTCGACAACGGAAATTTCCGGTTCAATTAGAAGGAATTGGAGAGGTACACAGTTGGGCGAGTGTCGATGGTATGCGCATGGATACTATTAAATATAGTAGATCCGCATATTGCATACTTTACTAGAGAAAAGAAATTCTTTAAAGAAGTAAAAGGTTCTTGAAACAAACTGCTAATAAAAATCAAAACCTGACACATTTAGAGTAAATGACAATGCGCGAAACCGCACGGAAGCTTTCAAGATAAGAGGAATATAGATGGATTTCAATAGCGAATATATCGCGTACTACTGTGACTATTTAATCTTTCTCCGAGTTCCTTCACAAGTACCAAAGAAAAAAATGATAGGGTTGACACCCTCTTAAAACAAACGACAAGTGGACACGAAACGCAGATCGTCGATAGAGCACAGTATAGCGTACTTGGAACGGAGAGCAGCGGGTGTGTAAACGCGCGGGAAGATCGTAACACCGACTCCCCACAAAGTCAAGGCCTCAGCTATCGTTGGATGAAAGAGTATCCCTGCTTGTATAAACCGAGGGCCCCTTTCCAGCCCCCAAATACTCCTAAACGCCTCTGGTTCCCCTTTGGCGGCGTAGGCAGCGTGTCACAGCCAGCTGACTACTGCCGCCAACCCCCGCGTCGCCCTCCTGGCAACCATCCCCGTGGCTGAAATATCGCCCGAACAATGGCGCACAGCCCCTAGTCAAAGAAGAACAGAGGCGGAGAAGAGAGAGAGCTAGAAAGGGGACGGAAGCAGTGGCAACTGCCCAACCTTTTCCCTCTCTTTCCTTCTTTCGTTCTTCGATGTGTGGGAGGGGGTTGGAAACCGGCAGAAATATCTTCGCCACCGGAAAACTTAAGCTCACCGCACATAGAACGGACAGGATGAAATTTTACAGTCGAGGTAGCGGCTGGCAAACGGTCCTGTCATCCCTCGTCCCTCCGGCGGCCTCGTCGCGGGGTTGGTTTCGCGAATTGTCCGTTAACTCTTCGTTGGTCATCGTAGATCTCTTGTTCTCATGAAAATAATGGAGTTTTAGTTAAGAAAGCGTCTGATGTTTCACGATAGTACGAGTGGAGTTTATTTTTTTATAGAATTCTATAGGCTATGGTTAAATAAATATTACTGAAAGTTTTTCTTTAACTATGGTTCGTTATTCGGACCTCTAATTTCCTTTTTTTTAGAAGTTCTTAATTTATGAATTCTTTATTTTTTGAATTTTCTCTAACTTCAAATCTTATTACAAACAACTAACTAAAACTTAAAAATTGATTTGTCTTCAACAACTTCTTTATTCTACAATTACAGGAGCTTCCAGTTAAGGGCTGATCCAGTTTACGGCTTGATGACTGCTTATTAAGAAGTTTAAAAAAATTTTACGATAGACAGTAAAAATCTACAATAAAACAAACCATTCCATTTAGTCCAATAAATTCTAGCACCTCTAGACGCATCAGAGGGCATCATCGTACCGTTGATCGACAGATAGGAAATTAGTTTTTACGATTATTATCGCGATCGAGGAGGCGCGAGAAAAAAGCGAGCGCGATTAAAACAGTTTCGCTAGTATTTTCGCGGGAAAGCATCGCGAGCGGTGATGCACTTTTTACGGGTTTGTTATCGTGGACGATCGTAATGGCCCGGTAAAATTATCGGTTTACGACGCGCAGGATTCACGTCGTGTTCGGCTCGCGACGCGGCAAAGGGAGAGGCATATTGCGTCGTGCCAACCCCCGTGGGATGACAAAACACTTTTCACCGCGCCCTCGTCGCCGCTTTCAGGATTTTAATGCAGTTTTGATTATGAAGCCGAAGGGGTGAGGGGTGGGGCATCTCGGTTTCGCGGCGTGAAACAAACCCCCGTCACACCAGGGGTGAAAAGCGCCCGGCTCTCGCCGCCTCGTCATCGTTCCGGAAACGAATTTGAATTTTTCATGGAACACCGTGCCCTCTCTCTGTCTTTCTACGCGTCGAAGACGCTTTAATAAATTCGTTTAACGAACCCTCCTCGATCGAGTATATCCGAGGGATGGTTTTAGTTTTTCGGGAAATTCGAATTGATGGGAGAATTAAATTCTTATACTTGAATAAATATTATTTATATTCGAATAGATTGGAATTACTAAGTATTTCCATGAGTATAATGTGAATGTTTTAAAAGTAGAAAGAATTTAGGTATCTACACCGGAAACATGAATTAAGAAGTGCAAAGAGGATTGAAATAAAATGATAAATTCGTAAATTACAATTTTTTGCCATTATGAGAATCTTTATACATCTACAGGAAAATGTATAAAAATGAATAGTGTGTATAGAATAGCGTGTTCATTATAATATTGTAATACTCTACTTATTAAAGTACTCACTAGTACACATAAGTACTAATAAAGCAGTAAAGTACAATAGGAAATTCAACAAATTTCTATTTTTCTATGTTTCTCTTTTTTAATTATGTCCATGAAAATATAAATTTGCATAAATGTGCGCAATTTATATTGATCATTCTATATGTAAAATAATTTTATTAAGTAATCAACCTCTGAAAAATGCATAATCCGACATCGTTTGAAGTCAATTGACGAATCGCTGATGCTCGATGGCGAGGCTTAAGTTCGTCGTTACTTTTTTATACGAGTAGGGAGAGAGGTAAGAACATATGACATGGTTCTGCCATGGAAAAAGATATAAAAGCCAGAGTTACGAGAGGGTGTCTCCCGCATGACCTTCCAGCGCCGTGACGAAATTTAGTACGCTCCAAGCGCATACATGAATAATGCTCGAATTTGCTTATACGCCGCGTGGATTCGATTCGTACGGTTTCATGGGCATCTACCGTCGTCGTGAGTATCGAGCGAATCGTCGGCCATTTGCGCGTCGACTTTCGGCAAGAAACGGCATCGTCATCAAAGCGAATTGCGGAAATGAAGTAACTTCCCTTCTTGGATGAATAATCTTCTAGAAGCGAATGCTCAGAATGCGGAAAACCTTCGCAGAGAATGTATTCAAGCAGACTTTACTTTCACAAACAAAATATGTTTCCTGCTTTATTATTAATTTATTCGGCTTCTTTCTGATATGAAAGAAATCTTCCTTAACATTAGAACGTCTAGAGCGATCAAAATAATCGATTCGTAATTGTTTGCAGAAATTCTATGAAGTTACAATTTTATAAGTTTTTTGAAATAACGTATAACTATACGTATGAAGTGTTGTACTTCTCCCTGCAATACGTTCTTCTTCATATAAAACACAAAAAGCCTTGGAACATCTGTCATATTCGTTCCACAATTAGAAAGAAAGATATATCATCCAATTTTGAAGTTTACACATCGATAAAAAAATTACTAAAGAGTTTTCCAAAAAATGTATCGAATCTAAATAATTTAGCGTTCTGAGAAAGAGCGTGCTTTATACTTCTCATTTACTTCGTACATGTTTTCTATTTTAGTCTTAAGTAGTTGTAGAACCGATATTATCCGGTTGAAAAATTTCCCGACTTTCATCTCATCAAATAAACCCGTACTATCGAGAGTTTCTCAACGGCGGTCGAATTCGTTTCGCGGTGTGGTAGAACAGCGGTGGTAACGATGATTACTGTCGCGCTGGCAACATTTACTCTCCGGCGGCGCTCGCAATTATCGGAGAGCTTCCATTAGTTAACTGCAGTCGATACGCGGCGGTGCACCGGGGTCCTCGCATCAAAACATCATTACTGCACGGACACGAGAACGCGCGATAGTCAGGCCAGCCAGCGAACGAGCTGGTATTGGTAATCAATTTCGCCGCTGTACAGAGAACCGCGGACTAATGCGACGCGAACGGCGAGCTTTCGCATTAGCGAGGCTCGAACAGCCGTCCCCGTGATCATTGCCCATTAGAGAATGAATCGAATCGCCTATCGAGCACCGCGGAAGCTTCCCGTTGATTTCCCGAAGAACCGTTCCTTCGAGTGGTTCGATAGATGCAAATCTCGTATATGTTTTTCATGTTTCTACAGATTACGATTGGTTAAAACTTAATTCTTCGTAGTTATTTTTAAGGAAGTTATTGGAGCTTGCGAAGATAAGAATATTCTTAAGCTTTATAGAAATATTATTACATGTGATACTTAGAAGATTAATTGATTAGACAACTCCATTTTCTGAAGATTTCCTTAATATTTTCGACCATTCAGAAATTAAACGATTAATGCAGGTAGAGTCTACTAATCTAATTTCTGTATAACTCACATCTACTATAAAATTCGTAACCTCAATATGATGTATTTCTGGAAAATTTATCTATAATCGTCATAGTATAGCTCTGTATGTAGTGAACACATAGTCAGGCGTTTCATTAATACGAAGTTTCATATTTCTTGATAAAGTATTTTCAAACATAATAAATCAACTAAAGATTGCGTCGACACGTCGATCAAATCCGATTGCAAAAGCTTGGTACTTTGCAGAAAAACTCGAAGCCTTGGGTCACAAAACGCCAACGAGAAAGAAAAACGGAGGTGACGGTGAAAAGATCGTCGAGCCGCCAATATCCAAGCGTTGCGAGCGATAGAGTCATAAAGCAGGCTCTTCCACGTCGAATTTTTATGCGGCCATTGGAATCACATGCCTTTCAGGACAATTTTGTTGCACCGGCGAGAAAGAAGGAGCGTGCGAGCCTAGCACGGAGGACATACCGAGCCGATGGTTGTAAATCCAGACGCTCATAAGCCGGCGATGCCAACCGCTGCATTTACGATCGATAAAATCATTTTATCCGAATATAATGCGCGCTCGATTCGCGCGCCATACCTCTCTGCCTCCACCTCCTCCGACCTTCTTTTCTTCTCGCTCTTTCGACGCTCTTCTTCTTCCGATCCTCTTTTTTCCGTATCTCTTTCTCCCATTCCCTGCCGCCTATCCCTTTTTCTCCTCGTCGCATATCTCGTTGGCTTTTTTTTCGATCGCGATCGCGATTTCATTGTGATGCACTCGAGCGATCGGTTCGCGCCGCCGGGACCCCGAATCTTCGCTTTCTAACCCACACCCTTTGACTCTCGCCTTTTCTCTGTTCCCCCTTCGGACAGCACTCGCGATACATAATTCCTGTTCGACAAATTCAATGAGCATTGTAGACCGTGAGCATCCTTCCAGCGTGTAATCGGGTTTCCTGGCGGTGTTGCGGCCAAAATCGTGGCCGTGCCGCCCCCATGCCTCCACCGAATTTAGGGGTTGGCCCGCGTGGCCACACCGAAAATTTGTATCCAAGCGCCTGCCGCGCCATCCCCGATTTTATCAATACTTTATGATCTGTTTAGCGGCCGATACTCACGCCCACGGATATTGAAAAACTCGCCTCCCTCTGTGCGAGCTAAACGGAATCGATCCACGTTGCTTTTCGCCTTGCTCGCTGATGTTTAAACTGTGGATACACGTTCGATGTGCCGTTGAGACTCACGTGACTCGTGACTATCTTACGAGCAGTTTCGTGCTATTTCGTAGATAAATTATAGCTATGTGTACGAAACTCTGAGAATTTTTCCGAAGCAAAATTTGTAACGTGTGGATTGGGGATTTTATATGCATATCAGAAGAACAGGTTCCTTTTTACTATTTTCTTCATTTTGATGTTACTCGAGCAACTTGTATAGATTCTTAAATATAAATTTCCTAAAGATGGATGATAAACCAGGTAAATTTGACAATCCATTAAGCGATGGATCATTTTCGAAATGTTATCATTTTAGAAATGAAAAGACAGGTTTGGTAACACACATCGATTATTGAGATTTAGGATTGCTTCGTAAGAAGCTACATCAGAAACTTAATGAAAAAAGACTTGAGCCTCTTGCACATTTAAAAGTCACAGATGATAAGTTATTAATTTTAACCAATTTCCTCCTTAACAATAGCAAGTTTTATACCAAAACAAGGAAAATTGTACCTATTTGTTCTACGATATAATTATCCCATTAAGTGCTCGAAATACTAAAATTGGTAATATAAATTTTTAACCTACAACTTGCCATTTATTAATTCACTAATATTATTAGTTACTAATTATCAATGCGAATGAGAGATGTGATATTAATCTACTTCCCGCGAAAACAGTAAAAACAAACAACGCATAAAAAAAATAAAATGAAAAATAAAAATAGTGAAACAAAAAGTGAGGGAACGGTGGCGTAAAAGATGGGAAGGAAAAAATGCGCGGGCCGAATTTCTGGCGGCTCGAGGGGGTTGGGGGTCGCGACGCTGTGCCGGCCGGCTATGAGCGCGCAACGAGCGCGCGCGGCGATCGCGCGTATCGGATACGCGTAGACAGGTTATGTGTGTCAACAAAGCGATTTAACACGCGACGTGTCACTGATAGCTCCCGCCGCTCGTTGCCACTGCAGCCGCACGGCTGCGTCGCATCGACGTGTGCAGCTCGGCTGCGTTTAATCTATGGCCGTGGCGCAACGCTTTTTCGGAAAATTCCGACCTCCGTGGCGAACACCACCCGTCCGCCTCCGACCATCCACCGCCGTGGTTCTGCACCCCTCACCTCCGTGCCGCGGCCCGTGGCCGGTTCGGTTCCCTCTCAGCCGCCCCGCCAGTGGAATTTATATAATTGTTTTGCCGGGGTCGCCACTAAATCGTGTTCCGAAGCGCGATAGCGCCGGCGCGTCGTTTCGCGCTGATGTTGATGGGCGGTTCGACGATCCCGCCAATAAAAGGATCCGGAAAAATGTTCGACGTCCGACGCGACTCGCCTGCCCGATTTTCGCCGCTCTTCCACTGACTTTTAACGTACGATCGATTTTCCTGCTTTTACAAACGGACTGTTTCTTTTTTTTTTTTTTGTTTCTTTTTTTCTTTTTTAGAGCTGTGTTTCGTTGGTTTTTTTCGGTTCATAGGGGATCAGGCTAGTCTCAAGTGATTGAAAAGAGCGTAGCGAGGTTATTGAATGGAATGGTGCCGTTTTTGGTGATGCTGCTTTTAGGGATTTGTAGCGGAGGCAGGATTTTGACATGCTAAATTTGATATCTTGTATTTTAGACTGTAATAGACATTGTACTATATTAAACAGGAAAATTTGGTGATATTTATTTACCGAGATGAGAAAGATGAGACTTGAGATTTCTCGTCGTCACATCTAATTACATATTAATTCAATACAAATTTACCACCATTGTTATCTACGCGAATAACAGATCATTCACAATATCCCACACTTCAGAATCCACGATCGATATCAACCCCTAAGGAACCCTGTTTATTAAAGAAAAGATAAAAAAGAATTTTCGTAGCCTACAAAATTTTTGAACATCAAATATGAAATCTCTAATATAAATGTAATATAAATTATCAAAATCATCAAAGTGTCTAATTACATCCAAACTAATGCACTTATTTTAAGAATAGATGTGAAGAGCAGCATTGAAACACTGGACCATCGTCAATAGAACATCATAGCAGAGAAACGTTGAGCCTGGTTGTCGCCATTTCAAGCCCTTTGAGGGCAAGCCTGTTCGGTTCGCGGAAGCAAGTTATTGGGTCCACAGCTGTTGCAACCCTCTCCCGTTACTGGGTAGTGGATACTCAAGCCGATTGTCACCGGCTACCTCGTCGTCAGGGTCAGACTCATCTCGTCGTCGGGTCGAGGGTTGATACCCGGTTGCGCCGCGCCTAACATTCTCTCCCGTCCGTCTACTTTCCTCCCCGTTTCTATATTCCATGTCTGCCCCCTTATAGCCTGATTTTCACCCTATCTCCGTCGTCCTCGACGAAGGCGTCAGCTTGTAACAGTCTCTTAAACTCTCCGGCACCCGTGTCACTATATGTACCAACTGCTGACGCCGTTATAAACTGCTATACCTCCCCCGTCTTCGCGGCATTCGCAGCAATCGCGGGACCAGACGCACCGACTACGCAAATAACGATCAGACGTTTCGCGAGTGCGTTTACGCGCTTTTCGTAAGAAGAAGTAAATTAGATTCTTAATCTTGAGATTTTTAGTGGTATACTAATTTATCATTTCTCTATCATCTGTAAAATTGACAAGAAAAGTATTTATCGTTCAAGATGTATGTACGACGCTAACCAGTCGTATTGATCGAAAGAAGAAAAATACTACTTTACGTTTCTAACAATTGTCATTCATAATATTTTTATTTTTCACTTAATAACTAATTGTGCCAATTTCACCAAGCCACTAGACATTCTCTCTGTAATTGCCCCTATAGTCATAATTTTTTCTGAAATAATAGAGAATTATCCTTGGAAACATATACTACTTAATATTTCTTGTAACACTACTGTTACTAGTACTGCAATTTCAATGCAGTTTAACAAAAACTTCTTATTCTTTCTTCTTATATCTCGGGAAAAAGAATTACGAACTGCACCTGGATTATTATTCCAAGATAGACTACAAACTTTCACATACTTTATACGCTAGTGCACAAGACACGATATTTATTGTTAAACGTACCTATCGTAAATTATATTTTATGAAGTTTCTCCGTATGGTCCCTGCACCGATGAACGTTACGACACTCTACAAACTTTCTACTTTACTTCCTTTAACATGCAAGTCTCCAATATTCTCATTTTCCTCTTCTTAGTGTCTATTCCCATGTTTTATAGTTTGCATATTTATTACATCAGGACTGAATAAAAAATAATCTTTAAGTACAACAAAATTCTCTCGAAATCTAAAAGGAGACATTGTTTCCACCAACCAAAAGAACCAAAATGAACCACCAAATGACTTCTACCTCGCTCATTCCACCGATAAGTGAAAGAAATCGAACTAGAAGTTATGTCGGACCAAGAATTGACTTTCACCACTGGGTGCCTCGAGTTTAGGGGGGGGGGGGGGGAGCACGTGGCGGCAGTAAAGCAGACGCGTCGGTAAGCACGCCGTTTCTGTAGGCAAATGTGGTTGTTTAGGTTTCTAAAACCGCGGCTATGCCATCCGTCCCGGACGGTGGCCCGAGGAAAAAGGTACCCATTATTTCCGATCTCGGCGATCTCTGTGTTTCACTCGAGTAACCACTTTTTATTCAGATTTCAAGCGAGAGGAAAAAGCCTGTCGGAGAAGGCCTGCCTCGCGGTGGAGAGATAAGGGGTCGTTTAGATTGACCGTTCGTCCTCTGGATGGCCCTAAAGCGTCCCGTTTACCATCTCTGCGCGCCATGAAATCTTTTCCCTACATCTCCGCTCGGTCGTGCACGTGGAAACGTTACGTACATCCAAGACGTTTCTCATTCTGACGTTTGGTCCTTCGCGCGACCGGCTGCATTGCGCGGAGTCGCGCGTATTTTCGCGCGCGTGCCTCGCGGCTCCTTTGCCAGGATTCTGCTCACGACTTTTGATACCGAAAATTCGAGGATAGTGGAGAAATAGGGGAAGAAGAAGCAAACGAAATTTATGGAGGGTGAAGTTGGAATTTTGTATATTTGCCCGCTTGAATCGGTGCTGAGTAAGATTTGTGTGAGGTCTGGAAAACGAGACCGTGAAAAAATGAAGAAATATTCTGATAACGTATAAAGAGAAAGTTTGAATTTGTTTGCTACTGTAACTGGTGATGTGGACCAGTAGATATTTTTAAATAGTTCTCGTAAACGTTGTACCTGAGAATCTGTGAGCTAATTTCAGAGGAAAGAATATTTAAAAACTACATAGTATATAACATATATAATATATACATAGTATCGATTATGTTCATCATAAACTTCGCATTGTGTACCTGAAAGCAGTTATGTATTTGTATAAAACTGATTAATCACATCCTCTTATGATTGTTTCTGATCAACACCTTCCCCTCTCCTTTTCCCGACAAATACTAAATACACGGTATAATTATATTACACTTTATATATTCAAAAGAAGATACTTTATTCGAAACTGAACTACAAAATTCATCAAAGTAGTCAATTTACACAGAACTGACATTAGCACAACAATATAGGTACAGTACGTGTTCTAAATATCCATATCGTAAACCTTCTTCTTATCAAAGATAACCACAGCGAAAGGATTATAAATCGCGAAACCAATTAAAACAACGGAAACAAATATCCGCGCTTAAACAAGTTTAAAAACATTCCTTTGATAGCGACGAGAAAGAGCGTAAAAGAAAATAAAAGGGAAAAAACAAAGAAGAGAATAGTGGGAAAAGAGAGAAAGGGGATAGGGAGGAGATCGAAATTTTTATCCGCGAGAAATAGAATACGAGAGTGGTTTATGGGTTTATACCGCGGGAGGATTCACGGGGTCCAGCCGGTATTTTTTATATTCCTACGGTCTTTCTCTCGTTTTCTCCGGCTCGTTCTCTACGCCCCCCCCCCCCGAACCGCGGCATGGGGGCTCGCCGTGTGCGCGGAATTTGAATCCTCTTGTAATAAAGTCCGGGCTTTATGCGACGTCTGGTACCCCGTGCGCTCGTGCAGCCTGCGCATTTACCTACGAAAAGGTGAAATGTATACAGGTAGGTTCCGCCTATATGGCCTGTGTCGCTGATCAGGTATAAAACGTCAGTGACCGCGTCCCGCTCACGGAACACGTAAATAATACCACAAAATTGTTACCAGTCTCCTTCCTTCTTCCTTCTACATTTTTTCCCTCGCGTTTCCATTTTATCTCGCCTCCTCTTTGTTATTCGTTTTTTGATTGCCTTGACTTTAGAAAAGTCGAATTTTACTATTGAGGTTATTATGAGAAGTCGAAGAACTTTGAGTCATTAATCTAATTTGGAAAATTGTATAACGTGTTTTGAAAAAAAAACAATATTTGTTATCTAAGTTTGTTCGAAAACAGGATATGAATCTTTTTGTCAAACCTTGATAATAATAACCCTGATAATAATAACCTTGACCATAACAGTGGATATTTCTAAGAACGGATAGTAGAACTATCAAATTAGAGTGATCAAAATGAATTTACAACAGTATAATTTTGGAAATTTCAATGTATATGCATAAAATTTGGTTTTTTCTTTGCATCGCACCTTTCATTTTTATATCTCCAGTACAGATTTCATACTTTAATGGTCAATAGTTCTAGCGTTAATCTCTTGAAAGGTTTTGTCACGTAAATATGCGTACATTTAATTTTCTTCAAACATGTTGCCAAATTACACAAAGATCAAAATAATTGCTTTCGACCATTCAAAATATTTCTCAATATTACACGCCCCGTTAATATTCGCAACTGTGTTTCAAGCAAATACATCTACAGAATCAAACAATCATTATCTTCCTCTTTTCTTAATAAATTCATCCTCTATCCTAAAGACATTAAAGTGCCGTTCAAACCCTCAAACACTGCAAAAATGACATCATACTTCTTGCTCTGTGAGGTGAACGACCACTAGTCTTACAAGGAAGAATCGCGATTTTCTCATAAACGTCGTCGCATAAATCATACAAACTCGTATTCATGGATCTACATAATCATAGAGGTTTCCCTCGTGAAATTCGTGAAGATCGTACGTGAAACAGGTGAAATCGTGAGAAACGAAAATATCGGTGTCAGTTTCGGTCACGGTACGAACCGCGACGTTTAAAGTGGCGACGACTCGGTCGAACGAGGGAGAAGCGAGGAAGAAGCGGAGCCAGTGCAGTTCTACGAGTCCTCCGGTAATTTGTAATTCGCAGGTGGGAAGCGGAGAGATGCGAGATACCGGGAAGATTTAGTGGAGAGGAGCACGGCGAACGAACAGACACGCCGTAGCTTGTCCGGCCTTTTTGCAAACGATGTACCGATGTTGTGCGTGACTATAACGAGGCGACATTTAGAATCCGCCGACTGAACTTTTCCACGACCGTTTTTCCGCGCGATCCTTCAGATCTCGATCCTCCACGATAGCTAGGAAATTCTGCTCCGCTCGTGTTTCATCTTAGACGTCAGATATCAACTTCAAATCTAGTCAATTTATATATTTCATTTAAGAAGAGGAAAGTATTTTCGAAAAATTAATTCGTGGAGAATAATTGAAAATCAGGAGGGAGAAACGTGATTAAACACGTGCTTGAAATTATGGATGCAGTTATTTTAAAATTTAATACGCTGTCAATTAATTTCATGACAGTGATATTTCAGATATTGATTATTGTAGCATTGTTACAAAATCTTCGTGTGTTTGTGGAAAATTAAACCTTTTTGAGACGTATATAATATTACCGGAGTACTTGTTGAGATATTCTGTAAATGATACGAATCTCTAGCTAATTTCTATCATCTAGCTATGTCCACAAACATATGAATTTGCATAAGCACTCACAGTCACCTGACATCTCGTATTTATCAGATCGTTCTTGTTTTATATAGTTATGTCACACTAAAAAATACTCTATTTTCGCGTGACATTAAAAACAAAAACGTATTACATTTCTCCCATATACTACCGCACCATACCACGCTTTGACCATGATAAAAATTAAATTCTTCCGTCCTCATCACACATCGACAATACCAAAAGCATTCTTAAAATGCCAGTTCCTCATTTACATCTTCTCTGCAATGCATCAAATTTTATAACGTTGTTCATCGAAAGTCGATCGATTGTCGCGAGCTGATCTCGATGAGATCGGCTCGTCTAATCTCTCGTTAAGCTTGAGGAGGGTGCAGGAAGCGCAAGTCGGTGTATAATTACCCAAAACGGGGTGGAGGCAGTGACGTTGATAGCGAAGTCGAAGTAAATCGGATTACTCGGATATCATCTGCGTAATGTATGTATGCAGGCATGTATACACGGTCCCCGTGTATACACGGGGGTTGGTGAGTTAGAAATCGGTGAGTGTGGGTGGGGTGGCGTCGTACAGGGGTGCGCCTCCTCCACGCTCGAGGGAAATAAGGGTGACTCGGGTAGATAAAGGGTGCAGTGCACGCGCGGGAAATGCCCCGGCTACGACATGTTTTTCTAGACAATTTGTTCGGCAACATTAATCACCAGGAACGCCACGAAATGTTCGAAGGGGTGCGGGCGAGCGAACGGAGGGGGTCGATGCACGGCGAACGTCATGCTTCCTGTCCTTTATCCGCGCTTTCGCAGGAGAACGCGGCATCAACGGCCAGCGAATCGTCGATTAGTCGATTCTCGCGAGAATGACGCGTTCCATTCCCCTTGCTTCGTGTTAGGGTTGTTTTATACTCGTGACGTGGAACAATTGAAATCGTCTCTCTCTCTCTCTCTCTCTCTCTCTCTCTCCCTCTCTCCCTCTCGCATTACGATATCGCGTCTTTTGTCTTGAAATTGATTGTCTTACTGCTTTCGAGTGTTTTTGGAAACGATTTTTATCAGAATTCTTGACAGTTTATTTGATAATTTATCGAAATTCCCAGGAGAATCGGAAAAGATACAACAGTGTGAGAAAGAACTGAGGGAATGCTTATGCCATACTATAAGTAGTGATTGAGGTATGATTCGGAGAGTGTAAGTAGTAATTTGATTGCACGTGACAAGAATTTGTTTTGTATCAGATCTTTAAGAATAATTATACGATTTTTCTGCGAATAAATTTTTTGCAAATCGTTGAATGATTCAAAGAGTAATTTGGAAGCCAAAAAGAGAGAAAGAAAGAGAGTTTGACAAGAATGGCAATCTATTCTTCGTCTTCTGTTCCACTATCTTACTTTAAATTCAGTGACTAGAAACTTGTCTGCAGCCTAACATTTCTACAATAGTTTCTATTCTTTGTAGTACAACAATTACAAAGCAAGATAAGCTATAAGACAAGAAATTGGACGGGACTATGGAGTGTTGATTTAAAAGTGTATCAAAGGTCAAGTGTATAAAAAAGCTACGAATAGTGCGAAAAAATTGATTATCAAGCACGCGTTCATAACTAGTCATTAATCCGCATTTGTATTTTAAATCGCGCTTACTGGCCGCGTTTGCGAAGCTTATACCTCGTCCTCGAAGCGTTTTCACCCTCTCCACTCTTTCCATCCATTTGCTCTCTCGTCCAGGAAACTACGAGACGCAACATACAATGCCGTGAGATGATTATCTGGAAAACTAATTTCAGCAACGCGCGCGCGAGCGCGTTATTGCTACTGCCACCCCCTGCCACGCGTTGCTCTTCATCCCCCGGCACGTTGAAGGTGTCAGACTGACGGTTGTTTTCATTACACTTGGAGAAAGAAGTTATAAATCCTGAACCTACCACTTTTATTATGTTTCGCGTTCTCTGCAATTGAGAAGTTCGTATTTATGTCTCCTATTCATTGTTAACACTTCATAATACAATAGAATTACGTTACTCATTCAAAGCAATAGTTGAAAGATCGAGGCGACTCGTTATTCTAACAAAATTCGCAAGAAATAATCGTTTTATGGGATAGTTAATTTCCTTTACGGCGATTTCTTGTAGGCAATTGGTGGGCTACATTTTACGTTTCAACGTTACGCATAAATATATTCTTCTCGCTTGAGAATATATTTCTCTTAGTTCATTTGGAATATATGACGCTTTTGGGTACAGTACATGGGAAATGGGTTTAAGAAAATTGGTAGTTTGATTTGAAATGTAGGAAAAAGCAAATAGAGCGTAGGATACCGGACACAGAGAAGGATACGCGATTTATTAAATATGATACTATTTAATAAATATTGAGCATAGTACATAGGAAAGAACATGTCTGAAAGTATATTACAGGCTGAAAAATATGAAAATGTGAAATATGAAACGTGGAATGGAAATGTGTGTTGTGGGAAAACCTGAAGATATTTACTCGTCGCATTAAATTCCAACCCTTCTCACCACCGAATCACTCCATCCTCCGAGAAACCTAGATGCCAGACATTTGTCTCCAGATAACAACAAAACGACGACGACGAGAACGAAGCATAGTATAGCCGGTCAGTGGCAATTGGTTGGAATCAGACCGGGGAGCGCGGTTCGGTCGGTAGCCAATCTACTTATCGGCACTTCGAATGTATTCCACGCGATGACTTGCTTCCTGCCGCCCCAATCCTCGACCCCAGCCGCTAGCAAATATAACAGCCGACAATTTCCTATAAGTCCAGGGCACGGCGTGCTCCACCACACGGTCCACACACTCCTGACATTGGGGAAACTTTCGACGTGGAAATTCCAGTATGGACGCCGGACGCATACGTCCGTGCACGCACGTACGGTGCGGGGCTATTTGTAATTTTCATTATCTCCGCGTAAAGGGGAACATTTAGCCGTCGCGGCACGTAGGGAGTTAATAGGGGAACCGGTCCTTGGGGGTGTGCACGGCTTCGTTTTTGGTTTCGCCTCACAGCTTCGACGTGCTGTTCTCTTGCTCTCCTTCTGTCTTCTTCTCTTCGTGGCCAGGTGATTCTGCACGCTGCTCGATCCTCGTTATACATCTTCCTGCCACGGAGATCGATCGCTTCCTGTTTTGATAATTCGCCCCGGCCCGCTGATGCATGGCCCTCCTTGGGAAATACTGCGATCGCTTTTACCACGACGCGACGCTTTGATTCACCAATTTATTGCCACTGACGGCGTTGTTCTTGCCCGTAACCAGGGAAATGCTGGGAAATGTTTCGATTGTTTATGGATGGTGTTGAGGAAGATGAGAATTTCAACGATGGTGAGGGACCACCCTTGGAGTGATAGTGTTTTATGCAGCGAACGATGAGTAGATGGTATATGGATGAACTAAGGTTGCTTCATCTTTGTGTAATACGACGTATAATAGATAAAGAGAAAATATACACAGGAATGTAAGAATAAATAATTAGGAAGAACGTCAGCACGAGTTACAGTTAGTTAAACAGAACCAGAGTGAAAAACGTGAAATCAGGAATCGAAAGCCATAGGCTATCATATCGGAAAGCAAACTCATTTTATCGAATAATCAAATTCAGTGATAAAACCCATCATTCATCGATCGAAGATTCAAGATATTACAATTCACTGTCATTGAATCTAAACGTCATAAAACAATGATAATTCTCCAAAACTGACCGTAATTCTATCTCTTCGAATCGGACGAAATTTACGGCCGCAGACAAAATTCCAAAGAGAGAGAAATGGGACCTGGGAGTAATTTAGATAGCGAAGAGGCCGTACGTCAGCGATCGGGACGCGTTCGTGACTCTCGACGCGATCCGCGTTTGTCGATTCAGCACGCGACACCAGACGCCGTTCCTGGACGCAACAACAATTTCCTGAAATCTGACGAAATTGGCCCCAAAGGCCGTGAATGGAAAGGGCAGCCGCGTAACGCCGTTTATTGGCTACTTGAGGGCAGTTTCTATGCGCGACACATTGTCGCTAAATAACGCGTGAGAGTAGAGTCACCTTCTGCTACACCCTCGCTTCCTTCTGGACGTGTAGAACGCTATCCCACATGCTCGGTGCACGAGATGGGTGTGTGTGGGACAACAAAAGCTTCCACGGAAGTTACGAGTGAACCAATATGCGGGCCAAAGCCTTTGAGATTCGACGGAGGCGATTGGAACGAAGCCGTCGATGACCAGCTCCTTCTCGCCCCTCTTCGATCGCAGCAACATCGTAAAGGGATTAGGTGAACGCGCAGGAAGAATTGCGGAGGCTTGTATTTGCATCGGTTGAACATAAATCTAATATACTCTTTTCTACCAAATGTGGTCGAGTCAGTGGGAATTTTGATCGAGAAGAAGAATATCTGTGGTATAGAACGTTTGATATTTGGTAGAGAAAAAGATAACATTGAAGTACACATAGAAGTTGGATTACCACGGAAATCAAAATGGATAGTAAAATATATAGTGCAAGAAAAGGAACAAGTTTTTAAGTATATATTTTGAAAATGGTTAAAATATTCTACTGTAAATCCATATCATTTTTGTAAGAGGTAAAGAACTATTTTTGCCACTTAGTTATTCTAGTATTAATTATATAACGTACGTGGTTTTCTCCAGTTTATTGACAGCAACTGATTAAACTTTCTTCATAATAAAAAGGAAACAAGTGTCATAATGAAAATGGATGTAATATATCTTTTATAAAATAGCTTAAATCCGTAAATACCAATGTTCTGGATCAACGAGTTATGAAATGTGGCGTATTACTTAATTTTACAAAAGCATCGGAAAATGTATGTTCCAATATATGTTTCAAAGGAAAAATTCATCCCTGAAGAGGCAAAGAAATATTTTAACGATAAGAAAGAATACGCTTAGGAAAGAACACAGCAAGGTTGATCTCTAATTTCAGTGCCTGATTAAAATCTTCCATAACTCGCCGCGTCAAAAAATCACGAGTAATTCCCAAACTGTTTTCGCCACTTAAACAATCAGACCTACAGTCCCTGGACGAGCATCTCGGTTGTCATCTCTATTATCAATGCGTGTTCCCCATTGCGCTTCCCCGGATGCAGGCTCATCCATGCACGTACACAGCAGGCTGACAGAAACGTAACGTCGAAGCATAAAAGCTGCGTCCGAGGAGTCATTCGACCCGCGTATTCCCTCGTGCCCTCTATTAGGAAAGTGTGATGGAGTTTTGCGAGCGCGATTACACACAAATGAGAATTATCCCCCTGGCCGTGACTCTCTGTTTGCTCTGTCTCCTTTCTTCTCGGTTGTTCCGAGCAACTGAGAGCAAAAAGGGTTGCCCAGAGTTCAACCCTTTCGCTGCCACGTCGTTACACGTCTCCGCTCGTGTGTGGGATAGGTGTCGGGCGTCGCGTCCTCGAATAATGGTCGACGAAGGGGAACAATGGATAGAAAATTGCTTTATACCCCGGTTCTTAATACGTCCGGGGCTGGAGGTTTCCTTCGTAGGAAATTGTGTCACGATGGCTCCGGGTTCAGTTGCTGTTCATTGCAAGACACAGTGCAAGTAATAGAATGTAGAATTTAGAATCTGGTACTTTTCCAAATTTTTCATTGTGTTTCTTTGGTCATTTTAATCATTTAACACACATGCTTGTAACCTGCCTTTCTATTCATTGAAATAAGATTGATTTATAAAGATTCAAGAATTATGATATAGTTAAGAATATTTCAACAAATTGATTTGTGTAAAGCAAAAATATCGATATAATAGTTCAAATAGCAACGTAGAAATTCGTGACGTTAAGTAAGAAAAGTAAAAGACAAGAATCGATATATTCTTGTAAAAACAGACCAAACTGAAGTAGCAACGAAAATATTCGAGAGACTAATCCGATAAGTCGATAGCGATTCTGTTGTAATTTGCTTAGGAAATTTATGCGAGTATCGAGAAACGATGACTATTTCTTTCAACGTTTCCACGATACGATATTCGTACCTATATTCTCCAGACTTTACCCTATGAAACGTTTTCCCGAATCAAATTTCAGTTACGGTCCCACAGCAGCAGCCTCAAAATCATAATTTTTCCGACCATCTCATTTGAGAGCGGGAGAGCCGGGGTAAGCAAGCTCGGCCAAAAGAGGGAAACAGGAAACAAGAAATGCAGCGGCGTACGTGCCGCGTGTGTCTGGCTTTCGTGTTTTACATATTTCTTCCCGGAGGCTCGCGCTATTTTTACATGGTTCGCTCGTCGAGAATATATACAGAGAGAGACGCAGGTGCGGCGGGGCAGGATCGAGATTATCGGCGAAGAACCGAACCGGAAACCGGTATCCCGGGCACGAAGCTCCTCCATCACTCTGCGTGGAGCGGGTTACGCCGCCATTGCTCGCACGACGTGTACGTAGCAAACATCCGCGCGCAGTTTCCGGAACGGTGCCCTCCACAGCGTCCTTTTCCACCTCTTCTGCCGCCTCCACCATTCTGCATACTCCTCCTACGACCACCTTCGGTCCCAACCGATGGATGCACCACCGTCACGGACCACCTATAACCAAATATATGGGAACACGTAACGTTCCCCTGAAGCAAAAACTCGACAAAGCTCTGCGGTATTTGTAGAAAGGCAAGGTCGCTGATAATTGGCTCGGTTTCAAGAAAGAGATCTTGGCTGGAAGAGAAATAGCAAAAAGAGTTCTTAGGAAAAGATTGTTCTCCTATGTGGAATACAATTTTGCGGAGATCGGTAAAAACGAGATGTCAGAGAACGAGAAAGATACGTTAAGAGCACTTTGCTTAATCGAGACGACCAAAGAAGACAATTCGATGCCAAGAACGTAAAGGGATGCAGGAAATCTCCATTCAATTTCTTCCATCGAATACTCGAAGCAGAGTCGTTGCCTTTCGAAAACGATCACACTGGAAACGCTATTTCGAACGCGACTCGAGGGAAACTGGAAAGAGAACGAGAAGAAACAACGTCACGAGACGCAATCGCAATTTTCTAAGCCGGAAGCGAAGTGTCCGGACGGACGATAGCGAGCCGAGGGAAAAGAAAAACTCCAGACGTCGCAATTACAGAACAAAGATCAACAGACCGGAAGGGATAACGAGCTCCAGAAAGGGGTGGTTGTGTAGCGCAGAGTGTACGTCGCGCAAGTAAATAGGCGAATTCGGTCGGGCGTGGATGGCTTAGTTGCCGCGATGGCACACCTGTGGAGCAAATTTACGAAATGTTTACGAGCGTCTGAAGGGGCGTCCAACCCCGACGAAGTCCCCACCACCCCTTCGAACCATATCCTACGAGAGAGAGGAAGAGAGACAGATATGGTACAATGCCGCGTCATTCGGTATTATTACATCGTCGCTATCACCATCTCGCGGAAGCAACGACCACTCTTGAATCCACTCTTTTCCGATCTTCTCAGTCTCGTCTTCTTGCCATACTGTTCTTTCTATAAGGGTTACGTTCTCGACGATTGAAACAATATTTTGTTTTTGTAGTTCGTCCTTTTTTTGAGACAGAGATGTGAAAATTTTGATATGTTTTCTTATATAGAATGTGGTATGTTGAATGATTAATTTTAATATTTTTTTCGTTATAACTTTGTACTTTTATTGTTGAAACTTGCGCATGCATTTTTATATAGACGGTCATATATATTAAGATAGTGACTAATATTTAATGTGATCGAATGCTTTTCACTGCTTTTAGTTTCTGGTTGTTTCATTAAATATCATGGATCTGTTATTTCATTTACATTGTACGTGCCTTATAACGTATGATATTAACTGAAACAAAATTTGTTAGAATTGTAATGTAACAAGTATCGAAATGACCTACTGTTTTTATTTTCTAATTATTTTGTTATAAATTTGTCATTACACGTCCATTGTATGTGTCTTATGCTATAAAATACCAATTAAAATACAATCTGTTAGTTTTCCAATAAATGTAACGAATAAGTGTTCTAATACCTACGATCGGTAGTGAATATCAATAATAAAAAACCAAATGCACGACACGACCAGTCTAATCAAACTGATGAAAACCCACGATCAACGTATCTTTACTACTAACCACTACACTCATCCCTATTTATTCATCGAGTTCTTTCGTCGTTGGAACAAACGAGTGCTGTTGGTTGGAAATGTTTCGCTGTAACTCACTGGCGAGTTTCACTCTATGAAAAAAAGGCGACGCGTATATAGCTGTATCAATTACAACAGTGTATTCTTGCGCAAGGGTAGATTGGCCTGCCCCCTCCCCGTCGGCCACGATTTTTCTCTCCCGGTCTCCTTCCACCCCTGAGTTATGAATGTGCCCAATTACATCTTAAAAGCTGTGCTCCATTAATTTTCACAGCTGCTGCCGCTTAATTGGGAGCCCGGCCTGATAATAAACCCCGGAGCTTGCACCCAGGGCCCACTACTGCGTTTATGGCCTGCGAGCGCTGAAACTTCGTGGGGAAAGAGTAGAAAGAGAACGAGAATTCGGCGGAACCGGCGTCTTCCCAGACGATCGCATTGATCGGCCACTGCCTTTACCCCTCCCTCTCCGCGATGTGTCGTTCGCTTTTACGACTCTGACCTTGATTCCCGTCCACATAACCCTCACTAACCGTGTAATCTGGTTCCTAACACAAGCAATAATAAACGGGGTTGCGTATCTGGAGTGCGAGTGAGAAATTTTTAATTGGCTATCTGGGATTCAGATCGAATTTCATTTTATTGATTAAATAAGCAATTGTATATATTGCACTTGAAATAGGATGATCTTTTTTCAATAGTTATCTATCTGGACAAATTTCTTCGCCAATTAATAATTCTGCATAACCGGAATCACACCTTCAACCGTTGTTCATATTTTTTTCCTAGCTCGATGCACGTTTTAGTATCGAATTGGTGTAATTATAAACTACGATCGCCGTAATGAGGAAGTAAATTACAAAGAAATGGAATTTTCAGACAAGTAAGAAAGCTATGCATGGTATATTGTTTTTTCTGAAATTTATCTGAATATAAAAAATTGACAAATAGGATAAATGATGTTTAAAATTAACGTATCTCATTAAACTAACCTCTGTAATTGTTTTATCAAGACTATTGATAAATCTTATGCAGCAAAATCTGCAATTTTTGACCAAACTTTTTCCACCATAACAAAATCCACCTTGGACGGCGATAAACCGTGGAACACGACTGGGGCAGAATAATCCTAGCGGTGACGACACCGTGGCTCGCATTTCCATAGATCATTTCCCTGAAACCGCGGACTCGGAGGATCGCAACGTTGGAACAACAATGACGCGGCGGGACGAGCGCTCCATAAATCGACGCGGACCCTTTTCAATAGGAATCGTTAACGTTATTCCATAAAGTTCGGCGCGGCACGATTCGAGCGAGCGGCAGGTCGGCTACGGAGACGGATAAATCCGCTAGTGGCGGCGGAGCATCAAGCCGGCATTAAAAATAACTGATAGGGTCGTAGCAGCGATTTGCATGCGCTCGTTACTCGGCTTCGAATGTTCCTATACGCGCGGCAACAGAGAAAGAAGAGAAAAAATGACAGGGAGAATCATGACCGTGAACGGTGAAGCTTAAACCATCATCGCATATCTACTAATACCGGCAATATCTTTGTCGCGGTATGCCGAGGCCGGCCACGAGCTTGGAAACTCTCTCGCGAACCTGAAAGCTGTGGCGCAACTTTGTGCACGCGGCCAAGCGAGCGAATGATCGCTTGTGTATACATTCGACCCGTTCCACCCACCGCGACTAAACATCTCTCCGTCCGCTTGCGAAACGTCTCGCGGTAATATTACCCGAAGCAAACGACCAGGTAAGCCGTGGCCGCGCCACCCAAGTGGACCTTGTTAGCACGGATATCCCGGAGACGCACCACCCAGAAACCGGAGGAGCGTGCACACCGAGACGCGTAGAGTAACCAGAAAGAGAGCCAGAGGAGGAAGGTCCGCGGGTAAATAGAGACTCTGCTTTGTGGCTTCATTATCGAGATAAAGTCGCGGCCGAACGGTGAGTGACTTTATTGTAAACACGTCTTCTAGAAATTCAATACTGTTCGTGAACGAAATGATGGATGCTGAAGATGCAGGTCTGATTAGTTTATAATATTGTAGATGTTACGCCGCATGAAGCGGCCAAGTCAGCCCTTGTTACCTGACTGTCAACGGCCCTCATACCGTTATTCTGACCTTCTACAGACCCAAGGACCCACCATATACTCTAACGATAGTTTAATGGCTAACGTATATAGATGGGTCAATCGATCTGCACTAAAATTACGGGACGTAGAGTCCCAAAAAGTACTTTACGTTTACAGCGGGCTATTCACCACGACCTGGAATTTATTACGTGCTGGTAACAATCACGGATAAAACAGGTATCTGCCATATGGAAAGAGCGGATGTGTATACAAAGAAAAAGGGGACTTCATCCCAAAAAACAATATCGTCAACTACCTAAGACGGTAGAAAGTCTCCTACTCCTGTGATGGCGAAAGAACGAACTGTGAGTCGAGTCTAGGCCAGTCTGTGCAACACATCTCCCGGGTTCCTTTGGCTCTTCAAGCTCTCGCGACAGTCAAGTCAACTGTTCGTACGACAAACGGGCAATCATATTGACTCTCCGTTCCGTCTAAGTAATCAAATTCACCGACTTCGCTTGTGTATGAGAGTGTGTATCCGTGTAAAATTGAAATAAATATATACATTAATAAAACTGTAGACTACAGTTTTATTCCAACTGAACTACCCCTATTATCCCAAAAGAAATACGGGGATCGACCTGCTCGTGGTGTCGATTGATACAATCGTAACAGGAATTTACGACTCCCGTTGACGCGCCTCCTCGCGATCGCGTCTCCCCGCAACTGGCCGAATTTACAGTAGAATTACCTCAAATAAGACATAATTTTGAAGACAAGGCACAGGTATACATCTTTATTATTGATTGGAACGAAATACATCTACAGATCGGAGGAAGACTGAGCAATTTGTTACTTAGAGGTAGATCATTGCCGAGAGGAGTCATCTTGTAAGTATTCGATATTATCAGTGAGCTGACTAGTTGCTAGACATCCTCCCCTCCCCCCCACCGTTGGAATTCCTTGGAGAATCCCCAATACTGTAGCCTTTACAAAATAACCCAAACACAATTGTTCGAGGCTTGAGATAATGAGCTTAAGCTCGAGGCGACAACTTGTCGCCTAACGTAGCCGCGGTCACGGGATGAACGTTTCACCTAACAGAGGTATAGAATTGCATAGCTCTCCTTTAAAGAATTAGCCGTACCGACACTTAACAGTAAACATTCCCTACACACACAGACCCTATTCTTCGGGCAAGATGATCGCCAGATGTCGATGCATCATTCACAGTATATGTTTAGCTAGCCTAAATCTTAAGATTTAGTTAACTAAGGTCCTTCAAATTGACAAACAGTCTTTATTCTATCAGCGAGTAAATCCGTCACCTATTGCGGGAAGATACAGGAGATCTGCTTTCCTCACGTACGACGCTTCCCGCTAGGAACTCTCTCTCTCTCAAGGGCGGCTAGAATCCTTTTCTAACCACCAACATAAAAATTAACCAATTAACAGCAACGTCCATTTCCCTCACCTACCGAGCGGAGGCTTTCCTCAACGAATCCAATGATCTCGTGTCCTTAGGCTCACCCCATCATAGTTTTCCTCTGCAGCGTCATCGTGACGGAAAGTGATTCCCTTTCTTGCAGTCTCGTTAGTCAGTTATCTAGTGTCTGTACGATCGGTGAATAATCCACGTTTCAATAAAGAGTTAGTCAAGTAATCCTTGTATCGCGAGAAGTCGAGTCCGACTTAGACTTTGGAGCAAAGTACATCTGTTATCCCGTTGACGACCCTATTATTCGTTATTGAACCTAAAGTCATTGTCATTAGTGTCTAATTACCGCGACTACTTGCCAATCTTGTAACATCCATACTTGTGTTAATAAAAGCTACCTCGATTGTGTGACAACGATGAATAATTCCGGTGAAGATTCATTACACACCCCTAACCCAAGTCTTAACGATAACCCGACATATATATAATATATAATATAATACAAGTGGGATAGCTAATAATTCACCACATGATTTTTATAGAATCTTTCAAATAAATATCTTTAGAATCTTCATATACTTCAAACGATTCGGTTAAATGTTCGCTCCGGGGAAAAAAAAGAAGGACGACTTAAACAACGTCACGGGGCTTCGGTTGACGCATGGGGTTGTCGCATATCGAGTCATGTGTCATTGGGCCGTACAGAATCGGGAAAAACCAGGGTAAGCACGGGCTTTCTCCTTGCTCCCATGGAATGGTGGAGGAACGAGGGCTCGCGATCAGCGAAAAGAAGAAAAAGAAAAGCCTGGTCGGGGAAGAGGGGTAGTGGGAAGGGTACGTCGAAAGGGGAGGTGGGGCAATGGCCCGTGAACCACCGCCACGACGTAATGACGCGGCTCTCCTTTCAAAGATTGCATCGCAGGAAAAGCTTCGTGCGAAGCTGCCTCCCCTACGTCTCCTGCCACACCCCCGTACACCCCCGCGCCGGTCGATTCCTTCTACAGGAATCGATACGATGGCTCCAGGAATCCGGAGGGTTTTACGTTAAAATACTGCAGAAAATAATGGTCCGATATATACCTTCGACCGTGAAAGGATGGCGCTTCGTTCGCTGCACGTCTCATGCTCTCATTCTCTTTTCTTTTCTTTTCTTTACTCTTCGGCCAGCTAAATTCTCATCTTTTGTCCTCTTCCTGTTCTCTTGTTCTCTCTCTCTCTCTCTCTCTCTCTCTCTCTCTCTCGAATCAGTTCCGAATTACCATGCACAAAGAGCGCATCCCTCTAATTGCAGGCCGAAAGCAATCGGCTTTGAACCGGCGCAGGAAATTGGTAGGAAGGCAATTCATCCTGTAGCAAGATAGCGAACAAGGGGACAGGCTGGAAGGATTCTCGAAACAGACTGGGTGAGAACGTGGATCAACGTGATTTCGTGGAATCGAATCACGATAACGCGGCTGTCACGAAACCCTTTCGTGAGCGTCAGCGATCTGTCAGCCTGGTGACGACACTGGCCGATCCTTGAGAATGGACGAACCATCCACAGGATCGAGCAAACAGGTTTCTTTCACAGAGCCCGTCGATCTAAATTGTGTCGGCTAATGGAAATCATTTTGGATGATTATTCGTCGATCCACGAGAGCTATCATCCCAGTACCTTACGGTATATTTAGTAAGTATTACAGTGTTAAGAGGTAGGAATTTTCCTCCTTTAACTATCTTATCGCTATCCGAATTAAATTTTAGAACTAATTTTGGAAATAATTTTACGCCTAAATATTCACTTTTCACTCGTATGTAATTGAAAAGAGAGATGTCTAGAATTTTCTAGAAATAAATCTCCTTTGGTAGTTGATATAAACGAAGACTATGTTGTATGAATACGTTTGACACGCATCAAATATGGCAATGTAATGATATATGTATCCGAATACAAAGCATAGGATTTTCAACTACGATACAAGTCAGCAAAAACAATTAAACGATCTAGCGAGAAAGCAGGGTCCCCACCGCGGCTATAAAGGAGCGATAAAAAAGGTCACCGGAGTTGGAAGAAACACTCGGCAGGGGATCGAGATAACGCAGAACTTTTAAGACGGCGGTGATTTGATTCCGCGCGAGCCCTGCCCCCCGTATTCAAAGTTATAAGAACCAATTTAAAAATCCAGACTCTATCTTTCCTCCCGTCCACTTGCCACACGGAACGGACTCCACGCATCCATCCGAAAGTTAAATCCCGTAATCTTAGTTAAAAGAGGCAATTATAGAACGGACTACAAGCACAGATACGAATGAACCGATAAGAGGAGAACTGATCGTCCTCTTCTCCGTACTTCCGCGTATCCAACTCTTTCTCTATTTCGTCTCTTTTATTCTTTCTTCTGTTTCTTTCTGTTTTTTTTCTCCTCTCTTCATTCTGTCTCGCCGACTGGAAAATAGGAACAGTCTCTCAGCAGCGGCACGGTAAAAGCGTCTCTCCTTCCCTGCAACTTAAACGACGAACTTTTGTGGAACGTCGAGGCAAAGTTGCAACCGCGACAAAAGCTCTTTTCTCGCCGCACCCCATCATCCCACCCCTCTCTCTCTTCTCCTCACCCCGTCAGCCACGCAATAATAGGCGTTTCTATTCTTAGCCAGGCTGCCGTTAGCCATCTTAGGTGCACGCCAGCGACTTCTGGTTCAACCGTGAGATGTTTATTTGCGCTATCTATCACGACCGAGATAACAAGACTGTCGCGGAACTATGCTCGCGAGGTAATTACGCGGGAAATCGAAAGTGACGCACTGCACGTATCCGTAGGCACGCTCGCGAGATTTGTACGCGTCGCTCCTTGTCGCTTTAGGCACTTCGACGTGCTGCGTTATGTAATTTTCCTTTTCTGTTTTTCTTAGTCTTGATCGAAGCTATTCGTGGAGGAATGCTATTTGTCCCCTTGCTATGATATGGGATAGATTATATTGATCTTGTTTTATTCTTGTGGCATGTATCACTGCAAACTTGAATTTGTGAATATTGTTTTGCATCTATAAAGAGATTAGATATTTTGATATTCATATATTTGGTGCCAATTAGTATATAATATGTATTTTTTACATGTACATTATAATTTCTTTTTCTAGTCAAATATGATCGTGACAATATGTGTTTAAATTAAAAGTACAATTTCGATAATTATAAACGTTATATTTCAGGAACATTTCTGATATGAATTTATTGGCCATTTAACTGCAAGCAAAAAATAAAATCTGGCAGTGGAGGAAGAAACTTTTGAATTTTTATGACATAATATTCAAGGTCTTAATGAGAACGCATAGTGTGCACGTATTGCATGAACTAAAGTTTTAAGTAAATATTAAAAATAAATCCACTAACAATATTCTTACCTTATAAATCTGCAAGTAAAATGAACGTAAGTCGAAAACAAATCAAACAGCGTCAGCTTTCCAGCAAACTGTGTACTGTCTCGACGGGACGCATTCCCTACTGTCGCGCTATTTGTCAACGAGATCTACTCGATCGGACTGTACGCTTTCTCGTGGAGAAACGCTGCCTAGCTAACCCGAATCCCCGAACTCGGCAACGTTTCGGGCCTAATTTTCACGAGCTGGTGATCGATCACGTCACGTTCCAGCCCGGCAAACACGGCCACGTGCATACATTTCCACGGCCCCGAAACGAGCCCCAGGCTTTTAGCCCTGGCTCCCTTTCCCCTTGGGCCGTGAAAATGCGAAAAAGGCAGCGCTGAAATTCAGCCCTGCTCCTTATCGGCGTCGACCGATTTTTCGTGTTTACTCGCGAGGAGACGTAGTGCCGGCAATACATCAGACTGAAACGCGCGCGTGCAACCATGTTTATGTATAAGTCTCGCGCGGCCACTTTCCAGAGCGGAATTTGGATCGAGGAGGACGAGAA
This sequence comes from Bombus fervidus, assembly GCF_041682495.2. Lineage (NCBI taxonomy): Eukaryota > Metazoa > Arthropoda > Insecta > Hymenoptera > Apidae > Bombus > Bombus fervidus. Next base: position 2,678,120 of record NC_091527.1, on the reverse strand, counting down.
CATAGCATGAGGGATCGACGAAAAACCTGATGGAAATACGTGGATTAAATTGATTTTACGTGTCGCGTGTGTGTTATTTCACATGCATGAGCAACGGGCTAGTCATTATTGGTGGAAATAAAATTATTGCGACAGAGGGTCGAAGCGTTCTTTGAGAATACATTTTGGAAACAAATTTACAAATACCAACATGATTCCTCTGCCATTTTCGTATTCGTAGTAATAAGAAGCAGTAATTATAACAAATCATCTCATATTCGAGCTACTGGTAGCATAGAAGATTCTAAAATAAAGTCAAGAGGCTAACATTAATTTTCATATAATTCAGATTTAAAATTACGTGTTCGAGACAAAGCGTGCAACATACAGTGGAAATGAAACCGTTTAAAACGTAATATCAGCGTGTAACGGTATTCGCAATCCCCCAGAAGAAAAAAGACAAATCGTCATGGCTTTGTCTCAAAATTAGCACTGGTTTAATTTCCCGCCGGAGGCTGTCTCCGAATAATGAGGATTAATTCCCTGAAACACGCGGCGTCCTCGTAATTCTGCGCTATGCGTATATCAGCAACGTCCATTCGACTACGAGAACAAGTACTGTGTGTTACAACAAAGTATCACACTAATATATAACATTTTGTAAAATAACATTCTAAACTAGCTTCGGCAAAACCAATAAAAATCAAATTTAACAATACGAGAAACTTTAACCACGGGCGTTCCCAAGAGAAAGCCGTTCGTATCAGCTCCTCCAATAAATGTACGTGTTTCGTTTGTTTACGAAATTCCACATTCTACTTTCGTTTCGCTCGGCAGTCCGTCATGTCGTTGAATCGTCCGTAGGAGCAGAACGAACGGTGACGGAGGACGAGAGAAGCAGAATGGTGGTCGTGAAGGGGTGGGGAAGATTCGTGGATAGCGTAGGTTGAACGGACGGAACGAGGGGTGGTGGAGGATGCCAGCAGAAGAGGGTAAGAGGGTGAGTGAGAACGAACAGAAGAGAGAGAGGAGGGCAGCGTGTTTGCAGATCCTCTATCGGCCGCTTCAACCCCCCGATCCCAGCATCCCCATTCCCGGTAGCCCGGCTTCGCCTCCACCAGCAGCTCCATCCGCCCCTGGAGCTCGGATGGTTTGGGGTAGAGCGGCAGGCGGCGCGAGGCAGATAAGAGAATTGCACTGTCAAGCCGGAATGATATATTTGACCAACATTTCCATATAACCCCGGCAGAGGCGCTCTCGCGCATCACTCCGCTCTCTTACTCTCGGATTCTTCTCCTTCTTCCCTCTTTCCGTTCCTATCCCTTTTTTTGCCTCTCCTCTTTCTCTTCCTTTTTTCCCCTTTCTCTCGTTTTCTTCCTCTCCATTCCCTTCCCCGTACAATTCCAGTTATCCTCCGCTTCCGTTCTTTCGATTTGTTCGATTCGTTTCCTCTTCTCCGACGATTCGTTCCACCCTTTTGCCCTGAACGCCGCCGCCTTTTATTTCCTTCTTTCTTTCGATATTTCTTTTTTCACTCCATATCTTTTTCTCGCTTTTCTCGATTTCTCTACCAGCGATCCAGCCACCTTTCTCCAGCGCTCTCTATTTCCCGCCTCAGTCTCGATCTATCCTCTCGTCCCCGATCAGCCGCCACCACTGCCACCCGCCCCCGAGTTGCAACCGGGAGGCGCTCTGAAATTACGTTTGGGGTCAGCGCGCTTATTGACAGTTTTATACGCCGACATTCTTATTACAAATCCGGCCGTCCTATAACCGGCCCGGAGGTGGAATCTCCGTCTCGATACCGCACCCTCTACCGACGCTCTCTCACCCCCTCGCAGGCAGATCCGATTTTCTGCTACGAGCTCGACGTCGGCGACACGGAAAAATCGAAGGAATTCGTGCGCCCCCGGGTCGCGATAGATCACACGGAAAATGTCAAAGAAATGGTGATACGTAGGAGAAGATTCCATCGATTTTAATTTAACATAAGAGTGTAAGTTCTTAATTTCTTGTGATCATTAGCTGGATACACCGCAGGAGGCGAATGAGTTAGAAGCAAGAGGGAAATTAAAAAAAGTAATGAAAACGACGGAATGACGTGTCGTTTCTATCGGTTGAAATAAAGCGAGCGTCGCGGTAACCAGTCGCGTGCTTTCTAGCCTTGAATAAGGGGCAATACAATTTAGATAATTAAACAGATATCAGGGAATCGTTATCTGGCGACTAGATGTAAAACAGTTCTATTCCATTGTTGGAGAAAATCTCTTCCGTTATCTGCCCCTGCCCTACCCTGTTTTCGAAAACGAACCAACCGGCGCGGCGTTACGCTTAATTCTCGCTAACTTATGGCGAATACACGCACATGTGCATACGATGTTACACCATCGTCCTTGAATATTTTACTATTTTTTATTCCTTCGATAACTAGAAACCCGATAAAAATAGATATAAACAGGGGTTTCCAAAAGCGACTAGATTCACTCGATATTCTTCGTAATTAAATCTCTGCCATTTTGTCTTATCGTTAGAAAAAGATACTTGTTCGGGATTTTGAGTAGCCGTCCGTTTATGGCTCGACCAGCACCTATCCCTTCTTTGGAAAATTCCGAATTACCTGTCCTCCCCGAGCTGGTGACTCCGAGGTCAGGAAGTACTTCAGTCTCAACAAGATCTTACACCCGCTGTGTTCATAACATCAAATTTGCAACATGTTCATAACACAAAAGTGCAAATAAAATGCTAAATTACACTAACACTCGATCTATTAAACCTCCTCCACCTTGAGCGTTAAGTCATTCAAGGTACGCGATATCGTCCGATCGGTTTGACTTGACCGGTTGCTCTTTAGTTGATAATTCGCAACAATACTCTTCTATTAAGCGTAATCGAATCCGTGTTTGATGAATATCCAAGAAAAAGTACGATGTTCTTTCAACAGTAAAATGAAAATTAGGTATCAATAGTTAATTTTTTATAGAAATTGTATAGATATACAATGGTGCATTTTGGGGTATTTAAGTGACATTTTATAAAATATACAGCTAAAGGCTTCCTTTTAAATTGCATTATATATTTTTTAAAGTATCGTTGACATCTTTAATACAAGCTTTGTATAATATCTAATACAATACTGCAAAAACACATCTTAAATGTTATCATACGTAAGGCAATGATTAATATTCATTTCCTATATATTTTGGTGGCAAAGAAATAATTATTTTTTAAACTCGGAGCGTTTCTTCGTTTGATTATAATTAATCAAACAATTAATTACAATAAAACCTGATCTAATAGACACATTCCAAAAACCACATTTTGCGAACTGTATTTCCACAACTCTCGAATAACAAGCATTCCTAATGCAGACTATATCAAATAGGAAACTTCCACTTGAAAATATTTCTCCACATTCTTCAAACGTATCATCCATAAGAAAAATATTATTCAAACACGGGAAGACAGAAGAAGTATATCGCAGCGAGAACGAAGAAAGGAAGAATTAATTGCGTCGGGGTTAGGATTGAAAATTAATCCGCGCAGACTTACGGAGTGTCCGGGCAGTCGCAATCAATTCACAGGGGATCCTTTACCGCGTGAATCAGATCGGAATCAGCCAGAAGAAACTCGCTTACTGAAATCAGCCGAATCACGCTGACGCTGCTGTTTATTCCGGACAGTTCTTCCAGGCGAACGATCTATCAACCACGCGTACAACCGACTGCACGGTGTGATCGCAGGTGCAGTTTATGAAACGTGATTTATCTTTGCCGCGTCGATCTTATTTACGCGATTCGCGAGCGCAAACAACCACGTGCCTCCCTAGGTCTCGCGCAACCATCAAAACGACCGCGAACACTGGAATTTATGTCGGAGCACGTGCCTCTTCCGGTTCTCTTTTTATTTCACCGACAAGTGTTCTATACGCAATAGTTGTACATACGTCTTCGGTTTTTCTCATTACCTTTTCATTATTCTGCATAATTTCTGCAAAGGAAATTTCTTTTCCAGTTAGATATCTCTGAATAATATTATGTTGCATTACATTTTTTAGAATTGTAAAAAATTGTCAATTTAGACATTTCTTTCAAAGATCTTTAACAAAATTAACAGCCATTTCAACGGAGACGAATATTTTTGTCTGGATGTGGATGCTACAAGTTTCTCACTTTAGACAAGTTTATATTCGTAGGAAGGATTGATTCGGAAAATGTGTTTCTGAATGTTACGTAAAAACGAATACATCTTGTTGCTAGGATGATGATTAAACCACTAACAGCTATAATAAACTAAACCTTTCTGAACAGATATTAAAGTTTGCTACAGATGGAAATCATTGTTGAACGCTCCGCAATTTTAAAGCTTGTATTTAATTTTAAAAATCTTGATCATTCGGAGCCAATGTATATTTCGAATATTCCGCAAAAAAAAAAAAAAAAAAAAAAAATTAAGCAAATTCGACTTCTAGATGATTCGTTGGAGACAAAAAGAAAGATTCACGAAAGAACGTAACGACGGACAAATTCTCTGGAGAGATCGGTGGCCACGGGCGCGCGGAACAAGACGTACTTTTTCGAGGCGGGCCACTCTCGGAATATCCACCGACTGGCGTCCCCCGTCGCCAGCGATTTGTCAAAACCGGCGTGGCGCCTGTCATTCGTCTCTTTACTGCGCGATCGTTAACGTGGGGGAGGTGAAGGAGGGCGAAAGAAAGAAAAAACGAGGATGGACCGAGAGCTCGCCAAAAGAAGGACAAAGAAACGCGGGATCCACGGCGATATTATCTCTTCCATACCGCGGCGCAAGTTCCCCGTGGCACAACCTCGGCCCCCCGGCGAGCGCTGCGTGTGTTAATTTGAATCGAGAGAGATTACGCGGGGACTCCCCGCGGCGAGCAGCCATTTTGTATCAAAATGTCGATAAAGGAAGTCAGTGGTCGACCCCTGCGCCCGCGTGCACCAGTCTAGCGATCTACGATCCGTCTCCTAATCGTCGACCCCTGCACTCTGTTTTTTTCCTCATTGCTTCGAGAATTTCTCTTTTAGAATTTGTTTAAGTTTGTTACCATTATCCTCAGCTTTAGATTTAACGTATTCACTGCTGATGAATTTTGCACATCATATTGAAATATCGTTTGTCATTTCAGCGTGGTATCTTGTAATATACACGTGAAAAAGAATAAACTTATTTAAGCATTTATTTTAAACATTCGAAATATTCAAGAATTTACGAACGACGGCTTATTTGATATTAAAAATGTCACGAATCTAAATGTCATCGTTCGTTAAAGACTGCCACAATTTTATGAAAACGGTTAAAAACATGGAGAGAAACTTTATTCACTCGTCTAAATATATGATATATTAGATACTTTGCTATGAATATTGTATTTGTTTGCGTACATTATGTATTCTATACATTTTTACACACTCGAAATGTCCTATTTAAATACGTGCTTCTATCATAAATTTAGTGCAAGTCATTGTGATATCCATGACAACTAACGTGTTAACTTAGTATAGCCTTTAACGCAATTCTTAAATGACAACTTATAAAAGGAGACAGAAATACAAAAGAAGAGGATATCCTTGCGCTTTTTCGAGATGAAACATCTCTATGCATTACTCCAGCCTCTAAGCTACCCAATCACCGGATACGTGGAGCAGCTCACGCGATTCTCCACGGGCTAGGGATGGCCATTAGTCATTTATTAGTTCGCTATTGTTGTCTCCGGATTCGGTCGCAACCTACAAACGTGTGGACTCGAAGAACGTTCAAACATCGAGCGTGTCGATCACAGCCGGCCAGTGGGATTAATTTAATCCAGCGGTTCAGCACATTTCAGCCCTGTTCGAATTTCCTAGATCAAATCTACCGACAGCAGCCTCGTTTCGGGAGGCGGTGGGTGGGTCGACAGGAATTCGGTGCTGAAGTTATTGGAGTTCCTCCGCTGGAGCGTAGCGGAGAGCATTCCAGGGAGCCGTATGACGAGCACCAGAGAGGACGTTGACCTGCCTCGGAAGATTTATTCGACCATCTGGTGAACAGGTGAACTTTTCCAACTCTAGTTGCTCGTCTCTGTACGCATCGTTCCAGAAAAGAGAATTTTGTAATATTAAATCAAGCCACTATTATAGATTACAGTGAAAATGTAACTATACTACCATCTGTGAAGTTTATATCTTTATAATTGACGTAGTTGGTATACGTGTAACTGTAAATATAATATTTTATTGTTTAAAATCATCAAGTAAATATATATGTAATATTTTACATATACCTTCTGCATATTAATATTTCGCAAAGACAGGCATTCAGAATCAAAGTCGAACAGTTGTATATTAAGTAACATGTATAAATTATGATAAGCTTCTAATATTTCAACAAGTCTTCGAGAAATCATGAGTGAAGGTATTAAGCGAAGGTTCTAGAAGCTAGAAATGATTGAACGTACATATGATTTAATGCGCTTAGAACAAGCCTAAATGCAGAGAATTCTTGTAGTTGGACTTTGCTGGATCTCCTATTCGCTGGAAAAGGTGGAAGAGGAGAGAGGGACACGCGAAGCGCGTTATATCATTGCCGACATCGTGTAATTCTGCTCGAGCGTACGCGATATGCCCTCTTCTAGCTCGCGCGGCAACACTCTGCACCCCATAAATATCTCTGAATCATCGTCGGTGCCCTTCGTTGTTCTCCCGCCGCTCGAACACATCACCGGAAACGCGGATTCGCTGGTCACGATCTTGTGTTGCCTCGGTGTCTCGCGCAACGCTGAAGAAATATGGCGTCGCATTCGAGGAACGTTTTCCGCGATATGTTAATTCTATTAATTCGTCACACTATTCGGCATTTTCTCGTCGCATCAAAAGCAGTGGACACTGCCAGTTTAAGCAGTCACAGTAAGATTTATTAAGAAGTACATAAAGTATAGACAATGGGAAAGTTTTGAAAATATTGCAACCCTCGCTCGATCTAATTCTTCTTCAAGAACTGAACAGTGAGACATGAATTAGGAAGGAGAATAACTAAAATGTAGCAATATAATCATGTACAAAATGCGTGAAATATAAGGCTGAAGAACTTGAAAGAAAATAAAAACCTTCTCCATAGAATGAATTTAATAAATTCAATAAAGTTAATCAGTTAAATAAAAATTCACCTTTTACGTCGAATACAATATTAAATGTGAATGGAACGACTTAGAATTTATTCGGACTACTTTCCTACATTTCTACGTTGAATCAAAATACAGAATGATCATAATTTAACAGCATCAGAATGTACGACGATCATCAGGATTTCCTGCGCTTGCAGTGTCAAATACAAAAAATACATACTTCTAACTTTAAAAAATAATTTTCCTGCTACCTTCCCCGTTCCTCTTCAAGATTTTCTGCAGCTCCAGTGTCAAATACAAAAAATACATACTCTTAACTTTTATAAATAATTTTTCTACAATTTTACTACTGTCTTTTCCCATAATCGAGTATACTCGATTACTCGCGCATTAGATCTCCACAAACTTTCTTCCTGCACGTAAAAACCAACTTTCCAAATCCTATCAATTTTCACTTCAAAAATTCCTTCTGTGGCTCCATCGCTAACCTGTCGCCGATATATGGTGTAGGCATTCGGGAACCGTGATCAATCGTCGCCCCTTTGTCCAGCCTGTACAGTTTTCAGCCGGCACAGCGATTTGCCGATTTCGCGCTTCCTGTCGATAGTCGGGCGTTGGAAACGGGTCGCGTATTGCGGAACACGCGGCGGCCAGCAGCACGGCCGATCAAATGCTTGCCGGAGCGTTTCGCGCGCGATGCTCGTTTGCGCGGAAGACGAGCGGACGCCGGTTGCGAATCGGGCCGGAGTCGTTGCCGGGATCGCCGAACGCGATTGTTTGCTACACGGCCGATTAAACGATCATTGTATGATTCAACCGGGACCGGTAGTGGCGCGAGCTGCGAGCAATCCGCGCGGAATATTACGTTTCCAGCGCGCGGATACCACGGAATGGCCCGTTCGCGTTTTCGTCACCGCGGACGCTCGCAATTTCCAACGAAGTAAGGTACGACGAGATGGAACGGTGCACATGCGTGAGAAATCGTTTTGCTCGAAGCGTTTTGATCGAAGGGAGACGCATTGTTTTTCGGAAAATTCGATGGTTCACTTTTAGGCCGTTTGTAGTTTATAAATTGGACGTTTGACTGGCTAAACTTTCATTTGTTGCATAAATGTAATATGATTGATTCCAAATTATTAAGCAAAAACAACGTGTTGAACTGTTAGGCAATGATAAAATGTACATTGCTGTTTTATAAGAGTAAAGATACATAGAATTTCTGGAATTTTTCAAACTGTTGTGGATTTTTTATTTATTTGTTCTGTTGGTTTTTATATCAGTACTTTTTATCAATGTATCGTAGAAAATACAATATTCTATTGAAAGGTACCAAGGAAGAGGAAAGATTACTGTCTCACTTGACAATGTCTACAAATTATGTTATAGGTATCTATGTATAGTATGAAGAAAGGAGGAAAAGAGATCACCGAAATCGTCCCAGTAAACGTCACGCAAAGAAAATATAGCTTCCGACGGAAAACCCCCTGTCTTTCTGACACATTATTTGGCCCAAACATGTTTATTCTCACCCCATGCGGAAACATCGTGCAACATATGCAACCCCTGTTTTCATCGCCACCCTATTAATGCCACGAATAAACAGTAACGTCATCGTGCTGTCCATCAAGTTACAGGACGGAACCGTAGAAAAGCTAAAACGGAATGATTTTCGGCGAAATTCTTTAACATTCGACCCAAGAGGGATCTAATTTATTTCGCTGTGTCAAACAAGAAGTCACAAATGTTTAAAACTCATGAAACTGGAAAATCTTACCGACAGATCGCACGATAGGTAACAGCAGAGTCCAATGTACTCACCTGTAACAGAAAGAGAAAATAATCAAAATTAATAATAATTTAGTTGAAAATTGATTACGAACAAGACCGTATTATAAATTCATCGTGACTCTGGATAACATAAAAACCACGAAATGCAGAGTATCAAAGGTTCAAGATGAAATCTCGATTCTTTTTTACGAAAACCAAAGGACACTTTCTCGCCAAACTCTTTTTCAGGAAGGAATACAGGAGAGGAAGGGGAAAAGGTATGAAAGACTTGCGTGCCACGCTGTGAAAGAGATAACACGCATCACGTGACCGACGCAAAGGGCGTGAACAATCTTCGTGGATACAGACTAAGCAGTAGTATTTCGTTCAACTGTCTCGAGAAACATCGTGGTAAGATGAAATCTCTTCTTCACTGAACCCAGTATTTAGCAATTTCTCATGTGAGTAGGAACCGCAAGAGAGGTCAAGGACACTATATCCTCGTCGATCCATGCGCGGATCTCTTGATGGAGCCTCGAGAAGTTTTACGAGCGCCTGCGAAAGCGTGTTCTCGTAGTCAGTGACACACGGCAAATGAACGAAGTTGGAATAAAAGGTAGGATGAGGTAGTGGCAAGCAAAAGAAAAGAAAAGAAAAAGAAAACGTTTCGAGAGTCGCACTCTTCGGCAAATTCGCGAGATGCCTGGCCTGTCCAGCGAATTCTCGTATCAGGTTCCACGGCGCGGTAGGTACGCTAGCCTATCGCGATCTTCGACATTCCATCTAACCCAGGACGAGGAATTCGTCTTCCACGAAGAGGCCGGAGACGTTCAAAAACGACGATGGTTGGACATTGAACAGTTTTGTTATTCCGAGGTCAGTCAGAAGTTATGGAGACGTTGCCAGTAAAATATCAGGCCAAGATTATGAATTTCAGATTAGGTTTTGGGAGAATGTGAGTTTAATAGTAGATATGTTGGAAGAATTTTGTGATTGTCTTTAGTGATTACTTTTAGTATTTATTTATATATTTCCTGAAAATATAGAAAATATGTATTAGCTTTATCGGAGGCGAACTTATTAAGACCAGACCAATTATCTTTCATTTTTTTCAACAGAATAAGATAGACGTATGTGAACATTGAGTGTTCAAAATCTAAATTTATAAGTTATAGATGTAAATGAAAATTATTGAACTACTTAGCCTTATCTATTACATGAGATAGACGTTTTGACTAAATTTATAATGTGTTAAGTAGTCAAGATAGCCTGACAGTAGCAATAAAAAGCTAATGTTACCCATTCGTAAAATGCTTATCTACGATCAAGCTTGAATTAAAGAAAACTTAAATGTACCGATACTCCAAGCTATACTTATAAGCTCTAGCATTCTTCCGATCTATTTTCTAGAAGCATTCCCTTTCTTGTATACCCAATCGAACATACCTGACTGAATCCTACATAATTTATCCGCGTCACCCTCTCGACAACACCTGAAGGTACTCCATCCCCGGCTTCGAAAAGTGACCGGCGCTCGCGATACACGATCTCGAAGCAACGACAAACGTTTCCTGCGATTCATAGATTCACCTACGCTGCCAGTTCGAATTTACAGCGGTAGATGCTCGCATTAAATTACCGCGACGCGCGTTATAACTCTGACCGCCCTGGCAGGCCACAACGTCCTCGTCGCCTCGATAATCTTCAACCGTGTACACGTAGTAAATAGCGAGCGAACCCTTTCCGCGTTTCTTCGAAGCATTAATATTTCTACGAGCTGGACGTTCGTTCGCCTACGAAGAGCCTGTTAAATCGTTTGCGAGGGACAGCTGCGAGACGTGGCGCGATCCATTGCATTTGAATTCGTCGATAGAATCATAGGTGGAAACAGAAGGTGGGACCTTTCACCTGCCACCGTGTTCTGCACATGTTCTCGTGGATAGAAAGCGGATAGACGAGAGGGAGAATCGATGCGAAACAAATCCAATTGGACGTTCCTATGCCCGGTTAGAGAGAGACTCGTCGCCACTGAAGACGTCAGCTCATAAATAATCTGAAATGGGACACGTAGCGTGTACCACGGTCGCTAAACGTGTCGAAGATATTTATTGGCCAATGCGTCCGCGTGACTCTTATCGATACCGAGCTGATCAATTACGGATGGTTGCGAAATCCTTGCTATGCAAACGGAATACCGGTATATTGAAGATCGTAATGAAGCATCGCGTTTTTATAGAGTTATTCAGTGCCACTCGCTTAACTTTCTTACAAATATCATAGTTGGAAATTTGTATGCATAGAGTAGAAGGTTTCTTAAAATAGTCTTCAGATGTAGAAGTTATTTTCCTTTGCAATTAAAGACAATGACGTAGCAAGTTCTGTTTCGCAAATTAAATCATAAATCATTAATCGTTCTTGCAGCCATCGAGCGATACAAAAATTAGAAAATCAACAAATTATCTCATTATGCTCTTTCCGTCTGATTTTCGATTCTTAAATGTTCTTCAGAAAGGGAAAGTTTTAAGAACTGAACGTCATAGTTCCAGAAATATACCCAATATAGACAAACTTCCAATTCGGCGCGACTTTCAACATCCACCCCCGCGCCAAAGGACAGATCGGTGGACGATCGGGTATCTATGCGTGAGTAAGAAGGATTCCGCTCATTGGTTGAATAATTGCAAGCGGCGGTAGACGGAAGGTACGAGAGAAGGCGGAATCGCGAGCGAAACTTCGCGTCTATTATTACCACGATCGCAAGAATGCCGTGGCAGGCGTGCAGAAGAAGCTTCGGGGGGAGCGGACGAGGGGATTTCGCGAGGGAGAGACAAGAAGCGGTTGGGAACGGTTAGTAGCCGGTGGAAGAAGGACGAGACGCGAGAAAAAAGGAGCAGCAGATAGAAGAGAAAAGAGAACTAGAGAGAACGTAGAGTTGAAACGAGGTGGTGGATCGACGAGGGGTGGACGCGGTGGAGAGGGTGCGCGCAGCCCCCTACTTACGTAATTTTAAATTAAACTGTGACGTTTTCAAATTAAGGTTTTTGCCGGAGCAGCCAGCTCTGCTCGCGCCTCTCCTCTTCTCTTCAGCAGCCGTGCACGTCGTCCCTGCGGCGCTTCAACGTGAAGCTCGCGTTAGACACGAGAGCGTAGACCGTGGGACGGAGACAGAAAGAGGAAACTTGCGATATTACAGCGAGCTTTTTTCGTCTCTCTTTCTCTCCGCTCCGTTCCCCACCAACCGACCGGTGAGTGGGAGCGGTGGGTGCGGAAGCGCGCGTAATTTAGGTACCAGGAAATTGGTTTTCTCGACGCTGAAATAGAAGAATGCGATGCGCGACGACCGGGACTCCGCGCAAAAAAGACGAGCGGGGTCGGGGAACGCGATGGAGCGGAGTATAGCGTCTCGAAACGTGTGATTCCTGTCCATCGGGCGAATTCGACTCGAAATTTTTCAGACGCGAGTTTTATTAAAACTACGGAGGGGAACGTCGTCGTCGCGGCTCTTCATGGAAATTTCATCGGTGGAAAGTAGGAAGGAGCGGAAAGAGGCCATTGTTCCGGGCGCAACGCGGAAAAAGACAGCGACGACGACGCTACTAAAAGTCACGACGAACTGGAAATCCACTTCCGCATCCTAATTTCGGGAACAAAGAGCCGACGACAACGTTAATCCCTGGGAAACCGAGCGAGGAGAGTCGTCGTGCGAACGGAATTTTCACAAGGATTCGTTTAGCAGTCCAATTATTCGTGGCGACAGCTCTGTTCGAATTCTCGTTCCCCTTTTTTCTTCCTTTTTTTACGTCGCTTTTACTCTTACGGTTTTTATTCCATCGTTAAAAGAGATCACAATGGCCGTGGATAAGAGCTGAGTATCGCGGGAAGAAACCCAGCCACGATGGACGTTTCTGCTTGCACACGCACACACTTTCTTTTCATTCTGAAGCGTAATTAAGGGAATAGGGACGTGATTTCTTTCTCGTAATGGAGAACGTTGAAAAGATCTCGGGTAACGTGAAAGACGCTGCAGAATATGTGGTCGAAATTGAAAAAATGTCTACTTCGTACCTTTGTATGTACGCTGTTCTGGGTAAGAACTCGGATACTTTAAACAAGTTGTAGTGACATTTAAATATCATACTGTGCTTTTCATGGAGTCAGTTTAATAGAACTTTTATAATCTATTTCATAACTTGGAAATAAAAGAATTTGAAGATCAAGAGCTGTGCACCAAAATAATTATACAAGATTCGACAATTGCATACTCCAATTTTAGTCTTGCTCGTTGACTTTTAAAAATCAATAAAATCCTACCACAACATGAAAAACAGTTGGAGCCTAATTTTAAATAACAAATCAAAGCTTACTAAACACACTTGGTAAGATTCTTCGCTCCATTGCAACGAATCACTGCTTCTTCGACATGCGTTTAAGGTTAAACTCGTCGAAATACGGTCACAAATAAGCTTGGCAAGATCAACCACCGAGCGAGTCACGCACCGGTGGATTCGTGTCTCTCCTTTGCGCATCGTTCGACGATAATTACCGGTCGCGCTCGCACACAATCGAAGTATCCTGCAGCGAATCCTGCGTCTGCATCCTGTGCAATGCGTGTCCGCTAGGGCCAAACGCGGAACACTCGTAATTGTTCGGTCGTCGGGGCCATTGAATAAAATACAAGCTACCGGTCGCGTTGTCTGTCAGTCCGTCAGGCCTGTCTGTCCGTCACGCTGACGTGGGAAGACGCCGCGTGGTTCCACCCCGAAACGCCTGCTACCGAAAGCTAGTTACGATTGTTGTCGAGAAACTCGGAGTCATGCAATGCTCGCCCATTCCCCTTCCGTCGCGCCGCTTCCTCGTCTTCTGCTTCCTCGATCGCCCGCCCCCGCTCTCGTCACGAGCAATTTCACAGTCATGCAATCATAATCAACTCGAGATAATAGTTTTCTCGGCCGGCCACGCTGTGCTCCGCATAGACGCCTACGGTCGCTGCGGGACAGCCATGGACTTCCGGTTACGATGGACCTTCTCTCGTTTCCATAAGAGTTTCTGCTAGAATTCGTATCTTCGTAATATAAACGTATTCTCATTATCTTATGATGATGATTCCTTTTAGGAAGTCGAAGTGTTTTGTAATGGATATCGATGTTAGGTAGTCACCAGATGGAGAATTTAAATTGAAATAAGAGTGGGAGGAACGAAAACTAAATTTCTCGTTTAAGGATAAGAACAAGTATTTCTCTTCTATGAGTGAATTTATGCTCCATTATGACTATGATTTCAGTTAGGAAATTGAAGTATTTCGTAATGAATACCGATTTTAGTCAAAGCTGGTCGAATAACGAATTTAAATTGAAGGAAGACTGGTTAAGGACGAAAACAAAGTTTCTCGCAATAATTTTCACAGGAATAGATACATATTTTTTTACGACAAGTGAATACGCTTGTTTTATTTCGTAGTAACTATTTCTTTCAAGAAACTGAAGACTTCTACAAGCATCAGAGTTATCGAATGCTGAATCTAAATTGAAACAACGGTAAGCGAAAACGAAGGGAGAGTTTCCGGTAATTTCATACGACCGATTGAACGCGATGTCGTCGAGATATCACTAGCTGCTAAGACGAACGCGTAATTTACCACATCCTGTTCCAATTACGAGCGTCTGTTAGCTTCTAGCACGATTTCTTTTCTGACCACCTTCCATTTCACGAAATCCTATTCCAGGATTATTGAAGCCGTTAGCATTACCGTTTCGCAAAGAACCGCAAGCTAACGAACGCGGAAGAAGGGCGAAGCCGTGGAAAGGGTAGCCAGCGACGAAGTCAAAATATGTCAATGGCCCTGCTGCGGTAGACCGCATAAACAGTTACGGGTCTAACCCCGAGGAAAAGAGTGGGGTGGCTTTGAGTCATGCGAGGTGACGTGTCGACAAGCCTAAGTGCGCCATCGTCTCGCCTTAAACAGGGAATAATGAGCGACGGTGGTTTCCTTTGCAATCGAAAAGAATATGCATCTTTACCGGATGCGACGAGTGCGCGGCATGACGGCGCGGCAGCAAGAAACTGGGAAACCGCAAATTGTGGTTTCACCGATAAACGTGCATTCTTTTCTGTTGGAAGCTTCTAGCTGTAATAAATCAAATACCTCGTCCTAATCACGTTTTCTTTAACGAATCTCAAATGTAAGGTATGCGTAACCACAGTAGATTATCTTTTTTTTAAACCGACAACTTATATTATAATTAAACGTTATAAGTGAACACTTCATTTTAATTCATATTCTATACGCAAATATTTTATTTGATGAAAGTGATCGATGGTTTCTATCATATGAAACATAGAATAAAAAATAGAATTAAGTAAGCCAGACTAGATTCCATAAAACTTAATAATATTGCTTGAGAACTATTAATCAATAATATCAAGAATAATACCAAACGAATCAACACGATCTAACGCTTATACGCTCTTCCAAGTACCAAAACCTCCCTAATACTCCATCCAAATGAAAAATTCAAGCACCCCAGTTTTCGTCGCGTTCTCTCATCGAGACTGCGCGAAAGGGCTCGTTGACAATGCTATTCACCATGTCGTTCTATCGAGCGTGCTCCGGAGAAAATAGCACGGGGAACCCATAGTGCATTAGCCTAATCTAATGACGCAAAGAACTAATAAGCGAGCCAGGGCTGAATCCGTTTCCCATTCGGGGATCCCTTTTCCTCCGCCGTTCTCGTCATTCTATCAAGGTCCTTCCATTTCTTCGCGGCCCCTCCACCTCTGGGAACCTTCGCCATCAGGCCCGAGGATAAACTATCTGGTACCCGTAGAGCTAATGCATCGCACAATAGATCAATTACATACATTAGTGGCTCCATGGATAGCTGAGGGTGTCTATAAGCTTTTCCTCGTCCTCCTCTCGCAGGTTCCCTCTGTCTGTTTCCCGTCTTTCTTCAACCTGGCTCATCCCCCCTTCGTCTCCTTTTGGCTCCCTGTCCTGTCTGGATATCGATATCTCGGGGTAGCATCGGTGCGGAGGCGCGAGTATGAACCGGGCTTTAACTGGCCATTCTCTGTGGCGCGCGCGTAGGCTTACCAGACGTCTCCCGCGGTGTAATGAAGCTTTATTATTAATACTCTTTCGGGTCGCGTTCAGCTCGCGCGCACCAGAGGCCAGCCGAAGGTTTAATGATTTTCGGTGCGCCAGTTAGTTATTGGGCTCTTTGTCTTGAGAAACGGTCGACCAGGGGAGAGCACGCGATGAATTGTGCTGTTCTTTATGATACAGACGGATATGCCCGTGTCCTAGCAGCCTTTCTCTTTCCTCTTAAGAAAAAATTCAGTGTACTCCTAGTCCAATTCCTAGACAACTCGTACCTCTACAGTGGATAAGGTTATCAAACTCTAAGAATCGAGTGGAACAGTTGATCTGAATAGGTGGTAGGTTGCCAGGCGCATTACAGAGTTGCGTAAAATCGAGTTCCCGACAGTGGGAATTTACGCGATTCTTCGAGGAGAACTTCGAAGTTGAGGAATAAGGTACGAAACACGAGGTAAGCCGTGAGCGCCATCGTCATCGCCGCCGGCGCCGGTAACAACAGCAACAGCAACGACACGGCAGCAGCAAAAGGCGGAGTAGAGGAGAAGAGGAGGAAGAAGAAAGTGAACGAGAAGCGGTACGATGACGACGAAGAGGAAAAGGAGGAGCACGACGACGAAGAGGACTACGACGACGATGCGAGACGTCTCAAGCAAGGCGAAAGCAAGCGGCGCGGGCATGCGAGGGAGTCGTAAGTTAAGGTGGGACGGCAAAGGAGGAAGGTTAGCCGGCGTAAACATAAAGTTCCAGACTTACGACGCGAGATCCCCGATAGCTCGTCCGCGGTGGGCATAAAAGCATTAAAAAGCGGCGAGGCAAAAACGCAAGTGCATACATACTGGTACACACGTGTAGATACGATTCGAGCGTGTGGGTGAGAGAGAAGAGCTTATATAGGTATATTCGAGAGACTGGCTCGTCTTATTCTTCTTCTTCTTCTTCCATTCCTTCTTCTTCTCCTTTTTCGTTTGCTTCTTCCTCCTACTTCTCCTTCTTCTTCCTTCTCTTCTTCTCCTGGTTATTGGTTGCATGCGTTCTTCGCGGTAGACCCCCGCGGCGACCAACCTGTCTTTCCAACACCGTTCCCCCTGCTATCTCGCCGTGGATATCCCGATAATACCAGACCGCGTCTAAATTCTTTTATAACCCTCAAGCCCCGCCGCTCGCTGAGGGAGCACGCATCGAGCCGCGATAACGATAATCGACGAGCGTGAAGTCCGGCCGGACCGCAACCGTCCGCGTTCCGTTCGCATTGGATTACTCCGATGCACGCCTTTGATTGTATTTTTTCAAGCATCGCACTGCCACGCGATTACTCGCCGCCGATAACGCGCCACCGTCAGCTTTTTAACCCAGTCGCAGAGCCACTCCGCGTGGATTTCCACCAATATAATCTCTGATTCATCGGTAATTTGAGTTACGATCGCTCGAATGATAAGAACGACTTTCTTCTATCTTTTGCTGAAATTACTTTAAGCCGATATTATGGCTGGTATTCAAGATTTGGATCGTCGAATGGAAGTTAGTTGATCGTGTAGCGAGTTAAAGAAAATAGCCGTTTTTATGAGTTCCAATATGTTGGTTTAATTAATAGTGCTATAGCAGGACTGTATACAATCCGGTTGATGATATGTGGAGGAAATGGATACTCTAACTGTAGAAATGATTAGACGTATAACCGCTTCAAATAAGGTTAAAGCAGCTATTGAGTGGTATTGATATTTCAATGTTAGGAAATGACCAGGAAACATAAATAGCTAAAATGAAAATTAATGGGGTCATATGATACTTCGTGATAATTAGAGTTATTACCGTACCGTATTTGTGAAAATAATAGAAACGAATTTTCATAAATTTAGTAGCAGGATCTGAGGTTCGTTGAATTTTACATAGCTCAATACTCTATCTACGAGGTGTACTGATCAGAGATTCCATAAACACGGTTGAGCTATTCCGAGACCTACTGAACTTTAGAATCCCAAGCTGTATTTGTAATGACTACAAAATTATGACTACAAAACCAGAGTTAAATTTCAAAGCCCTAGTATACATTTCACTCCTTTAGTCGAAAATGCTCTTTCAAAACTGTCATTTCTAACTTCAATCTCCACCATCTCTAGCATCTCTACAATGAGACGACTTGAACACAAAGAATAGTCAAGAATCCCAAAAATTCTCAATGGAACCAGCATAAATAGTGCGATCGTGGATGGAGGAGGAGAACGTACAGTCGTGTCCAAAGTGACGGGAGACAAGCGTAAAGAGGCGAGCGCCGTGCCCTTTGAAATATAGGCTCCCCGGCGATAATGATGAACCGTGTTTACACTGGAGGGAGCTTCAAGGGGCGCCTCGTCGGGGATCCGGATCGGGGGCGGGAGGAAACGGCGGGTCCCGGACCAAACGGGGTGGAAAAGGTGGAGGCGACTCCTTTCTCATGTAAATACGATGTAGCCGCGTGTAAAGGCGGCTGACCGGTCGTGTATGTGGCACAATGTCGGCTGCTGGCCCCTCGCGGGCCACGCAGAGCTTCACGATGATGCACCGAACCTGAGCCGGAGGGGGACGAGGGTTATATGGTGCCTCGGTGCTGATGGTGGCTGAGAAGGAGGCGAAGAAGTGGAGGTGGAGGATGGCCGCCCGTAAAATATATCAGCCGCTGTGTGACTTCTCGGGGCAGCCACAAATCACGCGACCCCCCGTCGCTTCCCGCCAAGCCACGGTGTGGGTGTACCTACGTACACGTCGCAGCGAGCACGAGTACACCTTCCTCGAGAGCATCGGACCCAGAGGTGGTGGGTGATCCTGCCAAGCTTGCTGGCGGCGGATGTTTTCTACGCTCGGGTCAATGCTTGATTGGATACACGCGTGTAAGTATGTTTTTAGGGTACTCGTGTGTTTCTGGTTTTAAGCAGCTTCTTTCTGGAAAGTTTCTAACTGACTTTAGGAAATATAGGTCCATCTGGGCAGACTTTTTTGAGGTAACTAGAAGATTTCGAGGTCTTCGCACAGAACATGTTTCTGATTAGACGATTATATTCAGACGTGTTGCATTTAGAGATTGATAATTACGAATATATGAAGTCCTATGCACGCAACGTGTCCTAGCCCGAATACATGATAAATTAGTGGCTTGAGTCTTTCACTAGTGTGTACATTTTGAAAGGATATTATAAAAATAGTTTACAAAATATAAAGATCTTAGCTATGTAAAGTTGTAGAAAAATGAAATAAGTTACTTCTTGATTATAAACAGATTTTATTTCAAATTAATATAACGCAATGTTATGTTCATAGATTCGAGACAATCTCGATTTGGCGTTATACGATTATCAAAATCGTATGAAAAGTTGGTATTGTATGACACATTATTAATCATTCATCCTCTAGTATAGCTAGTTCCAACATCGATGTTGCTTTAGAGTACGTTTTCCAAAAAGCAGCTGTAACGCTAAGCTTTGTATATTACGTATTTGTAGCACAAAGCGGACGCTTTTCCTGGTAGCGACAAAGAGACACGAAGGAAACAAGAGAGCATCTCGGCCGAAAATACACCGAACGACGGCAAAGTCCCGATGACGAAGAGCACACGAGTGGGGTTCCGAGGAGCGTGCGTCCCGAGGCAGCCTAATCCGACAAACCCATGTATCATCCGAAGTTCGTTAGAAACCTTAAACGTGGCAGTGGTCAGGAGGATGAGGGAGGATATCATCTCGTATCCAAGCTGCGAGCGTACAACGCGATCAAGCTGGAATCTTCTCCGGTGAATACTATTAATGAGGGCCCGTCTGGGAACGAGAAGCAGAAGAAACGGGGAACGCAGAGAAAAGATGCTGAACCAGCCGGCGTCGAGGGGCACACGGGGTGGGTTCTCTTTTCAAAGGAGCTGCCTTTTGTTGGTCCACGCTATGAGCGAGGAAATAATGCGCCGCGGAATGTGACCCATGCACCTCTTCGACCGTGTGTGGATCAACGTGTGCTCGATCCTGATGCACGCGAGCGGGCACCGTTATGGTACGGACAGAGGATGACGCTGGACGATGATGACTTTTTGGGGCAGCCGGTTTTGAGGCAGATGGACGAGTGGGGAACAATGTTAATATTGGATATATCTTGGAATGTTTCGGCCGTACGAAACATTCTTCAGCAGTTTTTGATTTTACTTACTGAATCAATCTATGAATTATAGGAGAATAAGGTGAAGAAATTCCTATGTTCGAGTACGAAATTAATTCGTCTTTCTCGATTAACAAATTAAAGACATAATAGAAAAGAAATATAAATTCCCGTAGATTGCTGCGATGCTCTTACTATCAACATATGTCATCCAACTCTTAAATTTCAACCCCTGACGTCCAACGTCATGTTTCTTAGTAAAAACTCGACCATATACATAACACACGAAACCGTTGAATCGGACAAAACAAGCGGCGGCCAAGGTACCTCTCAATAATCAGTGGCCGGAGGCAGCAACGGCAGTACGAATCGAGAGGTTCACGGCGAAAAAACAGGGCAGTCAGGGGACGCAAGATGGAGCACGAGACGAAAGCAAAGGGTCATTTATAACCCCGACGGAGAGGCACGTGATTAGAAGTACCAAATGACCGGCAGCCAACGAAAGAGGAGCATCAGAAAGAACGTGAACGTTCCTCGAAGACCTCCTTCCACTTCTCATTCTACCTTTCTCTCTCTTTGTCTCTCTTTTCTTCTCCGACCGCGCGTCGAAGGAATGTTTTAAGTTTTAACCGGTAGCGAGCGGGATCATTATAATGATTCAAATCTACCGGGAGGAGCAGCCAGGGAGGCGCTTCTTCGCTCCGTTGGTTCGCTCGTTATTAATATCGAATAACGAGATGCTGCGAACGCCGATGGTATGCGTGCCCAGGGCGTATTCTTTATTAACGATGCACTCTCTGCCGTTCCCTGGGATCGTCCTACCAAAAACTTCATCTAACACCGTGGACCGAACTATGTTTCCCAGCTGATCGTTAAATGGAACTGGTCTACTAGAGGTCTTGCTCGAAAACTGGAGGAAGAATGCTTCTTGTGCTGCGAGATTAGTGGAAGAATACAGATTTCTCAGACTACAGGTGGTATTATGCAGAGAAACTGGTTGTGTGGTACGATGGAGCAACATGATAAACGAGTTAATAGAAAACAAGTGGATTAGAAGCGTTTTGATCTGATTCTAGAATTCTAATCCGTGTAATCAATTTACTGTTCTATATTCTGTATCTTATCGAATCAAATCTTCTCGTGTCGTTTCTGTTTAAAATGAAATAGAATTTTTTCTACGTATGTACTTCGTTATATAACACCGAACAGTCTTGAATATAATGTAATCTACCATGAAATTTATAAATTTGTGACTTAAATCATATAATCACAAATCATTTTGAACTGTTTATCGTAATTAACATACGTCTGCTCAATTTCATGAAAGACGACTGGAAACAAGTATCGCTCACAGACCACCTCGTTAGACCTTGTCCACCTAACAACCTAACACGTGTCGATAGCCAACGAGATACAGAGACGAAGATAAAGACGAGCCTGGTTTATCGTACAAAGAGGATCAGGCTGATCGCTGACTGCGTCCGAGATGTCATAACTCATCCGGAAGGCGACTTAATTCCGGCCGCGGCGTCGCCCCGGCCTCCGCATCCACGTACGTACCAGCTCCGCTCCCATTCCGCGGCAATCCGCGCTTCATAAATTTTCATTTGAGGCCAGCATCGCCGGCCTGCGTGCACCTACGACAAGATAAATGCCCGGTGTAATAAACAAGCCGCGAAAAGAGCCGAGACAGAGTCCTCCCGCTTCGATTTTATTAATACGTCGACATCGATCGCACGACTTCCCCTCTTCAAAGGCACTTTTTCTCCTTTCGCGAATCTTTTTCGCTTCCTTTCGGCTCTTCTTCATCGGGCGACGACACATTATTTTCACCAAAGTCGCGCACATTTCTAATTGCACGCGTAAACCTAATGATAATTGATGACGGTCCAGCAGTTGGAGCAGAGCTGTAGTTTACTTGGGTTGTATCAGAGGATGGTAACGCTTGGCCCCTTCGCGCGTTATGGAAGCGATGCTACAGCCGCGATACTGTCGGCCACCGACCCCCTGCCGCACGACCGACACACACAACTTGATTCACCACGGGGCCACTGACGCGGCGCTGCGGCCGCTTCCTTTTTGCTCGAACCGATCTCATAGGCGATTCACGAGCCCAATAAAAATGCACCGGACCCCGCAAGAAACCGAAAGGAACGCCTATCGCCCAGCGGAATCGAACCTCGGTTTCTGCCTCGGCCTCTTGCGCCATGCCACTTCGCCTCGAGACGTATTAATCGCCTGGAGAACACGCTGTTTTTAGAATTTCCTGATTTTCTAAGATATTCGGGTATATTTTGAGGTATCTGCGGATCCAGGTATCTCGGTTACATCTGAGATACTTTTAGGTTTCTCTGGCTTTAGAAGATTCGAAGGTCGATGTATCTTGGCGTGAGCTCTCGCGAGTTTCGGGGATTTTTGAGTAAACTTTTAACCCTAGGTACTATCGATAGATACAGTAATTTCTGAAGCAAAAACTACGGACAATTCACGATAAAAATAAATGAAACGGATTCTAAATCCCACGCACAACGAAAATTGCTCAATTCGTGCAACTTGTTCGACGAAGAACTAATCGGCGGATTACATGCGATTCGGTCAGTAGGTCAGTGTATTATTTTCTCGGTCCCTCTACGAGACGAAGAGCGTCGTCATCGTGTGATGACGAGGCGGAATTTGCGGTGTAAGTCGCGCGCACACGAGCGACCGAGTTCTCATACAAGTTCTTAAGGCTCGTTCAAGTAAGAGAGAATTCTCAGCCCGTTTCGGTATTGTCTACGTTTGCACGTGGAACGCTAATTATACCGCAAAACGTTTCCTGTAGGTGGCATGCATAATCGACCTAGCGGTCGCGAAAGAAAGCGCTAATGGCGAGTCGATCGAGTCGATTAGCCGGCCGAAAGGCGAAAAAGAATCGTCGATGGTGCACAATGCGCTATGAAACGGATCGCACAGGCCGCGACTAAAGACACTGCCACGGCCGCTTTAATTACTTTCTTATCTGAATTCTCTTTAGCCGGCCGTTCCTCTAATGGCGTTCGTTTTTGCGTGATTTAATGGCGAGTCCGGGTTCGTTCTATCGAACGTACAGGAAAAATCGCTCGGTCGTTATCCACGACCAATGAAAAAAATTGCAGTTAATGGTCAAGGTTCGAGTAACGAGTTAATCGTTTCGTTAAATGGAAACAGTCACCGTGGAAATTAACGATGTTTTGAACTTGTTGTTCGAGGATTATCACCTTTGGAGCTTGTTAATTTTATCGAGACACATAGAATGCGCAAATACTCATTAAGAGTTAATTATTGTCTACGTAGAACAGATATTGTGCTCGAGTAGAATTTCAAAGTTCGAACGAAACAATGAGACGTACTTTTTGTAAATGATACACGATGTGTTTCAAGACACAGAATCGCAAAATTACGAAATATTGAATTTACATCACATCTTTAGTAAATACAATACGAATATACGTAACATGTAATTCAAATCTCGTAAAAAAAAACGAGCTGTGTCTAGGTTTATTTTTCTCCGGGGAAGCATCTTTATCTTTAGTTCCTGTCTTTATTTTTTAACAAAATATTCGTTATATTACATAACTTCTATAACCTACTCTGTAACTATATCGCAGCAGAATTTTGTATTGAATTAAATCATGAAGTTGCGGAGCACGTAACAAAAGTTTTTATAGAACCAACTAATTTTCACTTGACAAAAAAATATTTCACTCGCGTAGATCATTTGAAGTAATATCGATTCCATGATGTTGTAAGTTAAGAAATTTGAAAAATTTGAGCTTTGCTTTTCACATAAGTCGCCCAATTTTCCTAAATTACTTATGAACCACGGAACCCTTCAAAACGATGTCATCAAAAAATTTCAACGATCCGCGTGCGACAAAGCATCGTAACCGCATTTGCGAATACTGAAAACCAGCTTTCAATGTCCGCAAACCGCAGTTCGTTCGCCTGCATGATCTGCGATATGGAGAGTTCTCGAGAAAGATCTTATTTTCTTCGTTGAAAAAGAAGAAACGAGAGCAGGTGTTTCTCGGTCGGCTGAAGGGACCGCAAACACGCGAAAAAGCCGCGTTTCGCTTCGTTTCGCGAGGAAACGAAACGGGGGAACCGCAACAGGGAGCCGCGTTTAATGACAGACCGTTTTACGGTCTTATGAAACACGATTGCAGGTAACTCTGGAATCCCAGATATTTCGTTTAGATCGGTCGTAGCCGGGACCGGTTGGCTGGCAGGCGGGCGCGTTTGCTTTCCGCGAAACTGTCTAATTGCGTGCCGGTATCCGCGAGCGCCGGTTTCTAAATTACACGAGACCGATCGTGAATACTTAACGAGGACGAAAGCGTTCCTCGTACAGGAAGTCGACCGCGTTTCTAGCTGGCCGGGAGGGTATCGATCTCGGTACGTGGTTTCGCTTCGTTTCGGTGGCTAGAGGAAACGTGATTCGAGGCAAAAAGTATGGCGTTCATTTGAAGAAACCCGACTGAACCGGTGAATGCCTTAAAGATGGCTACGTTCTTATAAGCGAGTATTATTTTGAATTATATTTCGATTTTCCGGAAGTATTACTATGATACCGTATGTATAAAAACATTTTTTTGAAGGTGGAAGAAGTGAAAAGTTAAAGGGCGGCCATCCGAGTGATCGTGTAACTGGCATTTAAGATTATTTGAAGATTAGAAAAGGACAATGGGAATGTGGCATTAAGACTCAAAATTATTTGAAGTTCAGGGAAGCTCACCGAGGTTAAGTCATCGAAGTTCAACTTTAAAACCTTGTATATCGATGAAAATCGCTTAACTCGGTGATACGATTATATCGACGTATCCACGAAAACCGATGTTTAAACGTTGAAACGATAGATGCTGGAAGTCGCTGGCGACCGCGAAACTTTTCGAGGATAAGCGAAACGAAGTTTGAATTTAACAAAGGAATTTCTTTCTCTCTTTCTCCCTCTCCCTTGGTACCATCGTGACGCCAGTCATATCGATAACCCCCTCCTCGGATAATTGAACTTAACGAAGTGTCTGGCAGCATGGAAACGAATTCGTCGTCGAAACGCACGCGCGCTCGCGTTCCACACCCCATACGGCAGTTACGACGACGATCCAAATCCAATCTTCCAATCGGAGTCAATTACAGGCTGACAATGCCCGGACTAGCTCGCTGCCTAAATGTCAGAGCCCGTACGAAGAGCGACGGTGTCATTTCGTATACAAACGGGATTACGCGATCTAATTCACAGGCTGACAAAAGGCCGACAAAGAAAGCCGCGAAAGTGGAAGCCGACCCCAGCTTCCCGGTGTCTTTCTATTACCTTCTCCCTCGCTGATTCGACCCCCCTTACGCCTTGTCATTCGTGCAATTTCACCGGATCTTCCTACGCAGAACTTCGATTCGCGGATCCTCGCGATGTCCGCGTCTCTCGTCGATTGACACTGCTCCCAGCGTTTATTGAAATTGATTCCACCGGATCGCTTTTAACGTCGTTCACCGTGGCCTCGTACGTCTGAGATTCTGTTTGAAAACTGAATCTTGAACGGCTGCTTGGGAAAACTGATAGCGTTTAACTTAGTAGATTCTATTTCTGCCTGAAATTCTTTTCATTTCGTTGACATTCGTAGTTACAGAGAACAGAGGTTGAGACGAAGATGTCATTCGAAATTCTTCTAAATTCCACGAAACAGGAAACATACACTCCCGGTCAATAATTTAGAATCACTTCTTTAAATGTATTTATACCAAACTTCCTGTTAATTTAGTTATTAATTCGAAATTAGTTAATTCGAAATTACAAATAGCAGTTCCCTTTAGTTTTATATCTTTGACTAATATTTCTTAACATTTCAAAATTCTTTCAAATTCCTAAATATTATGTAACACGCAATACTTTCAAATTTTCGAGCAACAATATTTCCGCGTGAATTTACAGATCAATTACTCACACGGGTTTCGGATTTTTCAATGTCTTACACAACCTACCCATGCTCTTCTACTTGCCAGTTTCGTATCATGACCTCACACGACCCGATTTTTCCTGGTCAAAACACAGTCAGGCCGGAACAACGTCCATGCCAGGACACTCGAGTCTACTTCGTATGTTAATATAATGTTTTAGGTGGCCGTAGCCGTGTCGACAAGCAGGGGATACTCCTCCGTATCCCGAACGTTGCCCCTTACAAGGCAGACGGGTAGATAATCGCGGCATTGTCTTACATCGGCGTTCGTATTATACGCGCCGGGAATCTGTGCACACGCTGTTGCACACGCGCGCGCCGTAGAAGTGCAACACGCGTTTTGCATTGCGCGCTAGTACCGCGACTCTTATTTCATCAAACGAACTGACGAAAGTAATCACCCGTCCGCCGTAGAGTTCTCCGCACGAATTCCTTTCTCATTGTTTGCATCTGCGGGTCAATCCGTCCAGTGTCCTCTGGACGGTTATTTGCAGTCGATCACGAATTGTAGTAATCGATAGAAGAACAGGGTTCTTTGTAAGTTTCAATGGATCGCTGTTGCGAAAACTCTCTAGTCACGAAGAAATCATTACTAAGATACGAGCCTCTTAGAAGCCAATTTCATTAACTCTAGCTTTCATTAATTTCTTAATTTCATAGCATAGGTACATAATTAATATTCAGTCCTCGGGAAACAAACGACATACTTCGATATTGAAATGTCAGAAATAATAAAAAATAGTAAAAAAATCTACTGTACTTGGGACATAACTAGAGAATTGCTTGTGATATTTTTTCCTACCATATATCATATCAAATTTTGCAAAAATCTTATCAACAATCCCTCAAAGAATAAAATCACAATTTACGCATGTTTAATATATTTCACCAGAAATTTACCGCGAATCATCTATACCACGAGTAGCAACCACAAATTAATCGTTACAATCACTCCCATATCCTGACCATTCTATCAACAATTTCTTAAAATTCAAAACCAAACTTCCGACATCTTCCACTCAAAGCTGCTTCATAGTAACACGTTTCATATTTTTGAAAACATTAGTAATCACTATCGCATAGCTTATACAATAGCAACCGCCAAATCAATCGGTGAAAACGCTTTCAGAACCGAGCTGAATTATTCGGGACCGCGACGCAGCAACGTCAAAGAATCTGACAATTTTGCCCATTATTTTAGCAGCCGGTGGTGCACGTTCGAGAGCGTGTTTCGGCCAGTGGATCGAGGGGGTAAATATTGCAGTATGCACTCAGCGCGGAGACAGGATACACAGCGAAGCCGAAACCACCCCCGCCGGTATCTGGTGGCGGCTAACGTCTATGTATTAGCGTCCGCATATATTATTTCGCGGGATAGCTGGCGTGCATGCTGCGCATAACCGAGCGTTCCGCTGTTTCACCGTTGTTCGTGCATCGCTCTCTCACGTGATACCGGAATACGTGGCACGCGCAGGTACCAGTTCACCTGGAACGGGACTTCCAGCGGATATCAGCGTGTGTACGCTCCAGATAATGGTAACCGCAAGTTTTCCACAGATACAAACGTATCGAACCAGCTTGAAAATCTAAGCGATCGTGAGCGATGGTTCAAGGGCGAGGCAAGTTGCGGTTTAACGAGAATAGAAAGGGATGAAATGTGCGATTCGAGCGATTCGAATTTGCAATGCTTGCTTGAAATTCGTACTTCGAATGGTTAAATGGTCGACTGTAAGTTTGATTGGCACCTGGGGTAGTTTTGGTACGATGGGAATGAATTTGAAACTTGTTACTGGTGTTGTAGATTGCTTGGATATTAGAATAGAAATTCAACAAAATTGAGCAATTGATAAAAATGACATATAGGAATGTTATTCTATTTGAATCTCCAATAAGGCAAGTATTTTATTGAAAAAACTCATAATCTATAAATGTAAGGTTACAAAGTTCATGAAATATTCCCTCGCAAAAATCGACAAAAGAGTCGATGTTCTCACAAAAGAAGTACCAAAATCCTCAACTGCAAGTTCGTAATCTGCATTGAATATTATATAATATTGAATATATTATATTATATAAAACTAGATATTCTTCTGAAAGTATTAGAATTCGTAACTCGAAATTTATAGTACATATTGGATACAAAAATTATATGAAAAACGAGAAATTTAGAGCGCACTATTGCCCAAGAATTCTTTATCGGAACTGCAGAATTTTAATTTCGAGGTTCAACGCGTGCCAACATCGCACGTTTCTCTTAGAAAATTTCAGCAGAGAATCGCAACATCTCGTCCAAGACGGATGGTAATCGTGAAGAGGAAACAACGACGAATCCGACGGAAGGATGATCGCGCTTTTACGAAAGTCGCGGTTGCCCCGGGAGAAAGCGTCATAAATAACAGGCGAACTTTGGATCTGCTGTTGTTTTCTCTTTTCGACGCCCTGCGCACCTCTTGCCATCTCGTTCCCTCCCACTTTTTGCGGAATGCTTTCTTTCTCGGTCCGCGGATATCGGCCCGGCTCCGCAACCCGTGGCGTTTCGGGGGTGTAACTCGGTCTACGGCGTCGCGAGACACAAGTAAAAACCAGCCACGAATAAGGGGGTCGACGGTGCGAGTTACATTCATAAATAACGGGACACGTGACAAGCGAGCCGCCGTATTACCGTGTCTCGTGCGTGCTCGCGCGGCTCGAGCCCCCGAGCTCGCGTGTACGGTACCCGTGGGATGTTTCTGACAGAAAACCTTGTCCTCGTTTTGTCGAAAATTCGGCGACGATATTTCAGATATTCGCCGTGTGACACGTGCTCCTCCTCTGTTTTTCCGACACGTGGGGTTGTACCGTGGGACACGGTGCAGGTGCGTACAGACGTGGAAATATCATGGTTTCGTCTATCCGTATCTTACGTTAAAGTGCGACAGTGTAAAATTGCCAGAGTGCAACTTTTAAAATATTCTACACGTAGGTTTTTGATATCTCTAAATCTATTTAAAGATAGATTCGATGTTTTAGATTTGCAAACACGCGGAAGTTAAATCGGTCAACTCTACGTTTCAGACCCTTTGCAATTTCAATTTTTCCAGATATACAATTCATGTGCAACTTCTATACAACGGAAATAATTTACATTGACCAAGAGTAACGTACAAGGAAATAGCATACATAAAATGATAAATTTCAAGGTAAATTTTACTACATAATATTTTTAGCATCTTTTCCTCTCATCCAATTTATGGAGTCTTTTAATATTTCTGCTAATCGGTTCAATAGATTCCTTCGATAAAATAAAAATCGAGTATTACCGACAACATCTCTAAAATATGTTGAACTTGCGGTTGCCCCAGATCGTCTGAGAAACTTCGACGCGAAATTCGCAGGTGTGTCTGCAAGAACACCGCAGAGGAGTTCGCGAAATACGCGCGGGCGAAGGGGATTGGTGGTCAGTCGTAGCGGGCCAGGGTTTAATCCCTTATCCCTTTAAGCGTTGTGTATTATCCTCGTAAAAACTAATACAGAAGCGACGTTGGTCCGGCTCCGCCTAAAGCCTGCTCTCTCTCCCCGAGCGAGGGACGCATAAAAAAGAGGGGAAAACGACAGGAGAAAGGAAAGGGGGCGGTAGAAAGAGAAAACGGGGAAAAAGGAAAGGAAAAAAGAAGTAGACGAGTCCGAAGAGTGGAAAGAGGGGCCGGCAATGTCGGCCCCAGGGGCTCGAAAATACGTCGGTCTCGCCTCGCTTTGGCTGGCGAGACGAAGATGCGATGCAGGCCAGGAAAGAGAGAGTTTTACGCACAAGAGGGGCGATATATCACCGGGCGACGAAACAACCAACCCCCGACGAGAGTTGCATTTGCATCAACGGACTCGACGTTCTCCCACAAACACGACGACGTGAACCAAACAGAGAGACACACGTACGAAAACGATATTGCACACACATATTCATTGAAGCAACCGATCAGCACCTTTTCCAACACCCTATGCACCCCCTGAAGCTGGCGGCGTACAGAGGCGCAAACGCCAACCTTTTCCCTAACCCCAAGGTCTGATTTACATTTTCTTTCCTGGCGCGAAGTCTCGTTCCACTCGATAAGAGGAAACGCCTCGATCCGACGGTATTTCAACCCTTGCGAAGGAAAGATTTCCAAGGCCCGGTTACTCTAAGGTTCTTGCAAAGGGAGAGCTCGGTTGAAGGAAGAATGGAAAGAGAGAGAGAGAGAGAGAGAGAGAGAGAGAGAGAGAGAGAGAGTGCGTTGGCCTACGGGGTGGATCGTGAGAGGCTTAATAAAGTGGAAAATGCGACAGTGGTGTCGTTGTCTTCTCTTTGATTCGGCAACGTGTTTGTAGACTGAGTAAAGCGTGTTTTTTGAGGGGGAAAATGGAAAGAATATTCCAAGAGGAGCTTTATGTGTTTTAGATGTTTGCACATGGTAGATGTAATATTGTGTAGATATATTTTAAAGGAAAAAAAAGGGCTGGTAATGATTAGTATCTTTCGAAGCAGTAAAGTTTCCAGACCGTTAGACGGAACTGTAATCTGTTTCGCGTCACGTTCGACAAGCATTTACGATTGCTGGAAGCGTCGTAAAGAGCGGAATAATGGGCGACGCTTGACCGCATGATGGACCTGGTTGCACCACGTGAGATCTATACGCGGCACGATCGAGGAAGAAACACGAAACGTAGCGAAGGAAAGAATAGAAGATCTAATTTCCGAATCCTAAATACGATCTTACTATCGTCGAACATACATCGACATCATCATTGATAAATATTCCAATATTTCGTTTGGTTTGTAGTAACAGTAAGTGAATTTTATCGAAGCGTTTGAACTAATGATGGGTTAGTAACCAGAAGAAATCATTAAATTCTAAATCTGCATTAACTATTACAAAACATAGCAATAATATACTCGTATGTTACTTATTACTAGTAATTTAAATATCGCTCATCGATAACATCAGTTGTCTTTTCATAACTTTTGGAAGTTTCGAGAGCAACTATATATACAAATTAAGTTTCATCTGAGTCTCCTGTTAACAAGGAATTACCCAAACAAGAGCTCAAAGAGGAACGCAAACGCAAAGCGATCTTGTGAATAGCGTGGCAAAGGAAATCAGGAATACGATTTCTAGAGCGACATATAGCTGGGACAAGGTGTCACAGCGATAGGTTAGCCGAAGCGAAGCACAGGATAAAAGCTTCGCCCATACTTTGAAGATCAGAGACCTGGCACGAGGTTCTCCATTCTCTGTTCCATTCTGTTCTCCTTCTCCCTCTTCCTCGCTCTCTCTCTTTCTCTCTTACGCTCCCTCTGTCACTGTCGCTCTCTTTCTCTCTGTTCGCTCGCGCCGCTTCCTTTCTCGGTTTACGCTCTATAAACGGAGGCAGCAGCAGAAGCGGCGCCGTTACACGATCACTGAATCGTTGTTGGTGATAGATAGCGCAGCTGTTGCGCGCGAGATCACACGATCTCGAAATAGTTTGCAACAATACGCGGCCCCGGGATTGCCCGCGGCCGAACACGTCGATTTAACGAACCACCAGCCGCTTCCTAACACCCAAAGGTCGATACCTGACCGCCACCAGGTCCGGCTTTATCTTTAGTCGACCGAGAATTATTGTCGAGCATCATACTCTTTGTCTGATAATGTAAATCCTATTGATAACTGAGCCGAGATGCTTTACATCTATGCTATTTAAATATAGAACAATAGATCTTATATTGGAATTTGATGTCTAGGAATGATTTTTGAGTGCGAGATAGCGGAAAGAAACATTTTTTGTCCAATAAATGTATATCGAATTTCATTTCGTTTTCTAGTGGCAAAGCTTTAATGTTTTGGATATCTGAAATCATCGATGATTTTCTTTAATGTTGTGATACTTCGTGTAGTAAAGTGCATTCATAGTTGTTGATCTATAATTATAAAACGATCAGTAAGACGTGAATCGATACTCTTCATGGAAAAGCTGGGAATAACTTGAAGATGGATTGAGTTGTACTACTTACAACAAGTTGAAAGATATCTTACATACAATTAATAATTATTAGTGTGAAATCGAGGTCCTTTTGATATATACCGATGTGTTATACATGTAAGAGGATATAATGCGAATGTTCTTGCACAGCAATACCGAGGTGCCTTTCCATTGAATATTCATCGTAATGAAATATATGTAAATTAGTACAATATGCAATTAGTTGAATACAGTAAACGGTCGATTACCAGAAACAATACGGGACTTGTTGCGCCCCTGATCAATTGCAAGTATAAATTAATGAAAATGCGATTAAACAAGTCTGTAAACGTAACAGAAATTTAAAAAATAATTACAAAATATCGATGCTTGAAATTGAAAGATTTCTAAACTTTGTTATGCAATTATTTATGATTTTAAAATTCCAAGATTCTAAATCTTATTCGAGAACGAGACGTTTCCTAGAAACGTTTGCAAATTATTGGCTGAGAAATTACGCTGCTTGTTGCACCAGAATAGATAAAGTATCAATTTCTATGGGACAAAGGAATTTCTATATAAATGGCGAATAATTGAAAGACAGTTCGCTGGCACCGGAGACAGCCCTAAATAGAAACGCGCGAAAGTGCGTTTAAGAGGCGGACGATTAGTCTGATTCATCGCCGGGCGACTCTCGGCCGAAGTTAAAATTTATACCATCTGTTTAGTCTGCGAGGCGATCTCTTTTTTCGCTTCCCGGTACCCTAACCCCTCCCCCGTCTAATCCTATGGCTGATTCGCGGGAAAATTTACTGGCGTGCAAACTTGACTTTCTATTTGGAAATCTGCCTCGAAATCACCGAAAGAAAAACCGTGGCGATTTCGCGACAGCTAAATATCTAAGAAGAGAAAAATATTCTTCTTATCCAATTTACTTTTACTGTGAATTTTTATGTAAATGAAAGAAATGGGATCCGAGCAAACATTTTCTTCTTCCATTCAATATTATAAAGAATGCTATACTTTCGAAGCTTCATATATTTTTACATATACCAGACATTTTTGTATCTTTGAATTTCTCACAAATGCAGAAATATCCGTAATCTAATAATTAATACCATTTGCACTTTAGTTAGGTTACAAATCAACACTATGTCGGCTAGTTTCAAGCACAACTTTTACGTCAAGTATTCGTATAACATTTCTTTTTAATATATTCATAAAAAAATTCAATGGTTTCATTCGTTTAATAAATAGAAAGATAGAAGTAACAAATAATTTAAGAGATGCCTAAATATATGAATAAATATATGTCGGGTTAAAGTTATGATTAAGGGTAGGGGCGTGTAATGAATCTTCACTGGAATTAGTCATCGTTGTTATACAATCGAGGTAACGTTGATTAGCACAAGTGTGAGTATTACAGAATCGACAAGTAACCGCGGAGATTAGATGATAATGACAATGGTCTTAGGTTCGATAACGAACCCGCGGTCAACGGAATAGTAAAGGTACTTTTTTCCAAAGTCTGAGTCTGACTCTTGATTAAAATAAAACGTGACAATATTCACTGATCGTAAAGACGCTGTTTTTCTTGCTGATGAGATCGCACGAGAGAATGTGTGTTCCGTCGCGGTGATGCTGCAGAGGAAAACTATGATGGGGTGTGCCTAAGGGCACGAGATCATCGGATTCGTTGAAGAAAACCTTCGCTTGGAAAGTGAGGGAAATGGACCTTGCTGTTAATTGATTAATTTCTATGTTGGTGATTAGAGAAAGATGTTAGTCGCCCTTGAGAGAAAGTTGCTAGCGGGAAGCGTCGTTCGTGAGAAAAGCAGATTTTCCGTACCTTCTCGTAGTGGAGTTAGAGACTGTTAGAATAAAGACTGTCCGTTTGAAGGATCTTAGTTAACTAAATCCTAAGATTTATAGCGGGTCCTCAAGCTAGCTGAACATATCCTGTGAGGATGCATCGACATCTGGTAATCATCGTGCCCGAAGAATAGGGTCTGTGTGTGGTGAGCCACGGGGCAGAGACCATTGGAATGTTTACTGTCAAGTATCTCTACAACTATTCCTTTTTAAGGAGAGCTATACAATTATTCTATACACCTATTAGGTAAAACGTTCATCCCGTGACCGCGGTTACGTTCGGCGACTAGTTGTCGCCTCGAGCCCGAGCTCATTATCGCAAATCTCGGACAATTATAATCGGGTTAACTTATAAAGATTAAGGTATTGGGAATTTTCTAAAGAGTTCCAAAGGAAAGGCCCGATGTCCTTTCATCTCCGACATATATATACAGGACTGATAGTTAACACTTACATCGCTCTAGTGTAGCTGCACCAGAACTCGTGGAGCTAGAATAATACTTAAATCAGTTTTGACGAGACGTCACGACATAAAAAGAAAGCAGAGATTCAGTATACAAGGGAAGGTTATCAAAGATCAGGTTCAAACGGGCGGTGAATTTGAGTAATTGGCAAAATACGCGACGACGGCGAAGGAGAGAAGAGGACGAGAAGTTACGGCCACTCGTTTGCTCCCCCGCGCCGTTATTACGTTATGAGAGATAGGGCGTATTATAGGGAAGACCGGTAGCCGGTGGGACCAACGAGTTTACGGTTTAGGAAAGGCGAAAGGGCGAGAGAGCATAACGCAAGAGGCAAAGAGAGGAGGCAGTCGCTAGCTACCGTATAATTACACGAACGCCCCTTCCGGAGATGACGCGTTATTGCCCCGGGGCGACTTCCTCGTGCGGCCCAAGCCGAAATTCTCAGGACCCTTCCAAGAGGAGGAGGAAGACCCAAGGGGGATAGAGGGGATAGCGTAATCGCCTCGTTATGCCGGCTCTTGACACGTTTCGGGGATTTATAGAAAAACGGGCACGAAAATCGTCCGGGACCAGGCATTAACTACCGTTTGCCACGTGAAAATTGCTTGTTTCTTCGTTTGCCCGAATTCCTCCCAACGTAATCGTTTTCTGGAATTGTTGCCTTTATGGTAGGTATATTTCATATGTTGCTGATCCGTGGCTATGTGCATTCTTCTATATTAAACTCTGTATTTCGTCTAGCTATTTTGAGAGACGATGCTTAACGTTACATTGACTGTTTGCACTTAGGTTACGCTTACTCTGTGATTCTCCATAAATAAACAAATCTAAATAACTGTAAAATGTTTTGTTAACATTAATGTGAAATTTCTATAATCCTTCAAAGGTATGAATAAACACCTCTTACGGTAAAAATAAAAAGAATTCTACCTTTTCTACAACGACTAATGCTCGAACACTCTTTCATAGTCATTGTGACTTTAATAGAAAATAGGGTTGGACCATTGTCAAAAACGGGAATTCCTATTCACCGCGAGGTTTAATTTCCCGAAATTTCCCGAAACCCGAAATGGACAGATGAGCAATGGAAAGAATTAATGGGATCGTTTTTCAATTCGAAACGTATTAAATCGTATGATTTGTATAAAGTAATATACGAAGGAATAATCCGGTCGTTCGCGAACCGACGACGATCTACATTCTCGAGTCGCACCTTCTATGCCCATTCTTTGAACGAGTCCCTTCAGGCTATATTGCTTCGCCTAGTTCCTTCGTGCCATCCTCTCTTTCTCTCTCTCTCTCTCTCTCTCTTCTCGCTTTCTCTCCACCTGGTCCCACCGTGTGATAAATGGCCTTGTTCCATCCACCCTCGTTCTCCGTCCTTCGAGAAGGTCTTATCAACTTGGACGCGCACCGACTCTCGTCGTTCTCTCCGTGCAAGTGGCCGCACACGCAGAAACCCCATTTTACTCTGAAAATTCGTTTCCATCTCGTTCAAACCGTCTCTGGTATCGGTTAGAATTCCTAGCTTCCCATCGTAGTAGTTTCCTTCCATCGTTTTCAATTCGTGAATCGAGAAGGTATCTACAAAGGTTAATGTTTCGGCGTTTGGAATCTTAATAAAGAAGGGCGAGACAAATTTTAGATGTCTTGGAAATTTGTAGAAAGAAGATACTTTAATGCATCGTGGGATGCGAGGAGAATTGTGCAGTTTTATATTTTTGTGAACGTAATCACGAAGAAATAGAATTTAAGTAAATATGTTCCCGCCAGATTTAGAAAGTTACCAAATATTGTAATGGAACACCTTTGTTTGGATACGATACATATTTCTGTATACTAAATGCATTTTGTATATTTTCGTGTCCTTAGTGCAAGAGAGATAAGAACACTCTATCTTTGTATTCTATCAAAAGTCACTCAAATTTTTGAAAACGGATCATAGTGAATCTATAAAATTACTATAACGATTTCTGAATTAGCTCTCTTGACTATGTTCAGAGATTAACTATTAAATTCCCCCATAAATGCGTAAATATCCGTACTCTACTAATTATCGAAACTATAAAGATCTTTATTTCCTCGTTTCTTATCGCCATTTCGCCGAGCAAAATCGGAGCCACAAAGCAGAGACCATACAGGAGACCTCGTTACGATATGACGTCTTCTTTTTCTCGTTTTCGCTGGAGCAGGGTATCCCAGTGAGCTATACTATCGTAATGTCCGTGCTGAATCCGTAGTCCCGCAGGCGGGGGTGTAGGGATGGGGATCGCGACCAGGACAGCGGCGAGGGAGGAAAGAAATGGCCCCCGGAGGAGTAATAGAGGCTACCTAATAGCTCACGGAATTACCCCTGAAACACCTTTTTAATGAACTATTGCTACGGGAAATGAAAGTAGGGGAGACGACAAGCCTCCTCCCTTCGTTCACAGTTGAAAACTTTTTTTTTCATACTAACTCGCGGATCTCTATTATTCTTTGTAATTGACCATCCCCTTGTGTTGATCGACAAAAATTGCCGTATTCAAGAGAAACGAGGGGGGAGAGGGGGGTAGAGAAAGGGAGACATAGAAAGACGTTCCTTATCATTCATAATAATTTCCCCCGTACAACTAAACACATAAATAATCTTCTAATTAAGAAGCACTCGAAGAATTCCGCTTTACAAAATATTTTCGCGGATGGTTTCAGAATTCGTGGGCCTAAAGAAACGCGAGGAATTCCCAGACAGAGGAAAGACGCGGTCCGACGTATCTATCCACGGAATCGCAAATAAATTCGACAGGGAAGAGTGGGAGATCAAGAATGAAGAAACGCAGGAAGAAAATCTTCGCGTGGACGGGGGCAAGCTGGGCACAGCGAGAGATCGGTCGAAAACATTCCGGGGAATTAGACGCGGAGTCTCGGCAGGAGATAAAGAAGAAAGAGGAAAAAGGTGGAAGAATATAGAAAAAAACGATAGAGAAAAGGGAGAGCCTCGAAACGAAGACGAGGAACAGGGCGATTTGTCAAAACGCGCCACGTCGCCCTCTCTTCGTTCCAACCCCCAATCCATTTACTCTTTCCCTCTCATTGTTATGCTAAACACGATCATAGACGGCGGTACGGAGAACGAAAGTAGTCTAAAGACTCGAAATTCGTTGGTACGTGAACAGAAAATCGTGTTCACCGTTTACTCGTCAGTGACGATTTCCGTGGATCGTTGTTACAACGCAAGTAAAACGTTCCATCGCGTGTTCTCAATGATTCGTTTCGTCTCGAGGGAGAAACGACACGAAACACCGAATGGTTTCGCCTGCATTTTGCAACGCGACGCCGTTGAACACTCGAAGGAAACGGACGTTAGTAAAGTTCGATGACGTCACAGAAGACACGGCGAACTACCCCCGTGGGAATCAAAACGTCGGCCACCTGACCCATTAAGGGGTGACTCGGCCTCACCGTGGTGGTTTCTGGTCAGCTAGGTAAGGGTTTGGATTATGGCTGTAGCCCGCGGTGTTTACGAGTCCACGAAGGCCGATTACAGTCTGCTCGTCCGGTTAGGTGATCGTTTTACGAGAAATAGGTTCGCCCCTTAAAGTCTTTATGCCCCCACGGCCCACGAACGTGCTCTGAAAATGTAAAGTTTCACGGGACGGTTTCCAGGCGATTGGAATTTTCAAGCAAGTAAATGATTGAAAGATTGTAGGTTTAAGGTCATCGTTTTCTAACACCATAACGAACGATATCGAACAACCATTGATACATTCGCAACTATCCCCTGTTCAACGACACAGTATCAAAACAACAATGTCTACTTGCTCACGCATGGTGAGGTTCACTGTGCGATTAAAAATTAAAATTAAGAAAAGAAGGACGAAGCTCATAAATTACGTAGGCATTAATGACGAACTAAAATTCTATCGATATTTTCGAACTAGTTCTCTGAACCTTTCGTTATCCATTTTGTATATGTCGTTACTTCTTCTTGTACAATAATTTACGAGATATAAGAATATTAGTAAATTATGAATTTTCCTTTCAGAATTTTACAGTTTGAATTAAAATATCGCAATTAAATAACTTGTATATCAAATCAAATAGTTATATATATATATCTTAAATTTCATTACCAAACTTGTTATCGTTGTGTAAGAAAAATTTATTAATACCAATATCTTACGACTTATACAATTTCACTAATATCCTTAGTTCAATTGTGCAGAAAGGCCATAATCAGCAAATTGGAGTGGTAAAAGAGTATCAATATTATACTCTTGTAGTTAAATAGATGCGCTTCTATTAAAATACCTGTAATAATATGAATATGAAGACCATTAACGTAATTCGATCGCCGAACGGGAGAATTGGGAAGATCGATTCGAGTGTTGAGGGTAAGAATCATTTCTCAAAGCGTTCGACTGTTATTTCGCTGCCACATCGAATTAGCCCTCTTTTCTTTGTTCTACTCCTCGTACGTAAGCAATACACTCTCTTGTCCCCGTCGATCGTTCTCCAACCCTCGGCCTTCTCTCTGGCAACAAGGCCCGATTTCATTTCTTTTACAAGCGCCGCGTCATCATTTTTCATAGACCCCGTCGCCGCTCGGTCTCGCCCTTCTTGAACAGGGGAGAGAGTTTTCACGATACTCCGGCACAGTCACCCTCGACACATTTTGCACCGGCAACACGGTGCGAGTCAAGTCGAAGGGATAAGAGAGAAGGAGATAGGCAATACCCTTATTCTTTGCCACCGTGAACCGCATTGGCACTTTTAAGCGACTCGACCAATAACGCTGCGTCATCGTTGCTAACGGGCTGAATCCACCCGAGCTGATTTTCTGCTCGCGACGAAAGCTTACTGGTTCACTTTCGTAAAAAAGTTTTATCGATTGAGGAAAAAATATTCATATGGAAACGTGGGTGAACTTTCATCGTAGCGTAAAGGTATTTTCAGATGATCATATATATCATCATATAGACCATATAGATATATCATATATCATATAGATCATATATAGTCACTTAACTGTTGTGTAATATCTGTGTATGAAATTAGTATGAATAACAGGAGTTAATGTGTTCAGGAGTTAGTACATATCGCAAATTATTATAATGCGTTATCCTAACGTATAAAGGACAGCTTCCCTGTTTTATTTGGAACCACGAATCAAAGTATGTGCAGATTTTCATAAATCGTTCCCACCAAGCGCAAAAAGATGATAAAGCTAATACAGTATCAATACGATACATATCATTGACGTTACTGGTCATCGGCGACAGTCGTGTTTCACAAAATTTTCGTGTCTTTCTTTATTAATGGCAACCGTATTTGTCGGGTTAAATCAGAAAGCATGAACTATAAAAAAATCAGGAAACTTAGAAAATCTATAAGTTACGTGAATCTTGTCTGCCAAAAAATCTTTCTTAATTGAGCCATGTATTTAATATACCAAACAGCCATTTCAGTTTATCAAACCTTATTTCCCTCAAATCGTGAAGCAGCAACGGAGCGTGTAATGCTAGGTATCCAGCTCGCATGAAATATTTTCGGAGCAATCCAACAAATTCCTGATAAAATATTCAGTCAGTGACGGGGTAACAGCGGAATGGAAGAGGGAACGCGAGTGACGGCGAGGCGTGCATCAGCCGCGCTTCGCTCGCTTGGCCACCGACAGTCGTGAACTCGTAAACATGGAATGACGTGGAACAAGGACGCGAACATGACACCGACGACAGGAGGAACGACGGGGCCCCGACGAAGAAGACGGCGACGACGAGCAAGTGATTTAGAATATTCGGTGGCGGATGTCAGCTATTGCTCGCCCACCGGGACGTCATTATGTCATCATCATTCTCCTTCGCGCCGACCTATCCCGTTGACGGGAGGCGCGCGCCTGGACATCACTCACCCGGTCCAACGTGGCATCGGTGCCACGACGATGCCCGGGTCTTCACTTACCGACTCACTGTCGGACAAGGCTAAACAATATTTATCATGGTCCCGGGGCCCCTGGCCAAGCTGAATTGGAGTTCCGGTGCCACCCACGGCACCAAGCCCCGTAGACGTCATGGCCTTGTCTGCATAATCGTCTCCGAACGAGATTCGACCGCGTTCGTCGATTCCATCCACTGATCGCGCTCTGGGAAGCCTTTGACATATGCTCTCTCTTTCTCTCTCTTTCTTTCTCTTTCTCTCTTTGTATCTCTCTGTCTTTCTCGCTCGATTTATTAGAGAATCGTGAACGAGGCACAGATTGCCGGTCGTGGGCGCGCACTTTGGTGATCTTTTAATGCGACGTTTGTGGCAAACAGATTAGATGAGATGATCGCTAGGTTGAATGTACTCAAGGTTTCATTATGTCAGATACGGTTCCCAGCTTACTTTTGACGAAAGTTTTGTAATACTTTGTGATTGGTTGTTTTTAGGGGATGGATATTTATATCCTCAATTTTGTAATGTTACATTCGGTCGTGTAATAATTCATATTATATGTATTTTTTTGAAAATAAAAAACGATAGGATCAGAAGTTTTTCTAATGTTCAGTGTTTGTTTCATGGGTTCCTTCACGATAAACAATAGGTGGAAGTGTACTTGTAACTTTTGATACACACTTTTATTCGATAAACAGATATATTTTCTAAATCATGATAGTTTCTTTTTAAATAGATGTTTCCAATTTCAATAATTATAGAAAAAGTTCTGCGAGTAGAAAGCATGAAATTTCTC
The DNA here is from genome assembly GCF_041682495.2 of Bombus fervidus. NCBI lineage: Eukaryota > Metazoa > Arthropoda > Insecta > Hymenoptera > Apidae > Bombus > Bombus fervidus. The sequence goes on along the minus strand of NC_091527.1, from coordinate 2,637,079 downwards.
AATTAAAAATATATCCGCTTTAAAAAGCATGTTTAATAAACATCTTAAAAGTTCTATTTACTTTTTAAATAAAAATAGTCAAGTGTCGCGTAATTCGAAACGAGGTATTTGTCTTACACCGACAGGGGAATTATTTGAAAACGCGGGCCGATCGTCGTGGGGTCGAAACCATTAATAATACACTCGATCTGGTGGAGAACAATGCGTAAAGTTCGTCGAAGCGCGGGGGAGTAATTTGGTTTTAACGATTCCAATTTTGCCGTTGCCGTGGCCGCTTTTTTTATTCTTCCCCTCGATTCGGGAATGTGAAACGGTCGAAGTCTCCGAGGAAATCATTGAATATGCAACTTAAGGAAATCCTCGGATATTGCGCTTTATTATAAACGGGCTGCCGCTCACTCCCTACCGCCCACGAGGATCCCCCAATATTCCGAAGACTTTGCATATTCTCGAATCTGAAAATATTCGCGTGCAAAGTCCCACGGGAGCTCAGATACCCGGGTTATATTTTCCACGGGGGTTAGGCCGCGATCTCGTGTACGCCTCTCTAATACCTTTCGCTCTCTCGAATCAATTTGCATAAATAAATCCTCGATAATCAACAGTGTAAGATGAACTTCTGTAAGCGTATCGATGAAACTCACTATTCTCTGTGATGTTTTTTATTTGAGAGATTGAAGAATTGAATGTTGTTATGCTATTGATGGGCTACGTTCTAAATATGTGTATTTTGTTGCTATATCAGCGTCCAATTCAAATTACGCAATTCTTACGCTAATTACGTATTTATGGAGTTACATAAAGAAAGAAGTAGAACGAGAAAACTGTACTATCTGAATGAAAAATTCTGTAATAAAGAACCCGAATGAAAAAATAGAGATACAATCACGGAAAGTTGATTACAAGGTAACAAGAAATTGAATGAGGAAACTGTAATACAATTACAGGAACATGAATGAGAAAGTTAGAATACAGTCGCAGAAGCTTGAATGAGAAAGTTAGAACACAATCATAAGAATGTGAATAAGACAATAGTCACAGAAATGTAACTAACTACAATTATAGCTACAATTATAAGCTGTCATGTACAAAACCTACGATCCAATCATAAAAATCTGTCAATGAAACCTAATAGAAACGTACACTAACAACGTTCCAAGTATTCATCCCTTTCTTAACACGCTTCAGAACCTTCATATCTGAAATGCCAGCTCGCTCCAAAAACACATACGATATTTATCACTAACTATGATACCGTATCGCAGTAAAGCAAGCAAGCTCCAGGTTGGATCATACGTCTAATCCAGAGCGATCCATTAAAAAGTTGCGCGAAAAGTTGGAATCCCGAACGACTTGCCGTGACTTTGTTATCCGTGTGGACCAATAAGAGTCCGTGACCATGCAGAGAGAACGTTGAGTCGGAACCGTTCGAAAAGCCCGAGGGAATCGAATCGATGGAACTGGGTCGAGCGGTGTATTATGGCAGGGGGTTTGTGGTGTTCGTGGCGCGTACGTAGCAATTTCAGCATCCACGAGGAGTGCCGGAAGAGCTAGGTAAACCCAGGTGTACGCGTTGTGCATGTACACGCTCGCGCGGAACCTTCATTATAAATGGCGTCCCTCCGCGCTTCCTGTAACGAGAAGAGGGCTCTTCCTCGGGCTGCGCTGGAGAAAGGGTGGTGTAGAGAGAGAGAGAGAGAGAGAGAGAGAGAGAGAAAGAGAGAGAGAGAGGGAGAGAAAGAGAGAGAGAGAGAGAGAGAAAGTGTGTGTGTGTGTGTGTGTGTAGCGCGGCGAGAGATTTCGGGTTGAAGGAAGGATAGGTCGGATGTATAATTAGGCAGCGTTTGTAATTAGCGTAAATTGTTTCCCAGTAAGAGGGCTCGTGGATCTAATACCGAGCGGGAGGTGAAAACTATGATAAATTTAATATAATGCAATCCAGTTACCGTGCTCCAGACCGTGGCCGGGGGTGTAATTAATAAAGGCGAACGAGCGCGCCGCGGAAGGGAATCGCGTCTGCGTTCCTCGTCGTAGTCCACGTTCAAACTAGAAATTAATCGCGTGACAGAATTTTTGGATAACCTTGAATTTAAGTTGAAACTAGAAGCTACTTGTGATAGAAGTTTTTTGTATACTTTATTAAATCGACCTTGACAATTCAGTTTAACCTGTAATGGGAGCATTGTTTAAAAGAAGATGTAGTGCCACATGAGTTAGAGGACAATTCAAAGCATGTCATTATTTTGCCTCGGAGTATCAAGATCGTTAGGATATACATAATGTAAGAACAAATAAACTTCGGGGAAAACAATGTCGCCACTACGCGTAACCGTTGAACAAAGACGAATTTGAATTTTCCGACTCTCTCCCGACCAATATAAATAAGCGAACGCGATCGCAAGGAAGGGAGATACAGTCAGTTGCCGATCAGTTATCAACCAGTTATCAACAAATTATCAGCGATATAATTAACGAGTCATTAGCGCTCCTATTTTACGACTTATACACTGTACGAGCGTCTCAGCGAATATTGTCAATACATCAATTTATTTAATTATTTTTAAATATGTTCGACGGTTTCAATAACGAGCAATCTCGTCCAATAAATCTCACGGTCAAACATCCTCTACTAATCCTCTACAAAAGTTTTAAATTATCTAAGATGAAACTTAATATTGCGACAGAATTTTTGAATAGTCGTTGAATAGTCGTATTTTGAATGAAAATAGCTTTTAAAAATGTAATGGAGTTGTTCGAAAGTGATTTTCAACCCATCTGAGAAGACTTATCGTAGAAGGAATAAAGCTAAAACTGCAAGTGGGGATTTGCCGGTGATTCTTCTCCGTCGAAGGAATTTCGTTTTGAATTAAACTCGTGGATAATATAGCCCCAGATGCAAATTACGGAATAGGAAGTTAAAATCGCGAAGGAAAATGAGTGGAGTCGGAAAGAGGGAGAGATTCGGGCTGTGGAACGCAGGTGCGTGATTCTGCTTCGGAAATATACTGTTATCCGCTTAACTTAGACGCCGCCGAGACAGAAACCATCGCTGGTCTTTGTAATGGACGATCCAATAAAGATCGGTTATCTTTTCTCCGAGACTTTGCTAGCGAATGAGCCAACGCGATGACAGAAAACATCGTGCAGGTGAAAGAGCATCGAATCGATATATAGAAGATAGAAGAGGAAAGATAAACGTAAGATAGAATTCGAGTAGAATCCGTGATGTCGTACGTTTTTTAACAATTTCCAAGACTGTCGTTATCGAACGTGTGGTCAACGGCGTTGTAAGGAGCGAGCTAACGATACAAGATGCCGTCTTGAGACAATAACGGCTACATGGGCCATCAACCGAGCGTCCAAATGGCGCAGCAAGGACTTCAGCAGCGCTATAACACAAGACCTTCCTTGCTTTCGTACCAGATACTGGGTCGCGTATCCTTAACCAGCGGCTCTCGTCTCGGTGTCTCCTTTACGAGCCTCGAAACACCCAGACAGTCGTTCCCTTTGCAGCTTTCGCCGAAGACCTGCATTCTCATCGTGAAACTTTCTAACAAGGAAGATATTCCACGAATCAGTTGGATAACGTCATTGAACGATATATGGCGAAATTTCCATACAAATTTCAAGAAACGAAGTTCAGTGGAAATTTCTTTCGTTCACAAAAAATCATAAACATTACCACACCTTTTGTATTTTCGTCCAGTCGCGGGGAGACGTCGCGTTATAGCGCGTCAACGGGAGTCGTAAATTCCCGCTACGATTGCACGAATCGACACCACGAATTAGACGATCCCCTTATTTCTTGTGGGAGAATAAGGGGTGATTGGGTTGGAATATAACTGGACTTCACAGTTATATTATATATATATTTATTTATATTGGATTACACTACTTGATGTGAACAGACCGTGTTTGGAAAGCGTGTTGATGAACCCGAAGGTTGCTAGACGTGGTTGTTAGAGAGGCAAGAACTAGACTGACATGTTAGAACTTGGAGTTGACTGTCCGAGGACTAGTAGAACGGTGGACTTGACTGTCCAAGGGATCTTAGAGCAGTGCTTGACTGTCTGAGGGTTAGTAGAACAGTGGACTTGACTGTCCAAGGGATCTTGGAGCAGTGGACTTGACTGTCTGAATGCTAGTAGAACAGTGGACTTGACTGTCCAAGGGATCTTGGAGCAGTGGACTTGACTGTCTGAATGCTAGTAGAACAGTGGACTTGACTGTCCAAGGGATCTTGGAGCAGTGGACTTGACTGTCTGAATGCTAGTAGAACAGTGATTGACCCGTCTCGTACTATTTAGGAAGAAAGCTCGTCGTGGGTGTATCCTTGATGAACTAAGAACGCGGATTCGTAGTTCACACTTTTCGGTAGAAAAGTGAGGGTAACGATCCGCGATGCCCATTGGGTATTCCCAATGTTAATGTATTAAATACGAGGGGACAGTCCTCGGCAAATATGAATCACGTTTGTTTCTGTCCTTGGGAAAAACCCATTACCTCGCTGGGCAAACCTTCGCTTTCTCCGTAATGAGTACGAGCGTGCAATAAACCTAAGGACCCATTTAAGGGGCCACTCATAGACCGAATGTATGCAAAGAATATAACTTTATTGTTAACAGATGTGGGCTATGGTGATTCCTTGGGTTTATTGCGGGTCAGTGTGACGATGTGCAGGCCTCGGCGGCCTGACCATGAGGGACGTCGCAGGTACCGACTCACGCGACGTAACACCTTTGATATTTAAGGTATTTCTTATTACATTCAATCGGTGTAATCTTGCATCTTTAAATTTATTATAAATAAATTATGATTATCCTATATTCTTCTTTCTGATCAGATAAAATGCAAATCGGGAAATCAACAAAAATGTCTAAACCTGTGCTTGATATCTTCGTCGATCGAAACATGCACCGAGTATCGGTTGCTAGTCGTTACGGAGAAGCTGGAGCCTGTCTCATTAGCAAATCCAGTTGTTAGATGGGGCAGAGTTATGGCGTTAATCGAGTCGAACTGGCAAGTAATTTTGTAAATCACCACCGAGGCGTCGCTTTTTCCTGATTTTCCTACCAGGAGAGTAAGAAGACGTTACGTCGTTAGTCTGGTATACCGAATGGAATTAAAGCAAGAAACTCGGCTCGGATGAAAGAGAGGCGCGAGGCGAACGATTCATCATCGAGCTATCGTCATCGCCCGGGAACGAGAATCCGCGGCGAACAAAGTTCACGGACAACATCGTAATAACCTGCCCCCGGTGCGTAATAACACTCTTAGGCGGAGTCTTTAATAACGCGCGGATGACGCTAAACTAGGTAGACAAGCGTTAAGTCAGCCGAGTCTTGGGCAGCCGCCGCACAGCAAAGCAATATGAAGTCCGACCGGTAAAACTTCCGCAATATATACACGCCGCGGCACGCTCGGAAATTAGAATCACCTTTCTTCGAAGGAAATTAAAAGTTACCACCGCGAGCAAAGGAAGAGTTACGAAGTGGCTTAGGCTGCCGTCCCTGGTACGGCCAAATGGAACTCCATCGTCGCTACCTTCGCATCGCGGAAAAGTTGGAACGAAAGAAAAGTAACATGCTCTTTGAAAGGTTTGAAAACAGTTGTGAGAATATTGGATTGTTCGGTATGTTGGTGACGGTTTTAATAGTCCATTCATTGTATTGTATTCCGTATATCGCATAATATCGCACGGCAAAAAGATGATAAATCCTTTTGTGTCGATTTTCAGACTTTGTAACGGATAATCGATAATAATAACACGAAAGCTTAATTAACACGTTCGATTTTGACGATTAATACAAATGTATAAAGATTAACAATGGAGCTACTAAACCAATAAAAATGACTGTTGTTAGATCTCGTAATTTCTAAACTACTAGAAATATTTCGTGATAAATTTAACAAAATTAACATTTTTATCAAGACAAAAACATAATTATTATATAGTTATTCTTTCTTATTATACTTCCATATTTAAATACATATTAGAGCTCGGTTTGATTAGTAATAACGTTAACATTTTTGTTCACAGTAAGATACAGCGAAATATAATCTACATTGCAGAAACATTAATCAAAAGCCCAGTTTCCCTGAACTCGTCCACGTTCAAAAATCAATAGACTATACCATGCACCCTATTCAGCTTCCGCTGCACCCTCAGCGTGCAAGGTGAAAAATAATCACTCCAGCCGCGAAGGCATATGCTCACTTGAGGCGGATCACGAAAAGGCTGAAGGGTTGTGTTTTGGTTTGCCATCCAAGCAACCGAGCACTCGGAGGGTGGTAGATTGTTTGATGGTTGATTGTCGCGCACCGCTTCGGGGGTCGTCTGATTGGGTCGCCGCGAAACATCTGCCGGCCTCCCGCGGGGCTCCACGACGACAATCATCCTACAATCGCGAGGTAATACACCAAAAGACGTCTTCATTCGGCTAGGGGAACACGTCGGATGAAAACGGAGGATTTGTCAGATCGGGACGGAGAAGTCAGCCGGGCCGTGTGTCGCGTGATAAACGAGTCCCCGCGATTAGTGTGCCACTCTCTCTGTACTAACACGTTTGAGGTTTAACATAGCTTAGACTGCGACGAAATTATCGGGAAAAGCGAATGGAGATGTTCTAATTGCAAATATACGGTGGCTACAAATAAAAGATTATTTGCATATATCCTTACCTTGTTATAATATGAGAAATGTGTTTTTATCAAATTCTATAAATTTCATTTTCATAGTATGAAATTTTTGTGGTCATATAGAAGTAGTACTAAATTATATGAAATTTAATGTACTTGAGTCTAATTAATTAATATATAAATGTCATAATAATACACATGTATAATGGTGTGCAGATATTTTTTATAATCATTATAGGTCCATGAGATCCTATGATCTTATACTAGAATCGCCAGCAATTAAAGCGCAAATAAAAGAAAGCGAATAAATTGCGTACATATGAAAAAGAACATAATGCATTCATATCTTCGCTATTGTAAATTTAAGCAAATTTTATGAAACATCATGAACTGATCACGTTATTAACACATTGATCGTTTTAGTGTTAATATTTCTTAGTCACTTCCTCTAATGATTCCTAAAACTTTTCATTTCTACTCCTCATTTACTTTTTTACTTTGATTCTTAAGTACATAGTCCTATAAAAATCAACGCTTCATCTCTGGCAACTACAGTCTTAAATTACTAGCTTCAACTGCGCAATTTGAAGCAAAACTTCAAATTTTTTAACAAATCTTCTCGATAGTTAAACATAATAGCGTTTGTTAAAAAAATATTCTCGTAAATTCTACCTTTGAACTGGGTCGTTCACCGGCTGCCACGGAAGGACGGTGGAGAGGCAACTTTGAGCGGACCGGTGCAGGACGGGAAGAAGCGGCGGTATTGTGACAACGAATTAGAATCAAAAGCGACCCTCTTCCTTTCAGCCGATACGACTTTGTCCGCTCGACGACTTTCTGCCAGGGCCGGTGCTCATTCCATGGCAGACTCGCTCGTGCGCGTCATCCACCTGAAGCGCACACATAATCGCGCGGCCCGGCCAAAGAGGAGTTGCAGAAGAGAGGACCGTTTCTGCCTTTTAAAAGCGCGGCGCATACACCGAGCCATGGGACGAGAGGCGACTGGCTAGGACGGTGAGAGGAAGGCAAGAGGAACCACCGGCAAAGGACGGAAAAAGAAGAAGGGACTTTTACAAAACTCATCCATCCCCCAAACCCTGGCCCGCGTAGAGACACTGATACCTACCGGCTGACGGTACCCACCTACAACCCGACGACAATGGATCCTTTGCGGGCAAAAAAGCGTAAAAAGAAAGGGGTAAGAGGGGTTGGGTTCGGTGAAAAAGGAGGAGAGGGCAAAAGAGAGCGGTCCACCTCCGGCACGGGGAATGAAAGAAAGAGCGGCAATGATGAAAGCATTGTCCCTGTTCAACGGCTCCTCTCCCTGTGAGCCTTCGAGGCGGCCAGACCATCTTCTCCACCTTCACCAGCACCCCATCAGCCCCTGTCCGCATCCGGCATCCGCCTCCTTTTACATCCGATTTCTGTTCTTTCCGACACTGTGTTCACCGCAGAAATGACGTTCAAAATTATTTAAAACGACGTTTCCACGAACTATGGGCAACTAGGATGGTTGCCAACTTAGGACGCTTGAATCTTGATATTGATTTTACGAGCAACGTCTTTTTGGTTAGGTTAATTGGAAAAGGGAAAAACGAGTGACGATACGTAGTCAAGTGACAAATGTGATACGTCCAATTTTGGAACTAGAAAAGTTGTGTAGTAAGTTTTAGCACGAATGATTTTATAGTCGGAATTCACTGTTCTACGTAATATTTTATGTATATAGTAATTAAGGAAAATATGATTATATGCTTACTTAAACTTTAATACTCTGATATTAGTACTAAACTTCGACATGTAGCATTTTCATCTATTATTATTTGATATAGCGAACACATTTGCATTGCTATAAGTAGCAGTGTCTGAATCACGGTTCGAACAGCAAATATCGAGACACGACTTAACACGGAAGTAATTACTCTGTCCACATTCTGCCCTCGAGAACGTCCGGACACGTGTCCGTCCGAGGCGAGCTTCCACGAAGATTACGAGACGCGCAACCCCAATTCAGGAATGTAATTCGAGAAGCCAAGTGTTTGCGTGTCTTTGAACGCCGGAGTCCCACGAGCCGATCACAGAAGACCCTTGACTCGTCCCGCGTAATAACGCGATAATCTTCTCGTGCAAAACAAATAATGGGGGTTCCTGCCCCTTGGCTAACTTCAACCCTTTTCCTGAAACTCTGCGATGAAAGAGAGAGAGAGAAAGAGAGAGAGAACAATCCCCGATGATCGATCACAATCGGCTCCTTTCGTTCGAGGGTGTTCTTCGCAACGTCGACGCTCGCAGAGAATACAGCCTATACAGGGGTTTAGGGTTACGACCCCTACGCAGCCGTCGCGCTGTTATTCTTCCAGCGAAAACTATTTACAAAGTCGGGGCTAATGGCATCAAGAGATTTCGCTCCATATGCCTCAACGCCCCTGCCAGAATTTCGCTCGTTACTACGACTCTCTTGCTCTCTTCTACGACATTAGCGTACTGTTTCTAACCAGATCCACTGAGCCTCCAGTGGCGTACCATCCCCTTTCCTTCAAATCTTTCTATTTATTCGTTCCATAAATGAGTCTCTCCGAAGCGGAATCAATCCGTTTTTTGTTAATTTCCTAACTTCGTTATATAAATCCACGATTAACGTTCAATTCTCAATTTGCTTTTAGCTGTTCTCCCCAAAAGCATGACATAAGCGGTGGTAAAATTTGAAGTAAATTTAAGATATAGTGTTTATAACATCATCTTTCTGTGCTTTCCAATTTATGGAGTTGATCAGCGTGGCCTCTGAGCAGCTTAAATATCAAAGTTAATGAAGATATATTATTCACAACATTTAAAAATCTTTATCTTCATCGCCACGTGACTACTTAAGGCAGACTCTTCAATTTTGGCCTAACTGTATTTTAATCTAACGAATGATCTTACATGTATACACCGAAGTTAATCGGTCTTTGCAAATTTTTAGAACGCCGACACTTGTTGTGAGATCATAAATACTATCAGCTTTAGGTTTGAACGATTACATGTCATCGAAGCTTTTAGTGGCCCCGTCAAAGTCAAAAACGTCCTTTCTGCCTACGCCAGTGATAATGCCGCTTCTGAACGAGCGTAAAACGAGCCGAGGAAGGGGCCAGCAAATGCACGTGTGGAGCGTAATGCAATAAAAGTTTGTCGAGTGGGTTGAAACGTATGCATATTGACCCGGTCAATCTCGTAACGCTACCGATCATCCACACCTCCATCTTCCTCGCCCCTCCATATTGGTGTCAGTTTCCACGGCTCGCCATTGCGTAGGTGCGATCCGTTCATTGGAACGCATTTAACTCGATTTCCAGGACCGGTCTCAATAACATACAGCTCTTTGTCGCCTCGTATGCAAATCGTCTTTGAGAAAACGAGAGACGTACGTACATGCGTAATTCACGCTGCTTTTCAAAGTCCAAACACGTTACAATTCTCCTATTAAAACCAATCGACACGTACTACATAGCAATCAAATCACACGCTAAAACGTGTCATCCCCTTCATAATATCGATTACATTTGCCCTTAATTTTCCACCGACCAAGTATACAAACGAATGACAATGGTGTTTTCACAGGTCAACATCCGTACTCGAGAAGAATCGAGAAGGACCGCTAAGTCTACGAAAACGGCGGCTCATTGTGAGAATTTAATTGACCGAGAGCCCGACAATCCCAATCTCGAAACTACCAGAGGAATCGTGGAACAACGTGGATTCACAGAGCGCACCCCTTCGCTCTCGACTTCGGTACCCCTTTCACTCGTGTACACCAACCCTCTCTCGGTCGTCGCCCGTCACGAACGCCTATTCTTCTCGCGTTCTCCTCGTGGCTGCCGCCCCCGCCTACACTCACCCCTAATATCGTCTCGCCCCCTTCGCGGCCACGGTTCTTCTCTCCCTTTCGCACAGGCGAACGCGCACAGCGCGCACAAATGGAAAACGGATTGATTAATCGTAGTAATTACCGATCAGCCCCCGCTAATTAGATATCCGACTCCTGCCCACCCTACGGCCCCCAGAGAGTTTCCCGCTTCGCTATACGGGACATAGTGATGGCGGTGGTGGTCGTACCACTGTGAGAGGGGACTTCGCAGACGACCGACGGTGCTTGATGAGAGAGAGACGCCGTCAGCCAGCTGAGGGTGGAAAGCACTGCTAAATGAGATTGTTACACGAAGCCAGCCAATGAGTCCAAATCAACGATGTGTACTACACGATTTTGGATTTCTCTGGCTGAATGGACGCTCCAGCCGCGCTTGCATTGCTTAGTCTCGTTTGTCGAACGTGATGTGTATTCTTTGAGTGATCTTTGAGCTTGTGGCCTTATTGTTAATAGGGTTTGCTAACTTCTACCATTTATTTTGGATGATACGTTCGTTATACCTCTTCGTTTTCTAATTAATATTTTGTTTCTGGAGTCTTTAGAAATTTATTCAAATAAATTTATCGTTCTACGAACGATAATACAGTGAGTAGTTCGAATGGTACACGAAAGTCGGTCGATTATTAGAACTATTACGATTTAAACAAATGATTTGAAGAAAGAATTTCACCAAGCCGGAAACGAAACAAGGAATCGATCAAAGAACTTTGAGATACGCTCTTGCAAAGAATACTGAAGACAAATATTCCGTTTACCACACCTTCGCAAATGTTTTGCTAGCTTACTGGCATTTTGACAACGGTGAACTTATCAAATATCGAAGAAAAAATGTTTTCAAGCAACAAACGAGACTAGAAATCCATCAAGCATCTTTAAACGACATTCTACTAAAGAACACTAAACACACAAAACATTGATTCTATCGTTTCTAATGAAATATCCAATTTCAGCATGATCCAGTTTCCACCAACAACAAACCATATTCTTTGCCCATAATCTTTTACGCATGAGGTTGTCTAACGTCGACGCGACCAAAGTTTTCGCACATTTTCCTACGCATCACTCGATGACTACCAAACAGTTTGGCAACGAACGTTGCTTTATTCCCTTTGGTCCGCTTCTATCGCAGCACCATCAATCGCGCGGCGAGGCGCGCGAGCTCCCGCGGGCCTCCTTCGCGTCGCGGATCAAGCTCGACGTGGTGCAGGCTCGTTTGTACGTTGTAAGAGCAGGTGATGTCGGGGACCGTAAGTCAGCCGGGTGTACGGTGTCACCGGTGCGCGCTCGTATCGCGTCACTCCATCACCTCGAGGCCCTTTCTCGCACCGCTGACGCGCCTTACACGGCTGCCCCAAGATTTTCAACTCAGCCGAGCGTGAGCGCGGGGGCTTCGGTTACCCTACAGAGTTTCAGCAGCGGCCGCGACCCACGATAAACTTGGATCCTTGTCACGCATCCGGATCTTACGTCGTCTCCAGAAATTCAAGAGCCTCGAGGTGCACCGGGCTCGAAAGTGTATAAGATGTTCATACACATCCGTGGTATGAATTTGCAGTTTCGAAGATTTTTAAGATGCAGGAAGATGTGTTCTTTGCGGTCTGGTTGATCAATATTTAATAATCTGTTGCTTTTAGAGTTTCTTGGATAATCCACCATAAATCCTCTTGAAATGTTAATCACACGTTTTTCAAGAGACTGCACGTTTTAACATCGTTGTTTTATTTTCCCTGCTGTGGTACGAATTATGGGACTCAATAAATAAAGGGGTTAGGTAATTGTATTTATAACGAACTATTTTCGAATTCTTTTTTATCATTGTGATACGATATTTTTTCGCGTATGAAGGGGTTGAGATATAAATACGAAGATAGAGTATTACAATCCTTATTTAAATGGTTTATACAAATTTAAATTACTTTTCAGTGCCATATAAAGAAAAAAATTTCTCCGGGTGATCAATTTTCCCAATCCCAAGAACAGCATCAGAAAAAAAAAGAATTTCTCTTTTACCCGACAAAGGCCGATTCGTGCACCGAAGGTCCTGCTTCCCGGAACGAGCTCATTTGCGGCGAATCGACTGTTCTCCAGCTCTCACGGCTAATCGAATCGCCTAATCTTCGTCGGATTCGAACCGAATCGCTCCTTACACGGAATGCAAACGACTCAGGCCGTATCCCGCGCAACCTTTCTTCCCACGAGGACCAGGAACGGAAAAACGTCGCCCACCATAAATCCAGCCAACACAAACCGACCAAGAGGATCAACCTGTACAATCCCACCTGTACTTCACGCAAACATTACCAAACTCCGTTTACCTCGTACGAAACGTCAGTCTAACTATACCATATTCAATTACCACGTCTTATTTAAACGCTGTCTGTGGGTTCCGTGGTGGTTCACGTTAACAAAACACGTTGCCACCTCCGCGCATCCGGATGATTTACCATCAGCCATCATTCCATCGTCCTGACAGCGATGGTTTTGGCCCAGCAACGTTTTCGCGGAACGCGTAAAAGAGATTAGTTCGGCCGTGGCCGCAGAAGTGACGTTTAACGGCCATTGCGCTCAAAACTGCGACAACCGCGCGCGCCCGGTGCAACAATATTTGCGAAGCACGCGGCACAAGTAGGATCGGCGATGTGACGAGGGAGGGAGGGTGCAGTGTCGACCAAGGGGGAGGGATATTAACATCCGGTCTGAGGATTTACGGCGCCATTCGCGTGGCTCCCGGGTCTCGGACGATTTTGTAAAACGAAACGTCTCGTTAGCAAGTCGCTTACAGCCGAACGCTCCGCGTGTCCACGTGTTATATGCATGTGTATATATAGACATGGATGTACGTACACGTTTATAACGTACACACCGGGACGAAGACTGCTTGGTGGTTTTACAGCGGTCTAAATTACCCGTGCGACGTACAGTTATGATGTTAACGATCCGCTCGAGGAACCGCGACAACGACGGAGCAGGGAGGAAGGGTGGTCGAGTGCTTGCACACCGTACTAGTCGCCTGGTGCATGCGAAATCACTCCGTGGACGTTACCCTTCAGCTCAGAACAGATATCGTATCGCGAGATGAAAAAAAATAGCATGTTCCTTTTGATAGGGTGCTGGTGGTAAACGTGTTAGGTTCGTTAGCGGTGGCGGTAAAGTTGTTCGTTTTGTTTTGGATGAGTGGACGAGTTATTAAGCTTGTTTCGTTTGAAATTGTCTACTGATTGTTCGATAACGTTCGATAGGTCCAATAAACGTGGTAAATGTACGAAGATCGATATTGGCTTGATTTAAACATAGTTTCGATTCTCACTAAACCTGTATCTACCAAGAGAAATAATTTCAGGAGACTCATGCTTCGTAGTCTATGATAAAATCGTTTTGTAAAAATGATATTCTGTGATCACAAGAAACTTGAACCTCGACCGAATTTGTTAGGCACAGAATACGACAATGTCTGTTTTAGGTCTATTACGTTACATGAATTTGAAGAAGATGTGAATACAACTACGTAATATTCTTTCATGACACTATTTGACTACCGCCTTTTGCAGACATTGTGGAATTAGTTAGATAGAAGACATATGAATTGTTTCACAAATGGATGACGTATGACTGAACCAACGCGTACAGCATTTCAGTCAAAACCTTCATACCATCATATGGATAATGATATGGGAAAATCTCGGAAGTGGCGAGACAATTGTATGAAACGTAACAGAATTGATTAAACGAAATAATACTATCGTAACGAATTAACTAATTACATTCCACGAAACCACTATTACTTTCTCATCACGGGAATAGGTAAGATCCGAAGAACGAGAGTTTCAATAAACGCGGCGTTGCTGTATGGCAACGGAGCCGAGTGCCAAGCTCTTTTTCCTCTGCTTGGAGGACGAAGGCCGGGTTGGAGGACGGTAAATTTCGAGCGGTGATTAAGCGTCGTCTCGGGGGCTTAAGCGAAATCGCTCTTCGTCTCCGTTAACATCAAAATCCTCTTAAGACACCGGTTCGCCGTCGCGGCAGCTCGGTTGCAGCTGTAAGTGATAAAATTATTTCAACCTCCGGTCAAATAGAGCAAATCGCGAGCACCGCGACGGACGTGCATCGCGCGAAGAAAAACACCTCGACGGCGATGCGCGCAAGAGCGCGGGGACGCGGCGCGGGAATAAATGGCCTGGCCGATAAAATTATTTCGGACGCGATGTTAAGAAAGGAAGTCTTGCGGCGCCGCGCGATACTCGTCGACAGCCACGCGGTTGGAGCAAAGAGCAAAATGATATACCTGCGAGAAGCGCCCTCTGAAAATTGATTAACGAACGTGGCTACCTTCTTGCGTAAATTTGTTGCGACTAAGTACTTTGGGAAAGCAAACGCTCGTAATAATTAATGTTTCGTGACTTTATAGTAGCGTGTGCGCTAAATACAAAAAAAAAATAGGCCCTTCATAAAGATTTATTGATCGCAAATTGTATTCTAGAAGAAGCATGTAAGCTAAATACAAAAAATATTGATTCTTCGCAAAGATTTCTCAATCGAAAATGGAGATCGGAAAGAATAGCACGCTACGTAATAAATTATTATGCTTCTCAACAAGTTACATTAAAATTACATTAGTTATTAAAGGCCACGCGATAGTAATTTAACTATCAGCGAAATCAAGAAAGGAGAAATAAACGTCATGGGTAGGCACGAGAATCTACCGCAAATTGCGCAACGTCTACGAGAACACGCGTCATCGGGGATGAACGGGCCGACTGATAAACTTATTTCGAGCGAGGCGCACGAGCAGGGAGCCGGTAACAGCGAGAAACGGTCGTCAACGCGCGGAAAGGTGTCGACGAAACGAACGGCCTAGGCGATAAAATTATTTCGACGAAATAGAGTAAATGGTGGATTCGCGGCGGAGGAAAAACGCGTCGGACGCGGCGTCGAAATAAACGGCCTAAGTGGCAGTTACAGCACGTGGGACGGGAGGAGATGGACCGGGGGGACGGGCAGACCGATAAATAACTGCTGGTTTATTAGCCAGATACGCGACGGTGGGGAGGGAACGGTTAAATTAGCAGAAATATTAGTACACATTTGCGCCACTGCGAAACACGCTGCTGTTCAACGGAAGTAGCGACAGTCGTGTGTTATACTCTACAAACAAGGAGATGGAATAGAATAGTTTTCGAAGTATGTTTCCTCCCACTCGCATAAATTAGAAAAACTCAGTCTTAAATTAACTTAATAATAAATCACATCAATCTTATTAGATTTTACTTAATGGAAGTGGCTTAATTTAGTAGATCGAATAGGATTTAGTAGATCGTTTCGAATTTCGATAACGATGAATCGTACTGTTTGGGTATAAACATTAACATAAAGAAATTTGTTAATTTAATTTTGATCGACTAACTTGTACGAAAGGCCAGGATACCTCTAGTTTTAAAAAGATAATATTCTTCTTTAGTTTTTTAGTAAATTTTGTCCTCGAAGATAATTTACAACACCTCCTTTGGTATCGCTATGCACTGTACAATCTAACGAATCGAATTCCACTTCCGACTGTAGGATTAATCAGCCTGGTCCAGGAGAAAATAACATATACGTTGTCCGATCGGATAAATTCCATCTTGAACTCAATTCGAGAGCTGTTTCATCCCCGCGGTACACGATTCCTGGTAAGCTAGCACGCGTACGCGGAGGATCGCGAAGGGTTACACACGGTAACAAGCTGGCAACGCTTCTAACTACTGTCCGGGCTGATATATGTGACGGAAAATTGTGGGCGAAGGTAGCGAGAAAGAGAGAGCGGAACAACGAGTAGAAACAGAGCAGCGAACGGAGAAAACGAAGTAGCGGAGGGGAGTGAAGAAGGTGTATCGCGGAAAGAAGAAAAAGGGGTGGTTGCCGTTGGGCAAGGGCGGACAGCGTCCGTGCACGTAGACGCAGGGGGAACGCGTTTTATTTACGAATTATTTCATTTGTCTCGCGTATTCTAATTAGACCTGCTATTTCTAAGCAACACCACTGGCATCGTCCGTCGACGTCGTCGTCGCCGTCGTTCCTGAACGCAGCCCTCGTCCGAGCTAACGTTCCACGGTGCAACGGCCATGCTCTAATTGCATTACGGAAACATGAGTTTCCCCCGGCGAAATATATCACGAAACTTATCGCGCCACGAAGAAATTGCCGCGGCGCTCGCATACACTTCGCCGGCGCGCAAGTGCAAGCCTCGTAAGCTCTGCGGCCCGCCTACGTGCGCCCTTATACCTGCCCACCCACGCGAAGCATACATCACAGCCCGCACTTTCGGTCTGCGTGAAAAAAGAAAGAAAGCAGGAAGAAAAGAAACAGAACAGAAAAGAAACTCCTTTCTATGCCTCTCGCTTCGTTTCGCGAGTTTCTCTCAGAAAAATCCACGAGATTCCGCGACCGAAGATCGAAGTAACTTTATCGTTTTTATGTAATTTCTTTAACCTCCTTTCTAGCTCAACCACGATCGACTTAATTAACCTCGAAGTTACCGCGGAATGCGAAGAGCCGCACGACGAGCCTCGTCGAGGTTATTTCGGATGCATCGGAGCATGGTCGAGCGGTGAAAAGTTATGCGCTACTAATTTGCGCGTGGACATCGGTTACGGTTAATTACGAGGCCGGCAGCGAGGGAAAATGTCAGCGATATGGACAGATGCCTGAGAAAATATTGGTGGTACGGGGGAGCACGTAAACAGGGAGCCTTGCCAAAAATTCCGCACGCGTTACATCGCACGCGTCCGTCTGTCTGTCTGTCTGTCTGTCTGTCTCTCTCTCTCTCTCTCTCTTTCCATCTCTCTCTCCCTCTCTCCTTGCGAGCGGCTGCACCGCCGCGACGCAATTAACACTGTTCAGGACTCGGCCGCGCAATTATCGTGGCATCGCGTAGGCGTCGCTAGAACGTGCACCAAATAAATATTAACGCGTGGCTCGATGAAAAAAATCCCGATCGCCGGAGGCCTCCTTAAACTTGATTTGTGCTCAATTACCGCGCTCCACGTTCACCACCCTTTATCCCCCGTCCTCTTGTCCCTTTCAATTCCTGTCTCGAGCCAACCTCTACTCTCTTTCTCCTTCTTATTATACGAGCTCGTCGTTTCGCGAGGCGTCGCGACGATTTTATTTATACGCGCCGCAAACCACCCGCGTCTCCGTGGCGTCGCGATGCAATGAGAACGCGAGCAGACGTGCCGGACCAACCGCGTGCAGCCAGGATGGGCAAAGGGAGGACGAGGATGGGAAACGTAGAGCAATTCGTTTCGCATTTTATATCCGGCTGCAGGAACCGTCGCTGATTCACCCCCGTGGACGACACCGTAAACGGGAACGCGGATTATTTCGATCCTTGGTGAAGTTTACTGAAGCTGAGACAGCCTCCGGGGAATTCTTACATTCCGGTCGGTATAAACAAGATTCTTGCTGGACGACGCCGATACATCGACGGAGTTACAGTACGATCCGTTAAAGACCACGACAATTTTTTTGATTCGCAAGTTCAATGGAGATTATGTGCAACAGGACAGTTCAGTCTGAGAAGCTATCGAGTGTATGTTATAGAAAGTTCACACTCACGTGAAAGTTACAATCTTGTAGTTAAATTGTTCTTATATAAGCCGCTCGTTTGCCAAATGAATTTAACTTCGTGAAATAAAGAGTAGAAAATATCGATGAAACTTGGCCTGTGAGCGGTGCATACTGTACCGTGCGTGTTCTTTCTTGCTCAGTAGAGCGTCCCTTTCTGCCACAGATTATGTAACTTCTTAAGCAATTATAAAAAAATAATTCTTCAGAAAGATTGCAAAGATTATAGCTTGTTTCTCTGAGAAGCACCTGTATCCCATTTCGTATACCTTCTCATAATCCCTGAAATAAATTGGGAAAGAAACGTTTAAACGCAAATCCAATCCTCTAAACGGTTCTGTACGGACGCGACAAAATTTCAAGGGGTGACAGCAGGGAGGGAACGCGTATTTTCCGAGAACTTGTACGAGAACGGAAGGGTGAAAGGGCCGCTTAAACATCACGGTAAACAGGGGCTGGTGTAATTCGGATGCTGGCGCAGGTGTTACGCGGAAACATCTATCAAGATAGCGAGATACGAGCCAAGGGGGACGCTTCCGTCCTCTGTAAAGAGAACGGCATGGATTGGGAAGGGGGAGAGGTAACTGTGGATCAACTCGAAGAAACGAGGGATTTCACGGGACAGGACGCACTAAGCTTCCACGAGGGTGCTCTCTGGCTCGTCTTAACCCTTTCCGCCTCGTAACGGATCGCGTGGAATTAACTTTTCTTTAGGACGCGCGACTCTTCCAAAAGTTTGTCCAGGAACTTCCTTTGACGTGACGTGAATTAGGAGAATCTTTATTTTGGATTTGGATCAGAATTTCGTGAAACCGGTATCATTAATATGTGTCTTTATAAAAGATAGTTATTTAATTATGGATATTGTTAGATTGGAATGTTTATGCAAATTGATATGAAGTACAATGGACGATATTGTGTGTCGTTATATTCAATAGTTTGCTGTTAATAAAACTCGGATTTAGTGCTCCACCACCGATTAATCCATTAATACATTTGATAATAACACACACGAACATAACCAATAAGACAATTTCTAGAAATATTTCTCGGTCTTGACAGTTTCGATTATGGTCTACTCATCTAACTTAATGTTTTCTATGCTAGTGCTTTTTCATGACGTGCGCAAAATATGTTTCCAATGCCGAAATTATTTCGAGCAACGATAACACGAGTTCTATTTATAATATGTAATCGGTTTTAATTAGGATAAGAATCAATGAATATTTCATAAAGACACCAGTCTTTTCGAACTTCGTACAACGATAAAAAAAAAAAAAAAAAGAAAGAACAGCCACGAAGAGAATATCAAGCGTATTCTGGAAATTTCTGACCGCAAATACAATTTTAGAAATTCGAATTCGATGACGCAAGTTGAGTCTAAAAGCTGGTCCTAATGATTTAGATGTATCCTATTCACTTTATGGATCTGAAAAACTTACATCTGATCCTTTTTATCTCGATCCAGCAAATAAAAGGAATATTCAAGTTAATAACGTTAAGTAGATATCTCACCGATACCCGAAAATATTTGAAAAAACTCGCTCTCACTCATCCCCTTCTCAATTTCCTTCGAATTTATCGATTCGTCGTCAAGGCCTACTATCATAAGCGGTCGTGAAACTCACAATCGAATATCGAAAACTAAACGATTCCCGTGCACACGCGCCACTGCCATCAAACTCGTGGAGAACTCGGGGATGATAATCCTGCGAAGGCGCATTGGCAATTAAATTCGCGTTTCCCGGAGAACGAAACGAAAGGCGGCATATCCCGCGAGACTAATCCCGGCCCGCCATAAACAGCAGTCGAACGATTAACCGTATCATTATGAATCATAAGAGGAACGAAGGCAGCGGCTTATTAATTGCGATCGTTCCGAAGCGGCATTCCGCGTACGGCAAATTGCCGTAAGGTAACGCGAACGACCGTAAAATGTAACCTCACCATCTCGTTGGCTGGAATCTCGAGCGCGTGTTCGTTTCTTTTCCCCCTGCCCTCTCTTTTCCCCTTTTTTCCGTTCTCTCTTTTTCATTTTAATTCGAGCATCGATGGGGAGAGCGTGAAAAAAAAATCTGTCGACATTTAACTGGAGGCAGCGAGCCACTCGTAACGCGTTCCATATATCAGCGATGCGTTCGTGGAATGTTGCTGCTAACGATTATTGTTCGAAGGTTCGCATACGATGAACGATAATAAAAAACGAGTACAAAGTGCATATTTTCAGATAGACTAATTTAGCTTGGAATAATACATACATAATTTAACACACGATCAGATAGTTGTTCAGAGATCGGAATTAGAAACCGCGCGGAAAGTATTCCAAGAGCAGAGGCAGCACGCCTTGTCGAGCTTATCAGCCGCACCTGCAGCCGCATTCTAAGCGGATGCAGCCACCTACGAGGGGCCGGTTAACCTGTTCCTCGCGACGATCGAGATCCTGGTGAGCGGACGATACCACCGCTTGTATACCGCAGAATCTCGCGGCGATGGGCTCGCGGTGTCTCGCATTTTTCGCTATCGCATTTATGGCGAGCGGAACCGAAAATCTCGCCGGAGTACACGCGCTCGTGAGTGCGTTTATCGGTAGCGTCAAAATTCCACGGAATTTACAGTATCCTCGTTTCGATATACGAACGTCGAATACAAGGAACAAGAGCACAGAGGCGAACAGCGAGAGAAGAAGAAAAACGAAGAAGGTAGAATAAAAAGAAAAGTAGAACGAGGCGGTTTACTTGTCTCGGAAATCTCTCGGAGATCTCTCTGTCTCGCTCCCTCGACGGCCCAGATACGAAAATCGTAAAGTCGCTACATAATAGCGGCTAGTATAATCCGGTACGGCACTTCGCGCCGAGATTAAAGGTGCATAAAGCGGGCTGGCATAAACGTTTTACAGGCTGCTCGCCTACCTGGCTGCCAAGCATGCAAGCCGCGCGAACGAGATATTATTTTGAACGTCTCGTTACGTCGCTGCGTGGCCGGCTTCGACAGTGTTACGGTTTTATTCCGCGGGAAATATTCGCCTTACCCGTGTTAACGCGTGTGGTCGAACCGCAGCGAATAACAGAATAGAACAACCGTAGTACGGTTTTAAAGAAATAATCGTCGAACAATGCGACACTCTAAGGGTCGTTAAGGTTTACGACCGGTGAAAGTCGAACAACGATGACTGTCAGATAGGGAACGTGGGAAATGCGGATAGAGAGATAGCGAGATGGAAATTAAGAAAACGATGTTGTCACGTCCTTTGTCTTTTCGTGATTTATTTACCTTTACTCGGATCGATAAAATTTTGTTCTCGATAAAGGTGCCATTTGTAAATTTTCGATAATAAAAAGATAAGATTTCTCAGATTGGTACATTCAACTTTGTTGCAACTACGAGTCGCAAAAATCGAATTCCTAAATTCCTAGCCGACACGCCGATACGTCAAATTCTTTTCAACTTGCTTCAATGGCTTTCCTTCGAACGGAACGCGAAAACCTATTGAAACGGCAGCTTTATCTTCGACAAGGGGCACGCCAGGAATCCCGCGGGCTCAACAATGCCGTCTAATGGCGGCGCGGAGACAGGTATCGCGGGAATTTCGAAATCTACCACACGGGTGCGTACGTTTCAAAGTGTTGTCGATACAGTTCTCCGTATTTCGCGCGATCGACGCGTTCAACTAATCTACTTGTCGCTGTTTGACTAGCTTAACCGACGAACTTAATGTGATTCAGATTTTATGGATAACATCGATGTTGTAACCAGGCAAGAGGAAAAAGAAATTTGTATTTCAATGAGGCTAAGATTGAGAAAGTGTCTCTGGTTAGAAAACGAATTATTAACTGTCCGTGAAAGACTGTAATTCATGGAATCGATTTATGTATACGTATTGAGTTGTTCGAACAATTCATAGTGTGTTTGGCACCAGTCGAAGTATTCTATTTAGTATTTGGTTGAAAAGAAGTTCCTAATTGTATTGATATTAAAAGAGGCTAAAATGGAATATCTGTATTCGATTAATAATAAAGTTTCGTCTCCTTTACGATAAACTGATGAAGATTAAAATATTGAATCTGAATGGAATGTTGAATTTCATTCACCGGATGTAACAAATCGCGCTGCCATTTATTCAGGCTCCTATAAAACTCTTTTAATTATCAGAAATAGAATACTCTAAAAACTTAATGAAACTCGAGTAAAATCTATAAAGTGAAGTAAGAGAAGAAGGATGAAAACCTTTTCGAGAAAAATTCGTCGAAAAAGAATCATTGAAGAAAAATGGAGATTATATATTTATGTAATAAGACTAAATTTTCATACATTTCGCTACGAATTCTTCGAACAGTTTAACGCAATAAATTTTCTCGTGGCACTCACCAGTTGTTAACTTGGAGAATCGTCAACCCCGTGTCCTGAGC
The DNA here is from genome assembly GCF_041682495.2 of Bombus fervidus. Classification (NCBI taxonomy): domain Eukaryota; kingdom Metazoa; phylum Arthropoda; class Insecta; order Hymenoptera; family Apidae; genus Bombus; species Bombus fervidus. Next base: position 2,614,528 of record NC_091527.1, on the reverse strand, counting down.
CAGTTGCTTCTTCTGGTCTTCCGAAGGGTACGGATGCTACAACAAAAAGAAACGAAAGAACTTAATAACTTTCTTCCTCTAGAAATCTAATTACCACGTACATTTTACAAAATATCATAATCACATGCTATCTACGACTAACCCAGCAAATCTTCCTCTTCGATGGTAATACTCGAAAATATTTCTAGCCAATGTTACATCTTCCTTACTATACGCGAGAGTAGTCGAGGCGAGCCGGTCGCAACTTACGCGTTATTTACGACGACACAGCGTCGAAGCGAGGGCAAAGCCCGAGCCGTTCCGCGTTCCCCGGCAGTCTATGCTTTTAAACAATTTATCGAGTGATTTATCGCGTAACAGGTAAGTGCACAGAGCGCATAGATGGCACGGGGGACTTTTATCTGCGCGACGGCAGTCGCATTACTGGGCATCGCGTCGTCTGGACGCACCTGCGAAATGCTATATGCTATATTTATTGCTGGACAACAACGACAATAAAAAAAGGAGAGAGAAGAAGAAAAAAGAGAAAAAAATAAGAGAAGAGTGGTAGACAAAAAGGTCGTCCCTCTATAACGGAGCAACAAGCGTTTTATCGTGTTGTGTCGATGCAGATGCACGCAGGACGATCAGTCCTTCGATGCTCGTATTGGCTTTCAGGAAAGACAGAGTTTACGAGAGGCCATTCAAGATATACGGGAGAAAGGTCAATGGTGAAGGGACACGTTCTGGATAGGCGGTTTACAAGATAATCTCTGTGTCGCGAATTATTGAAGGAAATCGACGGATCCGCGGCGATAAAGCCCTCGGAAACGACAGCTTTACATGACCGAGCTGGATTTAGTGGTCGCAAGGAAGGTCGTAGCAACTTCGTTGCTGGTTGCACGCTATGTCGTTGTAAATTATTCTCTTGTTGCGTTTTAACGTTACCCTTTTGCAGAAACTTGTTTCCTAACGGCACATGGGCGATGTTAACTTTGCAAGCTATAACTTTGTTGCTAAAATAATTCCCCAACAAGGCGCGCCTGTAATTATGGTTTTACGTAGGTTGTACAAAAATTCTTGATTAAATGGAACATGTTGCAAGATTAAATATTTACGATTAAAGCGCCGAGGTTTAAAATGTTAATGCTTAATAAAGCGAGTGAAATTTCACTCCATGTAAAGTTCGTTTTATATCATCGCAAATTTTTCCGTACATCCCGGCAACTTTCCTATTTTTAATACTTTTAATAATAAAACATTTAATAAGTTATTCGTTTCTGTAACGAAATTTAGAGGATGATTACTGATTATCGATTTCGAAAATGAAAAAATATAAACTAAGGTGAAACTGTAGTATTTACTTGGTTTTATTTGTGTCTTAGACAGTATTTAAGAGTTAACTACGTCAAAGCCATGATATAATTTTAATTTGTCGAAATAAAATTACACGTATATAAACGCCGCTTTAAAATTCCATCAGGATACATTCAGATTCTCGCTTGCCGTACCGAAAAAATGATTCACTGTGACACAAGTGGCGAAGGGAACTCGCCATTGGCAAGAGCTCAAAGGCGCGGCGGCGAAAGCGGAGCTAGATGCATAAATGATGCACTCCTCGGTTATTCCATCGGTCTTGCTGCGCGAGTCCATAAATTCGTGTATAAATCTCATCGTTCTCCAAGCGAAGTTACTGCTCGCATTAATTTCGCACTTGCGGCAACACCAACCGCTTCGATGCACGCCGAGCAACAGGAAGACGAACGACACGTGCCCGAACCTACGCGCGTTACAACGAAAACATTCCCGCAAGATGTCTTGGTTCGTAAACGATGTTAATCCGTGCGCATGATGTCTATCGAGTGAAAAAAATATTCTGTGAAAATTGAAAATTTAAAAGTGCGTCTTGATTCAAATCTTTCTTTCTTGAGTATTTTAAACATAACAAAAACAGTACTATCACTGATCAAGAAAAGGTGAAAATAAATTACCATCTATAAAAGTACCTGGATACATTAATTTTGTTAAAATATACAATTTTATTGGTTTATATTACCTATTAAAAGATAGAGTATCATTATTTGTAGTATCATTATTTGAAATATCAGTAATCTTTATAGTAATTTAAAAGAAACTTAATTGTACGATTCATAATTTCGAAATGAAGCCAATTAACACCAAGAAGTTAATTTTATTGTCATAATCAGAATAAAGATCAATATTATTCTACATTTTTATAGCTATGATTTTGTAATTGAATAACATCCTGTCAAAGATAAACAAGTTTCTGAACTCTATTAAACGGTATCATACATAATTTACGGATGTTACAAATAACTGAATCAATTGTACACAAGACTAAAATGTTAGCTGAATGACCTGTCAGAACATAGAATCATATTCTGCATTATGAAGAAAAAAGAACGCACGCGATCCGCGGATAATCACGTTAATTACATCACGAGCTACACGAAACGCTCGTCCCCCGGGGACAATGCGTCGTGCATCTTAATTTTCATCTCTTGTATTAATTCCCACCGTGATATTAAAGTCGTCACTAAACAAACAAATCGAGGTTACCATGGATCCATTTATCATAGAAAGCATGGAACTCGTGCGAATGTCGAACTTACGTACGTACATTGCTAGTCCTGTAGATATATCATGTCGCATTTTCACATCAGCAACTTTGTAGTTCTACTCTCATCTAAAACTACCATTCTCAAATTTCTGGCATATGTCCTTGAGAATCTTTAGGAGATTCGAAGTATCTTTCGTCGTAGCTTCACTCATGTTCAAGTCATTCTCCTCATGAAACCTCATTCTTTCAAGCGCTTTAGTGTTATCGTCCTTCTTTCTGATGACATTGTTGCTTGTTCTTATTTAGGGTATTGTTCTTCGTGTTCCTCGTATCTTCTCACATTCTTCTTTTTATTTCTTTGAGTCTTTTTACTGCCTTTTCGCTTCTTTTATGGAGTTATTGCATAGTTTTTCTATTCTTTCATTTTACGTATCTTATCACGATCTCGTTTCTTTATTTCATTACCAGACTCTTTTTATTGATGTAACTTTCTTCTATGTCGTTACAACGCTAGTGTTCCTCCACGCATTCCCTAAATGCTGAATTCTCTTTTTCTGATACTCTTGTATTACTTTTTCTCTTTTGTCTCGTGATTCCTTTGCACTAAAATTTTTATGATCAAAGTATTTTATTTCCATGCTTTCAGTCCATAACAAAGAACATCTGATAAAACGCCTACTCGACAATGCTACTGTCAAAGGTTTCCGATTTCTTCTCACCTCTTCATCCCCCTTTTTCATATACCTTCGACATCCCCTCGCCGACCTCACGATCATTTCTTAATCGGGGAACGTTCAACCGGAGGAATGAGAAGCGTCTGCAAGATTCATTCAATTCGCGGAATGTTACCTGTAACTTTCTCGCGGTAATACTTTTAGCGAGTCAAAGTTGTGCATCGTCACGGGTGGCCCCAGCGGGGGTGGGGCGACCCTCCTGGAAAAGCATCGGCGGCGATACGGAGGAGGGAGGAGGGTGGGCAGGCCAGAACGGACCGCCGCGAGCACTTAAGACTATTGTTTTCAATGTAATTGGATAGCTGCTGCCTTCTCTCTTTCTCTCTTTGTCCCTTTTACTTCCGCCTGCCTTCCGTTCCGGCAGCTACCACGATCCCAGACGAGGGTGGAAAGCAGTCAGCCAGCCGGTCCCCATGTAGCTTCAACAATTATCTTGATTGTTTTATGCATACACCAACGAGGCGGACGCGACTCTGGCCAATAGGAGGGGAGAGACGGTCCTTGGATTTTGCGAACGAAACACGATCCAGTTGAAACTCCTTCCGACTTTTCCGCTTGTTTCTGCCTTTCTCGGTTAATGATAAATCTGTCGCCAGTCAATTTTTCTCCTTATTGTTTCGTCAAGGACAAAAGTGGTTTCGGTTACATTTTTCTGAACATCAGTTACTGGCACGAATTTATTTCAAAAAGCTGTGTTAATAATACACAGACGAAGGAATTAAATGTTTCTAGATTACTTCCTTTAAATCATTCTTTTATACCTTTCAAGGATTATTCAACATTTATCAGTTTGGAAATAAATATAATAACCGCCCGAAGAATTCAGAGCGGAAGTTGAAATATACAAGTACAAAATACGTGAATCTACATTAGAAAATTTCTTCACGTGCTCTTAATCGAAATGTTATATCCTCGTCTGTCTATACTTTCGATAGTTCCTCTGCTCACAACAAGCAAACCACGTTCGCTGTAACTTCCCACTGATTTGCACCCTCGTATTATGTTCCTCGTTATATTCCTCGCTTCCTAAATAACAAAATTCGCATCTATAATTTTTCCTTTTCTAAAAGTTTCTTTCTCCCTTCGAGTCCCAAACTCGTCACGACTTGCCTTCCCGGAATAATTGGCGTCTCTCAATCCTTCGCTCTTTATTTAGCCACGATCAATCCTCGTCGAATACGCAGCCACGTCTCAATCGACCCTCTCGCGGCTGTATACCGTCGGTATGACGTTACCGCCGCAAATGGAGAGAACGCTAGGTAGCCAGGCAAGATCCGATAGAAACTCCACGAGCAGACAATGCTCTGGGCCGATTTAATTAGGATAAGAATCGCTTGGATCGCGTATACACGGCCGCACAATGGGCTTTCACGGAGGGGGTGAGAGAGGAAAGCGGTTCGAGCGGAGAGGAGAGTCGAAGCCACGCTTCTGTTGCATGTATACTATGGCTCGCCTCCAAGAAACATGATATACAACGGGGTAGAGGAATTGGCGGCGGGCTTACAGCGGTTTCCAAAAATACCGCAGGCTTCGGGAAAAAGTAACGAGCAAAGAGGGGAGTTCAACCAGGGGGTACGAGGGGCCGGGAACGTAATACCGCGAGCGCCACGTGCTAATTATGTAAAAATATGATGCGGTTCGGCCGCTTGCGGTGCTGCCGCGGGCTTTTATGCGCAGCCGGATTCGCTCGCGCGTACGTGCGCGCTACCATCGGGTTTGGCATCGGCTCGTGGGGCCCGATATTCTCGTCGAATTTAGTGTTTGCGCGACCTGGTGGTGAATTACGAGCGACAGTGTCGCCGTGCAAAACCGGGCCTGATTTAGTCGACCACCATATTCCACCATACTTACGCGATTATCGCACGAAGAGAAAACGATCGGAACTGCGTTGATTAGAGTGGATAATGTTGGGTCAGTATGCGTGTTAAATGAAGCATGGGTCGGTAACTAGAATTAATAAAGATTTTGGAAATTTAGAAGGAATATTCCTACAATTTTTCTTAGCTTAATTCGCAATTGATATGGTATTGTTCTCATTGCTAATAAATTAGCAAGTAATGATTATAGAATTTATTTATATGGAGGTAACAATTGTCCTTGTATTACGGGAATAGGTATCGAGAAAAATGAAAAATGCAGAAGGAAATATGTTATAACTGTCCGTGATTTGATCTGTACCACACCAGTTGATGATTGACACTTGAAGAGTATTGCAAATATTATCTACGTGACCTTAATTCTGTAATTTGAAGCTCTCTAACTATATCGTGTTTCTTTTAGTGATGTTTAAATTACATATATGAAATTTCCAAACCTACAGCTCGCTAGATGACTGTCCGATAGATTAAATAGATTTGCGAGAAAGAAAATAGAGGTCAGAATAGTAGCCGTTTCAAGCGTAGAATCAGAACTGGTAGAAGAAAGAGACACGCGGAATTGTCAAAGCGGATGACTCGAGTCGGCAGCCAAACAAGCGATAAAATGAAACTGAGCGATAAAAAGACAATATGAAAACCATTTGTGCTCTCGGTCGACTCGGGCTGGGGTAGAAACGAGCGAGGCGGAAGCCCGGCTAAGTGTGTAAATGAGTCCGTAGTTTAGCCCGATTGCCTCTAGACGACCCCTTTTCGTGGTACGCTAACCTCATCGCACGGGCTGCTACCTTGATAGCGGAGACGTAGCTGAAATAACCGCGGCCCTTTCGTGGAGCGAACTGCTCTGCAAGACAATTCTCGAAGCAATGAGATCGTTCGTGACCCAAATTCAAATCAGTACAAACTCGCAAGCTGGTGAAGTATCTTTTCCAAGGAGTTCCAACCTCTTAGCGTATCCACAGGTGTGTGTGTGGTACCAGCGTTCGATATTCAGAATTCAACTGCGATAATTTGGAATAAAAATAAAATTCGGCGGGGAATCCGTCAGTGTCACGCGGTTTCCTCGAGGATGATCAATTAACGCAAGAAACGGATCGGGAGAATATAACGTCGTGGCAAACCGATTCCACGTCAAATTAATTGAAGGATTACACCGAAAGATTACTGAAGGAATGATATGCCCACTTCTACATCGAGATATACGAAACCGAAAAACGCAAAAAGAAGAAAACTAATTTCACTGTCTATTAATATTCAATGTACGCGCATTAGCATCGCGCAATGTTTCAAGTTGTAACCTGTTCTCGAGCGCGAATAGCCAGGCTACAGACGATAAATCATAGGAAAGCGAGAAGCAAGCCGAGCCCGTTATTAATCGTTCTCGATAAGCAACCGACCGACTGGTTTCCGCAGAATTGCCAAAGTCTGGCCGACGATAACGACGACGACACCCCCGGCCCCCAGAATGGCCGAGCCACATCTTGCACCCTGATCGGACCAATTGCGCACGTATCCTCGTTACGATCAAACGAGACGATACAGTAACCGGTTGTCACGAAGAAGCCGCTTTTCTCCCTCGGATTCGTCGTTTACCCTTGACTGCGCTATCCACGTAACGCCCGACGATCGACGATCTCGCTATGTCGCCGCGAGCACGACAATTTGCTGGCTCTCGATGCTGCGTCAGGTCGTCGATGTCGAATGGGCGGACTTTCACGTCCGACCGACTCGTTTCCTGATCCTCTTCTCTCTTTCCATCCGCGTGTCCTTCGTTCGAAACTCGGGTTTCCCCTCGATAACCGCGGCGCTGAATGACACATCGATGACGATCGCTGCTGACTCCGACTAACGAGCGGGGCGTTGGGGGCGTGGGAGCAGAGATCGCGCCTCGTCATCACGCGCCTCGGTTTCACCCTTCCTGTACCCGTAGATCTCGCGGCAAAAGTGTTACACGTTGGAGCAAGGATTCTGCGAAGCTCCGTAATTTTTCGAAGGCTTGAGTTTGATTTTACAAAGGTTAAAAACTTTTCTCAATACATAGTTATGGAATTGTGCTACCGTTGGAATCGTTGACGAATGTATAGCACTCGTAGATTTAGTGAGTGGTAAATGGCAACTAAGGAAGAAAAGAATTGCCTGATGTTGTTTCCTCTTCCTTTTCACTCGGTGTCAGAAGATGATATAAAATTGTATTTTTGGACACGAAAATTTTGGGCAACAACGAGAGATAAATTTGGTCAATTCTACGAGAAGTAACCAACCGGATTCCATCTATAAAATTTTCTTCCAAATCTGCACAACATTTTCATAGAATGGCGTGGTATCTTCATAACTTGAAACTTGTATACGTGAACAGTTTAACTCGTTTATTCGACACCCGCGATGAAATCAATTATCTTAACTTTTAATAACCGTTTTTCCGAGGGTAAAAAGAAGCGACCTATCGTTAGGAAAGCACCCGGCAGTAAAGCTGCCACGGTCGAGCAATTTGAAAGCAGAGGGTCGGTCTTTGCTGATGCGAGAAGCGGGACGAGCGAACGGCGCGCGAAGGAAAAGGACCAGAGAACTGGAGGACGAAATCGGCGACGTCAGCGCGTCAGTCATCCCTAATACCTTCATTCCGACTGTCTCCTTCCATCGGTGGATAGCTATATAAGGCATTTCCATGAGCGAGCATAACTTCGTTACCGTCTCGGGGGTTATTCAATTTCGGCGTTAAAATCCTCTAATGTGCCGTTATTGCAAGCGGGCTGAGAGCGAAGAGCAGTGCGGAGGTAATGGCTGGCGCACGTCGAAAGGACTTCCACGGGATTTCCTTTAAGAGGAGAGGATCGTCTACGCGAAGATTCGAGAGCCAGCTGGATATTACGGAACCCGGTGCCCGACGATGAAACTCTCAGCCAAGACCTCGGGAATCGGTAGGAGGACCAGGATAAAAGACAGAATCGAGAGAACTGTAATACGCTCCTTGATCGATGATCCTCTGATTTTACCGGAGATATAACGTGTCTGCTTGAACGTTTGAAACGTCAGTTACAGTTAAATGTGACAATTATGACAAATGAAACTAGAATGACGAATGTCCATTTTTACTATTCGGCATATGCTTCTCGTTCATATGTATTAAGGCACATTCTATCTTTATACATGACGCGATAATCGGTACAAATTATCAATGTAACGACTGATCTATCAGAATTTTGAATTCTGTGCAAGACACTGATTTAAGTATTTGTAAAAGCTATCTGTAGGTGTTACAGGATAAACGTGATAAGTTAGGAATTACATATTATCTCTAAACAATTATGTAAACTTCACTGACAAATGTTTGGACGAATTAGATATAAAACCCAAAGAAGTTCATGCGTATATAAAACGCCTGAAAAAATTTTGAAATCTGGTATCGATAAATATAATATGGAGAAATTAACGAATCGAGCATCAGAATTGGTTAAAAGAACGATGCGAGGACGCAATGCATATATATTAAGTGGGAAGAAATGTGTAATCTTAGTAACGATAAATTCACTTCGAATATTTTCCATAATTTCGCATATCATGTTCTCTGTGCATGTTCGCGCTTTTAAATTTCCCATATATGGATAAAATACACATTACCATAATCCTACCATTTCTCGATCACAGTGTGTCAAGCAGTCGTGTAACGTGGTGACACGACTTTACAGAACATCCGCGAAGCTCGTTACCTGTACGCATTCCAGTGTACGCGAGCGTTAATAGATCGAACCGTGATGTTTGAACATTGAATGCAGAAACTCGGTTTTGCAACGATCGGAACGCGCTGTCAATGCGACGTTTGGCCATCAGGGATGCACGGTACTGATTAGAATCGGAGATGGGGGAACGCATTCTCCGAGCGACGAGCCGTGCACCGAACGAAGACGTGCCATGTCCCCTTTCGGTGTAATTACAGACGAAATACAATGGAATGTATGGAGGTATGCGCGAGGACGCGCCTGCTGGCTATTCGTGGCAAGCTTTGAACGATACGAGATAAGCCAAGCCCAAAGATGGTATGCCGCCGCGATGTTGACCCCCGTTGGAACATCACGACGACGGGAACCGAGCAAACGTGGAGCTCCATCTGCCAGATAGATATCGTCGGCGAATCTGCCTCGTCATTGCGGCGGCCGCGCTTGCTTGCGTTCGATAATCAGCTATTCCGGTATGCTGCATACCGGGCTCGACGGCGTGAAAAATTCCCGGACCACTGACTTCGCTCTTTCTTACGATTTTTCGTGATCGTCGATAACGTGCGCCATGAATATTAATGGAAACGTATATGTGTAGTAATCGTTGATAACTGTACTTGTATCTTTCTAACGATGAAGGATTAAGAAATTTTGTAAAACGTAGTCTTTACATTGTATGTTTCATAGATACCAAGTAAACAAATATATAAAGACCGCTAATAAAAAAAAAAGTTATTCCTTACCTTCTACAGGAGAAGATCACGTCTAAGAAAAATGCAGCTTGAAAATTTTGGGAACTGTTGCTTATCGATTACTACAAGGTTTGTCTCATATTGACTTACATTAGTATACTTTGAGCGTGTCAATTATCCAACGAATTTTAACTAATATTTCTAGTCCTATCACACCTAAGTCTGAATCTTTCATTGTCAATATTATTCATTCTTATTCATATCAAAACTTTAACGTCCCACAATACACCATAAAGCATAACACCTTTCAGACTTTTAATCGATCTGATCTTCCTACAAAAACAGATCTTCCTCAACGAAAAATCCCTAAAATCACACAAAAGGTATCTTTAACGTCTCACAACACACCCTAACACTTACTCGAACCACCTGATCCTCCTGCAAAAACAGATCGCCCTCAGCCAAAAGCCACCGAGCTCCAATCTTCTCGGAACACTACATAACTTATCGTTAGCTTCTTAGAGGTCAAAGAGCAGGATTCGGCAGGGTGGCCGAGGAATCGATGCGAATTGGTACGGCGACCTGCAGGGCGTGGTCGAAGCGGGTCTCTGTGACACGGCCACCTCAATCACCGTGTAACGCCCAGGCCTGTCATTATCACGCGACCCTGTCTACCATAGGATCCATTTGCGCGCGTACACAACCGAGGAACATCGAGCGTGTCTACGTTGAGTTTCCTCTGGACCGAATGAAGTGCACGTGCGTTCCAAGTCTCCCACGATCGTGTTTCGTCAAGAACAAGCACGAAGGGTGCGTAAAGGAGGAACCCTGAAACGTGGCGGTCAGACACACCTACCTCATTGTGTCGTTCGAAGTAGCGTTAGCCTCGAGATCGAGGTAGTTCAATCGTCGCGACAACCGATGACCGTTGACCCAAGCTACTGACCCGGCTTTGTCTCCCAATTTCATTGATTAGGCCGCGTCCCGCGCCCTAAGGATCGTCTAGGGGCCGTATCGAACTGATTGGACCGTGCTAATGAAACGTCTGACGGCTACTCCGGACTAATCTCCACCGAAGAGGGACCACTGGTTGCGATTAACTGACCGGTTAATGGTCCGAGGAAAGTGCACACCTGCGATTTCGTTATGGCGCTGTTTTCAGAGAGCTTCGCTGATGGAACGTCGAGCGCTTGATTATTTTGCTGAAGTTACGCGAGAAAGTTGTTTTCATAGGATATCGTCAATGAAAACGTTTGGAATAAGGTGATATATGTTATAACAATATTATTAGAGAGTAGATTTTGTAAAGAAATTGGAGAATATTCTGAAGAAGGGTGTTTAGGTCTATGGGTAAATATATAAGTTCCGAGTAGTATATGTTATTTTGTGAATATAAAAAGATCAAGGTTCTTTAAGAGCCATTATAATTATCGAGTCAAACGTAGCTGATATTGAAATGACAGAACTAACATTTATTCAATTCAGCTTTTTGTCTTATGGACCGTTCTTCTAGATAATTCCTCAATTAGTTCCACTGGAAAAGAGTCAAAAATAAATCAATAGTGATTTAATCGAAAAATTCTTCGTAAACTTCTATGGAGAACAGACGTTCAGTAACTTACATAGTCCATAACATACACGAGAGTGTTAATTACCGTTACATCCTCGGATTTGAAAGAAAACAATCATCACAACGATATGTACGTCGAAAATTATAAAACTTCACAAAACGAATTCTAATGATGCAGTTAGGGCCGAAGCGTAGGCTGTGCACCGGGCCGACAAACTATTCAAGGCAGGCCAAAATGTCGAGGTCTCCGAGGCCCTCGAAAGGTACAACGTCATCGATGCAACACTGACAGAGTTCTGTTTTCCTGGGTAAGGACTGCACCGGGCCCTTTTTCCTCGTCACGTCAATCGGAACCGTAGAGAGCTCAGACCTCGTGAGTTGTGGGAATCAGGATAATTATAACGTTTCCGTTCGGTTTAGACGCGACTTCGGGGTGAGAGGACGGAGCCGTAATAACGTAACCTCCTCCTCTTCAAAGGGGCCCCCGGGCGGCAATTCCACGCTCATGCTCGCGCCGCTACCCGGCAATCATCCCCAGTCAGTCTTTCAGTCAGTTTCGTTGCTATTTAATTATCCATTTAAACCGTATAATCTTCTGCTACGGGGCACCGCGCGATTCTCACTCGTGCCTCGCTCTCGACTCAGACAGCGACAACCAGAAGAAGAAGAGCGAACAAGGGAAAATCGGGTGAGATATCGAGAGACTGTGCGATGCAGATCGAATATGTGGATACGAGAGAGTGTCGGCGTAACGTGGGATCTCTCGCGTACACAAGCACCGATGGACAGGCTTAGCCAGGCGTTGGTACATCGATATCGACTTGAAACTAAGTCGAGATAAGGATGGCAAGCAACTTTGTTGCGAAATAACCGTTTCTAGGTCGTGACTATGCGATACGTCGTCGTTTTCGCAAGGCTGATTTATGGCGCCTCCGGTTCGAACTGTTTTTTTACGATTAGTTGGCCAATGAGCAACGTTTTACCAGTGTCACCAGATAGAGCGTGTATATCTACTAGAATATTTCAAGGACGCCGGTGCTGCTTTGTTGATAAAAATAAGGTTTCCGAAGAAGTGAGTGGAAAGTAGAATTATATCTAAAATTTCCATAACTTCCATTCCTTTCGTATCTATGCGTTTCTTAGATTACGCTATGCTGTTTTTTTAATTGTTGACAAGCTTCTTGAACTTCGAGGAAAATATGGAAGGACTAAAACAAGGATGTAATAGGAATATAAATATTCAAGGACAACAACATAGTTAGTGGTCGATTATCTATATGAATTAATCTGCTGGAACCTTCGGAATTTCAAATTCGTTATCCAAAAATATAACATACTAAATAGCAACAATTAAAGCTCCTATCTCGCGGAAAATTTTACAAACTTCAATGTCAGCAGATAGAATATGTCCATCGAGTAGAAGGCTTCAAGTGCGTCAGTGTTATCTTCTCAGCAATGATAAAGAACATCGAAAGAAACAAACAGGAAAAAAGAATTTGCCAGTGATGGTTACAGATGTCGTATATTTTTGCGGCTTTTCGAGATGTTTTCTACGCTTTCTGGTGGAAGAAAGGAAGAAGTAATTGGATTGCACGGCAACAGGAAGCGTGGGAGTTCGGCGTATATACGTGTGGAGGCTGGCATAGCGCGGGAATGGCCGTCCTCGTCGTTACCGGTATCGGTAACAAGGATACGCTTCGCGGCGAGTGCCATTTCGTTCGAAGGTTTACTGTCCGGGCCAACGTTCGACGCGGTGGCGAGATAAAGAGGGAGGGAGATTAGAATCGACGCGATCCGCGAGAGCGTTTCGCTCTTCTCCAACCCTCTGTCCAGGCGCGGAGCGGCGAATGCCATGCTCTGAGATCGTAATTTAGATGATTATACGATACCTCCGCTATTTACGCCGTTACCAGGGCCCGGCGAAAAATGGCAGAAATTACGGGCGGAGAAACAACCGCCCCGCACGACGGAATATCCGCGCGCCGATAAATTACGGGAACGTATCCAAACACGGGCCAAACTTCTATCGAATTACCATCTGTCGGGATAACGAGGATCGTCGTTTCTACCTCCCCATCGACGATGTCCTGAGAAAAATTGCGCAACCTTCGCGAATCCTGTTGCGTAAATTTAACCACGTTGTACACCATATTTTCGGTCCTGTGGATGTTATCGTGATAAAAATGTTGTCCTAAAGCGCAAAGTTACTTGAGTCGTTCACAGGACGAAACTGTTAACTCCACTATATGAAACTTTGAAATTTTAGTGCCATTTGATTGGTCTTTATGTTTATTATGTATTACAATTTCATCGATTTTCTTTAATTTCTGTTTTGTGCAGGTGTCATATTTTCCATTATTCAATTTTCTGAGGTTTTACCTTCCTCCTTCTATTTTTTCTTTTATCTTTCTTATTTCTTTTCTCTCATGGAGAAATATAATTCCTGGAGAATAATGCAATTGCAACTAGCACAACCGCTAACAAAACAAACAACAGAACCATTTCAAACAAATTTTCAAGAACAAAAGAGTTTGCGAAACAACGGACGATGATAGCAGGAATTGGCCCTTCGTCACTCGGCGTGTCGGCAATGCATAGATTCCGGAAAAACACATTCCCGGTCGGCACGGTCTCACCCTCTCTCGCCCTAACTTCGGCGCAGGGCGCGTATAAACGAAATAGCTGTTAGGTGATATTGGAATACGGCGTGTTGTGGGAGCATCGATATATATTTCCGGTGTTCCCCGTTGCTCTGAGCGATCCGTGCTCGTAGCTGGATCGCCCGGTTGCTTGCACTCTAGCGAGGAAACGCTGGCGAGGGTAGTCGAGAGGAAGGGGCAGACCCTTCCACGTTTAGTGTCAATTTATTCGGGATTCCCGAGATTCCCGAGGCTTTGCCGAGCGCGATCAGCCCCGCCCGTTTGCATAATATTGTATTTATTTCGTCTTGTAACCCCGTGCAGGGCAACCAACCCCTTTCCGCCGACAGCCCTTCGTAGGGGTGACTTCGTTTAGTCGTCGAGCTCCACGCGAATGGCCTCATATACGCGAGCTTGAAATGGGCTATACGGGTTACAAGGAGATCCACGAACCTCCACCTCTCGTTCCTTCCTTTTTTCTTCTTCTTTTCGGTATCCTCTTTCGACGTGTACCGCTACCCTCCTTTCTCTGTTAGCTCGTGTTCGCCGAAACGATTTGCCCCGCCATGTAATGGCCGATCGCGAACGAGATTTTCATTTTCCACCGTGATCCCTTACTGCTACGGGCGAACAAGGTTTTCATGCATTTTTGAAGCCTCTCGATGACGAACTAAATTCCCGATCGTCTTAAATATAGCTATAGAATGTAAAATTCATACACGATCGTGTGTTTCTTCGACAAGTAAAAAAAAAAAAAAAGAAAAAAATGAATTTGTCGGTATATTTAAAATTTCTAGGTTCCATTTTTTTTGATAGATGGACATTTACTATCGCCGATTAGCCCCATGAATCAGTCTGTTAGAATCTTTGCGATTTGAATGCTTTACAAAATGATATACAAAGGAGAAAAAAGTAATCTAGTCAAAGTGTCTGAGGTCAGCGAATATAAATACATTAATTATAACGGAATATATAATAGTAAAGAATATTACTTGCCTAATGAACATTTGACTTCCGTCGACAACCATGAACCACGAAATGTGTCAACCGGCTAACATAATCCTCTCTGACAAATTACCTAACTCCGAGCTTCATGCTTTATCGTTTGATCCTTCGTCATGGACAGATAGAGACGTTACAACCATTCGTAAGGGGAGAGACGTGGAGCGTGAGGAATCGAGGACGAGATCGTAGAAGAATGAACGAAGGAGAAAAAGGAGAAAAGAGAGCGAGGAGTAAAAGAAAAAATTGCTCGGCCATGCAACCTATGAAGCGGCGCGCGGTTAAATATTCAAATTAATACGGCACGTTCACGATACGACCGATAGCGGGACGTCCGACTTTAGCGATTCGGCTTATCGGCCCTCGGCCCGCTCCTCGCGATGGATGCGAATGTTTGCGTGCTTATTCATGAAAGGAACGAGCGATAACGGCCGCCTCCTGTCATTCTTTATCGCTGGAGCCACGCTGTTACCTCGGCTTCAATAATTCCGGCCGGCTGTCGTGCCCGGCAACATTAACATTGTCAGGTAGGTGTTTTCTCAAGTACGTTTTCAACGTTCAGCTACGTCATCGGGATCGTGGCCTACCTGGCACTCCGCGAGCCTAACCCGCCTCGAGAGGAGAAAAATTGCGCGCACGATGGCTGCCTGTCGTTTCGTAACCACCTTCGGAAAAATCCTCCGACCATTGCGAACGCACTTCGATCTGATCTTTGATCCTTCAGCTGTATTGTCCGATCGATCGGTTACGTCACCTTTGCGCTTTCGTATTTTAAAACGTTGCTGCTGGACGACCGATTCTTTGTGTGAATTTTTCATTCGTGATACGTGAATGCAATAGATAGAATAAAATTTGTTCAAGATACAATTACGGTCAAAAGAGAGTTTAGGAATCAAGAAGTATATAAAGTAGTATAATTTTATGAAACGGATTTATCTTTAATAATAACAGTAAATAGATATAATATATACAACACAACAGATGACTGCAATTACCAATATGGTAAAAAATTGTTAGGATAAAAGTTACTAAAGTTCATTGTGTATCAATATTAAAATATGCGCCACTGTATTTATACGCATTCTCATGTATATACTATCTATACCAAATAAGATAAATAAAGAGCACAAAACTGATTAAGGAAACCAATACTTCGCAACATTATTTCAGAGTTAACACAATAAACGAGCCATACAATTCACAAATAATTTCAATACCATATCTCCATCGAATATCTCGCTTACAGAAATACGTGTTCTAAATTTCACCTCCAGAACATCAACATGGAAAATTACTGCGAAATCCATCAAAGTCTGGCATTAC
The DNA here is from genome assembly GCF_041682495.2 of Bombus fervidus. NCBI lineage: Eukaryota > Metazoa > Arthropoda > Insecta > Hymenoptera > Apidae > Bombus > Bombus fervidus. The sequence continues at coordinate 2,598,421 of NC_091527.1, read as the reverse complement.
AACACCATCGAAAACACGCTCATGATTCGACCATGATGAACGTGGTGTCGTGATCGAGGAACAGAAATAAAAAAAAGTCGGAAACGGGGAGGAAAGAAATGGGTAGGAATGAAAACGCGCGATCATAAAATACAATATTCATAATGAGGATCGTTGGATGGTCAAAAGCGTGCATCGGGTTCGCGTACGTTGGATCGCGGGGACGGCGGGCGGCGGCGCATCGATAACCCGCGCGCGTCGAAGAGTTTGAGTGATTGACGCGATCGGATGGAACAGATCGTGATGCGCGCACGAGAAAAGTGTTGACCGCTCGTTCCGGGCGAACATACGTGCGCCGCTCGACCCATTGACAGCTGCATAACGCTTTCAAACAAATAGGAACAAATTCCTACGTTACCGTTGGCCACGGCGCGAGCACGCGCGCACACCGCTCACCGTCGTTCTCTTTTGTGCGCGGAATGCATTTTTAAAGCTAGCCCCTGTGCCCGGCAATAAATATCGGCCAACGAGCACTTCCGTGCCCATCAACAAAACCCGCGCTTTTTTTAAGATATTTATAGTACACGCATGTGTATGCGAACTGTTTGCCCTAGTAATATTTGCCCGGATTTGAAGGAATGTTTTTGGTGCAGGAAATTAATCTTGTTGCGAGAAGATGGTTCTTTGTATATCGTTGTATGTTTGTTAACGTTCAACGGAATACTAATAGTTTAAGGGAGAATAATTCCTGGTTCGAGTTAAAGATATTATATAGTTTGTCGAGATCGGCTCGTATACTCGCAACAACTTTCAAAATCACTTTGGTATTTAATTACATATTGCGCTTCAATGCGAAAGAAGTTTCAATGTAGAAATCCAAATATGAAAAAATAAAATCAGGTAGAATATTCTTTAGTTGTACCTACGTATGGGTATGTTCACCTTGTTACTACGAAACAAACTAAAATCAGCCTCGAATTGGCAAACACACACCAACCTATTTGAATACAAGCATATGCACAACATATAATAATAGACAAATTATCATAAAGACAACGATGTCAAATATCTCAGAAATGAATCATTTGAAAGGAATTGAAAGGAGAAAGTGGTTGAAAATTGCAGAGGCAAGAGCAAAGAGTAACATCGTGTAGCTCGACAATAAATAAAATTGAGTCACAAACAGGCATTCTGGTAAGCGTTCGTGCAGAACTCTCTGCGAAAGAAGTCTCCCTCGATACGTTATTGCCACCATATCGATGATAATAAACGGCAAGTGGCAATAATTTAAACTATAACAGCGGCAATGATGGTCGGTGGAGGCGAATTAAAATATTTAAGGAGCAGCGCGTTAAGGGAAATCGGAGCCCGGCGAAACACTGTCGAGACTTCATAACGCGGAAAATTAAACGCTTTCAACGACTACAACGCGTGCACAGGCGGAATATAAAAACGACAGTTCATTCGATTTTACGAACTGGCCGTGGCGGCACGTTTCACACACGGGCCGGCTCTCCACTCTTACGTACTATGCACGACCCTGGACCATCCCAACCGCTCGTTTACAGTGCGATAATCACGCGTTTATCGGCATTCCGTCTCGCGAATATCTCGACAAACTTTCGCAAGGATCGTTTTTATTTTATCTTTCGAGATTGTGATCGGATAACTTCGTACTCTCCTGCTATGCAAAAGTCTTTAAACATAATCAGAGTTCCTAAATAATTCTGAATATGTAATTACTCGAAATGATATGTATTCGACAAATAAAAATTTGTATGAAAGGCAATAATTTGTATTCCTTAATCAAATATAACCAAATTTCTTAAATGTTTGAAACGTAATAACCGTTTAATGGATTTATTATATCGTAATTGCTTCGTTTCTACCGAAAATAAATTATAAAATGTTTGCGTTTGAAAGAATTAAAATCGACGCATTCGAAATTCATTTACCTTTATCATCTTTTCATTTCATAAACCTCTCTTATCGAAATCTTCGTGTAAAGGATGACGCGGTTAACAGGTTGAAATTACACGGAAATTCGCAGCGTATAATACTACCAGTAATTAACCAACTAACGCGTATCATATCACCGTGATTCTCACGGATGTTACAATTTTTTGCTACTTGGATCACCATGCCCGGGGCGTGTAACTAGCATGCACGTCAGCGTCTGGTTCGACGCCGGGTTGTAGCCGCGCGAACCGACGCTCTATGAAGATCTCGAGGCGTCGCCCGAGGCACTGACAATCACCTGTCCGGTACCTGGCTCGCGTTGCATCCAGCGTCGGAGCGAATTGCAAGCCGCACAGGTGCACGCTTGGCTACCTGGTACGATGGATCAATTGCCCGGGACTCGTATAACTCTACAACTCAGCCGGAAGTTGCCATCTGTTGCCATCTGGCCAGAGATACGATGATCGTCTCCATAGAAAATTTAATAGAAGAAAAAGTCTAAGATCCTGAAGATCTAATTCGTTACCGACTATTATGTTTCCTAGATCGATGTGAAACTGAAAGGATCGATTCTTACGATATCGTCAATACGAACGAAAAAAAAGAAAAGAGAAATAAAATTTAAGAACAGAGGATGGAATACTAAATGATATCGAGACAAGCTAACGAAGGATTTGATGGCGAACGGAAGTTTGGTAGAGGCTGTTTCCCGCACAACAATCCTCCATCGTCCTGATCGAGATATTCTCTTGTATTGCGGACGAGACGTCGATATAAAAGCAGCAAGGCGTTGTCTGGGATCGTCCAGAGGATAGCTTAATTACTCGCGATCCATAATTCAAACGTCCTTAGAGCATCGCGGGATGCGCTATACCGAGTAATGATTATCGCTGGCCAAGTAGCTGACACGCGGACGCCGCGTTTGGATCGATCGATCATCTTGTCTTATCGACGAACGTCCGAGTAATTACTAAAAACAGAGTACGAGAGCGGTCGATTATCGTGGCTCGAAAGAACCGGCCAATCTCGAGAGCCTTCCACCACGGCTTCCTGTTATCTGATGCGACGCTTAATGCGCCAACGAATGTGGTACACAACGCGCGAGCCAATCGATAGGGCTTTTTCAATTATTCATTGTTCTGGCGATCCTCCTTTTTTCTATTCGAACAAATTACTTCATGCGACAGTATTGTAATTTGTATTTTGCAATTCCATTTTTATTTTTTCGTACTTGTTTTTACGCAAAATATTTGTTGCGTACGATGGAAAATTTGGCTGTTTTTATGATGACTGGAAACCGAGAAATTTGATAGAAGATTGAAATTTCAATAATTTACGTAGATATATTTAATCGTACAAGACAGCTGTTTCAGTTGTTTCATCTCCATTCGCGATAATCGAGATTCCCCGTTAGAATAGCGAATAGCAAGCTACCATCCATTTTCCACCTTTCTACCATCCATCTGTAGCGATACTCTTGCGACGACATTGATAATTAGTATGACACTTTTTATTCCATTCAATATTTTTAATAAAAAATAGGAAAACGGATCTTTCTTATTGGATACTGTGTAAATAATAACTCATTACATTCGATGTTTCCTTTGCAAAATTTTTCCAAATTTCTCCAAAAGCTCAACTGCAAAAACATATCTATTACAATTCCTCGTGAATGGTGTTAAAAAATTCTCGATCTACAAGGCTTAAAATTATAAAGAATCTCTCCTTTAAACAAACCACGAGGAGACTAAAGAATTGCACCACACATATTCGAACTGAAATTGAACAAAATTAGAACATGCACATCACGATCACGCAATCAGGCAGGGTAAGAGAAGAACAAAAGGGAGGAAGAGAGTACCCGGAGCGTAAAAGGAAGTCGATTATTTCGTGGCACGCACCGGTCAATGTTCCGGCTAATTAAGTTTGTGAAATTTCTCTGTTGAAATTCGCGTGATTCGTAATCGGATCCAACAACGATGGAGGACGGGCTCTCGCTCCACGAGAAGCGGCGTCATCGTGGGCGATACAGCCGGCAAAAAAACCGCCCCGTTGACGGCGTCATTATCGTTATTTAATATCCTGGTCATTAGCGCGTCCCGTCGTGCCACTCAAGAGTGTTGTTTATGTACTCGTGCCGGCTTTCAGGCCGCGCCGCAGCCTCGCGGGACGATCGGTTCGCGTGCAAAAAGCACGCGAGTGCGCGCGACGCCAGCGAGCTTTGAAGTCTCTGTTTCAAGCGGATGAACAGCGTGACCGCCTCTGCCGCGCCGGTTAAATAGCGCGACGCGACTCCATGATGGTTTAATTATCCTCGTCCGGGATCGGCGCGGTTCCGCCGGGGGATGGTTTCACGAGAACCGCCGGTTATATATCGAGCAGCGGTATGTCGGCCGGCAATCGTTAAGCTCGAGAAGAAGCGATCGCTACGAACTGGCTACGATGCCCGGGGAGAGGAAGGTGGGCGTCTGGTATTGGATTTAAGAGAGCAAAAACAGTCGTTGGAAAAACGATCGCGCTACATGAACAGAGTAATAAGGGGTAGAGCGATATCGTCGCATCGCATACGTGGAACTTTCCTAGAATAGCGATCCTCTCTACCAGAAAGGTGCTCCCACGCTGTTTTTCGTGAGACGAAAATTGCACTCGGGATCATTGTCGGTTCGATAGTTGGACTGTCGAGTGGGAAACAGATGAGTCCGTTGCGATGAAACCGATGAAAGAAGGGTTAATTTTGGAAGTGGAGAGATTTTGTAAGGATTATTTGTGAAACGGGAATTGTTAATCCATTGTTAATATACTTCTTAATAATATACGTAATTGGTGTATACGATAGATAAAATATTACATTTCCTTATTTCTTTTACAAATTTACAGCAGAATTCCGTATTCAATTCTTTGAACCGAATTTAGTTGCTGTCTAGTCGAATAAACTGCCGATTGAATTCACTAGTTTGAACATGAGCTTCTATTACACGAAAGAACATTCATAGGTAATGGAGAAAACCAGTGAAATCCTATTATATGAATTGCATGTCCCTTGACAAACTCGAAAGTTCAAGTTCTTAAGTTCTATAGCACTCCTGACAAAGAGAGAAGAAAATATAAAAATGTAGGGAAGATTGGTTATAGTAGCAAATCAGGAATGTTCGATATCTACAATCTTAGTGCACAACAACAACTCTGTTTCATCAAAGAAATTCGCGAAACCGACTATCCCTATCACGAGCACTAATTTCGCGCGAGCGAAGAATTCATAAGGCAATTTGCCATATGGCAGCGGGGAACAACGCGAAGAAGAGGTCGGCGGGAGGTAGGTGACCACGGGAGCGAAGATTGACAGCCGGATATTTTTATGCGAAGCCCCATTCGATAATCCGCGGGTTGTTTTATGGCTGCCGCCCGCGGTGACGTTACGCGTAATACATGAATTTCCACTGTCCCTTGGCACGACGTATTCACCGCGTTCCTCCATCTCGTGAATGCACACGCGTGTCGATAATGCGTACATTCGTACACACGTGGCTGCGTCGAAAAGCCACGACGACCAACCAATCGACAGAAGAGTGCACGCGATTCGCGAAAATTTAGCACCGCGCTAACCGTGCGTTCCCATTTCGCCTTCTCTTTTCCAGTAACGCGGCAATTTCTCTCTCGCGCTCGTTCTCTCTTTCTCTCGCTCTTTCTCTCTCCCGCTTTCTCTCGCTTTTTATCGGCCAGGTTATTGATAGATGATGCTTTTGCCCGATCGCGATACACGCGTTCTCCGACCTCTCAGCGGTTTACCGCGCCGTGGTCATAAACACCGACAACACCCCTTTTGAAATGGCCTCGCGTGATCCCTCGAGATATTTATAAGCTAATAATAATTGCCAACAAATTCGAGCCACCGCGATCGCCCAGGGATTTTTCGTGCCCGAGAAAGAACACGCTGAATTTTCCTCTCGTGAGTTTAGCGTTACGAACCTCAAAATTGAGGTTATCAATATGGTGAACACGGCGTATGAGGCTGAACGGCGGCTGCAGTGAAAAATTGTTATTAAGGTTATTGAACTTTACCTGCCATTTATCACAGTCGAATAAAATCTAGAGTTTTGTAAAAGGCCAAGTGCAATTGTTTAATATCCACTTTGACACTTCTAAATGTTGCCTTCTCAGCGAGTGATAAAGGGGAATGTTTGTTGAACTTTACCATTATTTATCTTAGGTAAATAAATCTTGTACAAAAATACGTGTTGCGAATTAATAAAAGATGCGATTACTATTCTATTTGGCACTTCTAAACGTTTTCTCTTCGACAAGTGGCAAAAAGAAATAAACACGTTAAAATTCAGCAATTGGAAAGAACGCGATATTTGGTTAACTTCAACATCAAGTATTTTCTTACCTAATATATACAATACAGTCGCCGTAAACTACCAGTTTAACCTAATACTTTCTGAAACCTTGGCGCATACGAAAACGCAATTTCCTAAAAACCATCCTAACAATGAAGAAAAGGAACATATATTTCAGAGTCAAATTCACCCACACTCACCCCCGCGCCGACATCGAAAGAAAGCGACGGCGGACCGCGGCGTCGTGATGGCGACAACAAAGGACGGAAGAACAGAGACACGGGGAATCGTAGCGAGCGGCGAGAGCGAGCTTTGATTCGGTTAAGCGAACCGCCGCGACTCCACGCAAGCGGCCCACACCGAGTACCCCACCGATATGGCTGGTTATGCAAACAAGACGGACGCAAGGTAGACAGAATCGCGCGGAGTCGCGTTACCATTATTTATCTCCCTGCGGGGCCGGAAAGAAGGGTATCCCGAGCTAACACGTATCCTCCGGCCAACAAAGACCCCCACGCAGAAATTTGCATGGAACCGCGGACGTTTTACGCGCGTACCTTCACCCCCGGTGGGAGCGAGCGAGCTTGATGAAGATCGGATTCGAGCGGCGTAACTCACGAGACGCGTTCCACGGCGATGAAGAAGAAGACTCTGTCGCGTGGGAAAGCACGAAATCGCGGCAGAAGAGGAGAGAATCGTGTTCAGCGAGGTTTCTTGGTTGTTAGCATTCGAAAGCTAAGAGCTCCTTCACGCGACGTACGATTCTTGTACGATGCATATCGATTGCATATCATCGCTAGACTGCGCATTTTTGCGCAGATTCATATTCCTGAAGATATAATTGAGAAGGTATAACCGCGATGGAAATTTGTTTTATCTATCGAGTGTTATAGAAAGAACTATAATTTGGATATTTTATATATACGTTTTCATATTAAGTGCATTTTGTATAATTTTACATTGTCAAGTTTTATACGAATACATCAAAATCTGCAGTCTACGTGCTTGCCCGTGGCAGCGTTGAAATGACGATTCTATAACAGAATTATAGGATTCCAGAATTTCATAAATTTTAATTCTATGTGTCTATAGTTTCTATAATACGTTCGAAAAGCCAGAATTGTATGAAAGCGGATCGTTTAACGCGGACGACTAAAAATCACGAACGAAACAAACGTTTCTTTTTCCGCCGCCGAAAGGAGGGAGTAATTTTAATTAACTCGATGAATAGGAGACATGGTAGAATTTATTAAAACTCGGTGTTTTTACCGGGCAACCGATGGGGACAGGGTACGCAATTGTGTGTACGGGCTGGTAATTCCTGGACCTTTGTCGGTGCTCTAAGATACGCTGGCGCGCGTCGCTCGCCGCTCGATTTATAGACGCGCAGCTGGATAAAGAAATTCGTGGGCAGCAGGTGCTCGCTAGGGGGACGTTTATTTAAGCCTATGTCGGGAGCTCGTGCGCCAGTCACGCTGGAACCTCGAATCAACGAAACCGCCCACCGAAAGGAGAAGAATCCAGTCGAATTTCCGACGTCGACAATCATCGAAGACAACCATCGAAACGAAACCGATAATCTGCAACCGATAATTGCATCGTTGATACAAAGAGGAAGTTCCAGTCATGCTGTTCGTCCTTTGAACGTGCCACCGATGTTCAGTCGATGCTCAAAGTAGCATTAACTCGAAGGGAGACAAAAAGTGTTGCAGAAGAAACATAAAACGCAATTTCGAGGATCGAATAGCCGCCCATCGACGTGGAATTGGCAATCTGTAATTAATAACTGTATCACCGAGCCATCGGAACCTTGTAAGCATCCTTGAGTGTACGAAAACCGAGACGTTTAAATATTTGAAGGGGAAAGGTAGGAGAGAGGAGAATGTTCGTCAGAAGGTGCTCGCGCACGCAAAGTGCAATTTCGGTATACTCGGACAGCCGCCTATCGAGATCGAGCCAGCGATTCGTAATTAGTAACCACGCTACGAGAAGGACGTGAAAAGAGAAAGAGATAAGTAGAAGGGAATAAAAGAGGGAAAGGAGAGAGACAGCGAGTAACAAGCGAGAGAAAAGAGAAGAAGGCGAGTCGCGCGGGCGGTCTGGTCCCCGGCAAATCGTGGCTCTGACCAGTCCCTACGGCAATTACCGTCGGGCACGGCCTCCTCCTGCATCCTGAACCGCACATTCGACCTCTCGCTGCACGTATGCTTCGCCTTCGTTGCGACATTCAGCCAAATGCTGATTTTGCGTGGCGATATTTTCAACGGTCCGCGCGAGAATTTTCTGGTAAATTGAAAAATCTTAAACTTACAAAATAATTATTTTTTCTTATAAAATAAAAGAAACGAACGTTAAAGAGGATGAAGCAAAAGCAAGCGAAAGTTTCAATGCGATTCAGTCAATTTCCGGTTAGAGTCGGGGTAAACAGCTCCGACAGAATATTCAAGAGCGCGATCTCGAAGGACGCAAAGTGGTTGTTGGTGTAGGTATACCTGAGGCTATTTACGGAGGTGGCACGACGACGAGCTGTTATGGCTCGCGGACGCTCTGTGTAGGTTTGTACGAACAGACGTGATATGGAATATATGAATAATAATGGGTCGGCAGTAACGCGAAATCCACCACCTCCGCCCGTCGTTGCACAGTAGTCAACCCCGGAGCACCATCCCCTCAACCCTCTGCACGGACCTGCGTGTATGATGTACTGCGAGACCGCGATACGGCATGATTCGCTCTGATTAGCGGTATCTGTAACGATAGTCACCCCATGGTCCCATTGTAATCGGCCAACGGCCGATTCCGCCAGAGTAAATATTCTAATGATCATCGAATTGATTTCTAGCCATTTCGCGTGTCCGCAAGGAACACTTTGCAAACTGATGTTTGTTTCGTGCTGAATATATCTTTACTAAAGGATTGTCGATGGAGGAGGGGTGAATTGAACGATTTAAGGAATTTGATGAAAACATTGTTGGGGATGTTAAGAGGGGTTGGATTAGATCTGACAATCTCAAACTTGAAAGCATTGGATCAATATACGTTGTACAATTAAATTACAAAAAATTTTTTATATCCGTACTACTCAATATTGTTTGGACGTTTATATACATATATAGTGTACATATATAGTGAATGAAGTGGAAACGATCTACATTATATTAAGATTAAAATAAAATGGATCGATAAAAAGGAAATTAGAGAAAGCCATTTAATTTATGATAATTCGATTCTTATCTTATTTTTCCACTTTGGCATTGGAAACTTAAACTTGCTAAGCACTGCTATTTTACATCGCGAAAGAAAAGAATTACTAACCTATTGTGTTCTAAGGTTACCAGGATAAAATTTCCTCATTGCCAATTTTGATGTATGAATCTTTAGAAGAAAATAACATAATTCTTTCATCACCCAAATCGCAAAAAGGAAAGAAACCAACATGGCGTTAACGATATTGTTTTGGTGCACTTCGCCAGTAACTCGGAAGACAGCGCGGATCGTATTTTATCAGTCGAAAACCGGCGAACGGTATAATATTCGATGTTACGGATACAGGCGATATCGTAGCCGGGATGGCAGCTGAAACGAGGGACCGGTTGATTTTTCCGCGGGCGCGGCGTATGCGCCGTGGCATCGAGAATGGAAGCCCTTTCAACAGGGCTACCAACGGTGTAATTGGATCGGCGCGTGATATAGAAACTGAATTCAATGCCGGGGTAAGCTTTGTAGCCCGGGCCCGCGCCGATTCGTAACGCCGATAACCGCTTCATAAATATGCTAGAAGGTGGTGCGCACAACCGTGCTTACATTACCTCTAATATTTCATTACTTTTAAACGACTGAACAAGACCGCGCTAACGAATGCACACGTACAACCGAGTGGCCATTCTACGTTCATCGATAACCATTCTCGAGGAATATCTATCTAGACCAACGGTTAGACTTCTCACATAATGAGTACATGCTACCTATCGGTCAACGTTCGACGCTTCGTCCTTTCTCATTCCTTTTCTAAATCCTCTCTCCTATACTTGCTTTCGTCACTTCCTCTTCGATATTTTCTCTACATGCTACGCTATTACTTAAATTGGAATGCGTAGAAAAGTGACAATTGCGTTCATTGTTTCTTAAAGTATTATCTTAGAATTTGCGATTATTCGTATTGTTCCTTTATGATAAATAAATTTCGAAAATAAGATTTCTTTGTTAAAATGCTGAATATTAATTAGGTATCTGGATAATATGGGAAAAGTGGAGTCGATCAGTTTGGCGTCTGGGAGGTTCGTATCAAGGTACGACGTATCATAATGAGTTTACCACTACCCATCAGTCAATGTTCGACATTTGGTCCTTTCTTATTCCTTTTTCAAATCCACTCTTCCCTTCTACCTCTCGGCGATTTACCTCCCCCTTCGATAATCTCTCCGCGCGCTACGCTCCGGGATATATTACGGTACGAAGTGTTATAAATATAGTTTATAGGAGAGCGTGCAGCGCACGCGGTGCATTAATGCGTCTGATTGCCCGTACATCACGATGCGCCGCGTTGCACGACTCTCTCTCTCTCTCTCTCTCTCTCTCTCTCTCTCTGCCTGTCTCTCTTTCTCACTCTGTTTCCCTCTTTGTGTGTCTCTCGGCCTCCGTTAGCCACAGGTTAGTCGATTAGTTACGGGTGGTGCGCTTTATTAAAATATTGGGTCAGCCTGGTGCGCGACCAAGCCACGCACCCTGACTCACGAATGTTCGCACACATGTACATTGTGCATACATGAAAACGTGGGCCGTATATCCGTACACAAGTTGCGACAGCGTGGCCCCGAAGGCGCGAGTCGCAACCGAGCCGCAGTTCGAGTTTCGTGGGGGTGGGATGCTCGTTACGTGACTCCTTTCAGGGCCTCTAAGTGGACGTCGAGTTCGTTAGAGGGGCCCTTCCAGCGGATCGCGGAAGATGAACAGGGTGAAGGCGGGAGATGCATGGGCTCGTGTTTCCACAAAGAGATATAGCTCTCGCTTAGACGGCAATGAGGCGCGAATCGAGCCTCCCTCGCTCTTTCTTCCACGCTCGTTCCACGGATTCTCTGTCCACGTCGACCGGCGATGCAAGAATCTCTCTTGGATTCTTTGCTATATTACCCGGCCACCACTTGTTCCGTTTGATTACCTGCGAATAACGAGCAGACGCGAGAACCTCTCCACCCGCGCAGTGTATTACTGCGTTAATTAAGAGCTCTCGATTTCGCGACACGATCGAACAATGAGTATTTTTGTAGCACGTATGAGGTGTAGATGATTGCTATAAACGATAGAAGATCTATTCAAGACGGGAGAATTCATCGAGTGTTGATATCTTGGGCATTTTTGAAGATTAAGATTATGCAAGGATATGAGAGTAATTTTGACGAATTTAAAAAACCTTTATCACCCGCTCATTGATCGCTGTATAAGATTATGACTTTGATGTAATAAACATAGAATCTATCACGATTATCCTAGAGTTTTTACGTGTTCAATGAGAAGCCTTTTATGTTTCAAAAGAACTGTAGCATACACGGGAATGACGAACCATATTTTCCCTACACTTGAGAAACTTTTTAACGATGAAAAAATATGTAGAAGGTAAAAGAAGACACTTTTTCTAGTAAATAATATCACAATAACACGCAATAATTTTCCCTTACAGTATGAACATTCGATGCCCGATGAAAACGAAGAGGGAACAGTTTGTACTAACGAACATTTTAATAAGCTAGTAGAAATCTAACAAAAAGGAGAAGTTTATTGCGAATACATTAGTCCTAAATCTTCGAGAATAAACACAGAAACACTGAGCGTAAAAATGTCCGCGAGCTCATTCCCTTTCAAAAACCGAAAAAACTCAGCGATTAATTTAAATTTAAATCACTGCGTGTGTCTATCTTCAAAGAGCGGCCTCGGCCGGTTCGTTAGGCATGGTACGTTCGATCATAATTAAGGAGAGATCATTTTTCCCGCGCGGACTTTGTACGCGGTGCCGCGCGCTCGAGCGCGAAAACTTTCCGTGCCAGAGTCATCCTATATATCACCGTCATCCGGAAATTACTTGCCCCGCGGAGTTTCTCGACGATAGGGAACACGTGAAAGGGGTAAAGTTACGAATCCCTGAATTATGCTCTCGGTTCTCGACCGATTCGAAACCTGGCAGGGATTAACTTTGACGGTAGGGCGACGGCGACGCGCTTCCTTTTCACCGTCGAATCGGCGACCGCGAGCCGTCGCGACTCCGCGCGCAACCACGCTCGCCCCAGGAAATTACCAGTAGAACGCGCCATCATCTGACAGCCAGTATCCGCATTTAGTACATTATGCCATATCTTCGTGTTCGAATTTTTTTTTTTATTTTAGTAAGATCGACTTAGTGAAAGATTCGAATTATCGTAGGAAGGTTGGATGTTGGCAAAATTCCATTATGGATATATGGAAGTATTTGAAGCTCCTGTTGAAGAGTTTTTGTACTCTTTAGATAAAGATTACGTTCATTTTAAATTGAATAAAGAAGAAGGAAGATGGCACAAAGAAGATAATAAAACTTAGTGTTCCGCCAACTTCGAAACGGTAGATAGGCAATTTTAAACGAGATAAACGAGGAAATTGAAACAGAAGTTTAAAATTCTATCGAGAAAACCTTAACAGACGTTGAGTGCAGATTTACAAAAAATTTATAGAATTTTAAAAGTTCACTAAACGACAAGTGTTCCGAATTAAATCTTGCATCTTTTACCATCAAATTCATTCATTATATTATGAAATATTATACGAAAATAGTGACATCTATGACATCTATAGAAGAAATTTCAATGACCTATCGTTGCTCTTAATTTTGTTAACTTACTAACCAAATTACACCTCGATGGATCTAAAACTTGACAATGTCTACGGCAGAGACCACGTTCTCCAAAAAGCGTCACGGAGAACCGTTTTTGGCGACGCGTAACGGGGCAGATGTTCGAAAGGAAGGCCTCGAACGTTCAAAGACGAAAAGGATGCAAAAGAACGGAACAGGAAACGGTCGAGACGGTCGCGTTGTGGCTCTCGAAGCGGTGTGGTAATGCGCACAGGCCGCGAAACGCGTCAGCGTCTAATGCCAGCGATGCGTGTACGCTTTGATACATTGCGACGAGTCGGTAGCACCAGCGTGTCACCGTGCAGCCCCGTCACGTCTTAACATTTCAGTTTACACGACCGCTGATCATGTCGACGACGCGATACGCCGCGCAGAAACGGTCTGCCAAACGGAAATAGACGACTGGCGTCCGTTTCCGAGGCGGCCAATAAAAGCCCTCTGACACAACCTCCAATATCACGCGGAATTCAGTGTTACGCTTGAATTACGCTCGAACATTCTGAACACCAAACATCACCACTACTACCGGTTCATTAATCTTGTAATCGTAATTCAACTAGAGAGTCTTGTATACAGTGCTGTAATCGTTTTATAGACTTGTAACGTTACGATTTTATTACGTGACGTTTTGTCGCGTAACTCGAAATTGAGAAAATTTGCGGGGAATTTAGCCGCGTGTTAGGGATAATCAACGGTTGAAAAAAGATTTGCAATTGTGACGACGTATTAGTAGACCTGTTTGAGATGTAAGGGCGTGTAAGAGACTGATAGGGTTTGACTGTATTTGAGAGCAGGTGTCTTTTACAGATATTTTTAATCGCTGTGTAATCGTATAAGCAAGTATCACGTGAAACTGTTCAAAAGAATACGTCCGAATGAATATCTTTTGTTGCAACTTAATTAATACGCGATATGTGTTTCTATATAATATATCCCTTTAATGATACCAGTAATCTTTTGATATTACATTATTAAATACTGTCTCTTTTAAGATACAATTAACCCGAGCAATGCGACAGAATTAAGGATAGTGGTATTAATATCTTTGTTTCTTCCTTTTGGTCGACAAGAACGTTACGCCCAAACAGCTCTTTAAATTAATAATTAAGTTTCTTTGCCAATATCCAACGTTAGCACCGTATTCTCTTTGAGACCCTCTTACACAGTTTGAAATACCATCGACAGCAATATGTGTATTCGTACAATCATGAATAAACCTTATCGTACACAGTCGCTGGGAATAAAAGCTCTCTTGAATTTTCAGTAGAAAAGGTCAGTTGGGCACAGACAGCCGTACATCACGAGTGGCCAGGAACTATCGCGTATTACATCGAAATCCACTAAACCTCAATCACCTCGATTCCGCGTGTAGCACAATATCGTGGCAGATATAAAGTCCGACGTTGCGGGTAGAACCCGCAACAAAATGAGCTCCTTTCATTTTTATTCCGTGCCCATCCGTGGGATTCGCGGCGAAAGGGCCGTAGGGCGTCGAAAGAGAGGTCGAAGACGTCGAGAGGACGAAAGCTGGTCTCGATAAAAAAGGATGACGCGTACCGCAGCCAGCGTCGCTGTAAGTATGTCCTAAGTGCATTTAACGATTATTTTATATTAACGGGTGAATTTATTAGCGGCCTCCATTATCTGGCTTCGCCGAACCCCAAGGCGACCGTCCGTACGCCTTTCGTTTTACCGAGAAACGGCCAAGAGAAACGAGGGATCCTCGAAAAGGGATGGTAAAAAGAAGTGGCCGAGGACAGAAGGAAAGAAAGGCCGGCTACGTGGGTTAACGGAGCACTTCGCGTCTTTATCCGGCGTCGGTCGACCGCCCTTTGTTCCGCTTCGAGCACCGTGAATACTTCAAAGGATGTCCGGCCTCCAGTAGTATTGATAGTAGCGCTTCCTCGATGGTTTCTAAATAAATTTACGTGGCGCTCTACCGCAAACCCTTTCCCAGGCTACCGTGCAGCAACCACGGAAGAGACATCGTTTTGTATCACCGAATAGCAACCATTGAATGTTTATAACGGAAGACTGTCTTATATAAAACAGGTAAATATCGCAAGAAGTAAATGTGGAGGTAAATTCAACGACGTTCCGCCATCATATCCTACTACTCTTTCTCCTTAGAATCGCTCCCTCACGGTTGTAGCGGGCGAAAAAATCGCGAACGAGGGTAAAAAGTTAAGTTCCCCGCGGCATTGGGGAACGGGAAATTAATAACGAGTTTCCTGAGGGGTGATGCCCTCGCGGAAAATACGAAAATTCATTCCATTCGCGAACGCGGTCGGGTCTCTGGTGGGTAACTAAGGCCTCTTTTCAATCCTCGTGAACCGAGAGGTTCCTTTCTTTTTTTTTTTTTTTTTGTTTCTTTTTCGGGAAACCTTGCCAAGCTCCCGAAGAGACTCTACACAGGGCAGAGAAAAAAAAGGGCCACGAAATAGTGAAGGAGGAAAAGTGGGAAGACCAAGAAGTTAGAAGAGGAAGGAGAAGAAGAAACGGAGTAAGACTTCTAGATCTGGTCCTGAAGACCGCAAGAGGTGATTTCGAGACACGGGCCGAGTGGAGGGTGGAGAAAGGGCCGGGGGTTGGGTTGTGTTATGCCGCCCCTGGGACAAGCCCTGATGGGGTTATGAGCCTCCGAGGCCTACTCTTTCCACTCGGTTTCTACATCCCGTTTTCCTTCCATTCTATTCCATAATACGCCGGGAGATGTATACGTCCTGCAGGACGGCCGCAAAATGCGTTCTAGATTGCATTCGGATATAGGGAGATTCACGGGCAGAAATAGAGCGGTAAAAAGAAAGAGAGAGAAAGAGTGAAAGACATAGGAGGAACGATCGTAGAGGGAAAAGAAAGGGGAAAGGAGGGAAGAAGCCCGGGCAATCCTTGCTGGAAAGATCGAGCTGGGATTTGCGAGGGTATCCCGATTACTTTTCGCATCGGTGATTCGTTGAATATCCTAAGAATCGAACAACCATGATCAAGCGAGAGATCGCGAGCGTTTTTACTTACGTCCCTTATATATATACGAAATTCGATCCTGGTCCCGCTGGGACAGCGAACTTCGAAATTAGATGTGTTTTTGCAACTCACCTGAAACAGAAAAAGAAAACGAGGGATTAGTTGTATTGATTTTAAGCGATTATCTTACGAGACTGATTGCCACGCACGCGTGTATATAAACCGTCTTCGAAATGACTACTCTGTTTCCTCTCAATCAGTCACCGATCGTAACCTCGTTAAATGTGCGCTTTGTGTTGTCGCGTTTTATTGTCCATCGTTCACGCTTCGATTCTCCCCGTGTGTTTCTCCATTTTACTCACCGTAAACACCATAGTCCACACCATTCCATCTTTGTGTATCGTTCTTGCGAATAATAACTCGCTATCAAACTCGTTATCCTGTAATAACCAGGTGCGGACGTGGCTACATGTATTCCACGATGGAACGAAGAAAGGAAAAAGAACGGAGAACGTCGATTCGGCCTCTTCAACGAACCAAGAACAGAGATTTATGTTGTACGCGCGAAAAGGAAGAAAAAACCCGCATCCCCTCGTTGCTTGTACCGAGAATCGAGAACGAAATCTTGTACCGGTCGGTTCGTGGACAAGGGACGGCTACGAGGGAAGGGAGGGAGCGAAGGGGTGAGACGGTGTAATTAATAAACCGGTATGCTAATTTCGCGAGGACAGAACTCGGTGTTTTCTGCTCGGTCAGTGTGCTCTTATACCAGCTTGATTCGCGGCGAGGTCCACGACCATATCGACAAGAAAGATGTAAATCGTGGCGGCGAATTAAAGTTCGTATTTCAATATCAGCCTCCTGCGCTCAGTCAACAACCAGAGGATCGTGTAATTAAATTATTAAGTCGATTAAATACGCAGCGTCGCGTTCCTTTTCTTGCGTGCGACGTGAAAGTCGCATTCGTGATATCGATCAAGCAAATACGAGTCCTTGGGCTTTGTTTGATTTTGATGTCATTCATCCCAGCAATCCAACGCTTCAAGTTGTTTAACACTTTGAATATTATATTTATATGCTGTCCCCGAGTTATGTAAAATTATGATATATAACGTAAGGTAAAACATTGTTTATATTCAGTGAGAAGAATTAAACCTTGTTACTTTTAATACAACAATCGGTTACGAATAATTTTCTGATAAATACTCCCACGCTACCGAAGTTGCAACTAATAAAAGTTCCCTATCTGCGAAACAATGAGTATTTAACAAATTAATTGAATTAACTTAACAATGAAAATTAACAAATTTAAAAAGAAATAAATTTTTCTACTCTCACATTTCAAAGTTACTAATTGTGCAGAGCTGTATGAGACACCATACGTTAAAGAGTTAAACATCCCTTCATATTCACTACATAATATAGGTAATTTCCCAACGAAAAGCTTGCAGACAAATCGAGAAGTAGTTAAAACAACCTCGCGGGAAACGCTCTAGGCACTTGAACTAATTTTTCAAATGGCATCGTTAGCGAGCACGGTCGTGATTTGCACAGGAGAAAAGAGAACGCCGTGGGAATTCACGGGACCGAGTGGCATTTACGCCCGTAACATTCGCGGAACAAGAAGGTGGACAGCGAAATGGAGCGAGCGTGGTGTTGTAGACGGACGACGAACAACGAGCGCCGCTAGTCCGACGGTAAATCAACGCGAGAAGGACTTCTCGATGTGAGGCAACGACGAATCGAGGAAGAAGAAGAGAGCTGGCGGAAGACGAGAAAAGAGGGACGTCGGGAGGACACGACGAGTTTTCCGGCGACAAGCAGCCAGCGAGCTTTGTGCTCCGGCAAAGGGTGTCTCGCGGCAGCCGGAGGGTGTAACCCCGGTTTATTCATACGCAGGAAACGGCGGACGAAGGAAACGGAGAGGACGCGAAACACGTCGTCGCTTTTACGGCACTCGACTCGTTCGGATGATAACGTCGCAACGGGACCTCTGGAAAATGTGTACGAGTAAAGTCCTGTCGAACTTGTTTCTGTTAATAGGAGAAAAAGTGAGCGTTATATTGGAATGAAAATTTTGAACAGGAAATACGTAAATTTGTAACTTGATGAAGAACACTAAGACGGGCATAAAAGAACAGTAGATACGTAGATATATAAATAGATGTGTTTGAGTTTTAGAAAATGTACATTGACTAGTCAACATATTCATTTATGCAGGACTTAAATAACGTCTATTATTCTTAGTAAACGTATTTATCTAGCGTATTATTAGTATGTCCATAATATCGATTACTGTACGTATACATCGACATAATATATCTTCTCTACCCATGTGTCTAAAAAAACAGCTTTTTAAGAACAACCAATTTTAGTTTCCAAAGAAAAAATTTAGAAAATCAGTAAATAATAATACAGGTACGTATCTGTAAAACCTCCAACCATGTGCAGTCTAACGCGATCAAAAAAATGGAAACCTCGTAAATCAAAAACCTCGATGTTGCTGCTATCAAGTAAGAGGCTTCGTGGCCGTCTGTTATCAACGGAAAGGACGAAAACACGAAATCGGAGGCTGTTTGGATCACGATACCATGGACCACACGCGAATGAATGACGTGGCCCGGGGTATTAAAACGAGTCGTCGAGCTTGCCGCTGAAAAACGAAGATAATTACCACGGCCGATAGGTCTTGGTGACAGAGATCGAGTCCTGTTCTGGGAGGAAGCGGGGAGCAAAGGAACCTTCTGCCAGTTGATAACCTGGCCGTAAATTAAGATCTGAGACAAAGAGAGGGAGATCGCGGGGTGATGTTAGAGGCAGAGGACGGACAACGATATCGATCGACGACGCCTTTCGGTCGAATTCGCAAAAAAGAGAACGCGGAGATTCGGAGGCGTGCTGGGTCTGGCCTGGGCTCTTGCGATCGCCGCCACGAGTACACGTACGTTCGTTAATATCCTCCGAGAAACAGGTACACCGGCATGCTCGACGGACTCGGTGGATCCTCTTTTTTCGCTGTTTCTTCTGCGTTCCCGGCTCGTCCGTCGGTCCGGGGGACCGCGAACGTGCGCTGGATTACCAGACACCCCGCGGCCTCGCGCGTGTAAACGCTCCTTATCGCGGCAACGATGCCACAATTGATAAATGCGCGCGTGATTGTGTCCGACTGACGCGTTTCCTCGTTCGTAAAATTTTACCCCTCTTAACGATCGCGCACCAAGCTTCTACTGCCTTTTATCCGGCTCGAAAAAGCAGCGCGGTTGTCTATTATACCCATGACTAACGCGTTAGACGACTTCCGTGTGAGGTGCTGGCAACTGACCCTTCCGGGAAATTGGCTACATGCGCGTGTAATATATCGGCGATTCTTATCAACCACGACCTGAATGATTATATCGTAAAACGGTGATTGTATCTGTTCTTGATGACTATCTCTTATGGAAATGAAGGTATAATACAAAGATTCTTGATTAGTAAACCTTGTGTTACAAATTTTAGTCAACTGTGCAATTGTAATTATCACAATCGTATTAGCGTATCGTATGAAGAATATAGGGGCAAAACACGACAAATCATATATTACATACTTTGTGTAATTTAAAAATGCAGAGTAATTTAAAAATTTCAAGTACACTGTTGATTAAACTCGTTTAAACAAAATTCTGTTTTTAGCCAATCTACCACGCTCTGAATATATCGAAAAAACTATCGATTGTTATTACAGTAACAAGATCTTCTCCTTCTTTAAAAGACATTATTTTAAACCTTTATCTCTGAATGAAAATTAGAAAATCAACAAACCGTAACTTATCGTATCTCAGCGCAATCTTCTGCCATACTTCCACAGGACATAATTCGTTGGAAAATTATAAATTCGCCGCACTCGCCAGCGAAACCAATTTCACTGGATCGTACGAGCGCCTCGAGAGTCGTGGGGCGAATCCTGGAGGAGCGATCGCGGAGATATCGGGCCAGAGGGCGCGGGATCGCGATGCGGAAGATCGTATTCGAAGATTTGGTTTTCCCCGCGACGGGACCCGTTACTTCGCGCCGTTTCAACTCCCTTTCGCAGCTCGCTACCGGGAAACGAGTCGCTCGGTGCCGAGTTTATGGAGCCCGGGGGCGATGCGTCGCCCTTGTAAAACCATTTTCAGATAACGCATCGCGTCCATTACGACCTGACGCGCGCTCTCTTACGTTCTACATTATGCATACCTATATCCACGCACGACCTTCTTCGCTATAATACGCACCGGCCTGTATCGTTTCCCCGATCGGTTTATGGACCGACGTGTCTGTCTGGGTTTTACTATGATTGGAAACGCGAGTGGATACGCGACCGTGCGTATGCAACGGTTCTTCGTTCGATCGAGAAACTTCTGACCGGGTTTTGTGATGTTTCGATAGATTCTTTATTCGAACAACGATTAAAGCAAAGTCACCAATTTGTAACAAAATGTTTAATGACGTATGTCGGTTTTGTATATTAATTCGTAAAGTCTCGTAAATTTGTGCATATCTTCACATAGAGAATTTATAAATTCTTATATACCTCGAAAGTGATACAAGTATGGAAAGCCTAAGAAAAAATGTGAAAGTAATCAAATCAGAAGAACAGATGAAAAATCTTCCAGGGAATATTTAGAAGCCTTATCTTCCTTTGCTATATGAATTTCACACGAAAACGACGAACTCTGTACTGAAGAAAATTTTATTTCACGAAACGTATATTTCAAAGTACATCATCCTGTAAAATAATCGAAGTCACAATCAACGAGGGGAGTAAAACATTCTACTAAGAAATTCTACTGAAACTGTACCTCGATAGAATTTAACTTTTCCCAAATGGCGAAACTTTTACTCCCAAGCAACCGCGTGAAATGCGACGAAAAAGAACGAAATGGGGTCCGGCGAGAATATCACGTAGACGCGTTTATATGGTTTCGTAGTTACGAAGAGGCAGTAGAACGTTGGCAGGAATCGGCAGAGCGTCATAAAAATTGCATAAGCAGCTCTTAGGAAACGATCGAGCACAGCATCCCGCGGGAACAGTGGCGCGTGTGTGTCCTGCAACACGCATTCGCTCGATTACCGGCGGGCCACGCTTTTTCGTGTATATGGACGTCGCTTCTAAAGCGGCAGGGGTAGATCGTCGGGCACACGGGACAGATCGAACTCGTTACGTTAAGTGGCTCAACGTGACTCACGAGACCGGATCTCAAACCATTCTGTTCCATTAAAACTCGAACCTAAATCGTTTAAGCTATAACAATTTTTCCAAACGTTCTCCAAAATCAATACTTGTCACATTGGTAACTACATTTGTCATTTCTCTATTTAAACAAGATCAAATGATTCTCGAATATTATCGCATTATTAGAACCGAATACCGTGTATTAATATTTAGCTGAATGAACATTGCAGTATGTAATTATAAGTAGCTGGAATTTAACAGCAGTTAGAGGCAACTAGTGATTGACGTAGAACGTTCTGACGGCTGCATATGAAAACCGAATCCGTCTAACCGTCCGATCCGTAGCAATATGAACCAGCATCCGAAAGCTTGAAAACCGTGATACAGCAACGATCTTGCTAAACAGAGACCATCTCCGCCATTCATCTCGAGCCGCATCGCTGAAGGTGTTTCAAATTAATTCCCAAAGTGCAACGTACTCGTACTGATTTCCACATACAGGGGAACGCTGGACGCGAGCTACGACGAAGAGGATGCATAATGCATGCGCCCAGGGTGCAGCAGATGCCAGGGATAAGAATTGGCGCATCGACGTCAAGCAAAATGGCGCTTATCGTCGCCGCCCCGCTCGCGTGAGAACTCGCTGTGGTGGGGAAGTCAGTCGGCTTGCAAAGACGCGGCTGCATTTTAATGTGTTCCTTATTCTCGAACGTACACCTGACCACGTCCGTGTATACGTCACGTCGGCGCGCGTGTACGAGCCTATATGCATACACGCGCGGCTAACATGAATATATACGCGCTGTCTGTGACGTGGGAGACGCGACGAAGGGCGTAGAAGGATGCCCTTCTTTTCCTTTCTCGAATAAAGCCGAGTGTAGGGGAAGGTGGCCCTGGTTGACTTGTAGATTTATTGACGAATTTGGCCGCACATTTGTTCGCCAAGGATTTCAATACAATTGAAGGGTTTTGCCATTGTTGCCCCCGCGGCGAGACATCGTCGCGGCTCCGTCCACCACGAGGAAGTTGCCTAGAGGGAGAAGAAGAAGGAGAATCGTCGACATTTGGTATTGTAATGGCACCTCGTCGATCGGGAATCAAGCTGGACTTTTTCTGGTCTGACGGGCCGGGATTCGCACGTTTCGCGAGTTCTCATATCCATTAACGTTGCGCCCTGCCACGGTCTTCGCTGAATTATCATGGCTGCCGTTCCGTGGGAAACGTCTCGATCCCTCACGTAGGAACTTGATGATTTCTGTTTTGCGTGTGGTTTCCACCCACTTTTTTCTCTAATTGCGTCGTGAATTAATCACGGCATCTCATTGTGAATGAATCTTGTATGTAAATTCTTCAAAATACGTATACTCTAACACTAAGAAGTTTTCACTCGATTATCCATTCGATCGATGTGCTTTTTTTCATAAACGCGTAATTACAGTAAATTGACTTCGATAATTGAGCCGCGACTTCAGTATCATCGACATTACCACCGTTTAAACATTTAACTCAAATACTTGTCTTATATTTTGCCTTTACGTTCTGAAACGCGATCGATCATTCGACGGCCGGTGATTTTGTCCCGGCCGCGAAGTTGTCAATAAGAAGAACGTCGGCGAACGTGGCGAGCGTGGACAAAAGGGAGATGTAGGGGGCGAAATCAAGCTGAAAAGGAAGGAGTTAGCCAGAGGCCCATACGCGATGCGTGCAAGCGATAGCGGCGGCACGTATAGCGACCGTCCGCCGTATCGAATAATTGGCTCCTGCGGCAAGTGCACATCCCGCCCATTATGTGCATCACTGCACCGTGCACTGCCATGCCCGTGGACCATGGACGCGTAGGATATCGCCGACGATGCACTTCCCTCCTGTTGTTCGCTGTCCCGTTTCCTCGTCCCTTTCTCTCTTCCTCACTCCTCATTCACGTTCCTCTCCACCTCTGTCGCGTAACGCAACATTGTCTCGCGCATCGTCCTTCGCCCTATCCTCCTCTTTCAATTACCGGCCAGCCATCGAATTTCACGGCCGATTTTTACCTCGCTCCGCCCGTAATTGATAGACTTCGCTCGAATTTAATCGAAAGACCGCCACGGGATACCGTGTGTCGGATGACGATGGTGATTGTTAAAGCAACGAAACGAGAGACGTCGAGCAACGACGCAACGTACGACGTAGACTGGCGTGATCTTTTCGATCGAGAGTCGATGGCGCGCGAGATCGTTGCAGCGCAACGCCGGGAGACGTCAGTGACGCGGCGTGAACGACGGCGGCGTGCAGAGTGCAGTCGACCATAATTTCATCAACGGCACGACTGTGTGTGCAGTGGTTGTTAGGTATATGCATTTGAATTTGATTAGTGGTGCAAGGAGGGTAGGAGGATTGGGGGGTCGAGGGGAGGACTGGTGACACCCTTTGCCACAGCAACCCCAACCGAACAGCCAGCCAGCGCCGCTACCACCACGGCTGCACGGTCGTGGCTGTAACTACTGCAATTATCCGCACACGTCATACGCGTGCATTACGCCAAACCCTGTACGCCGTGGCTGCGGTCACCTCGCGCCTCTGACTAACCGACTACCCCCGCGGTCCCTCAACCCCAACCCACCTCCCAGGCCACCGGCTTCGACCGGAGATATAATTTTAAACTCCGAACTGTCGGAGGACTTTGGCTACGTTCCGATCGCGAGCAGCAAAATCCTACCTTGCGGCTTCGCGTAATTTCACCGACGCGATGGTCGCTCGAGGGTTACCTCGAAACCTACACATAGCTCTCATTTTGTCTCGCTTTTTGTCTTGCTTTTCGTTTCGCTTTCGAATAAAACACAGTTACGCTTTAGAAAAATTACTACGAGTAGACTCGACGTAAACTTGATGTTAAGAACTCGCGGGTCGTGAACGCCCGAAGGAACTCGCTTGCCTTTCTATTATATCGTAATTTCTGTGCTTCACGGAGATCACGCGATCGTCCAGGCCGATTTTCTCGGCAAATTACGATGGCCGAAGATTCCTCGATACCACGACATCGATCACCCGATACGACCGGTGATCGGCGCGAGACACATGATCGCGTTAAGTCGATCCGTGCCAAGCGATGGTAGCTCCTCTGGCAGGGCGGCCAACTCTCGCCGGCCATAAACGGTCTTTACGAGCTTTTCTGCCTGTTTATCGGCGCGACCGAATACGCTGTCGTTTTTTCTTCGGTCTCTTTACTCCCTCCCACCTTTCTTTATTCTTTTTTCTTACTTTTTTTTCTTTCAATCGAACGCCACGCCAGGAAGCGGAGGGAAGGATAAAAACAAAAAAGAAATAGAAATCGAGAGGGATGGGAACCGGGCAGCGAAACGCTTTCTGTATACCTACGTATATATTTTATCGCTGCCAGTCTCGTACGGCGGAGTCGGCGGGCCCGCCCCCTCGCTCGCTCCGAGTTAGGTTTAATTAAAACCTAAATCGTATTTAACTGCGCCGTAAAACAAACCTGATGTCTTTCGTAGCGGCAACGCAGTAGCTACCAAACGACTCGCGCGTTCTCTGCTCTCGATCGTCCAGTCGATATTCCTTTTTGGTCGCCGCTCGCGCGATCACTGCGCGGAGCTGTCTCTGTGAACTCGCATAATATATTCCCCGCGCTTTCTTTTATGATCCATATTTCCTCTTTCGTCAGCTATAAATTTACCAGAAAGTCACGGCGTCTCTATAGACTATAGGCTTTCTCTCTCTGTCTCTCTCACCTGAGCGCCACCCTACTATGAATATTTACAAATTGAACGAGCGAATAATTAACGAACGAACGACGAAGATTCTGTAAGCATGCATTAAGAATTAGAACCGAAGAGATTGACAAGTACAGTCGTATTCCGCAAATGTAATTCAGAAACTATGGTTTCTCAGAGAGTAATACCTCGGAGAGTTTCTTCGGACAGTTCTCAGAGTGTTCCTCCTTGAGTATCCCTATAGATGTCCAATATGGCGTCGATTCCAGCAGAAGGATTCCCATCCGACCAATCTCTCTTCTTCTCGTACCTTGTGCACCACCATTTCGTCGATGGTGAACGAGAGAGGCACACCACGGATGAAGAAGAGAGAGAGAGGGAGAGAGAACGAGAGAAAGGGAGAAAGTACGCTTGACCAAACGCGAGTACGAGAGAAGGAGGGAAGAGAAGAGCCGCGTATAGCCGAGCGGCAATAACGGCGAGCACCAGACGCTAATAACAGACCGTACTGGCTGCCCATAGGCCATCCCGTGCAATGAAACGGGACCAAATAAAAATCACGGGGGAATTATTATGGTGGTCGCTAACGCGGCTCCGAGAAGAACTCGTGGCGCGGCCGAGTTTTGCCAAGCTACGACCTCTTTCACCATCGAGGCTCTCCTGTTTTCCAGCCGGACAATTTTACGAGAAACTGCCGTCCAATTATGCTAGCGCAATTGGATCGATCCCGCGGCCGTGTCCTGTCCGTTTTTCTTATTAATTCTTAATGGGCGGCGTTCCACAATCGACTCGTTTCCTGCAGGCCCATTAACGAGCAGTATGCTCCTCGTCGCTTCGTTCCACGACGAACGACCAACAGGATCCCCGCGAATGCGATTCCGCGATAAACGACGTCCAGTTCGGCGTATAAAGCAAACGCTATTAGAATATTTCATGCTGGAATGTGTACGCTATTTGTCAGCCGTCCGGTGAATTAATAAAGTCGATTATTTACTCGACCGTAAGATCCGCGCTCGACTATCGATGCATGGGAAGAAGCAGCGCGATGACACTTGCGTTTCGTCGGAAACCTTTCTTTCGTAATTATCTAATAATTCCACCAAGCTTTCAACGAAACCAACCAATGCTTGCGTTTGTCGCGAAGAAAGCAATACGGTAGAGTCTCTTATATGCAAATAGGTCGGAAGACAAGTCTTTGAATAACCGAGAAGTTTCAGTAACAGAGGTTGGCTATTCCCCATTTTCATTACTTTTGGTAATGGGATTTGGCCGTTCCTTCTTTGATACACAGAATTTATTTTGAGTACAGATTAATACTATGTATATAACATATATATTCATCGTAAGACGATGCGCATAACTGAAATTACATTCGTAATTCCAGATAATGGAAATTCAGTATTAACTTTGTTCCTACAAACGAGATACGGTTGAATGGAATTCTATTTTATGCGACACAGTATAGCCTTTGCACTGTATATCGTGGAATCGAACGAAAGCGTGAGGAAAAGGATTGAAGTAGCGGAACATCAAAGGCAAGTAGAAGCTAACATGCCACCACATACAAGTATCGTAAACATCGTCTTCTAATGACCGCGCCATGACTTCCGACGAAACCGCGAATAAAGCAACGTCCAATATACTATCACTTTCGTACGTTACGGGATTTCACGAAAGCGACAGAATCAAACTAAGGCGTAAGAAGAAGGCTTAAATAAGTATCATATCAAAAATGAGAGGAAATCATGGTGATACCATAAGAATATCGCGAGCATCCCCTTGGGAAATTTTCTTACGTCGTGGCACGTTCGAAACCTGGTTCTGATTGGACTTCTCTTCGTACAGGAAGATTCCGACCTTCGCGTACACGCATCATTGCCCTCCGGTCGAATGATCAGGGAGGACCGTCGGATGAGGAGGAACATCGGGAGTGAAGCGAGAACGAGAGAAGGAACGAAAGCGCGAAAGCACCAGGTGGAACTGAGACGAGCAGAGGGCAGCTCCGAGAGAAGAATGGCCGACCGCAATGAAGATTTTAACTGGTACCTCGGTCTCGAGCTCTTTCTCTCTGGTCAGGCGGCTCGCTCTTTTTGTTATTGTTTCTTTCTGCCTGCCTTTTCTCTATCATTCGCTCCTCGGCATCTCTTTCCCTCGTTCCTTTCTCCTCGAAAACGATTTACCGAGGCCATTCCCGGCGAGGCTACGATCGTCGGGGTTATTTGTATACCGGCGAAACGTTCACGGAAATTGCGGCAAGGTGTGCGGGTGCGCGCTCGCGACCGCACACAACGCGCTCGCCACGAGGGCGAGAAAGCGAGCGCGGATCGCCGAGCGGTTAATGGTTATGTAATCGCGATAACCGCTGCCCGAAATAGGAAACAACGAGCCGGGGGAAGAATCGTATCTATTTTAGAGCAATTAATCGTCGGTAATTACGATAAATTCACCGCATCGTTAAGGCAACCATCGCGCGGAATTATTCCCCATATACAGGGGATGATTTAAAATCGCGGCACGGTGGACCAACTCGCAGTAGGACGGTCACCAACGATCATTTTTATCTACCGATCGAGCGCAATTGTATTAAACGATAACGACAATTGTTACGTTATCGTCATTACCAAAGTTCTCCTCTCGATTTTAATATATACATATATACATCCTTGTTCGTAACTGTTGGGACGTTTATAGAGAAACGAGGGAAATTTAACAAGTCATTAGAAAATTACTAGAGTCTATGAAAATCGTTACCTCGATCAGAACCATGGAGTATAAAAATAACTCATACTTCTATACATGTTGTTATTCAACCACTTGCTACGAGTTTCGCGCTATTTGATTCATTCGGAGTTCTTTTAACGAGGTTTAGATCAAAGAGCTATACACGAGCCAAGCAAGTAAATGTCGATTCATTATATTTCTTTGAAACTCTTTCAAGTAGTTCTCACAGTTTTTTTTCTTTTTTTTTTTTTTTTAGCATGTTTAAATACAAAATTCCATCCACCTAACCGTGTTCCAACAATTTAAATCATTATCGCTTCTGACGAATATGAAACCAACAAATATTCTAATACTCAAGAACAAGCATGTAGAGCTATAACCATGAATTAAAAGAATAATGTAAAGATACGATAAGATATCGTGTTTCTTGGAGCGCCTTCGGTTTCTTTCATTTGAGAGATGTTCGATACCTCGTTAGAAGCCATTGCACCCGTCATACCCGTCCCGTCTTTTCACGCCACGTAAGCCGAGAAAAAGTGGGTCAAAGACGAACGATCGATCTTCCCTCGGTATCGTACGCCCTTCTAATCAAGCAAGATTGGCAAGAGTGCTGTTAGGCGACACGCATACTTGTGCATAAATTCTATCGATCTTGACCGTAATTGGCGGTGAACGATACCAACGATTCGACCGGAGGATCATCGTCGTCGCGGAGGTCGACCTTGTCAGTACGTCGCGGCTCCTCTTCTTTGGCCTGTCCCGAGAATCAACTTTCATCCTGGTGGAATTCGTCGCGAACGGAGCTTTTGTACGCGCCGAAGGTAACGATATCAGCGGCTCGGCATCGCACGCTCGGTTCGCGCATAATTATCGCGATGACGACACGCCAAGACGGTCGACCGTCTCCAGGATATGTCGCGCGTCCAGTGTGCCGATCTACGTACACGTACAAATGAAATCGCGCGGATAATTACACGTGTCACGGACCCTCGATGTGTCTGCTTTCCGCCTCGATCCACCGAACCCGCGATCGTATCGGCAGCCGTTCGAATTCCAGATTAAAGGTTCTCTTCCTTTTTCAGGAACGAACCTCGTTCCGATCGATCGCCAAACAAATTGGAGGCTCACGAGAACCATGAAGATCGCTGACGTGAGAAGGGATGTGATCTACAAGCACGACGATGTTGCTGAGAATTCATTTCGAACTGAGGTTCCGAAAATTTCGACAAAGTCTTTTTAATACGCATCATGAAGTTTTTGATTCCTTCTCGAGGATCGTGAAGATTGTTTCTGTTAGCTTCTGTTGTTCTCTGACGGTATAATAAGACGGTGAAGAATTCACAACGGGCAATGTAGAAAACAATCACCTATTACTTTGTCGTCAAGATTTCTGGTATTTCTGGCGTCAGATGTGGAAAATATGTAGCGGCACATGCGTCATAGGACGATTCGAATCGAGAATGACTCATGTTGTTGTTATGATATACGAAATGTAATAATAAACTCCGGACAAAACAATATCGCCGCTACGCGCAACCATCAACCGAAGTCGAATTTAAACTTTCCGATACTGCCCCGACCAGTATAAATAAACGAACACGATCTTGAGGACAATCAGTATCAAGCATTCTTATAGCGATTAGTATCGAGCGAACTTAAATATTACCTTGCATACGCATATCGAACAACATTGAGCAAACAACGATTAACTCTGTACTGCGAATAATTTTAAGTACATTTGACTACATAAAGTATTAACTTGTCTCGTCACTATATAAGCCAACACGTTTAATCGTCAACCACAAATACATGCCTTCAACTTCTTACAGGAAATCAATATCAATAATTCCGTTATAATTAACGCGCTACCCTGACAGATAGTTAATTCATTGACACTAAATATTGATTTTGATGTAAAACCAATTAATAATCATATTAACGATCACGATATCTGAATTATAAAGCAACGATTAAACAAGAAGTCCACTGTAATACTACGAAACAGAAGTTCATAGATTACAATAAAATATTTGCAAATGTACAACCTAGGTCGCTAAATGTTCAATCCCTAAGCAAAAGTTGCTAAATGGAAAATTCGTGAATCGATAAAAGATCAAAGAATCGATACGGCACCATGAATAGAAGCAAGATATTAGATCGATACATCGATATGGAAATATAATAGTGGCGACAATGGCAGCAACGCATGGTAAGCACCCATGAAGAAGTGCGCGTGCGATGTTTACAGTGTATGTGCGTGTGCAGGGACGATGCACGTACGCACGCGCGCAATTCCATGAGGTGTGCACGCATACACGCGTGCAAACGCACGCCCACACGGTATGCCGGCACACACGTCCGACGAAACACGCGAGAGACGGGAGGCAGGTGCTCTGCGCGCCATTGGCCACCTCACCAACATGGCCGTACCCCTTTTCCTCACTAACACCATCGCGAAACAGCGCGTTAACGCAACCTACCGAGATGTCCGTACGGTTTAAGCGAAGGTACCGTACTTATCGTCCAACATGCGTCGTCCTGTCGATCTACGGAAACTTTGCTTACTCCCTTCTTCGACTTTCAATAAAATTGAAATTATTTCTCGCTGCCGGATATTTGAATATTTATTAACCCTTTAAGCACGGGTAGATGTTCACAAATCCTATCAAAGGCAAAAAGAATGGCAAAGCTAAATACAATATCAAACGGAATCGGCAATAAACGATTCCCGCGTCTCAAACTCAATTAAAATTTTAATATCGTCCATCGATTCGACAGCGATGTTTCATGAAATTCTCGTTTCAGCGTCTATTGACAACAGCCGCATTTGAAGGTTTAATATCGAGGGATTATTCGCAGAGATCATACGAAAGTTGTTGGTATAAAATTTCGAATAGTCGAGTTAAATAGAATAGATTGTACATGGATGGTATAAGAGAGTAGTTTATCAATGAAGGAATTCCGCTCATCGTACCATTAAAAATCCGCTAGTCTTGATTATTTCGAAACGACGAGGAATATCCTCAGGTGTTTTACTTCAAACATCTCCTCACTCGACCAATAAAGTCATCGACTCGTCGTCCTTCGACGAATCTACGAAACGCCGGCTCGGATGCGCATCAGAAATCCCCGACTCGTCGACTCACCCCTAGGGTGTACCGCTTCAATAATTATTACTTAGAGGCTCCGATTTCGAGCGTGCGCGCGGTTTCGTCCGCTCATCCACGAGCTCGTCGATAAAACGCGTGCACACGAGCGCGACCGGTTGCATCGGTGCAGTGCTGCATACAGAGATACGCGATCTCCGTTCGGCCGTAATGGTAGAGTCGGACCAGGCCGAAGCAATTAGAAGTACGAGGTAAACACAGAGGAGCGTGCGCCTTCGAACGGAGCCATTCGAAAGAGGCCCCCGCCGCGTTATTTTCTTCCCGTTCTTTCTCGACTCCTCGCGAAGGCTGTAATTAAATATTCCCAGCGAGAGAGAGAGGGGCGGCCGGAGTCTCCCGGAGAGAGACTGGCTCTCTCTTCGCGGTTCCATCTCCTCCTTCCCGCCTCTGAACGCCGCCAGAGTTCTTGCTTGCGTCCTGTCCGTATCCGGCGTTGATGGAGAAAAGATAGATAGACACGCGGCTCGTTTCGTTGTCCGCGTCTAAAAGAAAGGCGGAGGGGAGAGAGAACGAAGAGCTGCCCGGTGAGACGAGAGCCCCGGGGATTTAAGTTTCTATAAATCATCTCGCTCACTCGAAACTCGGCCCCGTATTTACGACCCTTCGACCTTAGCCAACCGGCTGACCTAGCCAGGCCTCCATTCCATCCGCGCCGTCGTTCCTTTGTATTGCGGGACGCGAGACCGTTTAAACCACGACGACAAAGTATTCCGTCGATTTCGACTAAGTTTCTATTTTTCTGACTGGTTGGTCCCGGCGAACGTCTTTGTCGTCGACATAAATTACCGGCAGCGCGGCGGATCCCACGCGGTCCGCTTTACTACCGGTTCCTGGAACGAATATTCAATATTCCAAAACGAAAAATCAGCAGTGGCCAACGACGACGTTCCACGGTCCGCAGGCGTATGGGAATTGTTACGATGGATCGTTTACATTTGCGCAAGGCTACGTTCACCTTGCTCGTTGATACAAGTTGATTGTATCAATCGTTCCTGTCAGTTGATTCGTTCCTGTCATCATAGGACTAAAATAAGACGTTTCCGAGTGATAATTACTCGCGGGATAACGCGCGCCAATTACGATTGCATAAGGCATCCTCCGGTTATCGTCAATTCATCGAAACCTCCGGTTCATGATCGATTCCCGATAGCTGCAATTAATTCGACAGGCGAGTATTACGCGACTATTATCGGCGCAACTGGGCGAAAAGGAGAAAGGGAGAAAAGAGAAAAGCTCGGTTAAAATGTTCCAACGATACCTACTGGGTACGCCTCCGCTCGCGCTGTTGCTGTCGCGCGCGCTTGCGCTACGATTCGCATGCCAGCTTCACCGGCAATAACAGGCTTTTCGGTAATGCAAAGAGTAATTAACATTCCTGTTTTAATTACAGCCTCCACCCGCCGGTCACCCTCTTTATTTTCGCCACCCTTTCCGTACCATTAGCCGACGTCGGTACTCTCTAGGTACCAACACACAGCCAATGTCACACAGCATCCACACACGTAAACGGTCGGCACGCTTGAAAAATCAAGCTTTTCAGAGACACGCGCACCTGTTATTCGCGAGTACACAAGAGGGTGGTCTGCAGGTTCGCTGCTCACGGCCTCGAGCTACGCAATTAACGGAATTAATATCAGCTGCTTTCTATTTATTGCGCGTTCTCGCGCGTTTGATGTACGCGGCACGTTTGCATACGCCGGAAGCGATCCGGTCACTCGCAGCCGCGGCCTAAAAGTTGGCCGTGTTTCGCGGACTATACGTGCCGCGGATAGCGGCTGGATTTCCGCCACTACCTTGTGTGCGTTTGACCAGGACGTGTGCTCGGCCAGAAACCACGTATGCGTACCCCCGTCATATCGATCCCGCCCCTCGCGCTTCGTTTTGTATCGGACGCTGAAATGCTCGGCTGTTAACGCGTTACCGAGTTACATCGACATTTTTTAATTGTTTGAATATAAATAGAGATACAGTGAAAAAACAATTACTTTAAAGGAAAGAATACAATGTATGATTTTTGCATAGGTAACAGATTTTAACAGTTTGTTGGGGGAGTAAAACATCTCAAATTGTTGAAGTGATCGATACTTCTGAGAAAACTCTACATCTGGTCTTCGGCTTTCACAAGGCGCCGATGTCGTCGATAGCGCATAGACAAAAGAATGCGTCGACGACAGACGATAAGCGGCACACGTGCGACGTCTTTTTTCGGCGTTCCTTTAGTCATAAGGGTAACACTGCTAGCGTGCGGATCTGGACCAGCTTACATATATATTCCTACTTGTATTTACACTTCCATATTAAATTATATTTTCTACCTTACAATCTATCCACACGTTTCTTTGTTCACACATCTAATAACCTCAACAGGTTATGGGCCCAGGGCTGTAGATTGTAAGGTAGCAACGCGAAGTGAATAAAGTGTTAAAG
Source organism: Bombus fervidus (assembly GCF_041682495.2). Lineage (NCBI taxonomy): Eukaryota > Metazoa > Arthropoda > Insecta > Hymenoptera > Apidae > Bombus > Bombus fervidus. The sequence continues at coordinate 2,565,086 of NC_091527.1, read as the reverse complement.
TGTTGTGCTTGGTAAAGTAAGAGATAGTGCTAAAATGGAATCAGCAAGTGCGAAAATCGAGATGTTACGTGGCGAAGAAAACTGGCTCCAGTGGCGTTTTATTATGCGTACACTTTTGGAGGAAAATGACGACCTGATCAACGTGTGTGAAGGGAATCTGTGTTATCCAGGTAACAGTGCGGAAAAGGGAATCGCCCGTGAAAGATTTTTGAAGGCAGATCGATTAGCGAGGAAATTAATTGTGACCTCGGTAGGAAGGAAACCGTTGGATCTTCTTTTATGCTGCACAACAGCACATGAAATGTGGAAAAAATTAAATTCTGTATATGATATGAAATCAAATGAAAATTTAAATATGGTCCAGAAGCAGTTCTTCAATTTTAAATGGGAAGAATCTGAAAATGTGTCCCACAATTTGTCGAAGTTGGAACTGATCGCGGCGAAGATGAAAGCCCTTGGAGGTAAAGTGGCCGAGAGAACGCTGATAACACGCATTTTATCGGCGTTACCAAGCAAATTTGACCATTTTCACAGTGCGTGGAATTCAGTGGAAGAAGAAAAGAAAACCCTAGACAAGCTTAGTACCAGACTGATGGAAGAAGAAACCAGATGGAAGAAAGACGACCAGGAAACATCGGTGGCGCTGGTAACAAAAAGTAATAATTGTAAAAGGGAACAGCAGAAACGATCAAATAAAACCGAATATGAGAAACAAGGACCAAGCTGTTTCAACTGTGGAAAAGTCGGACATCTAAAAAGAGATTGTTTTAGATGCTTTATATGTAAAAGAAAAGGCCACATCAGCAAGAATTGCTTTCAAAACAAAGGAAACAACAGTAAAGACAACCAGGAACCCAGAAATCGAAATCGAGATCACAGCAGAATTGGTCTATTAGGAAGCACCTCAACACAAATAAAATCAAATTCCGAGACACGTTGAAAAATTAACTTTGAAAGTAATATACTTTCATAGGAAAGTTGTAATAAAATTGTACTATTTAATAACAGCAACGTCGCAATTGAAAATAGAATTATTTCAAGCCATTTTTCAAGTAGTAATCACATAGCTTGTTAGAAACTCTGGAAACTCTGAAAACCGAAAGACTAATAGCTAAGTCGTAAAAAAAATATTTCTAAATAACCAAATAACTTCCTGTTTCAATCTTTTAATTTCAAACCGATATTTGCTGAAAAATATACTTCTCTCATTCATGCTATTCTTCCAATAAATCGACGAGATTTCATGTACAGACCGATTCGAGGAAAATTTAATGAACCCTCTAATAACCATGAACTGCATATGCGCCTGGAATACAAAAACTGCTCGTTGTAACTCGGAAATTTGCGAGGATTCGCAGAAATCGTTTATCGAAGATGTTTGGTGCGATCGATTAGATGCAATCTTTCGGAAAGACTATCATTTTCTAGCGATCAGGAAATCAAATCGAGCGATGCTGTATATCACCGGCATTTTCATTCTCCGACGCGGCTCTTCCCGGCCAAGACAAGATCTGCCGTTCGTGTCCTTCGTTCCCGGAGCCAGAAGGACGAGAAAGGCCTCGCCTCGTCGCCCGGAGGCGCTCGAGGAAAGACTGGAGAGAAGATCGTCCGGATCCTCCGGACCGATCATTAATCTCCCGAATCGAATCTCGAGCGCCTCGGGACGATTGGAAAAGGTGGATACGCCGCAATGTCCTTACTGAGTCTCGCGTTCCGCTTTTTCTCGCTCTTCGCTCCACTTTTTTCTGCCTTGATGGCTCTTACGAACCTGGTAAACCTTCCTCGACTTCGCGTTTACGCCACGTCGACGTTGTCCGCCCATAGTTGATAGTAGAAATCGAGCTAGCTTGGAAAGAGAGTCGACCAGCGGAGAGAAAAGTTCGTCGAGGTCGAAATCGTGGCTCGTCGAGAGGATGAAATGGCAAGGCGTAGCAAGGGGGTGGTCGGTGGGAAGGGTAGGACGGTCGGAGGTTCCATTTTGTTTCTCTGCCGGCGTGTGGCGGCGCGATAGCAGCGGCACTCTGTCAGAGCGTGACGTTATCACGACACCCCTTCTACTACCTAGCCAGGGGGTGCCCCGCACCCCTTTCCATCCGCTCAGCCCCCCTCCTTGCTGCACCCCCCATGAGCCACGGGTACAACGTGGATCAAGGCAGGGGTTGCCTGACTGCCTGCCGTACCTTCTCTTCTCTCTTTCTCACTCACTCACTCACTCTCTCTCTTTCTCTTTCTCTCTCTTGCTTTCTCTTTATCTCCTTCGTTCGATTTCTCTCGTCGCGTCGTTCCCTCTCCGGTAAGTAGAAGGCTACGAGAACTCCGCCACCACCTCGAATACGGGGCAAGGGATCGAGAAGGTAGGAGGAAAGCCGTGGTGAGCAGGGCTCACGATAAGATTGTGTAACGGGTCGAAGGGGTTAGAGTTTCACCGTGAAACGCGCGGAAAATGTTTTTGCGCTCAGAGGCCCGGTTCTAACTGTTACCTGTTCCTGCGTTCTTTGTCACGATCCAACACGAATCTCGTCACGATACGCCTTCTGAATAGTCCCGTCTCAAAGCACCAAAAACGATCTTAGTTTTGTTCTGTACGGAGCGAGATAACCAGTTGGAAAAAGAAACGATACCACGAGCGACGATATTGTGGTCG